>NC_142066.1:79609748-80277248 GCF_059756535.1 Pantherophis guttatus
TCTGGCATTAGGAAGGATGGCTTCCTCACCTCTATTGACCTTACAGAGGTATATCTGCATATCCCGATCCTTCCTGCCCATAAGAAATATCTTAGATTTTATTATGCAGATACTCACTATCAATACAGGGCCTCACCCTTTGGGCTTTTTCTTCAGCGCCTCGCATGTTTACCAAGGTCCTGGCCGCTTTGGCAGTTCATCTCAGGGTCCGGATGGTCCGTGTCCAATGTTACTTGGATGACATTTTAATTCTGTCATCATCTCTGCAATGATCTGCTGAGGACCTCCAAGTAATGATGCACACACACACACACCTCGGGTTCTCTATTAACATAGAGAAGAGTCGCTTGCTTCATCTTGGGGCGACTCCATTGAAGGCAAGGTGTATCTGTCCCAGGAGCGGCAGGATAGCCTTAGGGAACTAGCCAGTAGAGTCCAGAGAGAATGTAAGGTACCACTGGCCCTGTTATCACATCTCCTGGGCAAAATGGTCTCGGCCATTTCCATCACACCATGAGTGCGACTACATGTTAGAGACCTTCAATGGTTTCTTTGGCCTTTCCAGAGGGCGGGCAGAAGCAACTCGCCAGCCAAGGTCCAGGTCTCCATAGCGGCTCTATGATCCCTCAACTGCTGGAAGATGCCAGCCTCTTCAGTTGGGGAGCACAGATGGCTCAGGACAGGTGGAGCACCCTGGATTTATAGCAGAACATCAACTGGCTGGAACTATGGGCTACGGGCCCTACAACACTTCCAAATGTCAGTCATGGACAAGCATGGGTTGGTTCTAACCGACAATGTGGCCGCGAAGGCACACATAAATCGCCAGGGGGCCACCAGATCGAAAGCTCTGATGCTGGAAGCCAAGCATCTCGGCCTCTGGGCAGAGCATCACCTCTGTTCCTTGACAGTAGAGCACATTTCCGGGGTGTCCAACGTACAGGCAGACTGGCTCAGCTGACAAGTCATTGACCATGTGTAATGGCACCTGCACCTGCTCCTCTTCTGGGAACTGATACACCACTTTGGAGTCCCGGAGGTGGACTTGTTTGCCACCCCAGAGAATTCTCAGCTCCCACGATTTTATGCCAGATTTCTGGTCCCAAGGGCGGAGAGGGTAGACACTCTCCACAGCCCATGGCCATCAGGGCTCCTTTATGCCTTTCCCCCCTTTCCCCTCCTTCTGAGGGTAGTGCGGAAGATTCTGGAGGAGAGTGTGGAGACAATACTTCTGGCCCCTCATTGGCCCAGGAAGGCTTGGTTCGCCGATATCAAGACCCTATCAGTGGCCCTATCTTGGAGGATCTTTCAGGGTGTAGCATCTCTCAGCCAGGGGGCGTTGGTCCACCTGGACCCATGGTGGCTCCAACTGACTGCCTGGCGCTTGAGTGGCGTGCTCTGAGAGGGGACAACTTCTCTCCCAGGGTCATCAGGATGATGCAGGCTTCACAAAGACCTTCCACATAGTGTATTTATTCTGCCACTTGGAGGACCTTTCATACTTGGTGTGGACGTACAGGTATCTTCCTCCTCAGGGCCTTGATAGCCCAGATCCTGGAATTTCTCCAGGACAGACTGGATAGTAGGCTATTGCCTAACACCATTTGGAGGCAGGTGTGACTCTTTCATCTGTACTAACTTGTGGGTTCCTGGACTCTCTTTTTCAGCATACCATTATACGTAGATTTCTCAGGGGAGTGACTAATTTATGCCCTCCCGATACACAGGTACCCTACATGAGACCTGTCTCTTATGCTGAGATCCCTCATGGGGGCCCCTATGAGCCCTTATGATTGGCTAGCCTCTGTCTCTTGTCCTGTAAAGTTGCCTTCTTAGTGGCAATAACATCCGCCAGGCGGATTTCTGAGATTGCCGCTCTCTTGGTGAGGAGTGACATCTACGTGTTTCACACTGATAGAGTGGTGCTACAGCTGGATCCCTCCTTCATACCCAAGGTAAACACCTCATTTCTTAGAATGCAAGAGCTGATCTTACCCAACTTTTGTCCTCACCCTTCCCATCCCTTGGAAAGACAATGGCATACCTTGGATGTGCGGATATATCTCAAACAGACTGCTGCCATGAGAAAGACAGAGTCAATGTTCATCTCCTTTTTACCGAATTCATTAGGCTGCAGGGTCACACCTTCCACTATTGGTTGCTGGTTTCGACAGACAATTGCTAAGGTGTACAAGTTGCGCTCCCTGCCAACACCCGCGTGTGTGATGGCCCACTCAACACGCAGCGCCAGCAACGATGGCAGCATGGGCCACACAAGCTTCATCTGAACAGACGAGTACAACCCATTCCTGTCTCCACTGACAAGATGGATATCAGGTAAGACCAACGCCCCTTTTCTTCTGCTTCAGCATTCTTTATTCCCTGGTTAAATTTCACAGAATAACTATATATCAGATTACAGACAAGCAAGACTAGCTGAAATCTGAGAAAAGACCTTTTGGTGATTTGCAACCTTTAATTGAAAGTTTTTTTAAAAAGTTTGATAAGAGGTTAATGGACATGGAAAATATTCAGAGGCATGTAGCTTTGAATAAGATAAGATTCATAAAAGGAATTTGATTTGAAAGCTGCAGACCAAAGAGATATGGATTATATAGACATTCTGTACAGATGTTCTGTACAGAATATACAGAACTAACTGCACTGATTCCATATATCTCTTTGAACTTCAAGTCTGCATTCTCTTACAATAGCAAAAGCCTGACAGTGAATTGGTGTTATGATTCAAAACATTTTAGACCCCAAATTTGCTCCACATAGATCTTTTCTGCAATCTAAATAAAAAATCATGGAGTTTGGAAAACATCATCAGAGACATACAGTAGATGGCAATTAGATGGTGAACCAATTGAACAACAGGTTAATATATTTAGGCATATTTTTTTCCAAGACTGGATCTTGGGCTTGCCATCGTCAACAGAGTACACTTAGAGCAAAAGCTTGTTTGAATTTACTGCTTAAATTAAAGAATCATAGTTAACCAGGGTCCTTAGCCAAATTAATTAATATATATATTTCAGGTTACTCCTATGCTCTTGTATAGAGCAGACGTTTGGGGTCTATACTCAACTACAGTACTAGAACAAACACAGTCCCAGCATTTGAGATGTATTTTGGGTGTAGATCTAAGAACATCTGCTGCAGCAGTTAGAGATGAATTGGGAATTTATACAATTCATGTAGTATCCAAAATTAGAGCATATAACTACTGGCACAAAATCAATGAAATGGAGACTGACAGATCCCCAAGTTATGCCTACTAGAGCAGATAAAATCACAATCACAAATCTCTGGGATCACCAAACTAACAAATTTTGTAAGAAGCTGTGGTCTTCCTGTCTCTTGCATAACAGGAGAATGATTTAAAAAAACAGCTGCCCAAAGAATTAAGGATATAGAATCACAAAATGAGATAGCTTTTCATAGTAAGGTGGGTAACTTGAAATGATTGAGCAAATACAAACATACTTTTCAAATAGGCAGCTATTTTAAAGTTACAACTGCTGAAACATCTTAGGGAGATATTTACACGAGTGACATTCGAACAGCTTGACACAATGGTCAGATATGGGAGATTCTATTCTATACCCTACAATGAATGTCTCTGCATTTGCGGAGCAGCAGAAGTAGAAGACTTGGCTCACATCCTATTTGATTGTTGCCTGTGTAAGAGGGTGAGAGACAGGTACCTTGGTCTATGTACCAAATGAATGACCAATTGGGATCCCCATATCAAAACAACTTACCTTTGTGTGGCTAGAACCTGAAAATAACATTTAACACAGCACATTTAAGCAAAATGGTTTGGTTGAGATCGGCATATGTGGGACTGATTGAGGTAGATTGTAGAAGTGACACCGAAATATAATTTTATCATATTCTATTTATTTGTATATTAAATTTTTGTATTGTATTCCAATTTCATTTAAAATCGTATTTTATCCAATTCCATTTTAAATTGTTTTTATCAGATTTTAGTAATAATTAGTGTCTGGAACTCTGCACTTTGATATGGCCTAAGGGCTAATTGATAAAGTAAACACAAAATCTTTTCTCTCTATTTCTCTCTCATTTTTATATATTTCACATATTTAAGATACATTTCTTTGCAGATTTTCTTGCATAAAGAAACTACTGATAAAATAATTGTTAAGGAGGATAGTCTATAGTCTTGAACTAATTGTAATTCTTGGGGATGGAGCAAAGATACAAATTAAAGAAAAATGGTCTGCTTTTTTTAAAAAAAAGCAAACCAAAGCCCCTTTTATACTCAAGTCTTCTCCCTTTCTCCTTTGCAAAATAATGTTCTTGCTTTGTTTGCCAAGTACCATGAATTATTTTTAATGTCTATTGAAATAAAGTTAAAATACAATCTTATTTTTAAGTGTGGAAGGTGAATAACAGAGTCCAAAGCTCTGTCTGAAAATGTGTATCAGCCTTACCAACCTGTTGGAGAATGGGATAAAGATCTGTATAAATCCTGTGATGTTACTGATCAAAGTCATGAAATGCCATGAATTGTTATGAAATTTATGAAAATGAAATATGTTGACATTAATAACATTAAAAAAGAGAAAGTGTGAAACTATGATTATGACTTCTAAGTACATGTGTAGTCAAACTTGTTATTACTTCAGATTTTGGTGATTTCTGCTTTACAGTTTCTCTTATGATCAAATGTACTAGAATACAGTAGGCTATTCAACTATATAACAATGGAAATAGGCAAATCATGGTGTATTGTCTATATGATAACTGCAGCAGTGGTGGGATTTAAATTTTTTTATTACTGGTTCTGTGAGTGTGGCTTCGTGGGCTTGGCTGGGTGGTCACGTGACTGGGTGGGCGTGGCCAACTCGACATCACTCACATTGAGGGGCGCCTCATCCAGCCCCTCCCCTCCCAGCCACTCTTTGTCGCGCCTGGCCTCAGAAGTGGGGGGGTGGGGGGAGAGCAATAAATTTTCCAAAAAAGCAGAAGGCAAAACAAAAAGCAATTGATGGAAACTGAACAAAGAGAGAAGCAACCTAAAACTAAGGAGAAACTTCCTGACAGTGAGAACAATTAACCAGTAGAAGTACTTGTCTTCAGACTGGGCAGCCATTTCTCTGAAATGGTATAGGGTCCCCCCCCACCCCAAAGTCCCCGTTATTCTGTTGTTCTGACACCTTTCCTAGGCCCTCCACCCAGAATTTGACATCCTCAGTTTTCTTGCCTGAGCAGGGGGTTGGACTAGAAGTCACTTTCAACTCTGTTATTCCATCATTCCTGAACTAAATAACTAAGACCCTCATTGAGGCCTTATCTCTTCTGCTCTCTCTGGACTCATTGAGTTAAAGAGCTGCCTCTAGACATTCATTTTAATAAGATTTTTAGAAACCTGCAGTTGAAAGTTCTTCATCTCTCCTTAACCCTGAAGACGCAATTTCATTTGGAATTTAATCCCAATTAATTTTCCTTTTAGCATTTCTCTTTTTTTTTTATTGAAAAAGTTTTCAAATACAAGTTTTTCCCCCTTTTTCCCCCCCTCTTCCCTAACCCCCCCTCACCACCCATCCCCCCCTGTGACTTCTTCACAACATTAAGCTAATTCATAACTAATTACATAATATTTTACCATTCCCTTACTCCCTCCTCAAAATACTGACCCTTAGCATAATATTCTTATAACCCCCATTTTCGCAATAATCTGCCCTTTTTCTCCTCCCCCAAACTTATAGTATATTATTACAACAACATAACATTTAATCTTTTATATATATTAATATAACATTTCAAAGCAGCCTTCTCTCCACATCCAAATTTAACATTTATTCAATTCTATCCAATTCTTCGACTCCCCTAAATATATAACTTAAAAATCCTTTTTCTTAAACTAATCAATCAGTAAACTAACCTATTTCAACCCAGTTTCCCGCAAAATTACCATGCACTACAATTCTAAATATGAACCACTGCCCACTCTGCTAAAATATACATATATCTGTGTATACATTCCATTTTATAAAAAGAAAAAAAGACAATAGCTTTAAATTTATAATCCATATAATATCTTCTTTGACGTCTTTCCACTGGATTGTTGAGTCCATCATCCATAACTGGGTAACATAGCATCCTGGTGCAACAGTTTGTTCAAAATCTTCAGTCATCATCTGCCCCCATCAGTAATGAATATCCTCATATATATATAAAAATAAAAACAACCACCCGAGTGACATTATGATTATATTCCATATAGTTGTAATTGTGGTTTTCATCAGGATTATTAATTCCCATCATCCTAGTGGGTAACAACCAGATCTTCTGCATGCCCCAGCATGACTCTCTTGCCTTGCAACTTGAAATAGTTATAATATATTTATCGGTAAAAGAAATCCAAAATAGATAATTCAAATCCAACAATGTAAGGCTCTTTTCACGTCCCGAAATCACGGCATTGCAGAGGTCTGCCACTGTCCTCAAGATAGTATTAAACAATACTTCGCCTCCACTATTTTCACATATTCGTTCATTTTTTTAAAAAAATCGCCTGGCTTCGCTGTTGCTTAGTTTAGAAACTACTGTTTCTATGAGATCTGTTTCTTTTCTTTTTCTTTTGCGGGTTGAATTTCCATCCTGGTTTCCTTCCTACAAATTGTGTATCAGCTAGTTGATCTTGTTGGTTTTGTTTTATTATCTCGTATTTCTTTTCCATCACTTGTATATCAACTGGTTGATTTACGCCCTTGTCTGTAACTTGATAATTCATCACATTGGAATCAGATGACACTGCTCTCATATTTATAGACAGTCCAGCTGGGGTATCCAGGGAGTCCGAAGACAATTTATCTACCACAGCCTCTATAATTTGATATTTTCCCTTTGTTTCCAACTCCTTTTGTTTGTCCTGTGTTATGCCTAAAGATGTTAAATTCTTTTTTAAGATTTTTTGATAAAATTCTTCTGCTTTTTCAACAGTGTTCAGTTGGTATCTTACTCCTTGGTGTCTGAATATTAAACCAACTGGAACATCCCACCTAAATAGGATATTTCTTTTTTTTAACTCAGACACTAGAAAACCAAATTTCTTCCTCTCCATTAACATCTTAGGCGGGAGCTCCTTAAAAATCCAAATCTTTCTTCCACGAAATTGCAAAGTAAAACTAAAAGAGTTCTGCACAATATCATTTCTTATTCCTTTATCAGTAAAATAAATCACCACATCTCTAGGCAATTGCCTTTGTTTTGCCAACCAGGAGTTTATTCTATAAATTCTGTCAATCCTGCAAAACACTTCATCAGGTTGAACCTTTAAAATCCCAGCCAGAATTTCAGAAGATATCTTCCTTAAATCATCGCTATCATTTTCCTGCAGACCTCTTAGTCTAATTGCATATTCTGTAAAATTATATTGAATCATTAAAACTTCTCTTTCAATCCTCTGTTGTACATTTTCTTCATTACCAGTCTTTTGGTCAACCTCCATTTTAGGTTTGTCTTCTGAACTATTATCCTGAATGTTTGCCAAATCCTTTTTAATTTTTTGGATCTTATCATCCAAATTCTCCTCAGTTTCTTTCATTTTAGATTCTAATAATTTGGTATTTGCATCCAACTGAATCACAAAGTCTGCTAGACCATTAGCTGTTTTTAAAATTTTTCGATCCAAAAAGTCAAACTTAGATTTCACCAATTCACCAATTTCTTTAATTTCCAGCTTAAATTTTTCAAGTTGCTGATTCACAATCTCATCCCTTCTTACAATCTCCTCAAGAAGAAATTCTATTATATTAAAGTCAGGTTTCTGAGACTGGAGAGTTAGAACTTGTTGATGTAATTTGTTAATGGGGGAATCCCCCCCCACTGCCTGTTTGTCTAACTTTATAAGTCTCAGTGCCATTTTTCCACACAGACAAGATTTACTGGAAAAGAGAAAAAAAAAAGCTTTTTCCAACTAAGATCAATATCAGATCCCCAGGAAAAAAAAAGGGAAAAAAAAACAAGAGTGAGAGTGAGGTTTTGCCTTCAATTACAGCCAGAAGTATTCACTCCGCTACTTTGTAATAGAAAACGGAAGGACTTTCCCCTTCAGCCTCTCTTCAAGCCGCAGCAGTCACAGCAGCAATCGCCATTTTAAAAATCTTTTTTCCTTTCACTTCTTAAACAACTTCCTTTTAGCATTTCTCTTGATACTTCTCCAAAACGCACCCCCAAGAAGTCACATCTCTCTCTCTCCCCCCCTTCTCTCTCTCTCTCTCTCTCTCACACACACACACACACACACACATACACACACACTCAATTTAAGCAAATTCCCTTGTTTTGGAGTCTTTAGAATCAGAAGGTATCTTGGAGGTCAATGGTGAAAAAAGTAAGATTCTACATTTAGGTAAGAAAAGCCAAATGTACAGGTACCAGGGGTGAAATGCTCCCGGTTCAGACTGGATCACCCGATCTGGTAGCGATGGAGGTGGGTGGTTCGGAGAACCGGTAGCAAAAATCCCTGCCGCCCCCCCCCCCATGCCCAGCTGAGCCGCAGAATCATCAGAGGCTTTTTTCTACAACCTCTTTGGCCGAAAAAATGCTTTTAAAAGTAAAAAAAAGCCTCTGATGATCACGCAGCTCAGCTGGGATCGTTAAAGGGATCGTCAGCTGATGATCCCAGCTGAGATGCCTGATTCGGCAGAGGCTCCTTTTCTTTTAAAAGCCTCTGATGATCCAAGCTGAGTTGCCTAATCAGCAGAGGCTTTTAAAAGAAAAAAAACCTCGCTGAAGAGGTTGTAGAAAAAATGGTTTTAAAAGAAAAAAAAATGGGCCATGCCCACACAGTCACATTATCCTCCCAACCAAGCTATGCCCACAGAACCGGTAGTAACAAATTTTAGATTTCACCACTGATAGGTAGAATATATGTGGTACCTTGCTCAATAATAGTAACTGTGAGGGATATGGCCATGTGAGAGTGGACAATCATTTAAATATGAGCCAGCAGTGTGCAGCAGCTGCCAAAAAAGCCAACACAGTTCTAGGTTGCATAGCGATAGAATCAAGATCACGTGAAGTGTTAATACCACTTTATAGTGCCTTGGTAAGGCCATACTTGGAATACTGCATTCAGAGTTGGTCACCACGATGTAAAAAAGATGTGGAAACTCTAGAAAGAGTTCAGAGAAGAGCAACAAAGATGATTAGGGAACTTGAGGCTAAAACATATGAAGAACGGTTGCAGGAACTGGGTATGTCTAGTTTAATGAAAAGAAGAACTAGGGGAGATATGATAGCAGTGTTCCAATATTTCAGGGGCTGCCATAAAGAAGAGGGAGTCAAGCTATTCTCCAGAGCACCTGAATGCAGGACAAGAAGCAATGAGTGGAAACTAATCAAGGAGAGAAGTAACTTAGAACTAAGGAGAAATTTCCTGACAGTTAGAACAATTGATCAGTGGAACAACTTGCCTCCAGAAGTTTTGAATGCTCCATCACTGGAAGTTTTTAAGAAGATGTTGGATAACCATTTGTCTGAAAGTGGTGTAGGGATTCCTTCCTAAGCAGGGGGTTGAACTGGAAGACCTCCAAGGTCCCTTCCAACTCTGTTCTATTCTATTCTTAACCTTCTGCTCAAGGCAGAAGACCTCATACATACAAGTTCGTAGACATCCCGGCTTTGGCTGCAAGAACTGCAGGCAACCTTCCCCACTACACACTTCCTCCTCCCGCCTCCCCATGCGAGGTGGGAGGCCCGAGAGAAAGCGCCTGGTCTGGGCACACAGCCCTTCATGATTTAGCCTTTCCTGGGGAGCAAAGCAAGAACTTACTGATCCATTCTGAAGGCGAGCTCCAGAGTGGCGGTGGCGGTGGTGGCAGGAGAGCACCAGAGTGGCAGCAGAAGGAGACCAGAGTGGTGGTGGCCAAAGGAGACCAGAGTGGTGGTAGTGGTGGAAGGAGACCAGAGTGGCAGCAGCAGAAAGAGTGCACCAGAGCAGTGGCGGCAGTCTCTGGGCAGGTGGCCCTCGGGGGAGGAATTTTCTGTCAGGCCTCCCACCCATCTTTTTTTTTTTTATTGAAAAACTTTAAAAAGTTTACATATATATCCCCCCCTTCCCTCCACCCTCCCCAACCCTCCCCCTCCCACCCACCCCTCTCCCTACTTCCCAGAGCAAAATACAGGGTATAACATTCAACAATCATAATCTAACATAGTCTAATTAATTATAACCTCTTACATCTCTCTAATACTTTAACTCTCTATTTAACAAACTAAATTTGAATACATAATAACATCTCTCTATCTATTCGTAAGCTATTTGAAATTTTTTAGTCCGGTATTTATTTTGAATATAATCTATCCATCTTCTCCATTCTATCATATATTTCTCATTTGAATAGTCCTTCAAATACGCTGAGATCTTTGCCATCTCTCTAAATTTGCTACTTTTAATATCCATTCTTGAGTAGTAGGCAAATCTTCCTTCTTCCAATACTGTGCCACCAACAATCTTGCTGCAGTTATTAAATTCAGGATCAAATTAGTCTCTATAACCGTACAATCCGTGATTATACCCAACAAAAATAACTGTGGAGTAAACTTTATCCTCTTTTTAAGAATATTTTGAATAATCCACCAAATTTTTATCCAAAATGCTTTAACCTTTTTACAAGTCCACCATACATGAAAATAAGTAGCATCATCACAATCACATCTCCAACATTTAGATTGTAAATTCGGATACATACAAGCCAACTTTTTGGGATCTAAATGTCATCTATAAAAAAATTTGTACCAGTTTTCTCTCAAATTTTGCGCTTGTGTAAATTTTACATTTCTTACCCATATCTTTTCCCATGTTTCCATCATTATTGGTTGTTCAAAGTTTTGTGCCCATTTTATCATACAATCTTTAACTAACTCTGTTTCCAAGTCTGTTTCTATCAATATATTATACAACCTTTTTATATGCATTTGACTCTGGTCTCTAATTTGTTTTATCAAATTTTCTTCACTTTGTATAATACTGTTGAGGGTAAAACTGCCCTCTGCAAAGTAGTGCAATGGACCAGACAGCGAATAGATATGATGCTTAGCAAAACACACAGATAGTCACAGACTCTGAACGTTTAAAGAAAAATAAACAGTCTTTACTTGTAGTAAAAAACAAACTTGGCTTCTCAAAACAACTTCTTCAAACAATTCACGGTTTAACACAAAACATAGTTTGCTTACAATTCCAGTTCTCTTCAAACACAGACACAGTTCCTTCAAGCAGTTCAACCTTCAATAGCAGGAGCAAGAGCAAGAGCAGAAGTGAACGAGCTTCCTGTCTTCCTTTATATGTCTGCTTAGCACTGCCAATTAGTCATCTTTATAGCAGTTAAAGTTACAGAACATAGTTTTCTATATATTATCTATCCAACTGTAGGATAAGCATCCAACAAATACCAATATTCGGATCTTTTCTCCATCTAGCTTATAATTGTACATACTGAAACCAAGTTTAGATTACCCTTTCTTCCCTTAGTACCCTCAAGGGCTTTAACTTTAATATACCTCTCTCTGTGTTAAGAATTTCTTTATATGTAATTACATCCTGTCTTTGTTCTATACTTATATTCTCTATCGCGTGTCTGGGTACTGTCCATATAGGTATCTTGTCATTTAATTTATATTTATATTTCTTCCAGACACGCAATAAAGCATTCCTTAATATATGACTTTTAAAAGTCCTATCAACCTTCTTGTCATATACTAAATAAGCATGCCAGCCGAAAACCAAATCATATCCTTCTATATTCAATATTCTTTCATTTGTTAAATTAATCCAATCACTAATTGCTGATAAAACAGATGCTTCATAGTATAATTTTAAGTTGGGCATTTTCAAACCTCCTCTTTCACGTATATCTTGCATTATTTTTAATTTAACTCTTGGTTTCTTCCCTGCCCAAACAAAATTATTAATGCCCTTCTGCCATTCTTCCAAGTTTGCATCCTTTTTAAGTATTGGTATCATTTGAGGCCTCCCATCCATCTTGATTTCGCAGCTGCTTCTTACGGCCCTTGTTGGTGCTGGTCATGCCTTGGGCGCTCGGGGAGATGCTCCATGTGCTTTCCGGGTCAGCGATTGTTTCTCTCCACCACTGCTCTTGCTGGGAGAGCATCTAGTGCAGCACAATGAAATTTACCAGCCATGAACCACCACTTTCCTCTAAGTCCCATCCGGAAAGTGCTGTGGCAGAGAGAAGCAGCCAGGTTGAATGCTGTTTCTCTCAACCGCAGCGCTTTCCAGATGGGACTTAGAGGAAAGTGGTGGCTCACAGCTGCTAAATTGCACAAGACACTCTCCCAGCAAGAGCAGCAGCGGAGAGAAGCACCTACTGACCTGGAGAGCACAGGGAGCATCTCCCTGAGCGACCAAGACTTGACAAGGGACGGAAGAAGAGGCTGCAAGATTGCCACTGCAGCGCTTTCTGGATGGGACTTCTTACAGGTTAGAAGAGCTGTCCGTCCATTCCCAAACCGCTTTGGCCCTCCTGTCCTCCCCCCCGCCGCTGCCATCCCACAACCCTTCGGCTTAGTGCTGCAGGCCCCAGGCTGAATAAATTGCTCCAGCCCAGGGGGCCGTAGTTTGAGGCTGGGGGGGACAGCATGCGGACAAAGCCCGGGGCAAGGCCTGAGTGGGGGAATGGCGCATTCCTCGACCCGGCTGAGGCGAATGGCGAGTGGGCGGAGGCTCTGCGGCAAGGTCGGAGCCAGGGAATGGTGCATTCCCCAACCGGCCAAAGCAAACCGTGAAGCTAGCCAGGCAAGCTCCGGGGACAGTGGGGGGGGGTATCTAGCTAGGCTCCAGCGTGGGATGGAGCCGTGCCAATAAAGCAAACCAGGCAAGCTGGAGGCCGAGGACGGTCGGGGGTCAGCTAGCTAGGGTGCGACTCACAGGTTTACTTGCTGCTCAGTTGGGCCGCAGGCACTGCGTGGGAAGGCGGGCAAGCCGCAGAGACTGTATGGTCAACGCAAGCATGGAGCCACACATTGTTATATGCTGGAGAGGTGAGATGAGTGACTGACCGGAGTGGGGTGGGTGGGTGGGGTGGGGTGGGGTGAACAGGAGGCGGGGCGAGTGGTTGCTGAGTGTGTGGGTGGGAGTGGAGCCAGCTAGAGGTGGTAGGTTCTCTAAACTACTAAAAATTTCCACTACCGGTTCGCCCAAACCAGCTGAATATCACTTCTGAACTGCAGCCCCTAAATTTCCATCAACATTGCTTTTACAAGTCAAAAGTGAAAGCGGAGTTTTGAGAATAGGCCAAACATTTACTTAAATTATTGCAGTTTCATTTTTATAAGAACTTTATATGAAGTAGGATTTAAGAATTTAACAAGTACAGATCATCCAAAAGTTAGGAAGATTATTTATTCAACCCTTTGCTTGCTAATAATCCATCTGCAAATAATTCTATTTCTCACTTGCTTTTACTGATTTATGTCGATTTTGGATGTTTGCTAGAAATCATAACCACCCAATATCTTAGCCCATGTATAAATTTCTTTGTCCTGTTTGGAATACTAACCTTCTTATACAGCAAATTGCATGCTCAGAATCACTGAAATTAGTTACAAATGCCTCTCATTTTCAGAAATCTTCAAGAATTTGTAGAGGCTATGAATTAGCACTAAAAACACTCAAGGTTGTGGTTCAAACAGCTCAGTTCCTACAGAATTTTATCCATGGAAGTGGCTTTCTTGCTGTACACATTTATCTATCTGAAAATAGAATGAGGAAAAGTGAAGTGTTGTATCAGTAATTCTGGTGCTCCATTTAATAATAATACATCTTAGGGCTTTTCTACACTAAGATGTTGGTCTCCCTTGCTTAAACTGGCTGGAAATGCTGGCTTAAGAAATGTCTTCCCTATTTTCCACCTCTTCCTCACCAGCCATGATAATGAACAACTGTGCAGATTATAGCACCTGATAAGTGGATCCCCCACTTCTTTACCTTTCCTGGATTACAGTAGGTATACACATATTTCAATTTCATCTGCTGGAGGGGGGAATTCGATTATTTCATTGTTCTATCAGTATAATCTGTGATTATATGTGCTTTCCCCAGATTTTATAATTCTGCTAGTAAACCTGCAAAATAAATCCCAAACAAGTAATTTTAAAAATCTTGTTAACTTTAAGATGTCACTTGGGAATTTTGGGAGTTGAATTTTACTCATCTTAAAATTGCCAAGGTTGAGAAACATTGCTTAGAGGGTTGGGAGCAGTAACAAGAGAGAGGAGGTGTTTCTGGCACAGTGCACAGTAGTCAGTTGGAGTTGGAAGTGTTTGCCTCTAATGAAATGGGAAATATTTGGGCAGAGTTAAGCCAATCATGTGAAAATCTTTACTGGATATATCTCTTACAAAATATAAATACTCACATTTAGAATGATATGTAAAATCCCTAAGTATATTTTATGTTTCTAGATTAGAGATGGCTGTGTAGTTAAAAATGCTTTCCATTATGCTTTACTTGCAATTGAATGTCATGTTTCTCGTCTAATTCAAGTGTAAATTTTTGTAGGATTAGAATTGTGTAATGTTAGGGTTCATTAAAAATTAATGAGCAGGGTGGCTTTATTTGTCTATTTAGAGGATGAGTTTAAACCTTTTCCATCTCATGGCACAATGGTAAGGTATTAACATTTCCGCAAAACCAGAAATCACATGATATCACAGGTTGCTGGGAGAAAAGGAGGCAGTATACTCCTTGTGTTATCAAAAGTGATCTTCTGGTTCAACAGTTCACAGCACTTTCTGTCATTTATTTGTGGCTCACCCATGCGGCATACCTGCAGATCTTTTACAGCACATAAAATATGCCTTGATACAGCAGTTGAAAACCACTGATCTAGAGTTTTACGCACCCCCTGAATACACAAATGGTGATTGTAGCTTAGCCCCATGCTCTTCCATGTTCTCCTATGAGGCGCCCATGGCAGTCATGCCTGGGTAGTGACATGACTGACAACCAATAGGACCGAGTCTACTGAACTTTAACACCGCCCCTTCCTTCGTTATCCAGTTTTTCGACTCGGTCTGCACCTGGACAGTCGTGTCTGTAGTTTGCTAATCAATTAGGCCTCATCATTGAATTTACAGTGTATTGAGCATTCCACAGCCTTTATTGCCTTAACAGCTGCGAGGGCTGCCGGCTGGCAGTTCCCTCCGCCACGCGCATGAGCTTGCTTGTCTCGCTCCGCCGCGTTTCCTTAACTATCCGGCTCTGCAACGGCGATTCCGAGCGGCTCCAGCCTCCGCTCAACAGCTGAGAGGCGCGACGTTGAATTCCGCGCCAGCGGCGATTCCAAGCGGCTCCAGCCTCCGCTCAACTGCTGAGGGGCGCGACGGTGAATTCCGTGCCTATTTTCTGCCGCTTCGCCCGGCTCCCGATATCTAGACAGCCCGCGCTTTCCTTGCGGCTGTCAATCAAGGCGGCGCCATTTCCCGCCTTGCAGCTGACGGGCGCGACGAGGGAATTCCGCGCCCATCATCATCATCTCTCTCGCAGTCAAGCCTAGAGCTAGCGAGACCCCAGGCAAGCAGCTTCATCGATCGGCATTGAAGGAGGTACTTATACTTGAGCTAGTTGTCCCTTTCGGAACTGTTTGGCGCCATTTTCTCGCCCTCATTCTGTTCTTCTCAAAATGGCCTCCGTCCCTGATCGAGCCTCCGATCGTTCCAAATCAAGGGCCAAACGGCGCTACGAGGAGGATCCTGGGGAGGGCCCATCAACTGGCCACAGGAGCAAGTCTAGGGCTCCTGCATCTGAGCGCTCCTCCCATCCCAAAGGCGCTGCAATGACTAGGGATGAGGATAGGCGCCATAGGGCTATTGAGAAGGTTTTCCAAAAGGCACATTCTAAGGTGGCTCAGGCCCCTCCAGCCATACCCACCTCGGCATCCAGCCCTCCTTCCCGGCCCCCGCCCTCCTTATCTCCTGATCGTTCTGTTCAGGGCGATCCAGCCAGCGCACCTGATGTGGCCTCTGTTTTTCCTTCTACTTCTGAGGATCTTCAGATGCAGATTCAACAATCGCCTCCCCCAAGTGAGGCTGAGCAAGTCCTTAACTAATCTGCTCCTGATCCTCATCCGGCTATGTTAGCCTCTCAGGTACCTCTAGATATGCAGGGCTCTTTGGCCACTCTCATCTCGGAGGCTATTCGTCAGGGGATTGCCCAGGGCCTGCAACAGCATCAGTCTGTGGCCCCGAATCCGGTTGGCCATCACATACCGGCCCAGGCAAGATCTCGCCATTGTCATGACGAACCTGAAGATATCTGTGATCAGGATTCGGCAAGCCAGGATTCTCTCTCTGAAGAAGGGGCCTTACCTGACCAGGATCTCTCGGAGGACGAGGGCCTAGAGCCTGATCAACCGGCTTTTGTGGGCCTCTTCAAGCCCCACATGTTCCGTTCCTTACTCTACAAGGCAAAGACGATCACCCGCCTAGGTACCAGTAATTCTGATTCAGCGGCACCTCCGGGTCCGACAGATCTGGCCTCGGCCCTGTTCCAAGAGCCCACGGTTCAATCTGAGGTGATCCCTGCACCTAAACTGTTTTCAGAAGTTCTGAAGCGTCAATGGTCATCTCCCAGCTCGGGGCCCATCCCGAATAATCTGGATAAAAGATTCTACAACCTTGCTCCAGACGTCTCCAGTCTTCTGCAAGTGCCCGCCGTCGATTCCCCGGTCGTGGCATTATATTCCTCTTCCCCCCCTACGGGACCATCGGAAGATTATTTGCGGCCTGAGGAAAACAAGGTCAAACGGACCCTCATCAAAGGGCACCTTGCCTCTGCTTGGTCTATCCAGGCCTCCTCGGCGGCTTCTTTCTTTAATCGAGCGTCTATTCTGTGGCTGCGCCAGCTTCAAGACCGCATCCCTGTTTCCGACCACCGCTCCCATCAAGACATCAATAAAATCTTAGGGGCGGTGGAGTTCTCGGCCGACGCTATGCTTAACGCCGCTCGATTCTCAGCCAAGGCGATGGGTACGTCTGTAACATCTAGACGTCTTCTCTGGCTTCGGAATTGGCAAGCTGATGCCCGTAATAAGTGGCGCCTTGCTTCTTCCCCGTACACCTCTGACAAGTTGTTTGGCTCCCAGCTGGACCCACTTTTGACTGAAACGAGGGACCATCGTAAAATCCTTCCTCCCATGGCTCGTTGATCTGAATATCGTTCTCAAGGCTCCTTTCGTTCTTCTTCCTTTCGAGGCTCCGATTCCAACGTCTTCCAACACCGTCCTCAACGTTCCCTACCTTCCAGGTCCCAGCAGCACTTTGGAAACCAGGTTAGACAAGGAGCCAGGTTTACACCAAAGCCTTCCTTTCGTGGGGGGAGGGTTTGCCCCTTTAGACGTTCCCGCTAGGGTTTTACCTGACTCTTTAATTGGCGGCCGTTTGTCCCATTTCTCTGCCCAATGGGATATTTCTGTCTCTGACCTTTGGGTCAGGGACACAATAAAATTTGGCCTTAAACTCGAATTTCTATCCCCACCCCCTAACCATTATCTTCGTTGCCCTGTATCCCTAGATCCTACTAAGAGGGCTAGGGTTCAGCAGGCCATCCAACATCTTCTGGCCATTAAGGCCATTCAGCCTGTTCCCTCCCACCAAAGGGGCCGGGGGTTCTACTCCCGTTTGTTCCTGGTTCCCAAGTCATCGGGTAGCTGGAGGGCCATCCTTGATTTGAAGTCCCTTAATCGGCATATCAAATATCGCCGTTTTAAAATGCAGTCCCTCCACACCATTCTGCTCTGCATTCGGAAGGGAGACTTCATGTCTTCCATTGACTTAACGGAGGCCTACCTCCATGTACCTATATTTCCATCCCATCGAAAATTTCTTCGCTTTTCTTATAATGGCCACCATTTTCAGTATGCGGCCTTACCATTTGGACTTTCCTCAGCCCCCAGGGTATTCACTAAAATCATGGCCGCCCTCATAGGCGATATCAGCTCGATACCTATTCGTACCCTTTTTTATTTAGACGATATTCTCATACTTTCTAAAACCCAGTCCCAAGCTACCAGGGATCTAGCCTCGGTCACGTCCATTTTGCAGCGGCATGGCTTCTCCATTAATTGGGCCAAGAGCCATCTTTTCCCCACTTCAACCCTCCAACACCTAGGGGCAGTTATTAATTCCGAATCCCTTCAAGTGGCCCTGTCACTGGAGCACCAGACCAGTCTCGCTGACATGGCCTCCAAATTCCAGAGGCGGGGCTCCGCCTCTCTGCTGGGTCTTTCTAGTCTACTAGGCAAGATGGTCTCTGCTTATGGCATCGTGCCGTGGTCTCGCCTCCACAGCAGGGAGCTGCAGTGGCTTCTCCTCCCCTATCAACGGTGACGGACGAACACCTCTGCCTCAAGTATCCCTTTGTCCCTGGAAGTTCGAGACTCGCTGACCTGGTGGAAGTCGTCAGCAATTTCCCAGGGCTCTTCGTTCGGAGAAATTCCCAGGATAGTCATCACTACAGACGCCAGTCTTTCGGGTTGGGGGGCCCACCTGGACTCCCACATGGCGCAAGGCCGTTGGTCCCAGACGGAACGGACCATGAACATCAACGTCCTGGAATTGAGAGCTATCTACCTTGCTCTTCTCAACTTCGAGCATCTGATTCTTGGTCGGGACGTCCTGGTCCTAACGGACAATGTCTCAGCCAAGGCCCACATCAATTGGCAGGGGGGCACTCGGTCCCGATCCTTGATGCGGGAATCTCTCCAGCTGGGCCTCTGGGCCGAATTACATCTTTCGTCCATTCGAGCCGAACACATTTTGGGGAAAGCCAACATCCAAGCGGACTCTCTCAGCCGCAACTTCCTAGATCAGGCCGAGTGGAGCCTCCACCCCTCCCTCTTCGAGGACCTGTGCACTCGCTTCGGCCGGCCTATGGTGGACTTGTTCGCCACGAGCAGCAACCATCAGCTTCCCCGCTTTTTCTCCCGCTTCCCCTCTCGGGGGGCAGAAGCGGTGGATGCGCTGAGGAGCCCCTGGCTTCCCGGACAGCTTCTCTACGCCTCCCTTCCTCTTCCCCTTCTATCCAGAGTCGTGAGGAAGTTAGTCATGGAACGGGCAGAGGTTCTGCTGCTGGCACCTCACTGGCCTCGCCACCCGTGGTTCGCCGAGTTGGTGTCTCTGTCCGTCTCCCCCCCGTGGAGGATTCCCGACGATCGGATCTCCCTTCACCAGGGCCCTCTCCTCCATCCGGATCCGCAGTCCTTCCAGCTGACCGCATGGCGGCTGAGCGGCTCCTCCTGACCAAGGCACGGGTTTCTCCTGATGCCATTAACATCATTCAGGCTGCTCGCCGTCCTTCTACCCTCCGGATTTATGACTCCACTTGGCGTGCCTTCTATTCTTGGTGCCGCAGGAAGGGCTTTTCCCCCTCTAACGTCACAGTCGCCCAGCTGTTGGACTTTCTTCACCAGGGCTTCGTCTCAGGCTTAGCCCCTAATACTCTCCGGCGTCAGGTAGCCGCCCTGTCGTCAATACTTACCTGTTCCTCATTGAAATCTCTTTCCAATGATCCTCTCACACGGGCCTTTCTACGGGGAGCTACTAACCTGCGCCCACCTATGGTCCATAGGTTTCCCACTTGGGACCTAAATAAGGTCCTTTCTGCCTTGACTGGTCCGCCGTTCTAGCCTCTACGGGACGTCAGCCTTACATTTTATCCTTTAAAGTTTCGTTCCTTGTTGCTATCACCTCGGCTCGACGGATATCTGAACTCGCAGCTCTTTCCGTGCGTTCCGATCTGTGCATCTTCCACACGGATAGGGTGGTCCTTCGCCTGGACCTGGCGTTCGTCCCTAAGATCAATACCATCTTCCACAGATCTCAGGAGCTCATTCTCCCAAACTTCTGCCCTTCCCCTCGTCAATGCCAGGAATTCGTGTGGCATAAACTAGACGTCCGGAGGGCCCTCAAGATCTATGTGGCCCTTACGGCTTCATTCCGGAGAACAGAAGCCCTCTTTCTTTCCTTTCAACCGTCTACCATGGGTTCCCGTGCCTCATCAGTGACCATAGGAAGGTGGATCAGGGACACCATAGCGTCAGCCTACGAGGCTCACTCGCTACCTGTTCCTCATAACACCACCGCGCATTCCACCAGGAACGCCTCCACCTCCGCTGCCTGGTCAACGCAAGCTCCATTGGAGGAGGTCTGTCGGGCTGCCACATGGTCCTCGGTGACTCCATTCATAAGACATTACCGGCTCGACTCTTATGCATCAGCTGACGCAGCGTTTGGCAGAAGGGTCCTGCAGCAGGTCTGGCCTCTCCCCCCCTAGGAGACATCTGGCTTTGGTATGTCCCAGGCATGACTGCCGTGGGCGCCTCATAGGAGAAAGGGCGTTGGTCTTACCTGATACGCCTCTTCTCTGACTGCCCACGGCAGTCAGCCCCACCCATTCCGGCCGTCCCTGATTCTGTGGGTGGGTGGCTTTTAATTTCTATGCTTTATTTCTACAGACACCTTCAGTCTACTGCAACCTTGCCTCAAAACTGGATAACGAAGGAAGGGGCAGTGTTAAAGTTCAGTAGACTCAGTCCTATTGGTTGTCAGTCGTGTCACTACCCAGGCATGACTGCCGTGGGCGCCATCCAGAGAAGAGGCATATCAGGTAAGACCAACGCCCTTTTTCCTTAACTACCAGTATGTTGGTAGAAATATGAAGGGCTCTTTTTAAGATAGTCAATCAAGATGTCTTGGATGTTTTTGTGAAATAATTGTAACTTAGTAAATTTGTAACGTTTTATAACCAATGGTCCTTCAAAAATTCCTTTTAAATGAACCTTGTTATTGTCAGTTTTAAAACATGCATTTTTATTGCCATGATAACTCATTGGTTTATTAAAAGTATATTCCTTTTCATAATTGAACTAAAACAATGATGATTTAATAAAAGATCATTAAGAATATGTCCTTTAGGACAATAAGCTGTTCTAATTACCATATTTTTTGGAGTATAAGATGCATCTTCCCCCCCCCCCCAAAGAGGGTGAAAATCTGGGTGCGTCTTATAAACCGAATGTAGCCCTGCCCACCTATTGGTTGTCAGCCTCCGTGTGTCGCATTTTCCGGCAGTTCCAGGCAACAGGGATCCTCACTTCCACTCGGATTTTGATAACGAGCAGCAAAGATCTTTTTATCTGTTTAAAACAAATCCTATCACTCTACGCGCATTTAACTGGAGTGGATGGGATGGGGATGATTTTCATGGGGGCAGAAGAGGGACTTGGCACCAAAAGCTCCACTCTCGAGACGCCCCCATCTTCCTACCTATAGCCATAGGCATTGAAAGCCTGGTTTTGGGGAGGAAAAACAGCATCGTGTTTTCGGGCACTGTGCAGGAGGTGTAAGGCAAGGCACTGCCACCCGAAAACACTCCTTTCCGCTGCCTGGAGATCTCTGCTGCCTCCCCAATTCCAAAAACGGGGCATGCAGAGGCAAAAAGAAAGCATCATGTTTTTCAGGCGGTTCCAGGGGGTGGAGACCGCAGCAACAGTGTTTTCAGGTGGCAGCGCCTTACCTTATGCCCCCTGCTCAGTGCGCGCTTTGTCAACCGAGTCCCAACTTCTGCGCTTCCCTGAGCCGCTTCCGGAATCAGGCTCTGACCAAGGCAGCAAAGGTCCAGGGGGCTTGCCGGGAAGCCTGGCACCGTGTTTACGAGATGGCAGTGTTTAGGAGGACTGAAGTGCTACGTCTTATCGGGCCCTGCTGCGAGAAAGCCAGGCTTTCAACACCTATGACTATAGGTAGGAAGACAGAGGCATCTCAAGAGTGGAACCTTCGGTGCCAAGTCCCTCTTCTGCCCCCATGAAAATCATCCCCCCCACCAACTCCAATTAAATGCACGTAGAGTGATAGGGTTTGTTTTTAATGGATAAAAAGAGCCTTGGTAGTACAGTGCTTTAAAGCACCCTGTTATTAACACAGCTGCCTGCAATTACTGCAGGTTCGAATCTTACCAGGCTCAAGGTTGACTCAGCCTTCCATCCTTTCTAAGGTAGGTTAAATGAGGACCCAGTTTGTGGGGGCAATAAACTGACTTTGTATAAATATACAAAGTATGAAGGCTATTGCTTAACGCATTGTAAGTCGCCCTGAGTCTCGGGATAATGATCCTGATGCTGGTAAGCAGAGGCAGAATTTTTTTTGTTTTGTTTTCCTCCCCAAAAATTAAGGTGCATCTTATAGTCCGGTGTGTCTTATAGTCCAAAAAATAGGGTAGCATCGTTCAGAAATATAGTCTTCTGAGATAAAGTTAGCTTTCAAGGTTGATTTTTTTTCAACAAAAGGGCATATAAAAAAATAAATTTACAACAATGAATAGAGTATATAATTTCACTTCCATACAATGATATTTGAGAAGAGGAATGAGTTGGATTTATGAATACACCAACGTTCAGCAACAGTAGAGCATTGAAAATGCATAAACTTCAGACAGAAAGAATTCAACAGCATAGATTGGTTTGGTGACCTACTTAGATTCATATGAAAAAATGAGTTTTAAGGTATGTTACTACTTTTTCAGACATTTAAAAAGAGCCTTGGTAGTACAGTGGTCTAAAGCACCCTGTTATTAAGACCAGCTGCCTGCAATTACTGCAGGTTCGAATCTCGCCAGGCTCAAGGTTGACTCAGCCTTCCATCCTTTCTAAGGTAGGTAAATTGAGGACCCAGTTGTGGGGGCAATTTTTTTTTTTTTAATTTGATTTATATGCCGCCCTTTTCCGGAGACTCAGGGCGGCTTACAATGTGCTCAGCAATAGCCTTCATACTTTTGTATATTTATACAAAGTCAGCTTATTGCCCCCACAACTGGGTCCTCAATTTACCTACCTTAGAAAGGATGGAAGGCTGAGTCAACCTTGAGCCTTGGCGAGATTCGAACCTGCAGTAATTGCAGGCAGCTGGTCTTAATAACCAGCTTAATAACAGGGTGCCTTAGACCACTGTAATACCAATAAGCTGACTTTGTATAAATATACAAAAGGATGAAGGCTATTGCTTAACACATTGTAAGCCGCCGTGAGTCTCCGGAGAAGGGCGGCATATAAATCAAAATAATAATAAAAAAAACAATATAAAGCAGAAGAAACTATCTGTACTCCTGACGTTATTAAAGAAAGTCAGTCAGCATCAAAAGTATAATTTATTCAAATTTCTAAGTATAATACCAGGCTTATAATTTGTCACAATGCTATGTGAATGATTACATGAAAGATTTTTTAATACATATGTCAGTATATGTTAATAGACTGAAATTACACCCTCATATAAATTTGTCCCCAGATTCTTCTGTATGAGATGAATAGTTATGTCAGTATGTTTAATAATCTGCTGGATCTGTGCTGGTCATAAGCCATTGGTGGTCCACTGTGGTATACTTTTATTTGATTATACAACATACTTAAACTGATTAGAGAATTAATCTATTTTCTGTTTTTTACAACATATTCAATTGGAAAGCTATCGGGCTGGATTCATGCAACCAGCTAGGTCTTGAAAAAAGTAATCAAAATTAGAAATAAAAGTGAGCAGCTGCTTACCATATTTTTTGGAGTATAAGACATACCAGAGTATAAGACACACCTTAGCTTTTGGGGAGGAAAATTTAAAAAAAAGCTGACTGGTGGGTTTAGTTTAGTTTAGTTTAGTTTATTTTGGATTTATATACTGCCCTACTCCCGAAGGACTCAGGGCAGTGAACAGCCAAAGATAAAGCACATATAATATAAAATTTAAAAAACAATTTAAAACACATTAAATAAATTTGGCCCATACTGATTAAAACACCCCTATTTTTAAAAACAAATTAAAATTAGACAATTAAAAGGAGTTAGGCCAGCCCAGCCTGCTGGAATAAACAGATCTTGAGGGCACGGTGGAAAGTGCGTAAATCTGGGATCCTCCGTATCTCCAGGGGAGCTCATTCCAAATGGCAGGTGGCCCCACATAGAAGGCTCTTCCCCTGGGGGCCGCCAGTCGACACTGACCGACGGCACCCTAAGGAGTCCCTCTCTGTGGGAGCGTACTGGCCGGTGAGAGGCTACCGGTGGCAAAAGGCGGTCTCGTAGGTATCCAGGTCCTAAGCCATGGAGGACTCTAAAGATGGTAACCAGGACCTTGAAGCGCACCCAGAAGACCACCGGGAGCCAGTGCAGCTCATGCAGGAGAGGTATTACATGGGAATGCCAAGTCGCTCCCATAACCACCCGCCCGGCCGCATTCTGGACCAGTTGGAGCCTCCGGGTGCTCCTCAAGGGGAGCCCCATGTAGAGAGCATTACACTAGTCCAGGCGGGAAGTGATGAGGGCATGAGTGACCGTGCGTATGAAGTTCCGATCCAGAAAGGGACGCAACTGGCGAATCAGGTGGACCTGATAGAAAGCCCTCCTGGCCACAACCATCAGATGCTCTTCTAAAGACAGCCGTGTATCCAGGAGGACACCCAAGCTGCAAGCCCTTTCTGTGGGGGCCAATGACTTGCCCCCAATAGTGCTGCCACCAACTGACTATATCGGGACGTCGGAAACCACAGCCACTCGGTCTTGGACGGGTTGAGCCTGAGTCTGTTTCTCCCCATCCAGATCCGCACGGCCTCCAGGCACTGGGACATCACTTCAAGGGCATCATTGGGGTGGCCCGGGGTGGAGATATACAACTGAGTGTCATCAGCGTACTTGTGGTACTTCACTCTGAAACCACGGATGATCTCACCCAGTGGCTTCACATAAATGTTGAACAGAAGGAGCGAGAGGACAAACCCCTGTGGCACCCCACATATAAGGTGCCTCGGGGTCGACCTCTGCCCCACTGCCAACACAGACTGCAACCAGTCAGAGAGAAAAGAGGAGAACAACCGCTCGTTCCAGATAGTGGGTGCCCCCACAGAGAAGGCCCTCCCCCTGGGAGCCGCCAGTCGACATTGTTTAGCTGATGGCACCCAGAGAAGCCGCTCTCTATGAGAGCGTACCGGCCGGTGGGAGACTGCTTGTGGTAGTAGGTGGTCCCGTAAATAATCAGGTCCTAAGCCATGGAGCACTCTAAAGGTGGTAACCAGAACCTTGAAGCACACCCGGAAGACCATCGAGAGCCAGTGCAGCTTGTGCAGGAGAGGTGTCACACGGGAGCGCCATGTTGCTCCCATAACCACCCGTGCGGCCGCACTCTGCGCCAGTTGGAGCCTCCGGGTGCTCCTCAAGGGGAGCCCCATGTAGAGAGCATTGCAGTAGTCCAGGCGGGAAGTGACGAGGGCATGAGTGACTATGTGTAAGGAGTCCCGACCCAGAAAGGGACACAACTGGCGAATCAGGTGAACCTGATGAAAAATCCTCCTGGTCACGGCCGTCAAGTGCTCTTCTAAAGACAGCCGTGAATCCAGGAGGACACCCAAGTTGCGAGCCCTCTCTGTGGGGGCCAGCAATTCACCCCCAATAGTCGGCGATGGCATCAACTGACTATATCGGGAAACCACAGCCACTCGGTCTTGGATGGGTTGAGCCTGAGCCTGTTCCTCCCCATCCAGATCCGCATGGCCTCCAGACACCGGGACATCACTTCAAGGGCATCATTGGGGTGGTCCGGGGTGGAGATGTACAGCTGGGTGTCATCAGCGTACTGATGGTACTTCACCCCGAAACCATGGATGATCTCGCCCAGCGGCTTTACATAAATGTTGAACAAAAGGGGCAAGAGGACTGACCCTTGTGGCACCCCACATATGAGGGGCCTTGGGGTCGACCTCTGCCCCCCTGCCAACACAGACTGCAACCGGTCGGAGAGAAAGGAGGAGAACCACCGTAATACAGTGCCCCCCATCCCCAACTCTTCCAACTGGTGCAGCATGATACCATGGTCGATGGTATCAAAAGCCGCTGAGAGGTCTAATAGGACCAGGACAGAGGAACAAACCCTGTCCCGAGTCCTCCAGAGATAATCAACCAATGTGACCAATGCCGTTTCCATGCTGTACCCAGGCCTGAAGCCTGACTGGAATGGATCTAGATAAACCGTTTCATCCAAGTACTGGGGAAGCTGTTGCGCCACCACACTCTCAACAACCTTCGCCACAAAGTGAAGGTTGGAGACTAGACAATAATTTGCTAACACTGCCGGGTCCAGGGAAGGCTTTTTAAGGAGAGGCCTCACCACCGCCTCTTTCAAGGCGGCGGGGAAGTCACCCTCACTCAATGAAGCATTAATAATCCCCTGGAGCCAGCCTCGTGTAACCTCCCGAAAAGCCAGCACCAGCGAGGAGGGACACGGGTCCAATAAATATGTGGCCGCGCTAAGCCTACCCAGAATCCTGTCCATGTCTTCGTGAGTCATAGGGTCAAACTCTTCCCAGATAACATGCTGAAGACCTGCCTCCATCACCTCTCCTGAATCTACCCAGTCAGAGTCCAGGTCTTCCCGAATCTGAGCGATTTTGTCATACAGATACTGTACAAAGTCCTCAGCCCTACCCTCCAAGGGGTCCTCCCGCGCTCCTAGATGGAGCAGGGAGTGGGTCACCCTAAACAGGGCGGCCGGGCGGTTATCTGATGACGCAATAAGACCGGGAAAATAATTACATTTTGCCGCTTTTATCGCCAGTAGGTAGGTCTTTAATATGGGACCTTACCAGTGTTCAGTTGGATTCGGAAAGGCTGGCCCTCCAACTGCTTTCCAGGCGTCTTTTCTGGCCCTTCATCTCCCTCAGCTCTTCGGTGAACCAAGGAGTCAAGTGAGATCGGCGCCGGGTCAGAGGCTGCAAAGGCATGACCCGGTCCAAAGCTCCACTGGCCGTCCTATCCCAGGCGGCCACCAGGTCTTAAGTCGAATCGTGAGCCAGAGCCTCAGGGAATGGCCCAAGCTCCGTCTGGAACCTATCCGGATCCATCAGGCACCTGGGGCAAAACCACCTCATCGGTTCCGCCTCCCTGCGGCGGGTTGTAGCGGTTCGAAGGTCAAAGCGAAGGAGAGAATGATCCGACCATGACAAGAGCTCAATCACTATGTCCCCTATCTCAAGATCACTTAGCCACTGACCAGAGACAAAAACCAAGTCCAGAATATTTCCCCCCATGTGAGTAGGGCCATAAACTATCTGGGTCAGGTCCATAGCCGTCATGGAAGCCATGAACTCCTGGGCTGTCTCAGGCGCTTCACTGACGAATGGCAGGTTAAAATCCCTCATGACCATAAACTGGGGGTGTCAACCGCCACCCCGGCTATAATGTTGAACAGTTCGGGCAGGGCCGCCGCCACGTGGCAGGGAGCCAGGTACGTAATCAGCAAGCCTGTTGAGGATATTGTTGTTGTGTTACCAACCAGCAGAGTGTAAAGCACAGAGAAATGTTGCTGAGAGCAATGAATAAGAGATATGCAAACTGGTTTATCAAAAGTTTACTTTATAGTGAAAAAACAATTTCATAGTCTTTAAATCAATCCAAGTCTTTGCCAGTTAAATCAGTCCAGTGATACAAAAATCTTCTTACCACACAAATAGTAGTTGGTTAAAATAACAAACTCACTCTGGTTCACAAACCACGATGGTAGCAGATCCATCAAACGATGATAGCACAATGGTTGCAACTCCACACACTATGGTAGCTTATGATAGCAACACCTCACACAATGGTAGCATATCATATCATACTGAATACGATACAGTACCTTGCTTAAATAAGGTTACAATCAGTCATTACCCAATTACAGCATGACTCAGCATTACAATGAATCAGCAGGATAACTTTAAAGTCACACAATACATACTCATATTAAAGTCACAGAACACATATATTGCCTGGACAACTTGTTAGGCTCAAACCATATCCTAACATTCTCCCCTTTGGACAGGTCAATATATATATACAGTTTAGATTCTTAATCCATAGCTTTCACAACATGTTTTATGTTTGATAGCACCTTGCGCTTTGGTAAAATTATCAGCAATATTGTCCTCCGACATACAATATTCCAACTTAACCATATTGCTTTGGATACACTGCCGAACATTCAGGTACCGAATGTCAGTATACTTAGATCTAGTTTTAACTGCTAAATTTGTTGCCATTTTTATAGCAGCTTGGTTATCCTCATGTATTACAATTGGATAATCCATCTTTAAACCAATATCCAACATTAATTGTTTGTAATAAATTAGATCAGTACAAACCAGTGACAAACATGAGAATTCTGCCTCCATAGTCGATAGACTAATATGTTTTTGACGAATTGATTTCCAGCCAATCAAACAATTGTCTAACATGATAGCTATACCCGATGTGGACATTCTGGTGGTCAAATCAGTAGCAAAACTGGCATCAGCATATGCGCTCAATACTAAATCATTGTTAGGTTCTAGATACAATGCATAATGCATCATCATTTTCAGATATCTTAATATACGCTTTGCGGCCTGCCAATGCCTATCAGTTGGCTCTGCATTATATCTTGCTAATTGGTTTACTCCAAATGAAATATCAGGTCTCGACCAATTGCTTATATAAGATAGACTATCTATAAGAGACTGGTAGATCTCCTTACTAAATTTAGGACTTTGGATTTCTTCTTGTTGAAAATCCTGTGCCATAGGTGTTTTAGCTGGCTTACATAGCTCCATGCCATAAGGTTTCAACATTTGGCTTATTTTGCTAGATTGAGATATTTTATAACCTCTAGCTGTTTGATTGATATCTAAACCCAAATAATGCCTAATCTTTCCTAAATTTCTGATCTTAAATTTGGTTTGTAACTGTTTAACAATATCTATGGCTTCTTTGTCAGTTTTCGTTATTATGGCTATGTCATCTGTAAACAATAACAAAAATGATACCATTATTTTCTCTTTTAAAGACACTTATCCGCTACACCTTCATGAAAACTGATCTTATTTAGCTCTTTAACTATACATTGGTTCCACTCAAACCCTGATTGTCTCAAACCATAAAGGCTTTTATTTAACTTCCAACAATCAGTGTGGTTTTGTGTTTCAACTCCTAAAGGCTTCCTCATATAGATGGTGTGTCTTAATGGAGCATGCAAGTATGCTGTCTCTACATCTATATGGTTAATACTATATTTATACTTAGCTGCCCACACTAGCATTGTTCTTAAAGTACTAGAACGTAAACTAGGAGCAAAAACCTCATTGAAATCTTTTTCGGTCTGAGAAAAACCTTGAGCTACAAGGCGAGCTTTATGGGTTACTGTCCCATCTATGCTTTTCTTAATTTTGTAAATCCATCTACAACCTATTACTTTTTCACCAGGTGGCAATTTCACAGTTTCGTAAACACCTAACTTAGTTAAAGAATTAATTTCCTTACTCATTGCCTCCTTCCAAGCATTCTGCTCCTTTTCAGGATAAAGCTTGATATCCTCATAACTTGAAGGTTCTATGTTAACCTGGCAAACTACGGTTGCTTTATATTGATCAGGTGGATGCCTTTCCCTAGTAGATCTCCTAGGTAATACAGGACTTACTACAGATGGTTCATCTGACTCTTCCCCTAAAACTACCTCCTCTAAACCTACTTCCTGTTCTTCATCCTTGATAGAGGATTTTACATCATCTAAATCCTCAGGAATATCATCAGGAATATGATGCTCTATACTAACAGTATTATTATCATGTCTATAATCTGCACGCTCTAGTTTATCCCATCCTTCGTGCTCTAGAAATTTAGCACTTGCACTACAGTAAACACTAGTAGTTCCCTGTGCCCAAAATCTAAAAGACCTATGATTTGATTCATAGCCAACAAAAAACATTTTTCTGGCTCTCTGTTGATCCTTTCTCCTTAAATTAGATGGAATATGTACCCAAGCTGGGGTTCCAAATGTGTGTAAGTAACTAAGATTTGGTTTCCTCCCATGCCATAAGGTGAATGGTATTTCTCCTGTAGGGGAATGAACCACGTTGTTTAACACATGGTTAGCACACATAATAGCCTCACCCCATAAATTTTCAGGCAAACCAGAATCTGCCAACATAGTTCTAGTCATGGCTTGTAATGTTTGACCTCTTCTCTCGATATACGAATTGTGTTGTGGTCTGTACGGCGCAGACCATTTATGCTGGATCCCTGCATCCTGCAAAAACTTTTCCAACCTTTGGTTGGTAAATTCTGTACCATTATCAGTCACTAAGCATTTAACCTTAAATTTCTGTTTCCTTTCCACAAAAGGTAGCTAGTTGTTAATATGCTGGAATGTTTCACATTTTGTTTTCATTAAATAACAGAATCCGTATCTTGAATACTGGTCTACTATGCTTAGAATATAGCAGGCACCTCCTATGCTAGGTTTCTTGGGTCCAATTAGGTCTACAAACACTACCTTTAATGGCTTTTTAGTTTTAAAATCATTAACACAGTTTGCTGGTGTTACCCTACTTTTTTGCTGACTACAGGCATTGCAATTCAGATATTTACTACATGCTTGTAGTTTTATGCCTTCAGATAACTGAACTGTTTCCTTTAACGTTCTGAAATTTAAATGCCCAAGTCTCCGGTGTAACAGATGAATACATTCATCATGTGGTTTAACATTCTTATAAACAGACTTAGACTTAGCCACCAATACTGGGTTATCCCTTAAAACAAATAAATCATTTTCTAGTAATCTTGCCATCTAATAACGTTGCCATCTTTCTCAATAGAACACTTATCATTTTTAAATGTTACTGTAAACCCAAATTTCAGTAATGATTTAACAGATAATAAATTGAATTTTAACCCAGGAATATATAACATAGGCAATGGTTCATTACTAAATGACCAACGAGCAACACCCTCTCCAGCTACCTTAACCTTCCAGCCATTTGCTAGTAACATGTTGGTTACTCTTCTCCATTTTAACAAAAAGTTTTCTATTTCTAGAAATAGATTGAGAAGCACCACTGTCAACAACCCAACAATCCTGGTTAACATCAGTAGTTGAACTGGATATAGCTAAATTACAACCCTTCTTGGGTCTAGTATTGTCCCTAACAGACATTTTCTTATTCTTACAATACTTAGCTATATGCCCTTTAGCCCCACAAGCAAAACAACGTTTTACAAAATAGGCAGTTGAATACATTTTTTCTTCTTTTGGATGTTGCACTCTCAACTGATCCCTTTCTTGTCTTCTTTTGGATTCTTCCAATAACCTACTGGTTATGCCAGCCAGTGTCAGTTCATCTCTGGACAAAATCTCTAATGAAGAAACATAGTCGTCATAATTATCATCCAAAGAAGAAAGAATTATATAAACTTGTTGTAGTTCTGAGAAAACAAGTTCCTTTTCATGCAGCTCCTGGAAAATTCTGTTCATGGATTTCAAATGAGCCATCATTTAAGAAGATGTTGTTTAAATAATCTCCGTGTGAGATAAATATGAGCACTCACAGAGTCACGAACATATAGTCTCTTCAACTTGGTCCAACACCTAGCAGCAGACTCTTCGCCACGAATATGGACAAGCTGCTGGTCACCCAGTGTTTGTCCAATAATGCAAAGAGCTCGTTCATTGTCTCTGTTAAACTTGGCTAATATCTTTGCATCTTCCTCATCAGCAGGATTCCATGCTGTTACATCCGGTGGATTATTAACTATGTCCCACAGTCCTTCTCTACGCAAAAGTAGATTACATTTTGTAGACCAGGATACATAGTTTGTTCCATCCAGCCGGGTTATCATGGAAAAATTTGCTGCTTGTCCTAGTGCCATCTTCACTTGGATTGTATATCACAAACACAGTTTGTACTATTCACATTAACTCTCAGTTTAACTCTTAACAATCCTAGTTAGTTCTGGTTGGCTCTGGGCCCATAACCAATGTTAAGGATATTGTTGTTGTGTTACCAACCAGCAGAGTGCAGAGCACAGAGAAACATTGCTGAGAGCAATGAATAAGAGATATGCAAACTGGTTTATCAAAAGTTTATAGTGAAAAAACAATCTCATAGTCTTTAAATCAATCCAAGTCTTTGCCAGTTAAATCAATCCAGTGATACAAAAATCTTCTTACCACACAAATAGTAGTTGGTTAGAATAACAAACTCACTCTGGTTCACAAACCACGATGGTAGCAGATCCATCAAACGCAACTCCACACACTATGGTAGCATATCATATCATCTTCATCAAACTGAATATGTTACAGTACCTTGCTTAAATACATTACAACCAGTAATTACCTAATTACAGCATGACTCAGCATTACAATGAATCAGCAGGAAAACTTTAAAGTCACACAATACATATTCATATTAAAGTCACAGAACACATATATTGCCTGGACAACTTGTTAGGCTCAAACCATATCCTAACAAAGCCCATCTGTACCCCATGACCCCACTTCACAAGGAGGGTCTCACACCCGGCAATCTGAGGAACAGTGGCCTCCCTCGGACCAAGACCTTCTTTTATGACAACTGCCATCCCCCTGCCCCTCCCCTGTGAACTCGGCTGATGAAATGCGCGGAAACCAGGTGGGCACATTTCAACAAGGGGGAGCCCCCCCTCCTGGTCCAACCAGGTCTCAGTGATATCTGTCAGGTCCGCTCCCCCCTCCTGAACAAGATCACAAATGAGGGGGGCTTTATTTAACCACGGACCTGGCATTGCATAACGTCAGGGCACCCCGAGCCCTGAGGATCTGTGCAACCTGGGGAACGAGAGGAGCATTGGGGGCTGGAGCGCGCCACCACTCGAAGACAGCGAGCGCGCACTCCCACAATATGATATGGCTCCCTGCTCCCACCATATCTGCCCCTCCCACCCACAGTACTGATGGAATGGCCATCATTGGTACAAACTCTAACCCTCTCCTTGACCCGGAGCTCTGCATCTCCCATGCCATGTCCCCCAGCTGGACCGCCACCCTCCTCAGTGGGTTTTCCCCCAGACCCACAACCCTAGTTCCAATCCAACCCTCCCCCTGGAACCCCTTAAAAAATTCACTAAAAATTCCTCCCAGAATACACCCAATCAGCTGTTCCCAGAGGTGAATTTTAGCAACAGGTTCGTTGGTTGTGAGCTCTGTGCCTTGCTTTTTTTTCTGCCTCTGAAACTTCTGAAATTCTGTTTCAGAAAGAACATTTTTTTTCTGCCTCTGAAAGCCTTCGAAACAGAGCTTCAGAAAAAAAGGCTTTTTTTCTGAAGCTTCTTTCAGAGGCTTTTTTTCTGAAGCTTCTTTTAGAGGTTTTTATTCTGAAGGACTATCTGTACTCTGTTCAGTCTCCTTTCTTTGGTATTGGTATGTACATTAACCTCTTCCCATCTGTTGGTTATTGTGTCATTCTCCAGATTTGTTAACATAGTTTGGTTAGAACCTTCACTGATTCTTCTTTTGTTGCTTGCCATATTATGTTAGATAAAAGCCTTTCAGAGACTTTTTTTCTGAAGCTTCTTTCAGAGGCTTCTTTCAGCCTCTGAAATCTCCGTTTGCGAGGCTGGACGAGGCTACATTTGGAGTATAAGATGCACCCAGATTTTCATCCTCTTTGGGGGGGGGGAAAGGTGAGTCTTATACTCCGAAAAATATGGTAATTTGTAAATAATCTGATTATGTATGTTGTATGAACACAGTTTTTGTTCATATCATCTGCAAACTAGTTGCAGGAGAAGCAGATGGTTTTGTATCTTTTGCATCTTTTTAATTTTATATAATTGTACTTTCACTGTTTTTTCCTCCTTTTTTATTCCTATTATTTCACTGTTCATTATTTCACTATTGTTATTTTTACATTTTTATTACATTTTTCCATTTCATTGTTTTAAGATGCCCTTGATGAGATAGGCAGCAAATAAATTTAACAAACAAAAAATAAGTCATTTTGTATCTTTTAACACTATTTTGTGTCCTATCATTCCCGGCTCTGTTTGAATTGTGTTAGACGTAAGAAGTGATTTTCAATAATTTCTGTCTCAGGGCCAGCCTCCTTCCTTCCTTCCTTCCTTCCTTCCTTCCTTCCTTCCTTCCTTCCTTCCTTCCTTCCTTCCTTCCTTCCTTCCTTCCAATGTGCCTTCCTGCCTCTCCCTCCCTCCCTCACCTATTTATGTTAATAGTTGACAGTAGTGGGTTTGGTGATAAGACTTGGTTGTGCAGTGACTTTGCAATCAATTATGAAAGAATTCTGGTTGGAAAAATCTTGCTTTAGTTACAGTCCTTCTGGGGTAGAGGTAATTTTTTACAGTGCCTGGAAAATGATAACTTGGGTGGGAGACACTTTAGAAATTACATGTACAATTGTTCTGACTTTGGAATCTGAACAAGTAGATGCTCTTGGTAAAAAATGCCATTAAAACTTCCTGATACTAGGCTGTTGGAAGAGCATCCTAGTATGCCAGTGTGAAAGCTCTCCTATGTGATAGGATGAGTAGATAATAAAAATATTTAGGATAGTAAAGGGAATAACAGAATAACAGAGTTGGAAGAGTCCTTGGAGGTTTTCTACTCCAACTCCCTGCTCAAGCAGGAAACCCTATATTATTTCAGACAAAATAATATAAAAAACCTCCAGTGTTGGAGCATCCACAATTTCTGGAGGCAGGCCATTTCACTGATTAATTGTTCTAACTGTGAGAAAATGTATCCTTAGTTTTAGGTTGGTTCGCTCCTTGATTAGTTTTTGTCCATTGCTTCTTCTTCTGCCTTCTGGGGCTTTGGAAAATAGGTTGACTCCCTCTTCTTTGTGGCAGCCCCTTAAGTTGTAAGGTATAAGAATTTGTTTTAGTGAAGATGTGAAATATTAGTTCTGTTTCCCAGAAGAAGAAGACTGAGGGCAAACTTGTTTAAACGTGAATAAGTACTCATTTGAGTTTGTATTGTGGCAATAAGGATAACAACTTGTGCTTACCTTTCTGCCATTATAGTGTGAGCAAATGATGCCTAAGTAGCCAGATTCAGGCTGACCCTTATGGAAGTAGGTGCAGGAGGCCCTCTGTGAGGTTTTATTCTCACACAGTGAAAAGCAAAATAATAAAATAGCTTTTGCAAAAATAAGGAAAAAATGAAAAAAATGACAGGCTGATGGTTTATTCTACTTTTGATTTGCTGGCTGTTACTAGATTACCCTTATATTGTTTCTTCTAAGATACATGCATTAATTCATAACAGTAGTTTCTGTTATGCTGTTATCCGTAGAATTGTCTATGCTTGCAAGACTATTATTCTGTATTGAAATTGGCCATACTTTTATTCAGTGCCGATATTTGCAGTAATTGCATCTAATCAGATAATATAATCAAATTGTCCTTTATGAAGAACCATGTGTTCTTTCCCTAGCTAGTTTCAAGAAAAATCATTCATTTGCCCCAGCCAATCAGCGGAGGGACCAGCAGGTACATCCTAACCACTGTGGACTAGTGCAGTGTTGTTCACTGTTAAATTAATGTTTGACTTAATGTGGCAGGCAGATAGTCTAATGCAGGGCTGTCAAACTCCTGGCCCATGGGTTGGATGCATCATGTGCTGGCCACGCCCACACCTGGTTTAGCGAAGGGGAAAAAAGTCCGATACATCACGTGACACCGCTGTGATGATCTGAGTTTGACATCTCTGGTCTAGTGGAATAATCAGATCACTCTTAACTGCAGTATTTGAAATGGTAGCAAAAACATATCATCTTGCTTTTCATTTTCATAAAGCTCTCCAATAAATTAGTTTTCTGTTTGAATCCAGCAAATTTAATACTGATGAAAATAATGTAATAATTCTTCAGCTTTTTCTTGTTTCTGCCCCCTGTACATTTTATTTTGGATTGCTGCAATACAGTAATACTATCTGGTAGTGAATAACATGTGGCTGGTTTCTGTATTTTTATAGTCATTAAATTGATTTTGTTTCTGCTTTGCATCTTGTCAAATACAAATCAGATCTCTGATACGGTTTCATCAGGAAGTAGCAGTGTTTTTTGAGTCAGGGTGGGATAGCAAAGGTTAATACATTGAAAATATAATGACATACTGGTAATAACTGAAGCTTTTTTTTGTGGAAACATAGCAAATACAATCTATTATCTAGCTATTGTCCTTGATTTCTAAAGATTGATTTTCACTGAACAGAAGCACTGGCTTCAAATGTATAGCTTGATTGAGCTTAATTAAACATTAAGAGATTTGGAAATAACTGAAATTATTCATAAATTAAGTCATATATTTAGAGGGTTTTTTGTCATATATTGACCCATTTTATAATCACCGCACCATTTGTTCCTGTTTTGTTATTCTGTCCCTACCTTCGTCCAACACTCTATGTAAGGACAATGTATGCAATATGGCAGCAAATTCGAAAAAAATGGTGGAGTCTCCAAAAATAGTCAAATAATTTTTTTTGATGATATTTAGAATTGTATTCATTAGATTTACATCCTACTTATAATTTGTGAGCGCTTCTCTTTTTCTCTCACATCAACAACTCTGAAAGAGAGTGTGACTGGTCCGAAGTCAGATGTATGTAAGTTGATAGCAGTCATCAGAGAAAAGTAGTTTGCATATATTGATTCTTTATGGCATTTCTGAAAGTTTAGAACTCAGATCGAAGGATCTCTTCTTGGGTCCCCCAGATGGCATTCCCTAGCAGACAGGATCTGGAGCAAACATGCCTCTCCTGCTGCTTCTGATCAGATAGTTAGATGCAACAGGGAGAAGTGGTCCTCAAATAATCTAGCATAAATGTTATTTCAAATATACTTACATAATTATATAGACATAGAAAATTCAATCAAATCCATTTCTTAGGGTCATATTTATAAAATATCTCTCCAAGGGTAACTGCTCCTCAGATCTTGCTGTATTACCTCATTATGCTGTGGTAGTGATGGCGATGGAAGGAATAAGCAAAGAACTTCAGTAATATAGGCCAAGAGATATATATTCCCAGAAAGGTCATCTAAGGTGAGAATTTTATTCCACCTAAAACAAGTAGGCATGTTTGGGATTGCAGATTGAAAAAAAGATTAAATATTTAGGAATTTGGCTCACTGTAAGGTGTTCTTCAATAAAAGATGATAATTATAAAAAACTGATACAACAAATGAAAAAAGATTTAGAGATTTGGGGAAAATTACAGTTATCACTACTAGGAAGGATAGCAGTGATTAAAATGAATATATTGCTGAAATTATTATATCTATTCCAGGCAGTCCCTATAAAATTGGAAAAGAGATTCTTTGAGGAATTAAATAAAATGATTAAAAAATTATTTGGCTGGGTAAGAAAGCACCCAGTAATGGAAAATCATGGCTTTCCTCTATGGAAATAACTATGGCTTCTCTGTGGCTCAGGGAATTAAGCTTTGTTCAAGCTAGAAATAGTGGAATCCAATACTTGCTTGTTTTCACTAGTCAACCCCCCCTCCCCCCCAGATATGGAACAATGGCTAATCAAAGTTCAATTCTTCCTAATTCATTGCTGGTGCAAAGCAGGAACAATCTGTAAATTCATAGAATCATAGAATAACAGAGTTCGATAGGACCTTGGAGATCTAGTCCAACCACCTGCTCGAGCAGATCTTATGCTATTTGAGACAAATGGCTACCAGACTCTTCTTGAAAACCTCTAGTGATGGAGCACATACAACCCCTTGAGATGAGCTATTTTGCTGATTAATTGTTCTCATTGTCAGGAAGTTTCTTCTTTCTTCTAGGTTGGATGTCTCTTAATGATGATCTACTCATAACTTCTTATTCTGCTCTCAGGTGTTTTACAGAATAGGCCAACTTCCTTTTCGCTGTGACAGCCCCTCAAATATTGGAAGAATATTATCTTAATGATATTATTTTACATTTCTAAAGTTTTGGCCTACAATTCCCATCATCCTTTGCCATTGGCTCTTCTCATTCCATCTGAGAATCTATCCATCTATTCTCATTCCATTGCCTGCAGAATTTTTGCTAGGCAATGCTTTAGGAGGCCAAAACAATTGGAGTCTAAATCTAAGAGGGTCAGATACAGTTTGAATGTTGCCACATGACTTGATTTTTTCTCCATGCCACAAATGGAAGAGATGGTACTACTTAAAATGGCACAAAACATTGGATGCGGCTAGTTTTTGTTTAGTTTTGGTACTGTTTTTCTTTGATTTTTAAAGATGGTATGCTGCACCAAAGGAACACTTAAAATTGCTGCTCTTGTTTGTAAGACTGTCACTGTAATTCTGCATCATACAGAGCTCTATAATTCGACACCACAAATAGCCGAGCACAGTTGTGATTTTAAATTAGACAACTTTAATTAACTGCTGCAAAAAGTATATCTTGGTTTTGCAATGTAAGTGCTACTATACTATTTACAGCATATATTTAAATAGAACAAACTTAGAAGCTCTGCAAAAAAATGATATTGAGGCAGGGGTGAAATCCAAAATTTTTCCCTACTGTGGGTGTGGCTTGGTGGGCGTGGCAGGGGAAGGATATTGCAAAATCTCTCCACCCCACTCCAGGGGAAGGATATGGCAAAATCTCCATTTGCACCCCACTCTGGGGCCAGCCAGAAGTGGTATTTGCCAGTTCCCAAATTGCTCAAAATTTCCGCTACCGTTCTCCAAAACCTGTTAGAACCTGCTGGATTTCACTCCTGTATTGTGGGTACTTTAAAAAAGCCCGTAACATTGTTAGTGTTCTTTTAAATGTAATTTAGGTTTGTGTTATAAGCTATTATTTACTTTGTTTGATACGTAAAAGAAAATTTCCTATTAGTTGGGAGTAAATATATATGATAATCTCTCAGGTCTTTGAGATAGGTCAGGTTAGGAAATAGACAATGAAAGTTGATAGGAGTGCTAAATTATTGTAAGATATAATAACAAAATCTTGAAAGTATGATAAAGTTTCCCTCTGCCACTCTTAAACTAGGCAGATTTGTGGCAGGGTTATTTTCAATTTCTTTCTCATGACTTCTTTTTGAGGGCTTAGTTGTCTTTTATCTTGCCTTAACTGTTCCTTCATTTCTTCTTCAAATTTATCTCCATATATCTCTACACCAGTAGTGGGTTCCACTTACCTTCATTACTGGTTTGGAATTGGGAGCATGTGTGTGTGCATGCTTGCTTCGCTCATGTGTGGTGCTTCTGCACATGCTCAGTACCTTCTGCGCATACGCAGTGTGTCTGTGATGATGTCTGGGGGGGTGGGCGGAGCCTCCCGCTGCCGCTACTACTGGTTCACCCAAACTGGGGTGAACCGGTAGAAACCCACCACTGCTCTACACACCCTGGGTTCTGTGAGTGAAAAAAATCCAGTAAATGAGAAGTAGTTTCTAAATGATGTGCACTGAAACTTGGTGCACAACGATGTCCAATGTAGATTCTCCCATATGTTGAATTTCAATCCTCCTAAATGTCCCCCAGTCAACATTCCTGAACCTTTGGCTGCGAGTGCCTCCTGCAACCCTTTGCCAGTGAAAATGGAGCTCAGGAGGGCCATGCACGCCCCTTGGGAACTCCATTTTTTGTTGTGGCGGCCTCCTGCAACCTTCTGTCAGCTAAAATGGAGCTGGGGAGGGCCAGGTGTAGCCCTTCCGAGCTCTGTTTTTGGCTGTGACAGCCTCTTGCAACCCTCTGCCCGTGAAAATGGAGCTTGGGAGGGCCACACATGGTCCTCTGGAGCTCTGTTTTTGGCTGTGATGACCTCTTGCAACCCTCTGCCAGAAAAAATGGAGTTTGGGAGGGTGGCACTCAGTTTTTGCTGGCAGATGCACTGTGGGCCGGTCCTTCTCTGTTTCCAGGGCGGCCCCGCCAGCCAGATCTGGCCTGTGGGCCTTGAGTTTTACACCCGTGATTTAGGAGCTCACTTAAGTTTAACACTAAACCATAATTTAGCAGTTTGTCTGTGTTAGCCCTCTAAAGTAGCCCAGACTAGAAGCACAACACTAACAGTAACAGAGTTGGAAGGGACCTTGGAGGTCATCTAGTCCAACCCCTTGCTCACGCAGGAGACCTAAACTAGGGATTCAAACTGCTGACCTTTCTGATCGACAAGCTCAGTGTCTTAGCCACTGAGCCACCTAGCCAGGCTGGCATGAATACTAATTCTATTTTAATTGTAAGGTTGTTTACATTAACAAATCTTGCAAGACTAAAATATTTCCTCCCTTCTTTCCTTTTACTCTCCAGAATATTAGGAAGGGTCCATTCTGAAATACTTTCCACATCCCCTGCCCTTCCGTATAAATTGTAGTATATTGGAAATAAGTCATGTGGCTTTACTTTGAATAAAGAATGATTTTAATTCTTTCACTCATTTTCTGAAGTGTTTGAAAGAAAGTAAACTCCTTTATTTACAATTTGCATGCATTTTATTATCCATGGGTGATGGACATTTTACTTACTATTTTCATTCTGTGACCAGTTGCAGTCTTAGATCAAATTAAGATCATAACTCATTTCCACTCTGTTAAGCATCTTGGTTGAAAGCTAAATAACATAATTCTTGTCCTTAGCAGATAAACTCTGCAAATGTAAACATTAGTTGTAAAATTGGAATAAAACAACATTACAATCTCTCACTTTGCATCTTTTAGTTGCAAAACTAAAAGGTGCTCTGGTGGCTCAGCAGACTAAAGCACTGTTATTAACATCTACTTACACCTGCTGCCTGCAATTACTGCAAGTTCAAATCTCACCAGGCTCAAGGTTGACTCAGCCTTCCATCCTTTCTAAGGTAGGTGAAATGAGGACCCAGATTATGGGGGCAATAAGCTGACTTTGTATAAATATACAAAAGTATGAAGGCTATTGCTTAACACATTGTAAACCACCCTGAGTCTCTGGAGAAGGGCGGCATATAAATCAAATTAAAAAATAATAAAATAAAAAAAACTAAAAAAAACTGTCCTATTTTGGCTCATTAGAAATTCTTAAATTGGCTGTTTCAGTTTAAAACTTGTACATTGAAATGTTTCATGCTTTATGAACCTTGAATTAAACAAATTATTTCTCTTTAAGTACTGCTGCTTGGGTAGAGAAGAAGTTTAGAAAAAGAAACCACAGAGATAAAAAAAGGTCTTAAGGTGTTACAAAAAAAGTCTTTGAATTTTTAGTTTTTGGTTTTGAGCTAAATTTCTTCTAATGATTTTATCATGCTGGTATGGATAATTAGATACATAACTGGTAGAGTAATGCAGTAGACCATATATGTGTGCATGTGTGAATTTTGTAGAATTGTAGCAAAAAGCCAAATCTTTAGTAATACAGGAATGTATACAGAATGCAACATGTTATTCAAAAGAGAATACTGATAGGCAGATCTGTTCCAGATTTTGAAACATGTTTCTTCTTTAAGGATTTTTTTTAAATTGGGAGCAGTTAATGCTGCAGTTTTCTTCAAGAAGTGGCTACATTTAAACAATGATTGATCTGGACCTTACAGCTTTAGCAAAATATACATTGTATGTGAGAAGAAAATGGCTTTGTGATTCTCATATCACATTGCAAGTCACGATTCTATAATTCCCTCCCCCTTTATGTTTATGTACAAAGGGATATTAGTTCTACTCACACAGTGGTGGGATTCAAATTTTTTTACTACCGGTTCTGTGGGCGTGGCTTGGTGAGCATGGCATGGCTTGGTGAGCATGGCTTGGTGAGCGTGGCAGGGGAAGGATACTGTAAAATTTCCATTCCCCCCCACTTCAGGGGAAGGTTACTGCAAAATCCCCATTTCCTCCGGATCAGCTGGGTCTCGGGAGGCAGAGAATTGATGGGAGTGGGGCCAGTCAAACTGGTATTTACCAGTTCTCCGAACTACTCAAAATTTGCGCTACTGGTTCTCTAGAACTGGTCAGAACCTGCTGAATACCACCTCTGTACTCACAGTATTTTTAGTAGTGGAGATAGAGTTTTTCTTTCTTTCTGAAAACCCTTAGCTGCACTCTTCTGTACCTCAGAACTGTCCCTGAACAAGAATGCTACTCTGAAGATGCACCCTAAATCTTTAAGAAAGAATATTCAAGCAAGGTCAATTATATTGTAAAAAGGAAAGGTAGAAGTAAAAGATGAGGAGATCTGGCTTGACAGTAGTACTTGTGGGGGAAAAAAACCTTGGATGTTATTATTGGGTAAGGTATACATGAGCCATTGATGTGGTGGAGCAGCTAAAAGGGAAAATGGTACAGTATCTTGGGTTACATTAATAGGATTATAGAATCCAGATCAGAGAAAGTAGTTGTTCTATTCTATTCTGCCTGCCTGGCCCAGCTACACTTAGAATACTGTGTCTTTTTCTGGCCACCATGGTTCAGAAAGCTCAATAAAAAATTGGTATGAGATCAGATAGAGGCTACCAAGATGGCAAGGGATCTGGAAATAATTCCTATAGTGGGATTAAAGGTCTGAGTAAATTTAATCTACAGAAAAGATTAGAACTGAGAAATTTATATGATATCACACTTTAAAAATCTAAAATATTATCACATAAAAGATGGAATGAGTTTTTCTCTATTGTCATAGAGGGCAAGACCAATACCAAAGGACGAAGATTAAAATAAAACAGTTTTAGACTAGATTTCAGAAGAAATAATAATAAAGTTGTCAGCTAGGCTGTCACTTGAAGTGATGAGACCTTTGTTTGGATGTTTAGGTTTTAGGTTTAGGTTTTATTTGATTTGTATACCGCCCTACTCCCGAAGGACTCAGGGCGGTGAACAGCCAACAATAAAATACATAAATACACAAAATTTAAAAACCCGATAAAATCAAATTAAACTTTTTGGCCCAGACAAATTAAAATACCCCAATAATTTAAAAACAGATTAAAATTTACATATTTTAAAAAGGGAAGAGATCAGGCCAAGCCCGCTTGATGGAATAAAAAGGTCTTCACAGCACGGCGGAAGGAACGCAGATCCGGGATCCTCCGTATCTCCGGGGGGAGCTCATTCCAGATGGTAGGTGCCCCCACAGAGAAGGCTCTCCCCCTAGGGGCCGCCAGTCGACACTGTTTGGCTGTCGGCACCCGGAGGAGTCCCTCTCTATGAGAGCGTACTGGCCGGTGGGAGGCTATTGGTGGTAGTAGGCGGTCCCGTAAATAACCAGGCCCTAAGCCATGGAGCGCTTTAAAGGTGGTAACCAAAACCTTGAAGCGCACCCGGAAGACCACCGGGAGCCAGTGCAGCTCGCGCAGGAGAGGTGTTACATGGGAGCGCCATGTCGCTCCCATTACCACCCGCGCGGCTGCACTCTGCGCCAGTTGGAGCCTCCGGGTGCTCCTCAAGGGGAGCCCCATGTAGAGAGCATTACAATAGTCCAGGCGGGAGGTGACGAGGGGATGTCTTCAAACAGAGGCTGGATGCAGTCCTGCACTAAACTTGCTCTCAAGGTTAACTTCCTTTCTGATTCTAAGTGAAGAGATCATTATTGGTCTATCCCATGAGCCAGGAAAGGATTGGTAGCAGAATATGTTCTTTGCTTCAACATCTATTAGCTGTGGGTTAAATATTTTTGGGCCTTTTGAGGATGCAACCTGTACATGCTGGAAAAGAATTAGCAGTTGCAAGATTACTGATACTGTTTCCTGCAACTGTCCAGGAACTAAAAAAGTGGTAAGAATCACATCCAGACTCATTCAGTAAATATATAGGTGATACTGTATATACATGTGATAAATACATTCTTATTGGAGAAAAAAATCAGTAAGGCTTGTATTTGAATATACTTGTTCTGAACTAAGTTTTGTTTTTGGCTTTGCTTCATTCTACTTAGGCATTAAGAATATCAGATTCTTTCAGAGAAGAGATTTAATATGTACACATGAGTGCAGATTTCAAGAAATAAGTTGATATACTGTACATCATTCTCTAAATTTTAAGACTTGGAAGAGGCTTCTTTTTTCTGTTGAAATTCCAGCTCTCAAGAACCAGAAGCTATTGGATCCATTTAGACTCTTGAAGATGATTGCATTCCAGTTGTTTCAGTTCTTGAGACCATTCAGCTAGTTTTGAGTTGTAAGCTAAATTACTAAGATAATAGTACTCAGTAAAATAGTACTGAGAAAATGTCATGGGATAATATTATCTGTGCTGACAATTTTTATTATAAAATTACAAATCCAGTGGCAGGTTTATAATAAGTTTTGTTTTTTAAACACTTGAGACTAGATTCTAGCCCATGAAAAATCTGCACGTGTCATCTATAAAATGTTGTAAAATTTTTACTGTATACAATAATGTTGCTATCCCACTAAATATTTTTAGATTTCATACTGGATAATCAGAAATGAAAGACTGAATATTATGAAGCAATCATTCTGGAAAACTATTGATTTTTTTACTTATTACTCAGGTTTATATATATTATTTCATGCAAATCTCACTTTAAGTGGCTTACATACTTGTAGAGAATTGGATTAACACATAGGAAAAAAATCAAAATATAAATTAGTGTATGGAATGAAGACAGCCATAACTATATAGAGAGAATAAAATATAGATGTATTTATAACTGCTGTACAGAAGATTGGAAGCTGCTTTTTTATCTCTTTTTTCATTTCTTTTTATTTTGGGTTTTTTTTTTTTAGTTTGATTTATATGCCGCCCTTCTCCAGAGACTCAGGGCAGCTTACAATGCGTTAAGCAATGGTTCCCATAAGATAGAGCTGTGCAAAGGCCCTTCTGTCCATAGTTTCTAGCTGTCCTTGTAATAGGTTCTATGAGACTCAGAAGGCTTGTGCAATGCTGTTTGACAAGGCCTCAGGAAATTCCCTACAAGTATCTTTTCAGATTCATTGTGTCTAGGATGGACCAGTTGAAAGCTTCCTCTCCAGCTAGCTCTCTGGAAACAAGAGAATAAGCTGACTATGATTAGGACTGATGTCAATCTTTCCCATCCTCAGGCAATATCTGATCTGCTCCAAGATAAAAACTAGATCTAACATGTGGCTTCCTGTATTTTTTATGTCATGATGATAAGCCTATAGTTGTCACGGCAGCCTTGAATTCATGAGCTGTTCAAACTCCCTTCCTCAAGGCATATTGAAGTCCTTTATCATTGTAAGCTTGACACAGTTCATTGATAACCCAGTGGTGAGGTCCATCAACTTGGGCAAGAGTATAACTCTTTTGGAGAGATGGTGATTTAACAACTGCAACAGTTCCACCTTTTTACTTAACTACATATAATTTTTTTTTAATGTTGGGTTATCTGAAGAATAATGATTCTGCTAATGACACAGCTGCTTAAATGACAATTTCCAATTCCCCTGTCCTGCTATGAAAGCTGATGTCAAACCTGAAACCTATATGGACGTATTTTCAGGAGGAAAGCTGTTCCACTTTACCCATCCAAGTCTTGATGATACAGGTCTTATTGAGAGAAATATATTATAGACAGATATATTATTCAGAACCAGATTTTAGGTTCTTAGAGGGCTGGGAACTGTCTAATTCCTGTCCTCAACACATCACCTCATTTCCTTCATCATTTCTTTCTCTCTCAGATATGTGAAGAGACTAATGCGCTAACAAGCTGTACTTTTCAAATAATGTAGATCCCAAATATACATACAAACTTCATCCAATGTTTTAGTTTTGTAATGTATTTATAATCATACCTTGGTATATATATTGGAAAGACTAATAACTTTGTGGAAGAAGGCAATGGGAAACTGTTTCTATATTGCAGCTCAGAAAGCTACATGAATGAGTTCATGAAATCACAAGTGGAGCTTGACCTGAAGAAAAATGGTTCACCGCTTGATAACCAGTGTAGTAAAGCATTTGTATTTCAAAGTCTGTTTGACAATTCACTGCATGCAAATTGTTCAATCAACTGTGTTGAAGAGGGCTTTAATGAGAGGAGGACAATCCAAATGTTTGCATGCTGGGAATTTTCTGAAAATAATCCCAGCAATAGGAAAATCTTTCAAAATAGTACCAGTGCATTTGTATCCTTAGCAACTCATTCTCTCAGCTGCAAATTGTGTACTCATTTATGTATGTGCTGTTTACAGACAAAATAATCAAATTGTATAGAATATGATAGGGACGCGGTGACTCAGTGGCTAAGATGCTGAGCTTGTTGATCGAAAGATTGGCAGTTCAGCGGTTCGAATCTCTAGTGCCGCATAATGGGGTGAACTCCAGTTACTTGTCCCAGCTTCTGCCAACCTAGCAGTTCAAAAGCATGTAAAAAAATGCAAGTAGAAAAATAAGGACCACCTTTGGTGGGAAGGTAACAGTGTTCCTTGTGCCTTTGGTGTTTAGTTATGCCGGCCACATGACCACAGAGATGTCTTCTGACAGCGCTGGCTGTTCGGCTTGGAAACGGAGATGAGCACCATCCCCTAGAGTCGGGAACGACTAGCATATATGTGCGAGGGGAACCTTTACCTTTTTATAGAATATGATATTATTTATTTCTTAAAAAGCAAAATGCAGCTATTTAGATTGTAGAAAGTTAGCACCCACCCCTCTTGTAGAAGAATGAAATATTCTAAGAAATATTAAAAAGACAGAATATTTCCCCTAAAAGAGAAATAAAAATCTTAAAGGAAACAGAAACAAAAGCTTCCAGTTCCCTGCCCCCAGCAGATATTCTGGTGCCACCTTATCTACAAGACTGGGCCAGTCCTTCCCTCTCTCTCTCTCTCTCTCTCTCTCTCTCTCTCTCCCTTCCTCCCTCCCTCCCTCCCTCCCCCCTCTCCCTCTCCCTCTCCCTCTCTCTCTCGCTCACTCCCTCCCTCTCTCCGCATTACAGGAAAGTATTGACTTTTCTCCTCCACTTTGTCACCTTGTAAATTCTGTATCCTATTTTATACTGTTCAGTATGCTTCTAGGTAGAAATACAGATATACAAACAGTAATTAATCCTGGATCTTGCATTAATTTGACTTCATTTAAAGAACTTTTTTGACATCCTTATTTTATTTATTTAGCCAAACTACAAGCTTGATGTGTAATGAATAATTCTGAAGTTGCCAAAGAAAAATTATATGCTGGGAATATCTCAGTCAGTTGTCATAAGGTATGAATAGCATATTATATTTTTTCTTTCCTCAATACTTTAATGAGATACATGAGATACATACATGGCAGACAGAAACACACAAACACTTGTGGTTAAAAAAAAAGAGTATGCTTATAGGTTGAATAAATTCTCCTGGAAAGAGACCAAAATTTTGTTTGTAATTCTGTCCACAGAGTGTACTTTGCTCAGTCATGTGACAGTTTTAACATCTTAGCTTTAAGAGTGCTGTTTCTGTGCTGCTAATGCAGAAGAAGCAAACTGTTAACAGTATTCTTGTCTGTAGTTGTAAAGAAATGCAAAAGAGAGAGACAGATGTGGATGATAACTCTTTATGTTATTCATCTCCTTTACTGTTCCTATTGGGGATGAAGAATATGAAAATTTACAAAACCAGGAAAATGTATAGGAGTATGAAACTGGAACTACAGGAAATAATTTTTAGATCTGAGAAAAAATCTAGTTGATAAATAATCTTACCTGAATAGGATCAGATTGGGTGTTTCTAAAGAATTACAGAGTTTTGTGAGGCAGAATAACAGAAGGCACAAAGTATATTTATGAGCAATGGGGAATGGGTCTTTGTCAGATTTGTGAATGTAATGACTTTATTTGTGGAAAGAAAATACAGATAATCCTCAATGGCAATTGAGAGCAGAATTCCTGGTGCTAAGTGATGCGGTTGTAAAGTGCAACTGCAAAGGAACTGCATTCCTTGCAATCTCAGTTGCTGTTACTTCCTGCCGGCTTCCCACAACCAAAGTCAGCAAGGAAATCTGCAGGAAGTTTTCAGTTCCAAGACAGCAAGGAAGTAAGGGCTGCTACCAGATGGGGGAGAATGAAAAGGTGTGCATAGGACTGTGTAAGAAGTGTGAGTCGGTGACAGTGCATGAGTGTGTGAGAGGCATGGTGTAAGTCAGGGAGAGTGCATGAAGGCTTGGGGGGGCACAGGTGTGAAGGAATGTGCAAAAGGTGCAGATGAGACGGGTATAAGGCATGTGTGGAAAGAATTGGGGAGGCTGCACAAGGGAAGTGCAGAATGGATCAGGAGATGTGCAAGAGTGGCTGGCATGGCGTAAAAGCAGAGGGGGAAGATTTTTTTTTTATTTTTAAGCTTTATTCGTTGTGAAAGCTACTGTATGAAAATAACTTACTCCCCAAAAAAATAAACAATAAAAACAAAAACAATTGCAAAGAATTGGCAGTATATAAAAATCTCATTATCTTGTCCACTAGGCAAGCTTCTTATCAATTTCTTTTGACAAAGATGTGTTAATGAAGTTACTAGGAGTTTTGACTTCAAGAAGTCTCTTGATTTCCTGGAAACCAGCATGATAAAGCATTCATTTTTCAAATTATCTTACAGAGGGAAGGACAGTCTAAAAGTGTGCTAGTGAATGTTTTGAAAATAATCTCAACTTTTAAGGAAAATCAAAATCATTATATGTATATCTTTAGAACCCTCCACTCAAGTGCAAATTGTGTACTTATATGCATGCTCTTCATAAACAAAATAATATTATTCTATACAATAGGTTTATTTATTTCATAACAAAGCAAAATGTAGATATTCAGGTATATTAAAAACAAATAGAAGTAAAATAATGTGTGCAAACTGCACAGATCATCTTTAATACTGAAATTTGTGCAATAATGGGTTACTCTGATTCAGTTTTAAGCATTTTAAAAAATTCTTTATTATAATTTTTAAATTAAACTACAGGGTACTGCATTCTTAGCAACTGCCCTGGATTTCTGACTGACAAAGCAACCTGCAGTCATGTGATTGTAATTTGCAACCTTTCCTACTGCTTTTCAGAAGCAAAGTAAATGGGAAACTGTCGGGAAGTCAGAAGTTGCAATCATTTCCTCACTTAATGATTCATGTAATATATACTTAATGATGATAAACGGGGACTGCTGGAATTGTTATTGTTAAAGCAGTATGGTCACTGATGGTGTACTGATGCCGAGCCCTAAAAACTGGAAATCTGAATTTGGATAGCGTTCATGCTAATTGACTTCAGTTGTTCCTGTTCATTCCTGTCATCTTTCAGCATCTTTCTGAAGATTAAAAAATTGATTTTAAAGTTAATTCCTTAATTCTAACTGTTGTGTGTGTATATGTTGTAAAGAAGAGGTCTTAATTCCATATTCATAAAAAAGATACAAATATACTTGTATATGCATATTAATGCAGGCATAATGAACTGTAATTTGATTTGATTTGAATCCATTGGATTTCATCTCCTATAACCCATTTTACACATATTGTCACACTTCTAGAGGATACCAAGTTGGGAAGGCTGCTGTAATATATAGACTCCCTAAACTGTTGCCCTTGTGATGTAAACTTACAAAATTCCTAGCTAGTGTGGGCACAGATATATATATTTATATACACATGGATATACAATTTTTTAGTAAATAACTATAGTATAGTTGTCATAAACCTTCTAAACTTTCATTAAGAATGCAATAGCGAAGCTCCCACTCATTCCAAATTGTTTTATATCAGTGTGCTATCACCTCCCCCCACCCCCACCCCCAAAAAAAATGTGTTACTGCACTATGCACTTTTGTCTCTGTGAAAACTACTGGTTTTTTTTTTTTTTTGCCTTCCTTCTGACATTCTGGTTGCTATAGTGAAGTGATCTATTTATGAACACGTAAGAGATTGTTGCTGTAGAAAAATGTTTTCTGATCATAACTTTATGGATAATTCTTCTTAAAAAAGTTTATTATTGGATATCTAATAGATCATTTTTTCTAAAAGGCTGGAAAAGAATATACTGATTTTTTTTAGTCTTTTTTGACATGATAGCAGTGTCCCAGTTAACCTATTTTTCAAAGTACCAGAAGGCAGAAAGGCAGGACTAGAAGCAATGGATGGAAACTAATCAAGGAGAGAACCAACCTAGAATTAAGGTGAAATTTCCTGATAGTGAAACAATTAACCAGTGGAACAGCTTGCCTTTAATCATTGTGGGTGCTCCATCACTGAAGGTTTTTAAGAAGAGATTGGACAGCCATTTGTCCAGAATGGTTAAGGTCTCATGCTTGAGCAAGGGGTTGGTCTTCTGATCTCCAAGATTCCTTCCAACTATGCTACTCTGTTCTGTTATTTTATTGGTGGAGATAACAGTGCAGTGGTTGCAGAGAATAGTTTGTAGGTTTGCTTGCGGAGGTGCTGCTGATGTATAGTGAAAATCAACTTCCAACAGTTAGAGATGTGCTCAAGAAAATCAGCTGCTCCTAAGTGATTAGATTAGATTAACAGAAAGGGAAGGGATCTTGTAGGTCATCTAGTCCAACCCCCTGCCCAAGCAGGAAACCCTACACCATTTCTGTCAAATGGCAGTCCAATCTCTTCCTGAAGGCTTCCAGTGATGAAGCTCTCACAACTTCCGAAGGCAAACTGTTCCATTGGTTGATTGTTCTCACTGTCAGAAAAATTCTCCTTATTTCTAGGTTGAATCCCTCCTTGGTCAGTTTCCATCTATTATTCCTTGTCTGGTCTTCGGGTGCCGTGGAAAATAGTTTGACCCCTTCCTCTCTGTTCCCCTCAAATATTGGAACACTGCTATCATGTCTCCCCTGGTCCTTCTCTTCACTAGTCTAGCCATGCCCAGTTCCTGTAACTATACTTTATATGTTTTAGTCTCCAGTCCCCTAATCATCCTGTTGCTCTTCTCTGTACTTTTTCTAGAGTCTCAACATCTTTTTTTATAGCGTGGTGACCAAAACTGGATGCAGTATTCTAGGTGTGGTCTTACTTTATAGAGTGGTATTAGAGTGATTTTGATTGTGTCCCTCTGTTAATGCAGCTTATGATTGCATTGGCTTTTTTGGTTGCCGCTGCACACTGCTGGCTCATATTTAGCTGGTTGTCCACTAAGACACCAAAATCCCTCTCAAGTTACTGCTATTAAGCGTGAGGAGCATGCCCAAGAGCTCCCCCACCGAAGAAAAAACTGTGTGAGACCACTTTAGGTTAACCAACAAGTGCACAAGATCATTGGAGGACATGATGAAGCAACTAAAGATGGATAGTTTAATCTTTTACTAGTGATAATAGAACAATTCAGATCATTTCTGAATTTAAAAAACTATTTCATGAGTATTGTTCAAAGTATATTCTAGTATTTCAGCCATCTTCTGAGTAGGTTAATTAATATCTTACTGTGTATACAATTGAATTCTTAAGATTTTAACATGTGCATTATACACCTATAATTATACCTGCTGATGAAAAAATGTTTCATTGTTTGAATTTATTTTAAATGACACTATTATCTTCTGTCCCTCCAGCTGTGAAAGAGAGACTATAGCTTATAAGATATTCCAATTCACTACATTTGAAGAAGAGCAGTGACGGAAAATGCCGCCTCCTGCAAATATTGTGAAAGTAGCTATAGAGTGGCCTGGTGCCTTTCCAAAGTTGATGGAAATTGACCAAGTAAGTGCTTTTTTCTCTGTGTTATTTTTAAAAGTCTGTCTACTCTTAGACTGACAATTGTTAATGTTTGTTATACAATATCTTATACAGTCTTATAATACGTGAACTGTGGAACATTCTCTAAGGATCTTTTAGCTAAATAGGAGGTTTGCATAGATTTGCATAGAGATAGTCCTCATTGAATGATACTAACTGGAACTAAAATTGCTGCCAATAAGTGATGCAGTCATTATACAAAACATCATATGATAATTCTATTTAGTGAGGCAGTTCCAATTGAGTCATTAGGCCAAGACCTCATGTTTCTAGTGTCCTTGCCTTGCCAACCTACATTTCAACCCCCCTCCCTGACTGTTCTATCTTCTCCCATCTCTGCCCTTTTGGTTGCCTGCGCACTACTTCTTTGACCCTCCAGCTAATTTTTTGTCTTTCTCCAGCTGCTGACAAGGCACATTTAGTCTGACCCTTCATCTTGTCAGCAGTGGGAAAAGATGATAGTGAATGTCAGGGTGACGGAATGCAGGACAGTGGGGAATGTAGGTGTCAGGATTCCAAGTAAAACCTCCAACAAAAGAAGACTCCGAGGCTAGAAGTTCCTCAAAATTCCATTTTATTAGAGATGTCATATTGGCACATTTGGGAAAACCCGAATCTGAAAGCTTCCCGGTTTTCCCCACCCAAAAGAAAGTCCAAGTCCCTTCCCCCACACCAACATGTCCATCACATGGTCCAATCAATGCACTGTCCCAACTGGAGATACCTCCCAGTCATGCCACTCCAGGTGCAGGCTGGATGTCCTTGACTCTCAGAGAAAAGAATGTTGTTATGACTAGATATCCCTGCACCTCCATGCAATCCCCCCTCCCAAGTTCCCACAACAGTAAGTGTGGCAGCCCTGAAGATCCAAAGAAAAAGATGGTCTCCAGGGCTGACAGTAGGGCAGAGTGCAGGACAGCCAGAAGGGCAAAAATGGAGCACATAGTGGGCAGTAGAAAGCACCTTGTAGTTTATTTATTTATTTACTTTATTTATTTAGTGTATGGTTGGTCACACACAGTATTAAAACACTTCATTTTTACAGGTTAAAAACAATTGAAACAATAAAAAAGCAGTAAGAAAATCTAAAAGGAAAACAGAAATAACATTTCAAAGTTTAATGTCGAGTTTGGAGATCCAGTCAGTAGCTGCCGTTGTTATGCAGAGGAAGTCCCTAGAATCTCCTGGATACCTTCTGTTAGGGCATTCCCTCACTATATGCTGGATAGTCTGTTGAGGGCCCCCGCAAGCACATTGTGCTGAAGGTGTCTTTCCCCATTTATTCAGGGAGTCAGCACACACTCCATGAGTTCTAATTCTATTATATGTCACCCATATGTGTCGGGGTAGGCTAAATCCTGGAGGTATACTATTAGGACTGATATGCTCGGAGACATCTTGGGGGGAACAGCTATTCCACGCCTCCATCCACTTTTGTGTTGTGTTCTGATGATCGGCCATCAACTTACGCGTTGTCAAGATTGGTGGATTTCTTGACTTTAATCGGCATCTTAAGAGATCAGGAATGTATCCATGTATGGGTAGAGAGGAATTTAACACGATCTTACTATACTCCCGAATGAGAGCTTCTTGTCGTCGTAAGTGCGGAGGGAGTATGTGACTAAGAACTGGTAACCAGTAACTAGGTGTAGATTTTATGCACCCAGTAATTAGCCTTGTAATTAACCTTGTAGTCATAAATATAGAAAGGATGCCAAGCACCCAAATTTTGATCACCTAACCTCAGGGTCACTGCAATGCTTGTTACTTTGAACACTGGACATAAGTGCAATTCCTTCAGTATTATCAGAGCTTTGAATGTTGTTGAGGATTACACATACTACTTCCAGACCATATTGAACCAAAGTGTAATTTTATACTGATGATCTGTAACATAATTTGCATATATTTAAAAGGATGACTTGAATTCATATTATATTTTGAAATTAATTACTGTAATTCATATGAACTGATCAGCAGTTTGTATAATTCTTATTGAACTTTTACTACCACATCAAATATATAGTTTTCTTTTTTAAAAAGTTGTGACCTTTAGAGCAATTGAAAGTGAATGCCTTCAGCACTATGCTTCAGCATGCTTCCAATTAGCAATGAAGAGCAATAAAGGGCTCTCAAATTTTGGAGAAGCCCTACTGTTCAAAGTGGTCAATAGGCCCTTGTGATCTGGAAATGAGGAAACTTCCTAAAAACTTTGTTTTCTAGATCTGATGTCATTTTGGGAGTTTCCAGAGTTTGATTCTTGTCTCATATCTAATTGTTGTATAATGGGGCTGCCATTTGAAGATAATAAAAACAATGTAAGAAAATATTCAGTTGTAACTCTGTCATTCTATGTTGCAATCATTGTGCCTAGACTGGAGTTAGTGTTTGTAATACTGCTTTATATAGGACCACTTTGCTAAAGTTCCTGGAAGATAGGCATTTCTCAGGAATCTTCCTATTTCTTAGGATTTTTTCCAATGGGCAACTTGTTCCTGAGAAAATCTACCTAAGGTGCTATGGTATTTAAGGGGGGAGGGGAATTGCACCTTGCTTTCTTGTGTCTGTGTAATGATCCCAGACTGATTCCCCATTTGATCTCTCCTCCCAACAGAGGGCAAATTTTTTTTTAGAAAAAAATATTTTATTGAGATCACTGCCTTGCTTGCAAATTGTGCTTCTGGCAGATAACATAGGATTTTTTTTTAAAAAGGACAGAATCCAGGGGAAAAAAAACTCAACTAAATCTAAGCCACAATTCATATTTGATCCATTATGGAGGTGCTTATCTAATATCTTGGCCCAGTGGCTGGGGAAATAAAAATACACTTTTTAAAATTTATTGTGAAGTATCCCTTCAACTATAATCCAACTTCTATATCAATTACTATCTCATGTGTTGCTGAAAAGTATAGCAAATAGGTCTTAGCAGAACTAGTAATTTTTTTTATGATAAAGCATTTTCCAAATTAGAGGTTTCCAGATAAGTTGTAATATGACAAGCATCTCTCCTAAGCAAGCACTAAAACATTAATTAATTCAAGTCAGAATGCCGTATGCCTAGAAAAGTCTATTTAGTTGCTGTTCTTTGGGTTACTGCTATACTATATTACTATATCAGGTCATTACTAGAAATAAAAATAAATGTGACTTCCGCCGGCGACGTCAACATGTTAGGGGCAAAAGGAACGGTGCTCCGTTTCCAAAGCCCCTAATATCCTCGCTGCGGGCGCTGATTTCGGCGCTACTGACCCCGTAGAGGTCGGTAGAAGAAGGGGAAATTTCTGAGGACCTCGGGGAGGGCGGCAATCCCCCCGAAGGTTCAGGATAACTCCTCTAACTCGGAACGAGGAAGAACCAGCCACCCGGCTGGCCAGAAACGCTGACAGCTGTTAAGAGGGAAGCGAAGATTGAAAAAGAAAAGCATCGGTGAAAACAGAAGTGAGGATTAAAGATTGAAAAGGTATATCTGCATTTTCTAACGGTTGGGAGAAAGCGGGCGGAAGGAACCCTTGAGTAAAAGAGGAGAAAGAGAAGCGGCGACTGATAAGTGGAGTGAAGGGGAGGAATCCATATTGAAAGTGACAGCGCGTAATCTGGTAGTCAGTGGAATCCGAAAGAATCCAGAGGGAATACGGTTGAACGAAGTGTGTGATTGATAACCAGAGCTTCATAACAAAAAGCTGGGAGAGCGAAGGTCTCTGAAAACTTAAAAGACTTAACGGGAGGACTTTTAGAGCCCCGGATATCCATAGAAGAAAGGACGGTGAAGCCATATTGAGCAACGGCAGGGAGAACACAGTCAACTTAGAACTTATAACATTGTTGCCGATACTTACTGGACAATCCAGACAAAGGCTTCCTTAACAGGATCAAGTTTATTGATCGAGTTAATTGGATAATTGGATAATAAAGCAACGGGACTATTGGATTGTGTTATTTGGGGAAGCAGACGCTTGATACTTTTGGCGCACGATCGGTGTGTATTGGACAAAAAGTAAAGTAAAGGGAGGAAAAAGTACGATCAGACGTGAAATACATTGGATTTATAATTTTTGTTTCTGCCACGGCTTATCCCGGTGAGGACTTGAACTGAGGATTACGGAACAAGTGGATAATACATGGACATATTATATTGAAACTATTGACAGTTGAAAGGAAGTGGACTTGAACTATAATTGGATATTTGATATAAAGATTGCCAGAACATAAGATACTACCAAGACCAACTACTAATTACTAACAGTGACTAAGAAGTAATATTTGGTGTATATATACTCACTGCTTTGGAAATCTATACTTATATGACTGCATAACATTACCTTATACTTACCTTGTACCCATTAAGTGAATTATTGCCTTATTAATTTGTTTTTATATATTTATATACGTAGAATCAGAGATATAGATTTTATTATAGCTAAATATAATTTCTATTAATTTGTCTTTATATAGTTAGAATCTCAATGATTTGTTAATTTGTCTTAATACAACTAGAATCAAAGATCCGGATTATATTATACTTATCATAGCTATATTATAATTACAAAAGTATATCCATATACGTATGTTATATAAATTAAAATAAATTGGATAAATTAGATAAGTAAGATAAATATTTAGACAATTGCTGAAGGAATCTACGTTTGACATTTGATTGCATAGTATGACTTTATTTATAAGAAGTGTATATTAATAGATTAAGTGATATATTAATTTGATCTATATATAGTTAGTATTAAAGATTTAGTCCATAGTATATTAGATACATTTATATTAACTACATCCCTTTACCTTCTGAGAGAAATCATATTGCACTTACTCCCTACTTACTAATATACCACTTACTCAAATACTTAATACCAGGGAGAATTAGCTGATGGATTGCTAGAACGTTACACTTTTCCCTCGACCCTCCCACTTAGCTTCCCATGCTGATTGATTTATAAGTACAAAGGAGCCTGGAAAAAAGAGAAAAATAAATTTGGGTGAAATTTTAAAACAGACCCTGAAATATTGACCAGTATATGAAAATCTGGGAAAGAATAAAAAAAGAGATAATAATGGCGATCACAAGTATAACGACAACAGCTAAAATAAGTAAGAAAACACCATCGGGCCAAATGATACTTATGACGTCACCAGCTCAACAGAAAGTAATTGAAACCACAGAAAAGGAGAAGATGAGTCCTGCCCTACAGAACATCCACTCCGCATTAGCAATGATCCAGGAAGGCATGAACAGAATGCAGGAAACCATGGCACATAATCATGAAGAGACCAAGAAAAATCATGAAGAATTGAGGTCAGATGTGAATGAAATTAAAGATAACATCAAAAATATGGATGAGAAGATAGAACAAATTCAGCAAAACATAACAGAAAACGAGCAGAGGATCCAAAAGGTGGAAGAAAGAGTAGAATATGCGACCAACAGAATGGAAAGAATGAAACAAGAACAAGGGGCATTTAATAAGGAAACTGAGGACGCGTTAACCTATCTGGAAATGGAAAAGGCATCATTCTACTTACGGTTTCAAAATGTAGAAGAGCAGAAGGATGAGGATCTAAGTGAAATAATGATTGAGATACTGGCAAAGGCAACCCAGGTGGATAAGGATGAACTGCGAAACGGAATGGATGAAATATATAGGGTGTACACGAACTACGCAAGAAGAAACAAATTACCCAAAGAAATTCACATAAGATTCACGAAAAAATCTATTAAGGAAGAGATCTACAGGAAGATGAGGGAAGAGACAATCATGCATAAGGGAAGAGAAATCATAACTCTCAAACAAATACCAAGAAGAACGAGAGATCAAAGAAGAAATTATAATTTCCTGACCACCCAGCTAAATAAATTTAAAATAAAATTCCGCTGGCTACTACCGGAAGGCCTACTTATCTCCTGGGATGAAAGAAAGTACAAGATTGATAATCTGGAAAAGGCTCAAGAATTCTTTGACCAGCACTTTACAATGGAAGAGGAACAGGAGACAAGGAGAGAAGCGGAACCCGGGACACGGCGGATGGAGAAGGAAGAAAAAGATCAGGAAGAGGCAAAAAGATTGGAGAGAGAAAGAATGGAGAGAGAGGGAGCGAGGGAAAAGACTCAAAGAGTTACCAGAAACACAGCAAAGTTGAAAATCACAAATAGATAAACTCGATAGAGATGGAAGGAGAAATAAAAATTATATCAATTAATATAAACGGACTCAACTCCCCAAGGAAAAGGAAATATATATTTACGAAATTGCAAAAATTGGACTTAGATGTGATAACTTTACAAGAAGTACACATTAAAAGACAGCAACAAATATTGTTGGAGAATCAAAAATTAGGAAAATTATTCACATCCCTAGGAGATAATAAGAAGAGAGGAGTGGCAACTTATGTCAAAAACCATTTAAAAGCTAAACAGATATATACAGATTCGGAAGGACGTATTTTAATAACTGAAATACAAACAGAAACAAGGAAAATATTGCTAGCTTCTATCTATGCACCTAATGGAAACCAGAGAGAATTTTACAAGAAACTACATGATACAATTAAAGATTTGGAGTACGAAAATATCTGTGTTGTCGGAGACTTCAACGCAATCGTGAATATACAAGATGACTATCGAAGTAATAAACAAAGTAAGACTCGAAAAAGAATCTTACCGGATACATTTAAGGATATGACTGAAGAATTGCAATTACATGATGGATGGAGAGAGGCCAACAAACAAACCAAACAATATACCTTCTACTCAAACCCACACCAGTCATGGTCTCGGATTGACATGGCCTGGATGACGCCAGACCTCAGGAAGGATCTACAAGACATTGAAATTATACCGAATACATGGGCCGACCATAATCCTATAAAAATAACATGGAGAGGACAGCGAAAGCAGAAGAGGTGGATGATGGACACCGGAATAATAAAAGATAGGGATTATGTGCAGATGATGGAGAACGAACTTAGAATATTTTATCAAATAAACACAAAGGAGCAGACTTCAGTACAGAATCTGTGGGACACTACTAAGGCCTATATAAGAGGCCTCACAATAGCATACACAGCAAAAAAAAAATAAAGATAAACAACAAAAGAGGAAAAAATTAATGGAAGAACTCAACATATATGAGTCACAATTACAGAAACAGCCTGACGACAAAACAACAAGGGAAAAATTGAATCGTACTAAACATGAGTTGAACTTAATTTCACAAGCAGAAATCGTACAGAAAATGAAAATGGTCAAGCAGAAATACTTTGAATATGCAAACAAAACAGGTCGCTGGCTGGCATACAGACTGAAGAAAGAGAGGAAAAAAAGAATAATATACCAATTGCAGGATGAAACAGGACAACTATATAGTATGAATTTAGATAAAAAACGTATAGTAAGGGAATTCTATCAAAACCTCTACACACAAGAAGAAACTCAAGACCAAGATATTATGGAATACCTACAAAAAGCAAATATCCAGAAATTAGAAGAATCCCACAGAGAAATACTGAATAAACCAATAACAATGATGGAGTTGATGGAAGCCCGAAAGAAACAGAAGAACAACAAAGTCCCAGGTCCGGATGGAATTCCAACGGAATTTTATAAAAACTGCCAGTCTGCAATAGACGAACTACTACTACAAGTTCTCAATGAGGCACTGCTGGAAGCAGAAACACCTAAATCTTGGGCCGAAACAATTATCTCACTCATCCCCAAAGAAGATACGGATCCGACTAAAGTCCAAAATTATAGACCCATCTCGCTGTTAAATGTAGATTATAAACTATTCACGACAATTATAGCACAGAGACTGAAAACAATTATACATAATTATATACACCCCGACCAAAATGGTTTTGTCCCAAGGAGACAAATAAAAAACAACATGAGGACAATAATAAACGTTCTCGAATACTACGAGCAAAACATCAATAATCAGGTAGCGCTAATCTTTCTCGACGCGCAAAAGGCGTTCGACAATTTGAACTGGAAATTCCTTATAGCACAACTGCAGATTATGAATTTCGGCGACAAATTCCTGAAAATGATTAAGAAAATATATTCTTCCCAGACAGCGAGAATTATAATTAATGGAGATATGACCGAAAAAATAAGCATCCAAAAGGGGGTAAGACAAGGATGCCCGATATCGCCTCTACTGTTTATAATCTCACTGGAAGTCCTTCTAAAGGAAGTAAGAAAGGAAGAAGAAATAAAAGGACTGAAGATAAGGAATGAGGAGTATAAACTACAGGCTTTCGCGGATGATGTGGTCTTCATAGTGGAACAACCGGAAGTAGCGGGAGTCAAATTATTAGAGAAGATAGAGGAGTATGGCAAAGTGGCGGGGCTTAAGATCAATAAACAAAAAACCAAAGTCTTGACCAAAAATATGACAATGACACAAGAGGAAAAATTAGAAGAAGAATTAGGAATGCAAATTGCGAAGAAAGTAAAATATTTGGGAATTTGGCTTACTACAAAAGCAACAACTATTAGAGAGGACAATTACATTAAATTGATGAAGCAAATTAGAAAAGACTTGGAAAGATGGAATAAGGTACAACTATCATTTCTTGGCAGAATAGCGTCTGTAAAGATGAACATATTACCAAGACTCCTATATCTCTTCCAAGTGATACCAATTGGTCCGGGAAAAGATTTCTTTAAGGATCTCAATAAGACAATAATGAAATACATCTGGCAAGGAAAGAAAGCTAGAATTAAAATAAGATGCTTACAGGACACAAAGGAGAAGGGAGGCCTAGATCTACCAGACTGGGAGCTATATTACAAGGCGGCGGCGTTGAATTGGATCAGAGAATGGATAGATCTATCAAATAGGAGAACGCTATACTTGGAGGGATTTGATCTGAGTCGAGGTTGGCATGCCTTTCTGTGGGAAGGCACAGACAAGCAACATCCGTACTTCCAGAGACATGTAATAAGAGGTGCACTATATAAAACATGGCAAGATATCAGAAGGCAACACTATAGTAAAATCCCACGATGGTTGTCGCCTATGGAGGCGCTAATTTATCCAAACACTATAGAAATAGGAAAGATGCGGAAATATCAAGAATTGTTGAGTAGTGAGGGAGACCTACTTACGAGACAAGAACTGGAAAGACGAGGCATTATGATTGATTGGTGGCCATACCTTCAAATTGAGTCAAAATATACAGCAGACCGGAGACATTATGATTTTCAAAGCCAACCAAGTGAACTAGATAAAATTTTAAAAGGCACAGATGAGAAAATAATATCTAAAATTTATGGATATTTAATAAGGTATAAATTAGAGGAGGAAACAGTGAAAGAAAACATGGTAAGCTGGGCAAGAAATATAGGTCACAATATAGAGTTGGATAGATGGGACAAGCTATGGGCAGAAAATTATAAGATGACACTGTCGATTCCATACAAAGAAAATTTATACAAGATATTTTATAGATGGCACCTTCCTCCGGCACGTTTGGCTAAAATGTTTCCAAACACATCACCAATGTGTTGGAAGTGCAAGACACAAATGGGGACATATTACCATCTCTGGTGGTCTTGCAGGAAGGCACAACGCTACTGGCAAGAGATTAAGAGAATAATCGAAGAAACAACGAGGCAAAGTGTAGAAATGAAACCAGAACTCTTTCTATTTGGAATGACTACACCACAGTGTACCAAGGAGATAAAATATCTTACCATCCACATATTGACAGCGGCACGTATAGTGTACGCTCAGAATTGGAAATCCGAGATAATACCAACAGAAGAAAAAATAATAACAAAAATAAATGAATGCGCAGAGATGGATAGGCTCACAAAAGAGCTCCAAGATAAAGAGAACACTGACTTTTATTTAGTTTGGCAAAAATGGTACACATGGTTAGAAAGAAGGATAGGGCCAACAACATAGGACATTAGGAGAACATAACTCAAGAATTGCAGAAATAGATACATGAGATGAGCCGTAGGATTGTATAAATAAATGGTTAATATGTTGGTAGAAAGATACTGCTGAACTTCAATGAATATATCAAGGTATAAGCAAGTGAATTTGTAAATAGTATGATTAAGGAAAATTGGTTAAATGGACATTAATCACCGATGCGAAGGTTTTCTAGAAGTTAGTCGATTGACTCTTTGTTAATGTATAAGTGTTTACATGTATTTGTGTTTTATGTTTGTTTATGTTAATAAAACTTAAAAAAATAAAATAAAATAAATAAATGTAATGATATATTTTAAGAGATATGGCAACCAGGGCTGAAATACTACTGGTTCAGACCAGTTTGCCTGAACCGGTAGTAAAAAAAATGCTACCAGTTCAGGCGAACCAGAATTTCTGATGATCAGCCATGCCACGTGATTTATATTTGCTACAAAGCAGGAAATCCTGCTTTCTAGTGAATCTAAATCACGTGGCACAGCTCTTTCCCCCCCTCGCTGTTCTACTTACCTTTGCAGACTCAAAGACTTCTTAATCTTCCTTTTTCAGCGCTGCGCAGTAGCATGAAGTATGCATTTGGTGCGCACTGCCCATGCATATGTGAAGTGAACCGGTAACTAAGCGAATCGGTAGCAGACTTCAGAGCACTTCACCCCTGATGGCAATCTTCCTATTTTCAACACTGTATTGCAACATTAGGCTCTTTGCTTATATAGTTAAGCTCATGTAGGAACATTTAAGCAATAATTTTACTTATGCTATGTTTAATAAACTTAATTATAGTTAAGTACTGATATAAAAAGTTTCAGGAAAGTAGACTATATAGACTATAAGTGAACTATATAGAAACACATGGTGCCACTTTCTCATTTCTACAATGTAAAAATATTTCAACAATTGCCAAATACTATTTCTGATGAATCCATTTGTGATTACTGAGACCATTTTAGGATACAGTGGCATTGAAACACTGGCAATACATAAATAAAACTGAAGCATTATTTTCTCTCTACCTGTATTAAAAAAATCAGCTACTGTGTGATGTCACAGAAAACCTGGAATCACGCCTTAATAAGTTATAAAGTGAATATACAATATGATTTGTATTCATCAGTATTCATCAATAATAGATCAGCATTGGTGGACAACCATTTTGGAAATGGACCCACACTGGTAATTGCCAAATTCCTTGGCAACCACACAGTGAGTAAAGTTGATGGAAAATAGAGTCCCCCATCCCCTCTAGGCTATCCTGCACTTGGTATTCTCCTGTACTTTTCTTCATATTATCCCACCAACTTTCTTGCAAGGATCCATCACCAACCCTAAAGTAGCTACATTTTTTCTGGATCTCTGGACATCTGTAATCTCCATGTTCATACTGTAGTTTATTAAATTGGCACTCTTGTTTTAATGTTATGTTGAAACCCACTTAATTTAGAAAATTTATCTTTCATGAGCTTCTTACTAAGGTATTCAGAAATCTTTGATATACAGCTTTAATAGCAGAAATAAAGATAAAGCAAAAATAAAAAAGTTATATTTTCTTAATTATAGACTTGTTTTTACATTGATTTTTATGAAGGCCACAGTCTGCTTTGGATTTCTGTATCTTGACTTCAGTTACATGCTATTCTAAAGGTAAAGTTGCTCTATCCTAACAATTTTTTCCCCAAAATTTTTGTTCCTAAAAAACTGGAGGGTAGTGAAAAACTAAATACAAAATAATTTCAGAATGACTGTGTCATGTAGGTGTCTTGAGAAATATGAAACTCAATATTAATTGCTATAATGGTTTTAATTTCATAATGTTTCTGACATGCTGCCTTAGTTCAACAGAATTAAAAGTGTTTTTTATTTGCAGTTCATTTGCAGATCTTTATTTCAGTTCATTTGTCTGATGTATCTCATTGTAGCATCCAACAAAAGTCACCTAATACTGATGGATTCCAGTAGCACTAATTTCCATTGTGGCGATGTCTTAGTGCAGAGTTGTCAAACTTGCTGCCCATGGGCCGGATACATCACATGCTGGCCACGCCCGGTTTAGCAAAGGAGAAAAAAGTCCCGATACATCACAACTGACAACACGAGTTTGAGATCCCTGTCTTAGTGAAACCTTTCACCATATTCATCACTAGTTGCACCTAGATTTTCAGGAAGAAGGTCCAAGTGTGAATGCAGAAAATGAATCTTCATTGACATGTTGCCTTCATGTTCTTGTATGTCATAAAAGTTTGTCAACAGCTGAATGCAGTTTGGTGCTCTTTAGTTGTCCACAAAATTCTCAGTGATATCTTTGAGTGCTTTCCAGGTGATTATCTCTCACCCCACTAACAGATCTTCTAATCGCTTGTCATTTATGACAACCTGTTTTGTGGGCTAATAGAAATTGTTTCCTTAATTTTGGCATTACTTATTCTTGGAAACATCTGTCTTAAATAATGAAAATCTTCCCCTTCCTTGTTGGTAGCTTTCGTAAAACATTTCTTCAGTCTGAGTTTTATGTGAAGTGGAGGTCAACATATCTTTGTCAGGTTAATAAGTCATTCATGTGCCACATTTTTCTATCCTGGAACCAAATTCTTCATAGTGGCCATTTCTTTTTAATGTAATTGACTCTGTTGCAAGGTTTTCCATTCACATATGTAACAACAATATTTCATATATCCGAGCTGCATTCCAGGCAGACTCACTACTTTTAGATTTCCATGATATTCCAGTTGCACTTGGAATACTAGATGTTTTTCAATAATAGTCCCATGTTTTCATATATTTCTTGAGTTTGTGTAGCATAAGCAACAGGTACTATAGAGCTGTGATGGCGAACCTATGGCACGCGTGCTGGAAGTGGCACGCAGAGCCATGTCGCCTGGCACATGCAGTGTTGCCCATTCCTCTTCTGGGTTTCCGGAATGTGTGCACGACAATCAGCTGGTCTTCATACATGTGGCAGTGGCAGTGGCAGAAACCGGAAGACCATCTGGACAGCTGATCATTGCGCATGCATGCGGGCCAGTAACCAGAAGACTAGATGGCCATGACATGTGTGCACCAGAAACTGGAAGTTCATTTCGCAGCACACACATGCCCACTGGGCAGCTCCTTTTAGCGCGCGTGCGTACTGGCCATGCTGTCAAGGCCACATGTAGCCCTGGGACATCCACTCCCTTGCCAGCCAGGAGCACTGCCTCTAGTCGCTCCCCTGCGCTTGCCTGCCTGCCTCGCCGCTGCCGTCAGGAAAGGCCCCGAAGCTGTGCTGCCCAGGATCCACATTGGAGGCCATTTGTGCTGGCAAAGAGGCAGCACCACTTTGCAGAGCAGCAGCGGCTCCTCCTGCCAGCCTCGCTGTCAAACCCTGGGGTTTGCCTTACCGGGGTGGGTGTGGGGGAAGGTCCTGGTGGTGGGGTAATGCCTATGTTACCAGCGATTACAGCCACACTCCGGAGAAGCCCCATTGGAGCACTGACCAGCTGTGTGCATGGCGGTGGCCAGCGCAAGAGAAGCGGGATGCCTGATGCTCACCTGTGCAGCCCCACGGACCTGGTTGGGCCATGCCGGAAATCGCCCGACCAGATCCGTGGGGCTGCACATGTGAGCGTCAGGCATCCTGCTTCTCTTGCGCTGATTGCCGCCATGCACAAAGCTCCAATGTGGATGCCGGACAGTGCAGCTTTGGGGCCTTTCCTGACTGCGGCGGCGAGGCAGGCAGGTGGGCGCAGGGGAGTAACTGGCCTGAATGAGCCACCCGTCATGTTTTAGATGCAGGTGGCTGCACTGTGTTTTGGTGCAGGCAGCTTTCCAGGCTGAAAAAGCAGTGCGGGGGGCTGGGGCGCATGCATGGGGGACACACAAAAAGGGAAGCAGAGCTCGGCTGGCTGGGCTCCGCGTTTTCCTCCCTTGGAGGAAACCCGAGCAATTGAGAGCGAAGAGTGGCTCTAAGCATGGACACAAAGCAGAGATTTTTGAAGGCTTTCCCATGGGATTCCTGTTGTGTTTTCTTCCCGCGATGGGAATCCCACGGGAAAGCCTTCAAAAACCTTGGCTTTGTATCCGTGCTTAGAGCCACTCTTCACTCTCCTCCATTGCTCGGGTTTCAAGTCATGGGGCTTTCTCTGTGCTCTCCCTCCAGATTTTTTTGGGGGGAATGGGAAAGAAGGCGGGGAGGGGAGGGGAGGTCGCAGTTCGCCCCACTTTTTTTCGCCTTTAGACGCAGGGAAAGGAAACCTTCACGTATCGGCTGCTCCCGGCTTGTGCACTTGGAAGAGTTAGCTGCTTGGGGCTTTTTTTTTTTTTTTTGCATGTTCGGGGGTGCATATATGTGGGGGTGTGGGAGGTCGTGTGCGTATGTGCAGGGGGGCGCATTGCATTATGGGTGCCGGCATGTGCACTGTCGGCACATGACGACAAAAAGATTAGCCATCACTGCTGTAGGGTGTACATTGCCATTGTATAAAAACAGAAGATTTCTATAAAACGTTACATGATAAATTAAATCACAGATTATATTCTTGATTAGTAGCCACAAATTTATAAGGTACACTCAAAAGTATTCAGGAAGCAAAATCTTTCCTGTCCAGTGTTCCACTCAACCATTCATTCAGCGACCATTCAAATTGGTTGCTGAATAAGTGTTGAACGAGAGGTACTTATGAGCAGTATTTGAAGTTATAGCATTAAGAGGAAAACTACACAATGTTTTCCTAAATTTTTATTTAAATATAATTTATTATGTATAACTTTTATCTTCTTTTTATATGTTACCCTTTAACACCTTTTTAAAAACAGATTTATTAACTTCATTATTTTAATCACTCTTTATATAGATACGTTTCGTTTTTCAGCAAGACTTAATTTGGTTGTGTTATGGAACGTCACATAACCTAAAATAAGGAATAAAAGCCTCCTTACTACTCCCAGAATTAAGAAGAGAAAGCTTTGGTTTATACAGAAATGTAGTGGAACAATTTAGGTATTAGCCTAAGTTGGGAATGTAATTGTACATAATTGTTTAATCTAGTCAGTCTTTTAACCTTGAGAAGATTCTTGCAAGAAAAAAAGTGATCTTGGTGCTTTGGTAAACTTAAACAATGTGTTCATATTTCATTCTCTGAACATCAGGGAGTTGCTTGCATTCCTGTTTTTTGGCTTCTCAGAGTCACCTGTTAATATTTATTGTACATTTCAAGGAAATTTTAAGGAATATATTGTGGCTTCTGTTGAAGTTTTAGCTGAGTTCACTAGCATGGATGGGTTTCTTCTAGTGGGGACAAGCTGTAAGGATATTGGAGTTTGCAATGGCAGTGGCTTTGAAAACCACTAAAAAAAACAGAATAGAGTAAAATATAAAATAAACATAAATGCAGCAGTTCCTTTTGGTTGTACAACTCCTTTGCTTGTAGGTTTTGATACTGCCACCTTCTTGCTTCTGCCATAAATGAGAGCTTCAGTAAGAATGTACTAGGCATACATTGCCATATAAGCACAGAATTGTAACTTTAAATCAATAAATCAGCTTATGTTAAAAACATTTGTATGTTTATTTTATTTTTAAGCTCGTTATTCACAGAATGCTAAAGTGGGAGGAGATTAATGTAATGAAAAACTACCATTGTTCTTGTCCCTAAAATGGAGCAAATATTTATGATTGGACAAGAGAAAAAGGCACTTTTCTGAACTTTTTGAAAGTTGAAGACTAGCAAGAGAAAAAAAAAAAGATGTTTTATTTTTCTCTTACTAAAGAGAATTCATAGTTTTGTTTATTTTTTCAGATAAATACATTAAAATGCACTTTATAACTAGGATTCTGTGTTTTTATTTTTTTGCATTTTCCTCCCCACATAAGACGGTAGAAAAATTGGTACTTAGACAAAGTTCTGGACACGCTGTTCCAACATGGAGTGGGATGGGGGTGGTGGGGAAGACTGAGAAAACATATTGCTTACAAATCCAGCTGTCCCTTCTGTGGACACTGGCTCTTTTGTTGATTTTTTTGCCAAGGGGGAGGTGATATTGCATGTGTGGCATTTTTCAGCAATACATGTGTTACACTTTTGATCTTTTTAACTTGCAAAGGTCTGCTTTATAGTCACAAATTGTATAACTCTGATGGAAGTTGCTTTGCAGAGATAATTGTAGAAGCCTTCCTTAGATAACAGCATTTTGCATACAACAGTTTCCACTAAAGATAAATTTTCTAATTTTTAATAAAAGAGAAAAACATTGTCATATGACAAAAATTGTTAGGAAAAATGTAGAGGCACATTAGGATAATATTAAAGTTTTGATATGTTTGTTACTTATTGAAAAGACTCTTACTTTAGGGATATAACAAATATTTCTGAAAGTTAAGTGGCATTCTCATCATGTGTCACTTTATTGTATGTATTTCCGAGTTGTGAAACATGAGCAAATGTATATTTGCATAGTATGACAATATTAATCTTTAGAATAGGAATTTTGAGGTGTCCTTGGTGTTCTCCTAGCTTGATTGTTTTCTTGCACTGATGACGTTAAGCTAGTTTGGGTAGAAACATCTGCAAGAAAACAATCAAGCTTGGCGAGTCCAAAGGTCCCCTTATTTCAATCCTGAGCTACAAATATTCTTTATTAACAGGAATTCTAGTCTGCAAAAAATAATGTGTAGTTGGAGTAAACCTGGGCTTTAATGTATGAATTGCCCAGTCCAGTACTGTCCTTTCCATTAGCAGAAAATGATGAATGTGGCCTAGAAATGACTATGATTGGAAGCCTCATTTAAACTTACATGTTTCCTAAAAATGTTATCGAAGTTATTGAATAATGGGAGAGAGAGGTCATTATCCAAAGGACCCTTTGGTGATGACCATGTAAAATATGAGATTGCAGGTTGGAATGTAAGATGAGGACAGGAAGTCCTTGATTTATGACCTTTCTTTTAGGGACTGTTTGAAATTATGGGGGTGCTGAAAAAAATGGATTTGCAACTCATGCCTGAAGTTTTGGCCATTGTAGTGCCCACATGGTCACATGATCAACTTTTAGACACTTGGCAGCCTATCCGCGCTTACAGTTGCAGAGGCATTTCAGCTCCCTCTCCGTTTGTACCTTTCGTACCTTCCTTCCCATGGTCTGCAACCTCTACCATCCTAACTTACCTTCATTAAACAAACAATCCTGATTTGTTTCTTGATGATTACTGTAACTAAAGTAATTAATTTTTATGACAATCATTTTTCTTCAGACAACAGCTTTTCTTTTGTTTTCTATAAAAAGCAAGCATTTATGTTTACAGCAGTGCTTGGAATATTGTGACATCACCAAACCAGGCAATGTTGTTTTTATTTTTGGGGTCATAATCAAAATAAAATTAATTATACAGACTTACTACATAGCAAATTTGCAGCAAATTAGAAGGAGTTCTATTGAAATTTAGGGACCTTCCTGTAAAAGTAGAAAGTGTTTTATATTTATTACTGTGTGCAGATGCATGCACAAAAATAATGGAAAAAAAAGGGGGGTATGGTACAGGGTAGAGCTAGTTTTTCTATTCATAACATATTTTATTCATGATACATATTACTGCCAGATAATTAGATTAGATTGTTTGGATATTTCTTTCCTAATTGTTCTAAACACTTGTGTTAAAATATGAAGTTAACTTTAATCTGTCTGGGAATTTGAATAGCATTAGGGAATCATAAAAGTCCTTTCAATATTCCATGCTTAATTATTTATAATATTATTATTTTTGGTCATAAAATATATATCTCTCCATCCTGGTTTAGTGTAGTATGAAAATTTAGACTGTGCATTATGATTCTGCACAATGGCCATGCTGATATAGTTCAGTGATGTCTGAAACTATAAGTTCTGCTTATTTTAAATTTGCCTAGTAATGTCAGATTTGAACTAGGACTTAGTTGAAATCTTAGTTCTAGATTTGAACCTCCCCCCTTTCAAGACATACAACTACTTCCATTATCCCCAGCCTACCTGAAAATCCTGTATCTAGTTGATAGGAATTGTAATCCCAAATATCTTGAGTATCATTGATGAAGACTTTTATAATAAAGTATCATTTTAAAATGTTTAGAATTGTATGTATAATATATGTACATGGGTATGTGTATATGCATGTGCATGTATATATAAATATACATGTGTATGTTCTTGCTTAAGCAGGGGATTGGAGACTTCTAAGGTTCCTTCCAACTGTTATTCTGTTATGTATGCATGTTAACTTGCTTTACTTAATTAAGCCATTTAGATCAATATTTTCCTGAATTGCTGCTCTGACAATCCACGCATGGGTATCCTCTCTTCTACTTGCTAGGGACTGAGTGCAAAGATTTTTTCCCTCCGTTGCTCTGACCACCCCCCCTGACTCCTGCCGTTCAGTCTTTTCACTCAGTCTAGTTGTATGGACTTGAGTTGCTTTTCTTTTGACATTAGTGAGTTAGTTTAGTATTTTTCCCTTCTAATTTCAATTTTTTTCCCTAATTTGGACTTTGGCTATTACTGGAAGAGCTGCGCAGCGTTGGATTCGTGGTGAGGTTTGCCTCTCACCTTGAGCTGCAAGCGGCCGATTTTGCGTTCCTGGAGCTCCAGGTTGCTAACGGCCACACAGACATTTTTTTTCTATCAGCAGCTTGTTGGAGTGCTGTCCGGCTGGGCGCCTCGGACATTGGACTTGCTGCCGGTGGAAGCGCTGGTTCCCGACTTGCCGGTATAAACACCACCACCATCGCAGCTCTTCTATTCACAAGGGCGGCATCAGAGTCACTGCCCGGGATTGGAGCAAACTTCGCGACTTTGAAGGAGGCTTCATGGCACTGGGAGGGCTTGTTCTTGCTCTCCCACCATTTTCTATTGCCTGGCTGACCACGGCGGCACTGAGAGAATATTTCAAGCTCGCACCTGTCATTTTGTTGTTTTGGCCGTGGCGGCGCTGAGAGGAGGCTTCTAGCTCGCGCCCGCCATTTTGTTGTTGTTGGCAGTGATGGCAATATTCGAGGTTCTCTACCTCGCACCTCATCTGTGGCTGCCTTAGCTCAGGGACTTTTGTGATTTAAAGCCAAGCCAGTTAGCGAAGCTGCATTTTTGAGGGACTCTGCCTCCTCTTACGCCATCCTCCTTCAATTGTGGGTCAGTGACAATACTACATCACCGTTTGGAATTGCAACGGCCGTTGGAAGCAGCAGCGACAGCTTGCAGAGACAGGTTTGCCCGTTCGCGCTGGGGATGCTCCTCTGTTTTCTACCTATTATAAGACTGTGCCCTGAAAAGGGGGGGGGGAATTCCCTTGCCTCTTGGAAGTCAATTTACCTACTGTTTTTAACTACCTAAGTTAGTTGGGCTGCATTAATGATGGCTGATTCGGCTCTATCATCGGATATGGAGCACGAGAGTAGTCCAGCTAGAGTGGAAGCTACTACATCCAAGGCCTCTGCAGCCAAACGTTCTGGCTCCAAGCACTCTAGGGCGGGGTCCAGACATAAATCACATAAGAGGAAGGCCTCTTAACCTGCATCCTCAAGCAGGGCTGCGGCGATGGATAGAGATGCTAAGAGGCGGCATGAGGCATTAGAACGCCAATTTGACAAGGCCAAACATCAGGCACAAACAGCCAATCTAAGTGGTGATGCTGTTTCCACTGAACACGACATAAATGTCCCATTGCCATCAGGAGACGTCAGAAGGCCAATAACCAGGCACTCTGGGATGGCTATTCCTGATTATGTCAGGCCAGTGTTTGGAGTTGCCCAGGTCTGGCCCACAGTTCCTCCCCCCATACAAATGTCGGGGGAACCTTTACCTACTGTATGCCACCGCAGGGCCCCGGAGGCAACATTTACCCCGACAGCAGCCAGTCTCTGCGCTGCGGAGGGACAAGTTTCTGGTCCGGCTCTGGACCTTCAAGCCATGGTTTCAGAGGCAACTTCCCATATCTTTGCAGCGGGCATTCAACATGCTACGCATTTGGCCCCACATGGGACCACTAATTCCAGCACGTATCTTGGGGTACATACGAGAGGGAGATCTGCTACTGTCTGTGGACTTCAAGGAAGCATATCTACATGTGCCGATCCATCCAATGCACCGGCGATTTCTCCGCTTTGCGTATGTCAACTGTCACTATCAGTACCGAACCATGGCCTTCGGCCTCTTGTCTGCCCCGAGAACATTCACCAAATTACTGGCAGCTGTAGCAGCCTCGGTCCATTTAGTTCCTGTACGCATGGTAGCCTACCTGGACGACATCTTGATCCTATCGTCCTCACCGACACAGGCTCTACATGACAGTGCGATAGTGATTCAAATGTTTGAGAGTCACGGCTTCACGCTCAACATGGAAAAGAGTCATCTCCAGCCTTCCACACACATACTCCATCTAGGGGCGGTGATCGACTCTGTCAAGGGCCAGGTTTACCTGTTGTCCGATCGGCAGATGAGTATCAGATCCTTGGTGGCTCAACTATTGTCATCCTGGACCGTGCCATTGATTCTTCTATTCCAATTGCAAGGAAAGATGATTTCCTGTATCGCAATTGTGCCCTGGACATGGCGGCACACTCGTCCACTTCAGTGTTTTTTTCTGCCGTTTCAACGACAGGGACACAGCAGTTCCAGATCCAAGGTAGAGGTTCCACCTTGTGTGTGTCTGTCCCTCTGCTGGTGGACGTCGTCTGCTCTTCAGGCGGGTTGCATGTTCCGCGAACCAGAACACCTCACGTTAACATCGGATGCGAGCCTCTATGGTTGGGGGGGGGCCATCTACAACCCCAACTGGCTCAGGGCAATGGACCCAAGCAGAAAGGACAAATAGTATAAATTGGTTGGAGTTGTGGGCAGTTTGTCTTGCTCTTCGCCATTTCCAGAATGAGGTCTCGGCCCGCCACGTGCTCATCTTGACCGACAACATGGCCACAAACGGCCATATAAATCGACAGGGATTCCAAGTCGCTGATGGAAGAGGCCGAGTGGCTGATGTGCTGGGCCGAGAGGCACACACTCTCACTGAAAGCGGAACATATCTCGGGCTCATCCAACCTTCAAGTGGATTGGCTGAGCAGTTGTCAAGTAGACCCTTCAGAATGGAAGCTCCATCCTCAACTCTTTGTGGAGCTGACACGCAGGTTCAGCATGCCACTGTCGACCTCTTCGCCACTCCCGAAAATACGCAGCTGCCGAGGTTTTTCTCACAGTTTCCAACTGCGGGCACGGAAGGTTGCAATGCCCTCCACTGCCCTTGGCCTCGAGAACTGCTTTATGCATTCCCTCCAATTCCGCTACTTCTGAGAGTCATACAGAAACTGCTAGCCGAATGGGTAGAGGTTCTACTGGTAGCACCTCACTGGCCTCGCAGGACCTGGTTCACTGACCTAGTAGGTCTGTCTGTATTACGTCCCTGGAGAATTCCTCAGGACCGGATTTCTCTCAACCAGGGAGTCATACTACATCTGGAGCCAGAATGGTTCCAGTTGACTGTCTGTCACTTGGGAGGATCCTCCTGAGAAAGGACAACCTTTCGGGCACGGTCATCACCACCATTCAGGCGGCCAGGCGCACCTCGACGGCCCGGATTTACAACCCTTCATGGAGAGCTTTCTCCCTCTTGTGTTCTACCAGCAGATCCAACATCGACTATGGTGTCTGATGTTCTTGAATTCCTGCAAGCAGGCCTAGACAAAGAACTGGTACCTACTACACTCCATCATCAGGTTGCAGCCTTGGCCACTGTGCTTGTCTGTGACTCTCACCAATCTCTTTTCTCATCATCCGTAGATTCGTTCTTTTCTACAAGGAGCTACCAACCTTCGATCACCTGTTGTGCATCGCTATCCTACATGGGATCTTCCCTTGGTTCTCCAGGCACTGACAGCTTCGCCATTTGAGCCACTCGCCTTCATCAGTCTCTGTTTCTTGTCTTTAAAAGTCGCCTTTCTTCTGGCGGTGACATCTGCAAGAAGGATTTCCGAACTGGTTGCTCTTTCCATTAGGATAGATCTCTGCATATTCCATTCCGACTGCGTAGTCCTTCGTCTGGATCCTGCCTTTGTGCCTAAAGTTAATTCACATTTTCATCATGCACAAGAGCTCGTTCTCCCGAACTTCTGCCCTGGTCCTTGCCATCCGCTGGAAAAACAGTGGCATACTTTGGATGTGCGTTGGGCCCTCAGACGATATATCAGGTGGACTGCCTCCTTTTGACAGACGGAGGCATTGTTTGTGTCATTTCACCCGGCTTCTATGGGACAAAAAGTTTCTTCATCTACAGTGGGCAGGTGGCTCAAGGCCTGTATCTCTAAAGCCTATGAACTCAAGGGGAGGCGCGTGCCGGGGGGAATCTTAGCTCACTCTACTCGCAACACAGCCACATCTGCCACCTGGGCTACCCAGGCAGCCATAGACGATATTTGTAGGGCAGCCACCTGGTCGTCGTTACCCTCCTTTATTTGACATTACTGGTTGGACTCTTATGCCTCGGCTGAGGTGTCGTTTGGTAGGAGGGTCTTGCAATCCGTGATCCCACGGCCGGGGGATTGGTTAGGCCCCCGCTCAGGGTCCTTGAGCTTGGGTACATCCCATGCGTGGATTGTCGGAGCAGCGATTCAGGAAAACGGAAGTTGGCTTACCTGAACGTCCCTTTTCTGATCGCTGCAACGACAATCCAACCCGCCTGTTGGCCTTCCATATCCTGGCCGGGGTTTGGGTGTTCTTTCTGATTTTTCTCTCTGCAGGACTTCCTGTGGGCTGTGTCTCATTACTGGCTAGACCGGAGGGAGTGTCCTTGGTGGTGCATTTCTGCTTCGCTACTAATTACACCTTCGTGAAAAGACTGAATGGCAGGAGCCAGGGGATGTGGTCAGAGCAACGGAGGGAAAAAATCTTTGCACTCAGTCCCTAGCAAGTAGAAGAGAGAATACCCATGCGTGATTGTCGTCGCAGCGATCAGAAAAGGGACGTTCAGATAAGCCAATGTCTGTTTTCAACAGAGAATTGATAGCATATATTATCAATCATTACATAAATAAATAAATAAAGATTGATATATCATTAGAATGAAATATTCTAAAAGTACTAATTAACTGAAATAAGTTAAAATTTATTCATATTGCAAATGTGCATTGGAGGTTATGTTGCAATAGGCACAAAAATGATATTTGCCCTCTTTTTTTATGCTCAGAAAAAGCCACTGACTGCAATCATCAAAGAAGTCTGTGATGGGTAAGTTTTATTTTTCTATTGTTATTTTTATAATTTCCGAATGTACTGCACATAATAAATTTAATCCTCTTTGTGGTGAATTCAGCCATCTCATATTAAGGAATGCAGACTGCTATTGCTTTATACATCCAGTTTTTTTATCTTATATTAAGATGAACATAATTTTTATTATATTGGGTAAAATGGAAAAATATTTTGAGTTTGGGCTTCAGCTGCCTTTCTTTAGCTTTGAAAGTGGCTAGTGGAGAAAACTACATTATTTATTACATATATATCCAAATTTTTTCCAATGTGCTACACAGCCCTAAAAGTTATATTAGACAAAGAAAGAAACATAGCTTCTGAGGTTATCCAATAAGCATTATGGTTGAGCTGAAATTTGATGTTTGTGTGTAGCTTTATAAAGCCGGTTTATTCAATTACCCATAGTATTGGGGATTATTTCACACTATTACAGAGATGGAATCAAGTGGACTCAGAGCACTAGCTGTATTCTTGGACTTACAGTACATATATTATTCCATTAAATCTTATAGGGATCCATTTGAGAAGTCCAGAGGTGAGGTGGAAGGTGAAATATTTTAAACATTAATTTATTGCCCAATCTGGCATTAAGAAAAATAGATTTGTTATATGTGATCTTCTGTTTTGTGTTAACTTTATGGAATTGTAATAAGAGGGAGATACACACTTTCCTTTCCAATTTGGGGAGAAGGAGAGAGATAAGTATATTGTTCAGATCTAACAAACCATAAATCCTGATTTAATATATTTTGAAATGGCCAAGCTATATGCAGTGCTATTGCTGCTGTTGCTCACAGCTTGGGTGCTTCTGCTTTCATGAGCAGCACCAATAAGCTTAGATATCCTGATATTTTGAGCTAGAAACCAGAAAGGCAAGTTCATAACTTTCTTTATGTGAGGATGTGTTGATTATTTGAGCCACTTAGCCATAGCTGTAGATTCAACTAGTATTTAAACCTATCTTTTCCCAGATCTTTTTAACTCACATGTATTATGTAAGATATGTACAAGTTGCATCACTAGTATGAAATCTATTCATTCTGTTGATCATTTAGGCAGAATGTCTTAAATATAATCTTTAAGGATGATTTGAAAGTTGTTTATCAATTTACCTTTATGCTCTATTATCAAAACGGTAATTAATTGGAAGGAAAAGTTGTTCATAATCTCTTTTCTGTACACATTTTACTAATTTATATCTTTGTGTCTTATAAGGTGGTCTCTTGCAAACCATGAACATTATGCACTGCAACATGCTGATAGTTCCAATTTTTATATTACTGAAAAGGTAAATAAGTTGATTTCTATTCAATTAATGTGTGGTCTATTAAAATAAGTAATCTAAATCACTCCTAATACAAACAGTGTGGCTCTACTTAGGAAGCTATTTATGCATAAGCTTATCTCCATTTATCTAGAAAGAGTATAGATTATTTACTAATATTAGAAAACATAATTAAACAATAACAAATAACATCAAATTTCCTTATTAACCCTTTATAACCCCCAAAGATCTTCTGGAAAACCCAATTTTACCAACTTGCTATTTCTGGGAGAGCTCGCTCTCACTTAAAGTCAAATTTGGTAGAGCCCTGAAATCAATAAACCGCTGCAATAACAAACATTCTGTTTTGGCTGAGTTGAGTCTGACCTGTGTTTTTCCTATCTAGTGTGTAAGCCATCCTGTATCAAGTCAGACTTTCCATTGCTTTTCCCATTGGGCCCAGAGTAAAGATGTACAACTGAGTGTTATCATATTAGTGATTCAATGGAGCATCTCTCACCACAACTTTAAAAAGTATAAAACCAAGATTCGAGGCACATAAGGCTTCTCCCTTCTTATTGACTTTACCCACTCAGGTAATTGAAAACAAAGTTCCAAGTCCCAATCTTTGAACATAATCCAGAATGATACTCTGAATTGCATATTGAATGCTGCTGAAAAATCTAGAAATATAAGGATGATTGTTCTCTCTCTATCCAAATTTTGCCACAGGACATGAGTGTAACAAGTATGTTTTTATTCCTCTGCCTGAAATCAGTCTGTCATTAATCCAGATAGCTAGATGCCTCTGTAATTGCAGCCCTACCTCTTTCCCCACAATTCCCCTCACCCCCAAAGGAAGATTGGAGATTCAACAATAGTTGTCCAATTCCACTGGATCAAGGCTGGGCTGGACAGCAGACTTTGTTATTCTGAAATACTTAATCCCAAGTGAGTTATAAATGGATCCTCTATCTCATCTTAACATAAAGTTTTATCAGTAGATATTTTGCTCAAATATTTAATTGGATTAAACTTGTCCAATTTACAGGAATTACTTTTTAATTAACCAAACTTCAGAAGTTTCTTTCCATGGGTTACAATTATAGTGCCAGTAACGTATTAGTGGAACTAAAGAAAAAATCTTAAACTTGTAACACTTTCTTCAAAAATATCATGAATTTCATGGATACTTGTTTTTTTTAAAAAATATATGTATTACCATGCTATCAGCTCTATTAAAACTACATTTTATTGTAAACTGCCTAGAGTCAATTAGGTGAGATGGATGGTGTAGAAATATGGCACTATACAAATAAATAACTATGTCTTTGGATTTTTTTTCTCACGTCAGTTACATCAAAACTAGAGAAGAAAAGGGTCATAGTCTACTTTAATAATTTCAGTGACTTGATCCTCTCATAGTTTTTAAACTGAAGTCCAGGTTTTTGGTATGTTGAGTATGATCTACACAGATAACAAAAAAGAAAATATTTCACTGTCTAGTCATGTCCGACTCTAAGGCATGTTGCTCATCTCTGTTTCTTGGCCAAGGGAGCCTGCTTTGTCCAAATGCAATTTCCATGATTATGTGGCCAGCATGTCTATATGCCAAAGGCGCACAGAACACTATTATCTTCTACCTAATTGATACCTATTAATTTACTTGCATTTGCGTGCTTTTGAACTGCTAGGTGGGCAGGACTGAGCAGGAACAAAAGCTTGTTGCGTTGTGCAGCACTTGGCTCTTGAACCTAGGCTATCAGCTTTCCAGCTGACAAGCTCAGTTTTTTTAACCCTGACCCATCACACCCCTAACATCATATACATATTTTTTTGAACAATTTTTTTTATTTTTTTTAAAACACATAAACATACAAAAAAATTTTCAGAATGAGCCATTGATCCGGTCATAAGTGGGTACAATTACTAATTCCTCTTTAACAAAAGCTTTTCCCGAATCCCCACTAATTACCATAAAAAAAAAGAAGAAAAAAAAGAAAAAAAAATTCCCTAACTTATATCATTTTATACAAATCAATTACCTTCTATTATTTCACCACAAATCTTAGTTTTCAAATAACACAACTTAATTTTCTCTAACATTATTGCCATAAATTCTATCTGAAAAAAGAAAAAATTCTTAAAACCCATTACACTAATCTTCAAATCCTTAATTCAATATTATTTCAATTTCTTTTCCTTTTAACATGGATGGATATATTTTAAAGACATAAATCAACAAAATATTTACACAGTATTTTAACTGTTAGCATTTATCATCTTCATTTTACTGTTTATAACTAAGAGTTATCTCAGCTTAACCCTTTTAATCACAACATAATCATTTCATTATTAGTATCAATTCCAGCATGGTCATCTTTATTTCTAAAAGTTTATCCCAGTATATAATCTTCCTCTTAGTCATCCTCTTTCGGCTGTTAATCACAGCATAGTCTTCTTAGATTACTGTTATTCCCAGTATAATCATCATTTTTGCTGTCAATCCCAGTATAATTATTTTTATCTTTACTGTTATACCCAGTATAATCATCTTGTTTTGCTGTCAAACCCAGCATAATTTTCTTTATATTTTACTGTTATACCCAGTATAATTCTCTATGTTTTGCTGTCTATCCCAGCACAATCACCTTAGTTTGCTGCTTATCCCAGCATAATCACTCTTTTTTTTTAATTTTACCATCCATCAATACATTACTTGTTAATATACAATCACATTATCATTTTCATCTTTATAACAATTTAACATTGAGGCTTAGTTCTTACTCCAAACACTTCCTTATATAAATTAGTAAATTTCTGTTAATATATTCTATTCCTCTCATATTTTTATTTTTTTCTTTATTTCAGTTTTTTACATATTATATAAAATTCTTTTCATATTCATATTCATTTTTATTAATCTATAAAAACCTCCTTTTTATTGTTACTGTCCATCTATACATTGCTTTATTTTTAATCACATTGTTTCTATCTTCTTTTTTCTAGCCGTGTATATATCATTGCTCATTTCCTTGTCTGAGACATATATTCCATTTCAGTTTCAATGTTCACAACTTAATTCTCCATATATCAATTTAGTTCTTTTTCTTACTTCTATTTCAAACAAATCACATCAATTTTCTTCTTTTGTTCCTGCGCCATTTAACTTCTTTTGTTCCTGTGCACATTAGTCCAATTACAAGAGTTTTATCATACTTTCCCTTTTTTTTTCCAACAAAGTCAAATCGTCTGCAGACAAAGAAAAAACAGCTCCATTTCCAAAATCCCACGGTTGTTATCTGAAATATTCACAATGTTCCCAAACAAGCCAGTTACAGTATTTCTTTTTAGACTAGAAGGTGTCCCTCTACAATCCATAATTTCCTTTACTCATGTAAATTGCCATTTTGTTTCAATTATATAACATTCCAGCCCAATTCTCTCCTTCTTCTGTGTTTTAAAAGTAATAATTCTTCTTTATCTTCTTTTCTTTAAAAGTCTAATTCAAATTTAAAGTTGTTCAATTTTGAACCAAATCTCAATGTTTATTTTTCAAATTTAGTCTATTCAAATATCAATTTTCAATCAGGTTTTTTTCTTTTCTTTTAAAAATTTCATCTTAAATCTTTTATGCCCCTTAGCTCTGCAGCCACTGATTTAAGGCTAGGGGTCTTACAAAATAAAAAGCCATTACTCCAAACGTTGTTTCAAGCCTGGGTTGTCACTCACCCGGCTTCAAAAGACATCACTCTTTTCTGCTTTCCTCCTGCATATCACTTACCCGGTTTGTCCCAGCTTCGTGGCAGCCGCCATGGCTGCCGCCCCCCACCGCCGATTCGCAGAGAGCTCCCTCCAACCTCCGAGGAACTTGCTGTTCCTCTGGTCGTCCGAGGCACCTCTCTTCTATCCCTGTCCCTGCAGGACGGTTTCAGTCCGAAGACCCATCAACGGCGGTTCAGCAGCCAGGGTTTTCGCGGGGCTCATCAAAGCCCACTATTTTCCTGACTGTCTTGCCGCGACGTCAAACCGGAAGTTCAGTGTCCAATCATTTCTAAACTGCAACCTCAAAAGCCCCAACTATCATTGCTAATGATGAGGGATGCTTGAAATTATGGTTCAGTAACATCTGGAAGATTGCAGTTCAGTTCCTCAGGAATTATCAAGGAGTATCCTTTATGATTTTAAAGATATATTTTAATCTACTTAATTGTCATGTGTACAATCCATATTTAACTAGCTTTACTGACCAGAAAGTAATAAATATCATCATGACTAATAGCCAATGAATGCTGCAACATTGATCTCTTTTAAAGTAGGCTAAGTTGCTGGCTGCAAATTTCTTGCTGCAAACTTTGCATTTTATTGTGCATTGCATCAATAAATGTTTGCTTTTATTGGTCTTGAATCAATATTTAATTTTAATAGAGGATCTCATCTCACTGCCAATATTTTTCATATTTTATATATCTATATAATGTCTTCTGTTAAATGTTTGTGGTTCGGCTTAAAAGTCTTGGATGTTCTAGACCTTGTTTCTCAAACTTGGCAGTTTAAGAAATTCTGGGAGTTGAAGGCACACACCTTAAAGTTGCCAACTTTAAAAACAATATTTTAGATTTTTCTTCTTACTTTTACAATTAATGTATGTATGTATGTGTCTTTGTGTATTTTGGCATATTTCCCAGCTGAAAATATCCTGTTTAAATGTGATAATTTATATTAAAGAAAATTTATAATCAGGTTTATTCAGTATTTGAAGTGCAATCTCACTGTAGATTTATATAATGATATTAATATATTGGATGTCTTGTTTTCAGCCTCTTTTGTAGTAAATTTGAATGAAATTTGCCTTTTTAAAACAGCAACACTTAGTATGACATTTTCACTATGACTCCAAAATGCCTTTCTAGATCAATTATTAATTAATTAATTAATTAATTAGAAGTTTTATGATTTTAATATATTAAGGGAATTTTACTTCAAATTGCAGTTATAATTTTGAGGTCCCATTCATCCGGTTTGGAGAGACCCTTTTGGAACACCTGTCATTCCTTTTTTGATTACTTTATGTCAAACAGATTAATATCACGAGACAGCTTTGCCCCCTTACTGCTCACAGTTCATTATGGTCAACAAATAAAGAAATTATGGCCTATAATACTTTTGATTCTATTTCTGATTTGAAAACTTTTTATTTCTAGTTCTGTATTTTGTCACTAATATCTTAGATTACATATCATTTTCTGTTTTCTCATTTGGTGAAGAATTTTTGGTAAGGATTTTGTCAAAGCTTTAAGAAAATCCAAATATAAAGTACTATCTCTGCCAGATCTCCTGTTATTGACACCATTACAAAGCTTTGTCCTCTGATCCCTAGAACAGCTCCATCGATATTTACCAGAAATTGGTGGAAGATTTTCCATGTTGCATACCAAGTTATTCAAAATGGGTAATATAAGCCTTAAACAGGCTTATATTTGCTGTTTAAAACAGCACCCCAAATTATTCACCTCAAACCACTAAAAATAGAACAACCTGTTTCCTCATTCATATTTGCATAATTGCTCTGCCTTCAAAACTGCAATTTCCAACTATCAATACATAATACAACTTTGGTGGAGGATCTTAATCTTCTATGCTGGTCCCCTTGCAAACATTTATAAAATATTTATATTTATATAAAAATAAATAAAACTATAAAACACCTAGACCAATTTTAAAGGTTTTTTTTAAAAAAAATCTTCTTGTCCACATTCAAATTATTAGCTGAAATGTCAAAAGTGGTTTGTAAGAATATTGACATTTGTTTTATTTTTTAAGGAGACAATTTTAAAATACAGTATGTTTTCTCTGATTATTTCTCTGAATGTTAATATCTTTATCTTGATATTATTGTAGTATTGAGTGTAGAAGTTTATCCATTATCCCAAATGGGAAGAATTTGACAGATTTTTTCCACAGGTATTATCTTCTATTTCATTCTTTACTTTTAAACTGTGAGCTAACCTGAATTGTGTGGAGTTGGGTGACTTCTAAATTGAATAAAGCAAATAAGCAATAAATAGAAGAATTAGAGGATATCTGGATTAAGGCTTCAGTGTGATTGTAGAGGCCTGTTGAAACGTCTCTCATTTCATGCTGAGAGTACCCTGCTCAGTTCAGAATAGCATGTGAGATTCCCTTTGCTGCTTTGGACCAAGATTTGTGTGGAAGATGTCCATGAGCCCTGCGTAATCCAACACATTATAGGAATATGTGTCTGAACCAATTGCTCATTCTAAAATATCCCTCATCTCATCCTTTGTTTTATTTTGCAACTTGGCTACCATTGTATTGCATATATATCAGTACAAAACACTGTCTACCCAATGTCGATTATGTAAAATTAAGAAGAACAGTAACTTATGGTAATTAGAAATGGAAAAGTTACACATAAACTGCTTATATAGGGTTTTTAACTTAGGACAAAATTATAATTTCATGCAGCATTTATGCTGCTGGCCAGTGCTGTTGGAATAATAGGAACTTAAAATTTAGTATTAAATTGTATATTGTATGCTACAATATAGAGTGAAAATAGCATAATTACTGCTATTCAAAAAGCAGATTTTCAGTGTGAAATCATCTCTGTAGCTGTTCTTTGTGTTCTGATGGAAAATTTCATTCCCTCTGTTGACAGTGACAGTATAGCTAGAAAATCTTAATTCACAGCAAAAGAGGTTTATGAAAATAACCCCTTAATGTTGATTTGAGTCTTTCAAGTTATTGTTGAAAATGTACAGAGAATACCCTGCTGCAATATTCTGCAAATTGCTCATTTAAATTGAAACTATTTAGTATGCCTCACAGTTGATAAAGTTGCCCACTTCCATTTTTTAATGCAAGGTACAAATCCTTTAGTGTACATGGATGCAATAGAAAGTTAGAAATGGAGATGAAAATGTTTTGGTTAGGGATGACCCAAGAAGTAATTGGAAAGAAGTTGAAAGTGGTATGAAGAGAGATTTTTTTTTTTGCTATAGTAATGACATATTGGCTTTTTTCTATCAGCTTTATGTACTTTAATATATGGATCATTTTTGTGTGTGCATAGAAATACAGTTTTGGGAGGACTTCTGGGGTGATGTCATGTTGTTGCGGTTCAGGAAAATGGAGCCCCGTTTTCTTGGAGCAAATTTTCGCACCTGGAAGTCGGTAGAGGCAAGACCCGACCTTGGAGGGGTTGGCTTTGTAGAAGGGATACCCTCGTAACAGGTAACGGGGAGAAGCGCGATCTCCCGTTATGGAAAGAGGGACCCCTTGAATTTCATTGCGAAAGAGACTGGCTATAATGGTTGGATCCGAATACGTGGCTGCTTACCTGAATGGTAAAGGATGCAAGGAGTGAAAAGCAGCGAGAAGTATCAGTGGCTAGAGACAGGACAGAGTGAGTTACTGGATTGCTTCCCCAATTGGCTGGAATCCACAAACGGACTGACAAGTGAGGCTCCAAAGAGGGGAAAAGCTGCGCTTTGGCAGTGGAGCAGAAGTCCGGGAAGAAGGTTGACAAGAGGAAAGCGGGTGATCAGAAGAGTTGAAAGGAAAAGAAAGAACATTGTAACTGGTGAGAAAGAAAGATTGTGTTTGAACCTGTGGCGATTGGGAGTGAATGACTGGAGATTGTGGACACTAAAACTGAGAAGACAAGGTTTGGAGAGCGAAGTGACAGTGACAGTGCATATTAGCAGAAGCAGACAATTATATTATCTAATGATTTGACTATCTTACTTAACTGACTGCAAAATTTAATTGATGGTAAACTAGGTGAGTAAGATTATATAAGCAAGAAATACTTAAGAATTGTTATTGGAAAGGTAGCCTCTGGAGGAGAAAGAAATTATATATTTATGGTATTGTGAAATTTTTTGGGAAACTGGATATGACAAGTACAGTGACAACTACAGAAACGGCAGTTACGCAAATGACTGCCTCTCCAGCAGGTCAGAATTTGATAGGAGATATGCTGAGAGGTGAGAAGGCAGGGTTGGCAATGAATTTACAAAGTATGCAGACAACTCTAAATATGATTCAGGAGGTGATGCTGAAAACCCAAGAATCAATTGGAAAAAACCATGAGGAACTAAAGAACGACATGGGTGAAGTAAAAGAGGATGTTAGGAAACCAGATGATAGAAAAATAAAATAAAATAAAATAAAATAAAATAAAATAAAATAAAATAAAATAATAAAGTAAAATAAAATAAAATAAAATAAAATAAAATAAAATAAATAAATAAAAAATAAATAAATAAATAAATAAATAAATAAATAAATAAATAAATAAAATAATAAAATAAATAAAATAAAATAAAATAAAATAAAATAAAATAAAAAAATAAAATAATAAAATAAAATAAAATAAAATAAAATAATAAAATAAAATAATAAATAAATAAATAAATAAATAAATAAAATAATAAATAAAATAAAATAATAAATAAAATAAATAAAATAATAAAATAAAATAAAATAAAATAATAAAAATAAATAAATAAATAAATAATTTTATTTCTATACTGCCCTTCTCCCGAAGGACTCAGGGCACTGTACAGCCTATTAAAAACACAAGACAACATCAGTTAAAATAGTTTAAAATTATTAAATGAATTCGGCTCAATTTAAAACCCCAGGAATTTAAAACCCAATTTAAAATTGTTACGTTGATAGCCCAGTCTGGCGGAACAACAGGGTCTTGAGTGCACAACGAAATACCCGGAGGTCGGAGATCTTACGCATTTCCAGGGGCAGTTCATTCCACAGGGCTGGGACTCCCACAGAGAAGGCCCTCCCCCTGGGTGTCGCCAGCTGACATAACTTGGCCGATGGCACCCTGAGGAAACCCTCTCTGTGGGAGCGAACTGGCCGGTGGGAGGCTATTGGTGGCAGAAGTCGGTCTCGAAGGTACCCAGGTCCCATGCCGTGGAGCGCTTTAAAGGTGGTGACCAACACCTTGAATTGCACCCGGAAGACCACTGGAAGCCAGTGCAGAATGGGAGAAATACAAGAGACAATTGCCAAGAACAAGCAAAGAATAAAAACTGTGGAAGTAAGAATGGAACAGACAGAGAAAAAACTAGAGGAGGCAGGAAAAAAATCTGATGGCAACGAACCGAGAGCTTGAAGAGGCGATAACATATCTGGAAATGGACAAATCTGCATTCTACCTAAGATTCCAAAATATACTAGAAAATAAAGAAGAGGACCTCCTGAACTTTATGATTGATTTGTTGGCTGATAACCTAAGGATGGATAGGATTGATTTGTAAAATGGTATTGATGAATTGTACAGAGTGCATACAAACTATGCACAGCGACATAAGTTGCCATGTGAGGTACATGTACGATTCACCCAAAAACCCCAAAACAATTAGGGATGAAATTTATAGGAGAACATGGGATTCATCGCTGATATATAAAGGGAAAGGATACTGATACTCAAACAAATACCTAGGAGAATAAGGGAGTAAAGGCGAAACTACCACTACCTCTCCTCTCAACTTGTGAAATATAAAATAATGTTCCACTGGCTTATCCCAGAAGGTTTGCTAGTGACATGGCAAGACAACAAAATTAGGCTGGATACGCCAGATAAGGCTCAGGAATTCTATGATATATGTATGCAACAGATGAGGAGAGGGAGAGTGGGGAGGAGATAGAAGAGAAGAGTCAGGAAGAAGGAAAGGAATGGGAAACTGAATCACAGGAGCGGGCTGAAAGAGAACAACAGGAAAGAACAGGGGCGAGGTCGAAGACACAAAGAGAAATGAGACAAGGAAAGGCCATCAATAGAAGATAAAATGGAAGAAGAAATCAAATTAATTTTGATTAACATAAATGGTTTAAACTCTCAGGCCAAAAGGAGGCAGGTTCTATCAAGACTTCAAAAATATAAAACGGATATTGCATATTTGGAAGTAGTCCACATTAAAAGAGAACAAAGACACCTGTTAGAAGCCCCAAACTAGGAAAATGTTATTCAGCTCTTGCATCACAAAAAAAGAGAGTAGTAGTACTTTATATTAAAGATTGGGTATAACCAAGACAAATTTTTGCTGATGAGGAAGGAAGAATTTTATTAATTGAAATAAGAATAAGTCAAAAAAAGATTTTATTGGCAGCTATCAACACACCAAATACCAAACAAGGGGAATTTTATTATAATTTATATAAAAAATTAATAGAATTGGAGAGTGAAAATGTGTGTTTATTGAGAAATTTTAATGCGGTCGTAGACTCAAAACAAGATTATTTATCACGGAAAAAAATTAAGAAGAGGAGGATACTACCGACTACTTTTTTTGACATGATGCAAGAGTTGAATATAAAAGATATCTGGAGAGAACAAAATCCACATAAAAAACAATACACTTTTTATTCTAACCCATATGATTCATAGTCCAGGATAGATATGATTTGGATGGATTCAGAACTAAGCAAAAATATAGAAGAGATATAGCATCAAATTCATGGGCAGATCATAGCCCACTGATATTAAAATGGAAAGGGAGAGTAAAATCAAGGGGAAGATAGACCATTAATCAAACGATGATAAAAGAGAAAAAGTATATACAATGGATGGAAAAAGAACTGGAGTTCTTCTTGAAGGAAAACTCAAATGAAGATACAACCTTGCAGAATCTTTGGGATACAACTAAGGCCTATATTAGAGGTCTAACAAAAGCATATGGGGTGAGGAGAAACAAAGAAAAAATGAAACAGCAATTGGAATTACAAAAGAAACTGGGAGAATTAGAGCGTAAGATGCAAGATTCCCCAGACATGAAAATTAGAGAGGAAAAAGATTTGATCAAATATAAAATAAATTTACTCGCCCAGGAGGAAATGGCCCAAAAGTTTAGAGCAACGAAACAGATACATTTTGAATATGCCAATAAACCAGGAATATGGCTGGCATATAAACTGAAAAAGAATAAAGAAAAAAGATTAATAACACAACTGCATCATCGAATGGACGAAAAAAAGAGAATAGCCCAAAATTATTTCGGAAAACTTTATTGTCAGGAGAAAATAGAAGAGGAAGAAATAAAGAGTTATTTAAAGGATAGAAATCTCCCTATAATAACAGAGGAAATGAATGAGATGTTAAATAATAAAATTACGATGATGGAGATGAAGGCGGCTATTCAAAAGCAAAAAAATAACAAAACTCCAGGACCTGATGGTATCCCCTCTGAGTTCTATAAAGAGATACAGGGACCTGTAGAAATGTTTCTGTTGAACATATATAATGAAGCTTTAGGGCAACCCAAACTACCAAAGTCATGGATGGTATCACTTATCTAAGCGCTAATATAAGCGCTGATATCACTTATCTAAAAAGATCCTACAAATACACAGCAAATCAAGAACTATAGGCCAATCTCGCTACTTAATGTGGACTACAAAATATTCATAACGATAATCCCTGAAAGGACCAAAAAAATATTAAATAAAATTATTGATTCGGACCAAAATGGATTTCTGCCAAATAGACATATAAGGAACAATACAAGAATGATTATGAATTCATTAGAATACTATGAGGCCCACCCGGATAAGCAGCTGGCATTAATGTTTATAGACGCTCAAAAAGCATTTGACAACCTAAACTGGAACTTTCTTATTAACCAATTGAAAATTATGAATTTTGGGGAGAAATTTATAGACATGATTAGAGCAATCTATTCAGAACAATCGGCTAAAATAATAATAAATGGGGAAACAACGGAGAGGATTAGTATAATTAAGGGGGTAAGACAAGGATATCCCTTGTCACCACTCTTATTTTTACTATCATTGGAAATATTATTAATACAAATTAGACAAAATCAAATGATAAAAAGGGTTGAAAATTAAACAGGATGAACATAAACTTCAAGCTTTCACAGATGATCTGGTTTTTATCATAGAAGATCCTTTGGAGATGGGAACCATTTGATTCATGAAGTGGAAGAATTTGGTAAAGTGGCTGGATTTAAAATAAACAAGGAAAAAACTAAAATATTAACCAAGAATTGTACCAAAAGGCAAGATGAGGAATTGGAAGAGAAATTGGGGATTCAAATTGTCAAAAAGGTAAAATATTTGGGAATTTGGTTAACGGCAAAATGTTCTACATTAAAGGAGGATAATTATGATAAATTGGTACAACAAATACAAAAAGATTTAGACATTTGGCAAAATTACAGATATCTTTAATCTGTAGAATTGCCGTAATAAAAATGAATATACTACCAAAATTGTTATATTTATTTCAAATGATCCCGATAAGATGAGGGAAAGTATTTTTTGTTCAGTTGAATAGAATAATAGGTAAATTTATTTGGTTGGAGAAAAAAGCCCAAATAAAAAGCAAACTTCTTCAGGACTCCAGAACCAACGGAGGCTTTGGCCTACCCGATTGGGAATTATATTATCAAGCAGCGGCAATAACGTGGCTAAAGGATTGGGTTCAATTAAGAAATAAGAGAGTATTAACATTGGAAGGCCACGATCTTCAATTGGGATGGCACGCATTTTTATGGGGAGGAAAAAACAAAACCCACACATACTTCCAGAGACATCTAGTGCGAAATGCTTTGTTAAATATTTGGGATAATATAAGGAAAAATCACTATATGAAAGTTCCAGTTTGGATTTCAACAATGGAAGCCATAATCTATCATAACGTACTGGACATAAACAAAGTAGTAAGATACTTGGAACTTTTAGATGAATTTGGAAACTTAAAATCAGAACAGGATTTAAGAAATCAGGATAAAAATTGATTGGTGGCCATACCTGCAAATTAGAACAAAATACAAGAAAGACCGGGAACAATACGGTATATATCAGTGGTGGGTTGTTACCGGTTTGCATCGGTTGGCGCAAACCGTTGGCAAAAAATTGGCCAAGGTCACCGAACTGGTAACGATGGCTGGCTGGCTATGTCCCCAAACTGGTTCCCTGGTCGCCGCTCGCTCGTCCTGGCTGCCATGTTTGTCACTGCCAAGTCCAATGGCCACCAGGTTCGTTGCCTTCCAAGTCCAATGGAATGCGCATACGCAAAAAATATGGTGATGACTGCAGCAGCTGTTTCGGCCGGTACCTTTTGGCAACTTGCGGACAAAGTGGCTGGCACAGAAGCCTTTTCGGAGGCTTCTTTGCCAGCCACTTTCCAGCAGCAGTGGCTGGCTGGGTCCCGCTGAAAACTCCAGCTTGCCTTCCGGACTCTGGACCAGCCGCCGCGGAAAGTAAGCAGGCCAGCGGGTGGGCGGGGGAGGAAGATCTGGCGGAGGGGTGATACCAGCGGCAAGTGGACCAAGATTGTGAATTTGGGGTTTTCATGAGCTGTAAGCCATAATCATCAAAAGTATGACAAATCAAGGCTTAAACTATCTCGCTTTGCATGTAATGAGTCTATCTCATATATTAGTTTCACCTTTTAAGTTGCATTATTGAAATAAAAACTTTTGCATGATATTCTAATTTTTTGAGTTTCACCTGTAGTATGAACCTTGGTGGTTCATACTAAAATTTTGTGCAAAAAGTTAAGCAAAACTAGGTTATTTTGCTTTTTGGAGTATTGTGCAACTCATTCATAGCATTACGTGAACTCTGGCACATACTCTTCCTCCTAACCAGAAGCGCTCAAGCAACAAGAAATGTGTTAATCCCATTATTTGCGGGATTGTCCCCATCTGGTCATCAGTACGTGGCTCGTCGGCCTCTGGACATCAGATTCCCACCACCCAGCACCAGTTCAGAGGTTCCTTTCCCTCCTCCCCGGACACAGAGAGAGAGAGAGGAAGGGAGGGAAAGAGACAGAGAGACAAGAGACACACACAGAGAGATGGGGAAAAGAGAGAGACAAGACACACAGAGGGAGGGAGGGAAAGAGAGAGGGACAAGAGACACAGAGAGGGGGAGGGAAAGAGAGAGAGAGAGAAAGAGATGAGAGAGATGAGTGAGAGGAGATGAGAGAGAGAGATAGGGAGAAAGAAAGAGATGAGAGAAATGAGAAAGAGAGAAGATGAAAGAGAGAGGGAGAAAAGAGAGAGATACCTGTTTAAAAGAAAATAGAAAAATGGCTCTTTCAGTGCTTAAAGTTGCAGACCCCTGGGTTAGGCAAACACTATGGTCATTAAGTGAACCTTGTGGTCATTAAGCGAACACTGTAGTTGTTAAACAAGTCCATTTTCCCCAATGGGCATTTTTAACCGGAAACCAGAAGGAATTGTTGGAAACTGGCAGAAAACATAGAAAACCTCAGTCATATGACTGTGTGGGATGTTGTAACTGGTCATAGGTGTGCGCGCGCGTGTGTGCACATGGCTGTCAAAATTCCAAAAACAGTTCAAGTAGCTCTGGGGAGGTCAGTCGTAAATTAGAACACTTGCTAAGCAACCGGCCATTAAGTGAGGACCACTTGTATTTGGTTTGCCTTAAGGGTTCAGAGCCATATGGAATCTTGTTTCCTCTGACTCTTTGGGGGATTGCAAAAGGTCCGGATGGAGGAAGCCTTGTAGGGGAGGTAAGTAGGATCGTGACTACCTAGCCACTCCCACCCAGTCACATGACCACCAAGCCACCCCACCCATTCACATGACCGCCAAGCCACTCCCACCCCAGTCACATGACTGCCAAGCCATGCCCACCAAATAAGCCACTGCCACAGAATCGGTAGTAAAAAAATTTGAAACCCACCACCGGTATATATATAGGACAATTGGAACTTGACAAGATATTATTAGGAACAGAGGAAAAAATGATTACGAGAATGTATAACTTTTTGTTAAAATTCAAAATGGAAGAAGAAACTCTGAAAGAGACAATGATTAGTTGGGCGAGAAATTTTGGTCATAATGTTCCATTAGATCAATGAGATAGATTGTGGGAGAGAAACTACAAGTTAACGATGTCAGCTGCTTATAAGGAGAACCTCTACAAAATGTTTTATCGATGGCATCTGCCACCAGCGAGATTGGCCAAGATGTTCTTGAACAGGTCCCCGGAATGTTGGAGGTGTGGTCATAAACAAGGAATGTTCTACCGCATGTAGTGGACCTGCCCTAAAATTAGAAAATACTGGTGTAAGATGATAAATGGTTGGAGGGGATAACAGAACAGAAAATAGAGATGAAGCCAGAACTTTTTCTCTTGGGCATTTTGGAAGGGAAAATGGAGAAAAAACTACAATATATAACAATACACATATCAACTGCAAGTAGAATTATCCTAGCACAAAACTAGAAACAACCAGATATTCCTTCAGACCAAATTATAATAAAAAAGATATATGACTGTGCAGAAATGGACACATTGTCCATGGAAATGAAGGAGGGGGAGGAAATTGAGTACTATCAAATTTGGAACAGATGGTATTCCTGGCTTGAGAAGAAATGAAAAAAATAAGGGATAATTTGTTAAATATAATATGTAGAAGGTAAAATTATTGAAGAAATATAGGATATGGAATTGAATTATGAATAGAGGTAAATTTAATATAAATAAGGATGTAATTTAAGATAGAGATATATAGAGATATAACTTTTGTAAATATGTTTGTTATGATAGAGATACGATATAGAAAAGCTGCTATTAGGGGAAAATTTTTGTTATGTTGTCTATATTTTTTTTTCTCTGTGTTGTACTTTTGTACTATGTTTTAAATGTTGGAATTTCAATAAATTCTATTTTAAATACGGGGGAAAAAGAAATACAGTACTGGAGAAATTAAAGAGCAGCTTTAAACTTTATAGATTGTTTTTTAAAAGACTGCACTTCAAATGAAACCATTTAAATTAAATACAAGTAGTGACATTATGAGGATGGAGTTGGGAAATCATTTCCAGTAATATTCAGTTTAATTTAGCTTAAATGCAGGTCTTTGATGCTACTTCTCAACAAGTACCAAAGGATATTAACCTCGGTCTCTACTGTACTGCTTTAGACATCAAGTGAGACATGACACCCTAACTCTAATCCTAATGCTTTCTTTTACAGGGTTTTTGTATAAAGCATTCACAACTGATCAAGGATTTTATGTAGTATTTTTCTGCAGTATTTTCTTTTTAGCAAAATTAAAATATTCCAACTGTCATTGTTGATATATGTGGAGTCAAATCAGGTTTCCTTTATGGCAAAGTAATATACTGTAGGGCATTGAAAAACTAGTGAACAAAATTAGTGCCTCCATCCTGCACACATTGACACACAAAAAGTCTGAGTGCATATTTATTTTCTTTAAAAGTAGGTGAGAATAAGTTAGCATCTTTACCTCACTCCCCTCCATAGGGCTATGAATTAATTTTCAGTATTTGACTCTTAAGTGCCCCAAAATAATGTTTTCAATTAATCCAAAATCAATTGAATATGTTGGCATTGTGATTGTATAACACATTAAACTAGAACTAACATATTTTTGTAACAAAATCACAAAATCTGTAATGAAAAGTTGTTCTTGCTAGGTGCCACAAGCAAGATAGATGAACCCATAATAGCTGGAATTGCACAGGGCAGCTATTTTCATCATGTAACTGATACCTTCAAATAGTGATTTCTTATTAGATCAAATATTATATCATGTATATAGTATTTTCCTTATATATTTGTTTCTAGCTCCTGAAGGGAAACAGGAAATACTGTACATAAAACAAAACAAAACAAATAAATACATAGTGGAGTATGGGACACCTTTAGATAATGCTTTTAGTAACTGAACATGTTCAAATAAAGTATACATACGTTATAATAAAACTTGATAACTTTTCAAATGACTTTATCAAGTTGGCTGGTTAAAGGGTAGTAATATATTACTGGGCCAACTTTGATTTCTTGTTAGAGAGGAAAATGCATATTTCAAATAAATATCTTTGTAACTTATACAGTGATGCAGAATATGTATTGATTATGCTACTCTGGATCATATAAATGGAACCTCTCTCAGTGCAGAAACTTACATATATTCCTTGCATAATGAACACTTCAGTATTTTAGTATTATAAATACATTTAAATATTAGTGTGGATGTTTGCTGCACACATGTTGTCATGCTATGTGTGATTGGCAGTCTGTGTCAAAGAGCTCTTCTCTGAGTCCAATTGAGCATGATTATAAATTGTGTTTATTGCATCTAAAGAGAAGCTACAATAGAAAAAATGTTTTTCAAAGTGTCCTGCCAATTGGGTCATTTATTTTCTAATATTGAGTCCTCTGCAGGCAGAAATTTAATTTAAGCGAAAGATAAAAAATTCTTCCAGTTAAAATGGAGGACAAACAAGAACGTAGCCGCGCAGATGATTATGGGCGCAGCTCGTTACGCCCATGTAACACCTCTCCTACGCGAGCTGCACTGGCTCCCGGTGGTCTTCCGGGTGCGATTCAAGGTGTTAGTTATCACCTTTAAAGCACTCCATGGCTTAGGACCTGGGTACCTACGAGACCGTCTTGATCTGTCCCCGTCCACACACACACACAAACACAGCCAGCCGAGGGTTAAGGAAACACTTTGGAACACACCCAGTTTCTTTATCTCCAACTTGGCAGTGATAGACACACCATCTGCCAAGTGCCTTTATTTTCACAGAAAAACAGAAAGATAAATACTCAGCTTCCAAAGGTCCAACAACAACAAATATTTCTCTCAGCAGTTCCGAACGAGGCTTTAGTGACTATCCAAGGTTAGTTTTGTTCGTCACAAGGATCACTGACCACCACCCTCTATTATATAGTCTCTGGGGTGTGGTCCAGTGACTCAGTTCTAATCCCTAGCACGCCTCCTGAGCTGCTGCAATCGTTTATCACGCCTTCGGAGGCGTGCGTCCAGGAATGATGTTTCTCCGTCACTCTGATCCGAGCCACCCGTCTCCCTGCTAATCTCCTCTTCCTCGGCCGGCACCTGAGACAATGCCAGAGGGGAGGGGCCTGGAGAGGGAGGCCTGGCTGACTCCTCTTCCTCATGCTCGGAGCTTTCTTCCTCCGATGGGACAGGCTCAGAGGGCGGGGCCACAACACGTCTTTTGCCACCAATAGCCTCCCACCGACCAGTTCGTTCTCACAGGGAGGGACTACTCAGGGTACCGTCAGTCAAATTATGTTGACTGGCGACTCCCAGGGCCTTCTCTGTGGGGGCTCCAACCCTTTGGAATGAACTGCCCCCGGAGATACGGAATATCCCTGATCTCCGTGCTTTCCGCCGTGCCCTCTGATGTTCCAACAGGCGGGGCTAAACATATGAACATGTGAATGATTTTTTAAATGTTATCTAATTCTGAGTTTTATTTAATTGACCAAACTAAGTAATAATTTTAATTAGCAATTTTATGATGTTTGTGTGTCTATATTTTTCTTGACTGTACACCGCCTTGAGTCCTACGGGAGAAAGGCGGTATAGAAATATAATAAATAAATAAATAAAAATAAATAAGTAAAAGATACAATGACACAGTGGGTAAAAAACTTTGATTATAATATAGAATTAGAGAAATGGCAGAACTTAAGGGAAAGAAAGTATAAATTGACAATGGCAACTTTTTATAAAGAAAATTTATATAAAATGTTTTTTAATGGCACTTACCACTTGCTACGTTAGCTAAAATGTTTTAAAATATGTCTAGCAAATGTTGGAAATATAACCAAAAAACCAGCACTTGTTATATGTGGTGAACTTGTGTAAAAGCAAAAAAAATTTGGGCAAAAATACATAAGTGGTTAGAAAAGATGACAGGAAAACATGTAGATTTTAAACCTGAACTGTTTTTATTAGGTATAATATCAGAAAAACTTGACAAGCAAACTATATATTTAAGATTGCACAACTTAAAGCAGCGAGGATTATATTTGCACAAATAGTCCAAACATGGACTATTGGAAAAATGAGGAAACACCGTGAAATAAAGAGATAATTGGAAAGATACTAGATTGTGCAGAAATGGGCAGACTTACGCTGAAGATTAAACAGAAAGAAGACACAGAATACCCTGTTTCCCTGAAAATAAGACCTATTCCAAAAATAAGCCCTAGCATGGGTTTTTATGTGTGCACCTAATATAAGCCCTACCCCAAAATAAGCCCTTCTTAAGAGCCTGCGCAGTCAGCCGCCCGCCCATTCCATGTGTTTGTTCATGGTGCCACGGCCATGAGGTGGAGTGGTGGAGCTGCCCCCACACCGGTTTACCTTGGGGTTCCCACAGCTAGGCCATCCACGCCCTGATAACTGCCTTGCGGCAGCAGCACCAACAGCCATATGCAGCAGGAATCCAAATGGCCGCCAGCCCACTTCTGTGTGAGGCAAGTCATGTGTCAGGGCATGGATGGTCTGGCTGTGGAGGCTCTGAGATAAGCCAGTATGGGGTGCACTACCCACCTCACCTTGTGGCCACGGCACTGGCACTGGTGCGTTGCTTGGCCTCCTGCTTTGTTGCGGCAGCGAACAAGCAGAAGTGGCCCAGAAGCTACACAGGATCCTGCTGGACCTAGCTGCTGGTGCCATGGCCATGAGGCGAGGCATGTGTCGGGGCATAGCTGGCCTGGCTGCAGGGGCCATGAGGTAATTCGGTGCAATTGGTGTAAGTCGGATGGAGGCAATTCCATCCCCCCTGCCTCATGGTGGCAGCACTGGCACTGGCACACCACATAGCCTCCTGCCCCACCGTGAGCAAGCAGAAGTAGTGGGACTCCAGTACATAAAAAAAATAATAAAGACACCCCTGAAAATAAGCACTAATGCTTATTTTGGGACCAAAAAGAAAATAAGATCCGGTCTTGTTATCTTTAAATCTTAAAATTAAAAAAAAATGGATTTCACCCCTGGATAATACCCATGTTTCCCCGAAAATAAGACCGGGTCTTATTTTCGGGGAAACATGGGTATTATCCAGGAGTAAAATCCAAATTTTTTCCCTACCGGTTCTGTGGGCATGGCTTGGTGGGTGTGGCAGTGGAAGGATATTGCAAAATCTCCATTCCCACCCCACTCTGGGGCCAGCCACAGAGTATTTGGCTGGTATTTGCCAGTTCTCCAAACTATTCAAAATTTCTGCTACTGGTTCTCCAGAACCTGTTAGAATCTGCTAGATTTCACCCCTGGTAGTATCAAACATGGACTATATTTTACCAGTGGTTGGAAAAAAGAGGTGGAGATTAATCTGTATTGTTAAGCAAATTGAATAACCCTGTCAGATCCCTGATGTGATAGTGCCATTCATATGGAGGGAGAGGGGAGCATGGGGATGAGCTGTATTTTATAACCTTTTTCATGGCTCCTAAGTGCCCTGCAATATTCTCACCTTTTGGAAATGAAATAAGGAGGAAGGGCCATGTGGATTGTGTTAGTTGGTTGAAAGTGGAGGAAGACCATGGGAATGGATTCTTATCTGGCTCTCAGGATGGCTGTTACAATAAACACCTGTGGATTGGCTGAAATCCACATTTGAACTGGAGGGAGGGGTTCTAGAGCCCTATTTGTAACTGCAGTTTGGGAGGGAATTTAGAATCTGCTTCACCTGTTCTGCTATCACTTCTTCTCAATAAAAGGTTCCTTTTGAAATACCATGTTTCAAGAGTCTATACTTTCTTGGGAAAGGAGAGGCAGATCCTTACAAACGCAGACAACATGATGTTTATGAAGCACTAACAAAATGTAAAGAATAAAAAATCAATAAAATCTTTTAAAAAAATCTTCCAGTTAACTGGATTCAACCCTCTTGAGTTAATATGGATGAGTTTTTATATACAATTTTAACAAAGGCCTTTGGTTTGTCCAGAAGGTCATCCCTATTCATATAAAATAATGAAGATACCAAAAAACTTGCCTATTTGTTTCTTTTTTTCATCTCAGGTGCATTCAAGTACTTCTTTTTAAACTCCATATTCCTGAATGCGCAAAATCAGTGTCCTCATTGCCTCTTTTTTCAGCTGCATCAAATGCAGTGACATGTTAAACTAAGCATTACAGCCATTGATTCCTCCTTGGGTGAGTAAAAATGTGCTCTGATTGCCCCAATTTTCATCAGGCTCAACCTGCTCCAGTTAAATTACATCTTTGGAAGCCAGCAACAATTATTGGAGACTCGTGAGGCAGAAAGAAGGAACCAATATGATTAGTAATTAGTTTATGACTAATCATGAGGTATTTAAAAGGTTTCCTCTTTTAAAGTTAGTCCTTTTAGCTATTATCCTATAATGACCCATTCACTCTTATGACCAAAAGTTAGTTGTTATATGCCTGAATTTTTGTTTTATGTGGTTTTATTCTTTTATGTGTTTCTCTGTTAGGAATGAAAAGAGGAAATCGGAAGTTTTCAATTACATTATCAAGTGTGCATAGGTTGGCTAAAAATGGAAACCCTGCAATCCTTCAAATATTATAGCTGACAGTTGGATTATATTTTGGAGTTTCTTTAAGTGTTGTCTGAGGATTCCCAGGGTGTAGAAAATCTAAATGATTTGCCAGATATTAAAGATATTTGCAAAAATTTATGTCACTTGTCTCATTTTAATTTGTTAAAAATAAGATTTTTTTCATGAAAAAATATTTTATTAGTTAATATCTAAGGTTTAATATTGTGATTTTCATATGCTACAATAAATACTTTACAATTGCATCAACTTTAATTTATAAGAGGGAAAAAATATCAATAAGTGTAAACAAACACTCTTTAGAGATACCCTGTAAAATTGGGAAGGGATCCTGAGAGCAAATAGTTTATGATCTAGATCAGGGGTCTCCAAACTAGCCAACTTTAAGACTTTTGGACCAACTCCCATAATTCCTCATCCAGCCATGTTGGCTGGGGACTTCTGTGTGTTGAAGTCTGCAAATCTGAAAGTTGCCAAGTTTGGAGATCCCTGATCTAGATGAATATACAATAGATACTCCAATCCTGTTGTAATAATCTGGTTTAACTTTAAATTCTGATACACAGTGATGAATTGAAACAGCCTTTATAAAGTGCCTTTTAAACTGAATTATATTTAATTGAGACTAACTATGTTAGATATGTCCATTCATTCATAGTTCTGTATGATATGGTAACAGGATGTACCATATGCTGTACTTGTAAATTATAAAGAAATGTGGCTTAAACTTGAATGTGGTGCTCAAATGCATCAACTTGATTCTTCTTAACCATGGCTGTAGCTAAACAATTTAAGATGCCTCCATTAGGCTTTATTTACTGTTACTGATAAAATTGGATCCTCAGGATTTATTTTAATTAAACAATCCTGAATCATAAGCTCATATCATTGGTTTTAAGACATGAACAGTCAGATGGAAATAATTGAACAATGTACATTAAAAAATTGTTTCTTCACAATAAAGCTGAAATTAGAAAACATCTAGGCCCAGCTACTGTGTTAAAGTATGATTAAATAAAATGAATTAAAAATTGAAGCAAAAAAGGGTCCTGTTGTTTCTATACAAGATAATAGTAAAAATATCTTACTATATAGAAGGGTTTGAAACCTTAATTACAAATTTGAAATCAGTTCTCACTAATAGAACATTGCTCACTCCAAAAAGCATTAAAGAATAAAAAATGTTTTGATAGAGATTGTATTTAACTGAAAAGGATATACAACAAGGAGTACATGAAAAGTAAAAACACCCCTTCTGAGGATCATACTCACTATTTAAAGCAGTTGAAGGCATAATATAAGATCTTTTTAAAAGAAAAGAAAAGTGCAGCTCTGAAGGAGTCTTGGCATAGATTAATTGTATCAGTCAAGACAAAAAACACATCCCTTTTTTGGTTATATCACCAGAGGATTCGGAAACCCCACCCCCACCCCCAACTAATCAGGTACCAATTCATGCCTGGGAAGAATATTTTAGACATCTACAGTCAGGTCCAGAAATATTGGGACATCGACACAATTCTAGCATCTTTGGCTCTATACACCACCACAATGGAGTTGGAATGAAACAAACACAATGTGCGTTAACTGCAGACTGTCAGCTTTAATTTGAAGGTATGTACATCCAACTCAGGTGAATGGTGTAGGATTTACAGCAGTTTGTATATGTGCCTCCCACTTGTTAAGAGACCAAAAGTAATGGGACAATTGGCTTCTCAGCTGTTCCATGGCCAGGTGTGTGATATTCCCTCATTATCCCAATTACAATGTGCAGATAAAAGGCCCAGAGTTCATTTCAAGTGTGCTATTTGCATTTGGAATCTGTTGCTGTCAACTCTCAAGATGAGATCCAAAGAGCTGTCACTATCAGTGAAGCAAGCCATCATTAGGCTGAAGAAACAAAACAAACCCATCAGAGAGCTAGCAAGAACATTAGGTGTGGCCAAAACAACTGTTTGAAACATTCTCAAAAAGAAGGAATGCACCGGTAAGCTCAGCAACACCAAAAGACCTGGGAGACCACGGAAAACAAGTGTGGTGGATGACCGAAGAATTCTTTCCCTGGTGAAGAAAACACCTGGTGAAGAAAACACCCTTCACAACAGTTGGCCAGATCAAGAACACTCTCCAGAAGTGTGTCAAAGTCAACAATCAAGAGAAGACTTCACCAGAGTGAATACAGAGGGTTCACCACAATATGTAAACCATTGGTGAGCCTCAAAAACAGGAAGGCCAGATTAGAGTTTGCCAAACAACATCTAACAAAGCCTTCACAGTTCTGGAACAAGATCCTATGGACAGATGAGACCAAGATCAACTTGTACCAGAGTGATGGGAAGAGAAGAGTATAGAGAAGGGAAGGAATTGCTCATGATCCTAAGCATACCACCTCATCAGTGAAGCATGGTGGTGGTAGTGTCATGGCGTGGGCATGTATGCCTGCCAATGGAACTGGTTCTCTTGTATTTATTGATGATGTGACTGCTGACAAAAGCAGCAGGATGAATTCTGAAGTGTTTCGGGCAATATTATCTGCTCACATTCAGCCAAATGCTGCAGAACTCATTGGACGGCGCTTCACAGTGCAGATGGACAATGACCCAAAGCATACTGCAAAAGCAACCAAAGAGTTTTTGAAGGGACAGAAGTGGAATGTTATGCAATGGCCAGGCAATCACCTGACCTGAATCCCATTGAGCATGCATTTCACTTGCTGAAGACAAAACTGAAGGGAAAATGCCCCAAGAACAAGCAGGAACTGAAGACAGTTGCAGTAGAGGCCTGGCAGAGCATCACCAGGGATGAAACTCAGCGTCTGGTGATGTCTATGCGTGCCAGACTTCAGGCCCTGATTGACTGCAAAGGATTTGCAACCAAGTATTAAGAAGGGAAAGTTTGATTTATGATTATTATTCTGTCCCATTACTTTTGGTCCCTTAACAAGTGGGAGGCACATACGCAAACTGCTGTAAGTCCTACACCGTTCACCTGAGTTGGATGTACATACCCTCAAATTAAAGCTGACAATCTGTAGTTAACGCACATTGTGTTTGTTTCATTCCAACTCCATTGTGGTGGTGTATAGAGCCAAAGATGTTAGAATTGTTTCAATGTCCCAATATTTCTGGACCTGACTGTATATACAGACCCTGACTATATAACCAATGAGAGCCAAATTAGTTTTGACCAAATCCCTTACTGGCCCCGTCACACCAGAAGAGGTATCCCAGCTGATTGAATCCCTTAATGTTGTGGCCCCGCCCTCTGAGCCTGTCCCATCGGAGGAAGAAAGCTCCGAGCATGAGGAAGAGGAGTCAGCCAGGCCTCCCTGTCCAGGCCCCTCCCCTCTGGCATTGTCTCAAGTGCCGGCCGAGGGAGAGGAGACAGCTGGTTCGGATCAGAGTGATGAAGAAACATCATTCCTGGACGCACGCCTCCGAAGGCGTGATAAACGTTTGCAGCAGCTTAGGAGGCGTGCTAGGGATTAGAACTGAGTCACTGGACCACACCCCAGAGACTATATAATAGAGGGTGGTGGTCAAGGATCCTTGTGATGAACAAAGCAAACCTTGGATAGTCACTAAAGCCTCGTCCGGAACTGCTGAGAGAAAGATTTAAAGTGTCGGACATTTGGACTCTTGAGTATTTATCTTTCTGTTTTACTTTGAAAATAAAGTCACTTGGCAGACGGTGTGTCTATCGCTGCCAAGTGGGAGATAAGACCTGGGTGCGTTCCAAAGTGTTTCCTTAACCCTCGACTGGCTGTGTTTGTGTGTGTGTGGGTACGGGGACAGATCACTTAAGGCTAATAAGACACCAGGTGTTGACAGTGTTCTGCCAGAAATAATGAAAACACCAGTTGGTGGGCACCTCTATTAGCATCTCTTTCTCCTAATGGCGGGAATGGCAGTCAGGCATGGGAGGTGACTCATCTGTGCTCCAATGGGACCGAGTCTGCTGAGCAAATAAGTCCCCCCTCTTCCTGTTTTTCGACTCGGTCTGTTGTGGACGGTCGTGTCTAGAGTCTCTCTGTTAATATTGCTTCTTGCAAAGTTTCAGAGATTGCTTTGTTCCTATTCCAGCGTGAAAGGCTTGCCTGATTCTGCTGATGGCCGCTTCGCGGCAGCGATCTGCCGGCTGGCAGAGTCGCTTTTGGTGCGCACAAGCTTGCTTTGCCGCGCCCGCCGGAGGCCTGCTGTATTTTGCCACTCAGAGGCCTGCTGCGAATCGGGCTATTGCCCTGCAGCTTATTTGGCGCGAAGGCTCATTCTGCACCAGAATTATCGCGCTCACGCCATTTGGCTAGCAATCTCTCTCCTCCGGCTCCGACCTGCGAAGAGGTGTTTCCAACTGGGTTGCACAGTGAGTAAAGGCCGATAAATCACCATTTCTGTTTATTTCTCCTACTCAAAATGGCGGATGCCAAAGTGACCAAGTCCTCCCGTAAGGCCTCTTCGAGGGGCAAACATGGCCATGATTCTGACTGGGGTGAAGGATCATCTGGGATCCAACAACGCCCCAAATCGGCTAGGTATCAGGAGCGCCGGACCACCACTCATTCCAGATCATCTCAGGATGAGCAGAGAAAGCACAAGGCCATGGAAAGGGCCTTTCATAAGGCACAATTGAGTGCAAACGAGGAGGCAGCTCCGCCAACCCCTCCAGTTTCTCTCCCTTCCTTACGTACTGTACCTACCCAAGCCATTTCAGCGGCAACCCAGGGGTTTGAAATCTCAACCTTGTCTCCTGATGTTTCCATCCAAGGGGACTGGTCTCCCTCCAGGGAAGTTGCTTCTGTTTTTCCTTCTCATGCCTCAGTAGTTTCCCCTCCAGGGCAAACATAACAGCAACTGCCTCCTCCTACATCTGGAGATCCTTCCCCTCCTGGCCCTCCTGGCCTGGCTCAGAGTGTGGACCAATCTCTGGTTATCCCTCCAGCTTTAGCCAATTTGATTTCTGAATCTATCAGGCTTGGCATTGCTCAAGGCCTCCAATGAAGAGCTCCTTCGGAAGTCTCAGAATATAGCAGCTATCATAGCTACCATAGCCACGCCACCAGAGCTCGCCCACAGGAGGATTTGGGGGAAGGCCGGGGTAGAACTTCATCCCCTTCTAATGTTAGCCAGGACTCCCTTTCAGATGAGGAGATCATCCTGGACCAAGATTTGTCAGAGGACGAGGGTTTGGAACCCGACCAGCCCTCCTTTGTCAGCCTCTTCAGGCCTCAAATGTTCCATGCTCTCCTCTTCAAAGCTCAAACTACCACTCGCCTGGGGGCAACGCCTTCCAAGTCAGGGCCACAGGATTCCTCTATCGATCCTGCTTCTTCTCTCTTTGAGGAGCCTTCCGTGCAAGCTGAGGTGGTCCCTGTGCCTAAGTTGTTCTCTGGTGTTATCCGGAGGCAGTGGCCCTTTCCTGGTTCGGGTCCTTCTCCTAATGCCCTTGATAAACGCTTTTATAATATGGCTTCAGATTTTTCGTCCTTACTACATATGCCAATGGTTGATTCTCCGGTAGCTGCCTTGGCCTCTTCTTCTCTGCTCACGGGGCCCCCAGAGGAGCTTTTGCGTCCAGTAGACAAGAAGGCAGAACACACACTCATCAAAGGGCACCAAGCTTCGGCTTGGTCCATCCAGGCTTCCTCAGCAGCTTCCTTTTTCAATCGGGCCTCTATCCTCTGGCTGTGTCAATTACAGGAGAGGATTCCCTCCTCAGATTTGAGGGCTCATGAAGACATCAATAAAATTCTAGCGGCAGTAGAATTTTCAGCAGATGCCACTCTTAATGCCGCCAGGCTTTTGGCCAAGGCCATTGGCACCTCCATCACTTCCCATAGGATTTTATAGCTTCGACAATGGCAAGCAGACGCACGGAACAAATGATGCCTTCTTCCTCGTTTTTGGGTGACAAATTGTTTGGAGATTCCCTTGAGCCTCTCCTTATTGAGACCAAAGACTGTAAGAAAATCTTGCCAGCTCTCTCTCGTCGCTTGGAGTTTCATCAACAAAGCTCCTTTCGCTCCCATTCCTTTCGGGGATCTGAAGGCGGTTACTTTCAACAGCGTTCTCAATGTTTCTTTCCTTCCAGAGGAGGTCAACAGCAGGACGGTCATGTTAGACGCTACCCCTCCAAACGTTCCTTCAGGGGTGGGAGAGGTCACCCTTTCCGTAGATCACACTAGTCCCCCATTGGAGGCCCCCATTGGGGGGTGTCTGGCGTCTTTTGCCGACCAGTGGGATTCCTCCGTTTCTGACACTTGGGTTAGACATACCATTCGATTTGGCTTTTCCCTTGAATTTCTTTCTAGCCTCCCTCCCCCTGAGATTTTTCTGCGCTGTCCGGTCTCTTGTTGTCGGACCAAGCGTACCCAGGTTGATCTTGCCATTCAACACCTCTTATCCATTGGTGCCATTCAGCCTGTTCCCTTCGACCAACAGGGAAAGGGTTTTACTCTCGCCTTTTCTTGGTTCCGAAATCTTTGGGGGGCTGGAGAGCTATTCTTGATTTAAAATCTTTGAACCGGCATATCATCTATCGCCAGTTCAAGATGCAGTCCCTTCAAACTATTTTACTCTGTATCATATGGGGAGATTTTCTCTCTTCCATAGATTTGACTGAAGCCTATCTTCATGTCCCTATTCTTCCAGATCATCGGAAATTCCTCTATTTCTACTTCAGAGGGAAGCACTATCAATATAAGGCTCTTCCCTTTGGCTTGTCCTCAGCTCCTAGGGTCTTTACTAAAATTATGGCTACCCTATTTGCCCTTATCAGTTCTGTTCCTGTTAGAAGCCTCTTTTATTTAGATGACATCCTTATACTGTCCCAGTCAGAGCACCAGGCTCGTTGGGACCTGGCCACCTCGATTAGGATCTTGCAGGACCATGGGTCCTCAATTAATTGGGCCAAAAGTCATCTGGACCCCTCTACCCATATCCAATACCTGGGGGCTGTCATATATACGGTCAGTTCGGAGGTTTTCCTCTCTCCCGACCGCCAGTCCAGTCTGTCCGACCTAGCTGGTCAGTTTTGTAGGCAACGTTCAGCTTCCCTATTAGGCTTGTCTCACCTCCTGGGAAAAATGGTGTCTTCTTTTGGAATCATACCCTGGTCTCACCTCCACAGTCGGGAGCTTCAATGGCTATTTCTGCCCTTCCAACGGGCTTGCAGGGACTCTTCCTTGACCCGGATCACATTACCTACCTCAGTTCTCCGCTCTCTGACCTGGTGGACATCCGATGCAATATCGAAGGGCACTTGTTTTCTCGAGCCTCACCGACTTGTAATAACGATGGATGCCAGCCTGTCCGGCTGGGTGGCACACCTGGGCCCTCACCTAGCTCAGGGTCAGTGGTCCCTTCAGGAACAGGACCTCAACATCAATGTTCTGGAACTCCGTGCCATCATCCTGGCGCTCCGGCACTTCAAACATCTGATCCAGGGACAGGACATGTTAGTGCTCCTGGACAACGTCTCCACCAAGGCCCACGTGAATAGGCTGGGGGGCAGTCGTTCGAGGGCTCTCATGCAAGAGTCGAGGAGCCTGTGTCTTTGGATGGAAACCCACTTGCGTTCTATCCAAGCAGCTCACATATCGGGGGCGGCGATTGTCACCGCCGATTCCCTCAGCAGGTCTTTGATCGGCCAGGTGGAGTGGAGCCTCCACCCACAGCTGTTCCAGGAATTGATGACCCGTTTCGGCTCCCTATCAGTGGATCTGTTCGCATCCAGCTCCAATCACCAGCTTCCAAGGTTCTTCCCTCTCTTTCCATCTCCAGGGGCAGAAGCAGTGGATGACTTGCGCAGCCCGTGGCCTCCTGGGCTCCTCCTCTATGCCTTCCCCCCTCTCCCTCTGATTCCCAAGGTAATCTGGAGGCTTCTGGAACTGAAGGCGGAGTTACTCCTTCTGGCTCCTCACTGGCCTTGTCGCCCATGGTTTGCGGACCTCGTGGCTCTGTCAGTGGAACAACCGTGGCAGATTCCAGACGATCAAATCTGCCTCCTACAAGGTCCGCTAGTACAACCAAATTCCGGCTAACCGCCTGGAGATTTAGTGGTTCCTCCTAACGGGCGCTTGCCTATCCCCGGCCACCACCATCCAGGCCTCCCGCAGGGATCCACTAATCCAGGCCTCCCGCAGGGATCCACTAATCGTATATACGACGCCACATGGAAATCCTTCTCCACCTGGTGCAGGCAGCGCAAACTGGTTCCTACCTACATCTCTATCATCAACATCATCGACTTCCTTCAGGATGGGTTTGCTTCTGGCTTCACACCTAACACTCTTCACAGGCAGGTGGTGGCACTTTCTTCTGTTTTGATGTGCGGCTCTTCTGATTCTGTTGCCAAGGATCCTCTCATCCGCAATTTCCTGCAGGGTGCTACTAATCTCCGCCCTCCCACAATCCACCGGTTCCCCACATGGAACCTTAACAAGGTCCTTTCGGCTCTCACCAGGCCTCCCTTTGAACCGTTGAGGGAGGTTTCCCTGCGTTTTCTCTCATTCAAAGTTGCCTTTCTGCTCGCCATAACCTCAGCCCGCAGAATCTCGGAGTTGGCCGCATTGTCTCTCCGGAAGGATTTATGCATTTTCCACAGTGACAGGGTGATCATGCGTCTGGATCCAGCTTTCATCCCTAAGATTAATTCCATCTTTCACAGGGCTCAGGAGTTGGTCCTCCCCAACTTCTGCCCTTCGCCCCAACACCGCCTGGAACGACTCTGGCACACATTGGACGTCCGATGTGCCATCAGGATATACATCTCTAGAACTTCTTCATTCAGACACACTGAGGCGTTTTTTTGTCTCTTTACAGCCGGCGTCGATGGGAACTAGGGTGTCTGCTATGGTGCTGGAACGGTAGATCAGGGCAACTATTTCCTCGGCTTATGAGGCCCAGGCCTTACCTGTTCCCCTCAACATCACGGTCCACTCCACCAGGAGTGCGGCTACATCAGCCGCCTGGTCTACGCAGGCATCATTGGAGGAAGTTTGTCGGGCGGCCACGTGGTCTTCTCCGACACCATTTATCCACCATTATCGGCTGGACTCCTACGCTTCAGCTGACGCTGCCTTCGGACGGCGGGTACTTCAGGAAGTCCATTCTGAAGCTGCTTCACGGGCCCGGCATGTTCCCTCCCAGTTGGACACTTCTCTTTGGTATGTCCCATGCCTGACTCATTCCCGCCATTAGGAGAATGCGTGTTGGTCTTACCTCATACACCCTTTTTCTGACAGGCAGGCACGGCAGTCAACCCCACTCTGCCTTTCCAGGCCCTGGTTGTTGGGGTGGGGGGTTCTAACTTTCTAGCTTCTTTTTCTCTAGATACGCCAGTCTGCTGGTCTGCCCTCGTCTCAAAACTGGAGGATAACAGGAAGAGGCGGGACTTATTTGCTCAGCAGACTCGGTCCCATTGGAGCACAGATGAGTTACCTCCCATGCCTGACTGCCGTGCCCGCCTGTCAGAGAAAGGGCATATCAGGTAAGACCAATGCCCATTTTACATTTTTAGATAAAATGGGCCATATGCCAAGAGATTGGGGATTAGCAATTATTATAAAAATTTATTAAAAAGGTAACAGAAGTGACCCAGGAAATTACAGGTCCATTATTGGTCCTGAGTGTTGTTAGTAAATTGTACGCCAACCACCTAAATTATAAACTTCAGGACTAGCTAATTTCAGGGGCGATAATCAAAGACGAACAAGCTAGATTTAGAGAAGCAAGATCAACAATGGATCATATCTTGGTACTACACCATCTGGTCCACAAATATACATACTTTAAAAAATTCTCTCTTTTCGTGGCTTACCTTGATTTTAAGCAGGCCTTCGACTCAATATCCAGAAACTCGCTACTATTGATAAACACCTCCTCTATCTCATTCAAAAATTGTATGCTAACTCCACCTTGAAAGTGAAGTGTAATCCTCGAGGGACTTTATCCGGCCCAGTAAGGGTATAAAAAGGAGTATGCCATGGTTGTATTCTGTCCCCCTCCCTTTTTAATTTCTATATCAGCCCTTTGATAGATCTTTTGCAGAACTCTGACATAAAATCCCGATACTCTTATATGCTGATGCTGATGCTATTATCTCACAATCACCCATTGGACTGAAGAGAGCAATTACAGCAATATCAGGATATTGCAGACAGAATAAGTTGGTCCTTAATTTTGACAAATTTAAAAGTTTAGCTTTTGCTAAAAGACCTACTCAATACTCCTAGAGAATAGAAGGACATAATTTAGAACAGGTTAGGATATTTAAATACGTTGAGGTAGTGTTCCACTCGCAAAGTATGTGGAAGGCATAACCTGGATTATATGTTGCAATCAGCCCTTAGGTCCTCAAATGCCATTAAACAGTTCTTCTATACACGCGGAGGACGATAAGTCCCTGCTGCCTTAAAACTCTTTTAAGGTTAAAACATTAGCACAAATTCTTTATGGGGCACAAGCAGGAATCTCTGCAAAGAAAGACTCACTAGAAATCATACAAACAAAAGTAGTCATTAATAGAATAAAAGACATGGAATTCCATTCAGAAATAAATAGGATGACTCTCCAAAATAGGAACAGAATTAAACAGGATGTGTGGGAACCATCAAGATATTTAAAGGACCTGATCTTCCCAAAATAGAGAATAGCATTCTTCAGAGCTAGATTTAATAACCTCCCCTCAGCACTCTTCCAAGACAGATATAATAAGACCCCAATAGCAAAACGAGTATGTGTATGTGGTAAATGAGAAGTCGAAGATATCACACGTCTTATTGCACTGTGAGTTATACAGTGCTTTTAGATCAATGTATATTCTTCCCTTACTAGAGAGATTACCAGGGAGGGCAGACAATTTTTATGTAGACTATCTCCTCCGGGACTCAAGCCTGGCTACCACATGTGCAGTATTAAAATTCTGTGCAGCTGCAATGACCACAAAGAAAAATTTGGTTACAGGACTAAAGATATTTTCTTGTACCAGTTTTTCGTAGATATCTCTAACAATTTTTAGAGAACCTATATTTATACACATACTTATCCGCTTATCCATCAAATACATATGGACACAATCCAAACTGTATGATACAATGGATGTTATTGTTATGGTTGTTATTATTTACTACTATTATTGGTATTATCTTTTAATATTATTGTAAATACATTCTTGTCTTTTGCTGGTCTATGACCGTAATAAACTTTATATTCTTACTATATAATTCAGTGTTTTCTCAAGCAATAACACCTACAACCTTAGTGTTGCAGGAATAATGAGACTCAGACCTCAGAATCAAAAGGAGTTGTATTTATTTGTGCAAAAGGTTCAGAGCAATAAAGCCGTAGCAACATCTGAACCCCCTCTTATGGAAAAACAAGCACTTACATACTTTTAGAAGTAGCAAAACACGGAAATATAGCATATCAGCATTGATTGGTTATATTATTTATAGCCCCCATTGCTCTGTTAAAAAAGCTAAATATCTTGCTCCCCCTTCATACAGAATGAGGTCACAGGTGTCTTGCAGGAAGTACCTAAGTTTCCAGCAGCTCATTAAATAACTGTGAACTTTGAGGTTTGACATTTTCCATCTCCTTCACACCTTTTATTATCTAAAAAGCAATCTTTTATAACCTTTTTATTTTGCCTCAACCCCCCCCCCCTTGAGACTCTATTTTTGTCAACAATTGAGTCTCACTTTTCATGTCTTCTTGGCACTTGAGTAGATAAGCATAATATATGGCAAGTAATACATCTATTCCCTACCGCCAGTTTAAGATAGCGATAGATAAGAAAAAGCAAAAGAGTTTATAAAGTTATTCCCAGCTTTCATCTTCTTCAGGCACTTCTTCCAATCCCCAAGGTCCTATTCGTACATACATTCCACCGTCCGGACTTTCACTTTCCCCATGTGGATCTGGGGTGAATTTATTTTCCAGAAGTCCTTCCATCATTACTAATTCCTTTTCAATTCGTATTTCCTTTACTGACCTCATAAGTAATGGTCTGAGTAGAGGTATTACACAAGGAATAAAAGAAAGCCCTGCTATTCCACATAACAACAAGAACAGTATCTGTTTGACCCAAGCGGTCCCTGGTAGCCATGAGAACCATGCATCGGTTCCTTGTACTCTTTGTCCAATTCTAGATGCTCTTTCATGTAGATCCTTTACTACTTCTCTGACTACCCCTGATTTGTTCATGTAAAAACAACACTTTTTTCCCAAGAATAGACATAAACCACCTTTCTCGGCTTTCAAGAGGTCTATGGCACGCCGGTTTTGCAGGGCCACTGCTGCCAAAAAGTCTATCTGGTCCTGGATTTCAACCAGGGTCCCAGCAATCTGGTTTAGACTTTGTTGGAACTCTTCAGATAGTTGTTTAAACTGTATGGTGGAGTAGGCTAAACCACCTACACTGTTCCAACAGCAGTGCTTATCCCTAGGATGGCTAATAATGGTATTACAAAGGGTACCTTTTTCTGAATGTGTCCCAAAAGAGGAACAGAAAGAGGTTGTTCCCCACCTATTACGCCCATGGTCAGGTAGAGGTGTACCAAAGTACACGTTCCAGTCCAGTTGGTAGGTAGACACACATACACATTTCTCCCACATAAGAAAAATGCCCATTTTCTCTTAAACACACTGCCATGTTCATGGAAAAAGCATGAACTCTATGGTTCCCCTCATTACTCCAGACCCCCAAGGTCCCTGCCATGAACATGCCAGTTAACGGTTACAGTGGAAGTTCTTGTTTAGGGTCTCTGCTCGTTTCTGAAGTATGGAACTTAAAGGATATAGTGGGAGCTTTCATTCCCAGAAGGGAATTTATTTATTTATTTATTTTGTCGCATTTATATGCCGCCCAATTCCCAAGGGACTCTGGGAGGGAATGGAATACAAAGTCCTCTCATGGGTTTAGGTAGAGCCAGAGGGGGAATCGAGGTGCCTCATGTTGACTTGGGACTTTATCAACATCACATTTCCTCCCCATTTTGTAAAGCATAATTGCGGTGGAGGCGAGAAGGTGACCTTCTTCTGAAAAAGGTGGTGCGTGGAAGGAGTAATATCACGATTTAGCTTCACGGCATAAGTCTATGTCAATAGTTAATGTGCAAGTTCAATAAACATTGTTGCCATTGCCCTTCTGTCATTGATCCCACAGAAATGCCCTTCTGAGATTCCTGACTCCTTTTAACACATAAAGAGGGCGGCCCACAGAGATCCATGCCAACAGCCACAGGGCCAACAATGGGAAGATAGCTCATTCCCAGCTTTACTAAGGCGTTATAGAAATCACCATGTAATTTTTTCCTCCACCTGGCACCTCTTTCAAAACTATGGTGGCCTTGGTTTCTGCCCAAAGGTCTGGTGAGACTGGGATTGCATTATAAATTGATGGGGATGCAGATAAACACAACCAACATTTTTGGCCTAAAGTGGGGTCAAATTGGTATAATGTCCTGCTCTCAATTGTTGCAGAGGCCCCCCTTTCCTCTGACCCACCCCATGCTGTACTTTAGGGGTAACACGTTTGGCCTTGGGACTTGGGGTTGGCCTGGGGTATTGTCCCCACCTGGAAATAAGGCGGCGATGGCGGGAGTGAACTAGTTCCAGTTCCCCTTCGCCTATTATTTCTGGGGATCCCAACCCCTGGGACCTAATCTTATCCTGCTCTTTGCAATCTTTAGTGTTCCTGGAACCTTCTTCAGGGGTAAGAGAAGTTAACTGATCATTCTTATAAACTTTGGAATTATTGTCCACAGTCCTATCACCCAGCAGGCCACTGGCAAATAATAACCCAAACCATAGGAAACCCATGTCAGACATTTAAAATGAACCTTACCCAACTATAGGAATCACCACATCAGGAAGATGGATGGGAGTAGGTGTGATTGGGGAAGAGTCAATGTCAGTTTTGGGTGATCCATAAAGCCAAGTCTTATTTGCTAAATATAGTGTCCACAGTCCCAGGATTCCTAATATACTATAAAGGACCCACTCCCAGGGTTCTTCAACCATCACTATCCCCAGGGGATTCACACTGTTTTTAGTCACAGCCTGTGTTCTTAAGTACAGCACCTGTCTCTTTGGGCTGGGGGCAATTCCAGAAGAATAAGTGATCTACACAGCAAATCACAATCAGGATGATCAAACTCACTAAGGCCAGACCCACTGCACTTATGGCTACATATGATCGAACTACCATTCTATGAAGTATATTCAGTCTACCTGACACGCTCTACCCTTAATGTGTTAAAAGTTATTTTTCTCATCCAAGTTTTCAGCCGTATGTAGAGGGTTAGCTTCTGGAGTGACACCAGTAAGGCTTTTTCTGCCCCGTATGTTGCCTGTCCGTTGCCAGTAGGGCAGTTATACGGGGTGCTTCTTCAAGTGCAAGAGGACGGGATTTGTCTGGATCCACCTCCCAATATTCATCAGCTGTGGGCTTAACTTGAGTCCAGTGAATCCAAGAATTGGATTCCAACACCTTTACTGCAAGTGGAGAACACATACCACAGTATACGGGCCTTTCCACTTAGGTTTCAAGTTTTCTCCTTTCCAGTGTTTTACCCATACTTTGTCTCCTACTTGGATATTATGACTGGGGGTACTCAGAAAAGGTGGACTAAGCGATACACAGTATTGTTGGATTTCTTTTTTTTTTCTTTTTTCTTTTTTTTGTAAGCCGCCCAGAATCCCCAGGGAGTTGGGCGGCATAGAAATTCGACAAACAAACAAACAAACAAACAAACAAACAAACAAACAAATAACAAATTGTATTTGCTTGTTCAATTCTCCCATCATTTGGCTCACCCACGTGGTTCCTATCTGGCTTAAGTCTCCTATATGATTTTTCAAGTTAGCACTGATAATCGGGGGTCTCCCAAACATCATTTCAAAAGGAGATAACCTAATTCCCTTACATGGAGTGCACCGCACAGACAAAGTGCTAGTGGGAATGCATCCACCACTTAAGGTGAGTTTCAAGGCACACCTTTGTCACTTTTTCTTTTATAGTCCTGTTCATTCTTTCTGCCCATAAGTGCTGCACTTCGAATTCCTGCCAGGTATTATGGACTTGAACCTCTTGGGCTACCATCATACGCCACATCTCATCTGGAGGGTGTTTCATTATTAGTGCCATATTATTCTCATTGAACGACAAGGTCGCTCCCATCTTATACAATATGTCATGGCCCAACAAGAGAATAGGACACTCGGGCATGTATAGGAATTGATGTTCAATGTCTCTCCCATTTAGGGAGCATCTCAGGGGTTTTAGAAAGGGTGGCAATTCATGGAGCCATCAACTCCTTGTACATTTATAACATCCTCAGAAAAGGGAGCCAATAACCTAGTAATTACAGATCTAGATTAAAAGTACCTTCGGTCTTCCATCCTACATTAAATGTTGGCCATTCATTTTCACAGAATTTCTTTAGGTCACCTGGATTGGCCTTAGGGTCTCCATAATTTCCAGTAAAACCTCTCTTAAAATTCCTCAATATACACTGAAGAGGTGTCCGAGGGACACTTCCTCCACCACCCATTTTCTAAGACACTGCCACTGACCTGTGGTGCTGGACGTTCCAACGGTCACCAACAGGAACTGCAATGGCTTAACCACTGACACAATTCTTGGGCCTCTTTAGGATGCACTGATCCCGGACCCAGGGGCATGATCAGGCCCCCTCTTCCACTCTCAAACCGAGTGGGGCTGCAATGTCACAATACTTGCCTGCAGGCGTCTTCTATTCAGCTGGCATTATTTCGTGGCTTCTTTTGATTCCGGTTGGGTTCTTGGATCGGTCGGTTGTCCACTGAATGTCCCTGTGGTGCCGCCTGCCTCCTTGTGGAGAAATTGTCTGTGGCGCCTGAAGGTTCAGCGAGATGGCCCCGATTGGGCACCGGTTGGTCTGTGCCGTCCTCAGTGAAATATTGCTCTGAGTCCCATCTGGGTCGCCATGAATGTTGTAGGAATAATGAGACTCAGACCTCAGAATCAAAAGGAGTTGTATTTATTTGCACAAAAGGTTCAGAGCAATAAAGCCGTAGCAACATCTGAACCCCCTCTTATGGAAAAACAAGCACTTATATACTTTTCAAAAGTAGCAAAACACAGAAATATAGCATATCAGCATTGATTGGTTATATTATTTATAGCCCCCTGTTGCTCTGTTAAAAAAGCTAAATATCTTGCTCCCCCTTCATACAGAATGAGGTCACAGGTGTCTTGCAGGAAGTACCTAAGTTTCCAGCAGCTCGTTAAATAACTGTGAACTTTGAGGTTTGACATTTTCCATCTCCTTCACACCTTTTATTATCTAAAAAGCAATCTTTTATAACCTTTTTATTTTGCCTCATTAGCATGTATAGAATTAAGTTGTTTGAAAAGTATGAAACTAGAACCTGTAAGGTAGACATTTGCTTCATTGTATTAAGACAGGATTATGTCAGAACAAAAATGTTTTAACATGAAAATTATACTTTTTGATTTAGTTTTTTAATCAGTGGTCAGGATCAGATTTTTTAAAAATTTGGTCTTTCTTTGGTTTCATTGATATTATATAAGGAGATTAAATTTGTACAAAATACTTCTATTAAAATAGTCGATATACTGAATGTTGTTTAAAATGGAATATGCCTTGGATTAATGTATGAACTGTTCCCTAGCAGATTTTTAAGTAATTGTTTAGGAATGAAAAACAAGATTGGATTTTTAATTGGAAGGCATATATTTCCCATTTAGAGAGTTGTGCTTTAGGATTATTCCAAAGGACATGCATAGGATCAATCTATCAATATAAGATACTTTTAGGCTTTGTTGTGACTGTTCTGATTGTAATTGAACAAGTTATATGCCATCATTTATGCCTGAATTAAGTCTCTGCAATTTCTCAGATTCAAAATAGATAAATTGCAACATGTTTCTTGATTTTCTTTTAAATTCAGTTCTGTTTGTTCTTACTAAAGTATAATTCACCAGTTAGTGCAAAATATAATCTTTTTCAGTTAAATAATTCTAAATTTATTGATATATTGTTTTATTACTAAAACTGAGATGGGTTATTAGATTTTCCAGAAAAATATCTATTCTTAATCATTGCCTACTGTTTAAAGGAATCAAGTAGGAAAAGGGGAGGAGTAATTTGTTAAATAAGTGATTGTCAGGATTCTTGTGATCTATTTGTTATCTAGGGAACTACTGGAGTATATTGTCTTATTTTCATCTTTGCTTCACAGGATAAGTCTTGAATTGACACTGGATATTTACATTTTTCTGCTGTACATACAATTTCATGCACATAAATCACATCTATTCTGCAGCCCTTTTTGTGACTTTGATATTAAGTGAGGGGAAAATGATGCCTTAATATTCATACATTATACTGTAACTTCTTAGTTCCTCCATTCATTCATTTGTGTTTGCAAGGAATTTTCATGGCCTAAGGATATTAACAATGATGTGTACCAACAAACCAAAGTATCTTCATCTTACCTACCTCAACCCTCCATAATAAACGAAGGGAAGGGAAAGCAAATCACTGTTTTTCTTTCAGAATTTGAAGATACCACTTTCATATAAATTGCTGCAAGACATGTTGCTTGATTATTTCTCAAAGGCAAGGAGAAAACATTTCACATAACTCTTCATTTTTCTAGGTGTGAATTATGTAATTTAGGCCAACATTTTTCAAATATTACAATAATATGATCCTGATCAGTAAAACAATATCCCATATTGAATAATGGAAGAGAATTTTCACATATGTTGGTATCTATATTGTAATGAAATTATAAAAGACTTTGCTTGAGTTTTTAAGTCCTTGGTTGCTTAAAAAACTAACCCATTTGATATCCACATAGTTTCATATATATATTAATAGTGTTTTGCTAATCTCAGTGACTAGTTTCAGTGGTATTAAGATTGTATATTACAGTTTTGGAAAATAGTACACCCGAGGAAACATTGCAGTGTTACAGATGCTTAATGATGGGTTTCGGCAGCCTACAAGTTCAAGAATTATATAATGTCAGCATAGAGTTAAGTTTCATAAGGCAATTTACAGACAGCTTTCACGTAGGATGTGGAATTTAAACTTGTGCTTGGAAACTAAAAGTTGCTACGAAATTGAGAAACACATAAATTTATATTTAAAAGGACCGAATCTATATCCTTTTGTTTTGCTTTTCAAACAAAAATCAAGGCATTTTTCCCCACTGTCTTTTCTTTCAGAGGAGAGTCTATATCACCCTTTACTTATAATCTTATGGATAGATAATGAAATATTGGAATGTATTAATGGTGCTGGTTTCAGATATAGTTGTAATTTCAGAGTAAAGCAAAATAGTAGACCTATTTTCATTCTAATCTGTATTTTTCTAGCACTGATAGAAAAAGGAGCTGTTTCACTCTCATGTGTCAGATGCAGTCTTTCTATAGAAAATCATCAGTTGATTGTCAGAAAAAAAACCCTGCAGCTTGGTCCTCTATAGCTATCCAGCCAATTTAACATGCCTTGGATGGATGGGAGGCAGAATACAATTTCACAAAGTGCACATTCCCAAAGTACACTCTTCCTTTTTTTTTCCAAGCATGATTTTATTATACATTTGCGTGCTCATTTAGGTTACTGTACAACACAAATTCAACTTTAGCTTTGGAATGATTGTAATTTTATGGTCAAGAACAAGGGAAATATGAAACGTAGTGGGATATCTAGGTGGAAAATGCCATATATTCTAGGCTGAACAGTTCATTTTTATTCTGTGTTAGGTTGTAACCCATCAATTTGTCATTGTTAAGAGCCAGTTGTACACAAGCATCTTAATCTGAACATTGAGTCATGGCAACTGGATTTCTTTTCTTTTCTTTTCTTTTTTTTGCAAAAAGGTTTTTTATTTTTTTCCAAATTTACAAATTACATCCTTTCGGAACAGACCTTTGATCCGGTCAACACTTTGTTCAATTTTTACTTAATCAAAACCCTTCTATTAACCCACCTTAATTCTTAATTCAGTTAATAACTCATAATACAACAATTCTTAACCTAAATCCTCACTATTAACAATACAATTCAAACATATTTATATATCATTATGCTCATTAAATCTTTATTCCATTATTACTTTATCAAATTTAAATCTTATCTTTTTAATTTTAGAAATATAGCAATTTAACATTTAAACACAGTTCTTAGTTCAAATAATGCTTTTTAACACAATTTCCCAATTATCCTAAATTCTATCTGTCAAACCATACCATTTATATAACACCAATTAAGTAATTTTTGTATATAAATCATAATCATATATTGCTTCAGTTTTCTTTTCTTTCTCACTTAGGTAATAAATGTTCAAATTATCACAATTATTATTCATATTTAAACAATGCCCCAATTATTATAGCTGTCAATTTTCTAATTTAACCTTTTCTTTTATCCTTCAACTGTTAATCCCAATGTGCAAAATACATCTTCTTTCCACTGTTAATCGCAGTGTAATCATCTTTATTTTTCTCACTGCTAATCTCAGTGTAATCATCTTAATTCACTGTTAATCCCAGTGTATTCGGGACTTCCGGTGGCACCGCAGGCGCCGAAGACGTTCCTTTTGTGAGCGCCAGCCCCGTGATCTCGTAAAGCCGCTAGAGCAGCGCAAATCAGCTGTCTAGAGGCTTGAAAACTCTCCCCGGGAAAAAGGGAGGAAGAGAGCAGACGGGCGTAGGTAGAGCTCCCCAAGGAGCCCCAGGAACAATTCTGGGGCTCGAAGGGTGAGAGCTCCCTGGAAGCCCGACAGAGCTCCGGATCCGGGACGTTTCTGCTTTAAGCAGAAGAAGATGCCGCGACCACCCCTGCAAACAACGCTTGGAATAAACATAATTCGGAAGCAGGCTGAGCAAACTCAAGAGAGATCAGATTTGCGAGTACTGAACTTTAACTCCAAATGTGTATTACTTCCTTCTGACTCATTAAGGAGAGAAGGTGAAACCAAGATGGCGATTGAGCTTTAATGGGGTATGAAAGCGAAAGTTAAAGAGGAAAGTTTGATTTAGTGCTGGTAGCCCCTGTTCAAAATTAGAGATTTTTGCTTCAAAAAAAAAAAAATTAAAGGATAAAAAGACTACAGCAGTGACTTTTTTAAAAAAGGATTGATATTATTTAAAGACTGGGAATTTTTGGATTTGGTGGATTTGTTGTTCTGGCTGCTAAATAAATTCAAATTGGAAACTAAAAATGGCTTCAAAACAAGTAAAGACTATTGTCCCCAAAAGTGCTGGGACCTCGCCAGCTCAAACGTCCAAATTGCAATCTCTCTCTGTTCCAACGGAACCACCAATATTAACACTTGAAATGTTGCAGGAAGCCCTTAACACAAGCCTCTGTTACAGAAAAAAAAATTACTTCGGTGTTTGAGGATAAAATTCGAGATGTTGCGGAGGAGATAGTTCAAATTAAAGAGATTATTCAAAAATGGAATTAAGAAATTAGAGAAGATATTATCATGGCAGTTCAAGGTCTGGCAGGCCATATTGAAGCAATAGATGAAAAAGTGGAAGAAATTAAGCAGTCTAATGAGAACCTGGAAAATAAAATGGGAGAGGTCCAGAATAAGATAGAAAGAGCAGAGGCCGATGTGATTATGATACAATATAGAGATATGGAATTTGCTTTGAGAATAAGAGGCCTCAAAGAAAATAAGCAAGAGAATTTGAGAGAAATCTTTTCAGAAGCATTTGCACAGATAATGGGAGATCAAAAAGCAAATCTTGAATGGCAAATTGACAAAATTTACCATGTTAATTCATGGGTTGCCAGCCAGAAACATCTACCAAGAGACATTGTAATCTATTTTACAACAAGGAGAATACGCAATGAAATCCTACAAGTCACTTTTAAAAATAAACTTCAAGTGCAGGGGCAGGAGGTTTTAATACTGAAAGAAATCCCCCCCAAAATGTTGAGAGCCAGAAGGGATTATGCCTTTCTGGTGGAAGAACTGAGAAACCGCCAGATACAGTACAGATGGGAGGTTCCAGCCGGACTAGTGGTGAACTATTCAGGAGAAAGATATCGTCTTAACTCAGTGTGGAAGGCAAGAGATTTTTACACCAATGTACTAAAGGCTGGATGCCCACAGTCCCCAGAAGCTAGAAGGAAGACGGAAGCAGAGGGGGCAAGAAAGGGGGAGAAGGAAGAATCACTGGTACAGGCCCAAAGGGGAGCTTTGATTACTCAAGAAGATTCAATACAACTTTCAACTACTGCTCAAGCTTTGGAGGTATTCGACAAAATAGAAGAACCTAAGGATCAAAGATAGACCTGAGCGGCAGCCAAGCGTCAAGAAGAATTAAGATTGCAGCAACTATAGATGATGCAAGAAATTACAAAAACAGAAGCAGTGGGAGGAGCAAGACCAAAAAGTAAAATGCATGGAGATTTCCAGCAGATGCTCCAAAAGCTTCAGGCGGCCAAGAATGGCAACTAGATTTTTGACTTGGAATGTTAATGGCCTAAATTCACCACAAAAGAGGAGAAAAATATTTCATTATTTGAAACAGTTTAAAAATGATGTAATCTCTTTACAAGAGACTCATATTAGAAGTAAAGATCAAAAATATTTAATAAATGCAAGTTTAGGTATACATTTTGTTGCATCTGCTCCTGAGAAGAAGAATGGTATAGTTATATACCTAAAAAAAAGACTTAATTGCCAATTAATTGAAGCAGATGATCAAGGAAGATTTATAGCAATTGAACTTTTAATAAAAGGAGAAAAAATACTTTTAATTGGAGTATATGCACCGAACCAACAACAGGAAAATGTTTATAAGCTTTTACATTCCAAGTTACTACAATGGGATTATAAATCATGCATTTTATTGGGCAATTGGAATGGAGTTTTGGACACTAAAAAAGATAAGAAGGGGCTCTTGCAAAATATCTCAACGCGTGCTAGATTACCAAAATCGTTTTTTGAAATGATGGATGATATGGAGTTTAGAGATATCTGGAGAGAGAGGAACCCTGAAGAAAAAGACTTTACTTTTTTCTCTGATAGACATCAATCTTTCTCTAGGATTGATTTCATATTAATTACTAATGATCTTTTTTCTAGGGTGAAGAAGACGAAGATCTGCCCAAGAGCTTTAATGGATCATAGTCCAGTTTGGATGGAATTAGAGTATGGAATGGGATTTAAGAGGTCTTGGAGGTTAAATGAAAATCTGTTTAGATATGAGGAAAATGTAAAAGAATGTAAAAAATTTATGAAAGAATTTTTTATTATAAATATACATAAGGGTACATCTATGGAAATGGTTTGGGATGCAAGTAAAGCATATATGAGAAGTATTTTGATATATTTGAATAATAAACATAGACGTAAACAGGGGAAAAAAAGGAAGGACTTAGAAGAGGAAATTTAAAAAAAAGAACAAGCTTTGATATTGAACCCAGTGGACAAGAAAATAAAAGAGGCAATTAACTTACTGCGAGGGCAATTTAATATGCTAATGGCAGATCAGGTCTCAACTAATTTGCAATATGCTAAACATAATACTTTTTGCAATGCTAATAAACCAGGGAGATGGTTAGCATATCTGTTAAGGAAAAAACAAAAGTCACGGACCATAGAGAAAATAGAATATAAAGGTAAAGAGGTTTATCAGCAAAACATGATTAAAAAAACATTTTTAGAATTTTATATGAGGTTGTATGTTAGTGATAAAATTCAAAGTATAGATGTAGATAGATACTTACAGAAAGAGAATATTCCTATAATTACAAGAGAGCAAAGGGAGGTTTTAAATCAACCAATAACTTCCAAAGAGATCATGCTTGCAATTAAGCAGTTGAAAGTGGGTAAAGCCCCTGGGACGGATGGTTTGACAGCTGCTTATTATAAACACTTGCAGTTAGAAATGGTGGGACCACTCAAAGAGTTATTTACCAACATACAATCTGGAGGAGATGTACCCTCATCCTGGAGAACAGCTTTTATTTCTCTGATTCCAAAGAAGGAGCAAGACCACACAGCCAAAAAATTATAGGCCTATATCACTTTTAAATACAGATTACAAGATTTTTGCTAAAATACTAGCAAATAGGTTAATGACAGTCATGCAAAAAATGATTCATAATGATCAAACTGGTTTTATAAATGGTAGACAAATGAAGACTAATGTAAGGCAAGTGTTTAACCTATTAGAGTATTTGGGGAAGAACAACCAAATCCCTGCGGTGCTAATATTTCTTGATGCGGAGAAAGCATTTGATCGATTGAATTGGCATTTCTTATTGAAAATAATAGAAAAGATGCAGTTTGGAGAATATTTTACACAATCTATTAAGGCAATATATCAGAAACAAACAGCGCAAATAATAATTAATAGTAGTTTAACAGATACTTTTAGTATAGAAAAAGGAACAAGACAAGGATGTCCTTTGTCTCCATTATTTATCTTGACTTTGGAATTTTTGTTGAGCTAGATACGTGGGTCAGACAAAATAAATGGAATTAAAATTAGGCAGTATGATTACAGAATACGAGCATTCGCAGATGATTTGGTTACCTTAACCCAACCATTACAATCTGTTGTAGGTTTAATGGATATAATTAAGCAATATGGGCAAGTATCTGGATTTAAAATAAATGCAGGGAAAATGAAGATAATAACTAAAAACATGACTGCAAATCAAAAAGATGAATTAGAAAGATTAACAGGATTTGAAATAGTAAAAAAAGATAAGTATTTGGGGGTTTATATTATGACATCAAATGCGAAATTATTCACGCATAACTATGATCCGTTGTGGCAAAAAATACAGAGAGAGAGATGGAAAGTTGGAAAAAATTACAATTATCCTTGTTAGGAAGAATAGCAGCAGTAAAAATGAATGTTTTGCCTAAGTTTTTATTTCTTTTTCAAATGATACCAGTATTTAAAAAAGATGAAAATTTGAAGATATGTCAGAAGGGTATTAATAATTTTGTCTGGGCAGGGAAGAGACCGAGAATAAAACAAAAAATAATGCAGGATATATGTGAAAGAGGAGGTCTCAAAATGCCCAATTTAAGACTATATTATGAGGCAGCTGCCCTATCAGCAATGAGTGATTGGATGAACTCAACAGAAGAAAGAATATTGAATATTGAGGGATATGATTTGGTTTACGGGTGGCATGCTTATTTACTATATGATAAGAAAGTGGATAAGACTTTTTAAAATCACATATTAAGGAATGCTTTATTACGTGTCTGGAAAAAATATAAGTATAAACTAAATGAGAAGTTACCATTGTGGGCAATACCCAGACACGCGATAGAGAATATAAGTGTAGAGCAAAAACAAGATGTGATTACATACAAAGAGCTTCTTAACAAGGAAAAAGATATACTAAAACTAAAATCTTTGAATCAACTAAGAGAAGAAAGGATAATTCAAACATGGTTTCAATATGTACAGTTGCAAGCTAGATGGAGAGAAGATCAGAAAATTGGTATTTTGCAAAATGAGGAGAACTTGGTAAAACAGATTAGAGATCAAAGTCAAATGCATATAAAAAGGTTGTATAATGCATTGGTAGAAATAGATTTGGAAACGGAGTTAGTTAAGGACTGTATGATAAAGTGGGCACAAAATATTGAAGAACCAATAATGATGGAAATGTGGGAAAAAATATGGGTTAGAAATGTGAAGTTTACGCAAGCCCAAAACTTAAGAGAGAAGTTTTATAAAATGTTTTATAGATGGCATCTAGATCCTAAAAAGCTAGCCTGTATATATCCAAGTGTGCAACCCAAGTGTTGGAGATGTGAATGTGAGGATGCCACGTATTATCATATATGGTGGACATGTAAAAAAATTAAGACATTTTGGATAAAAATATGGTGGAGTATTCAAAATATTCTCAAAAAGAAGATAAAATTTACTCCACAGTTCTTCTTGTTAGGTATAATTACAGATTGTACTGTTATAGAGACTAAGTTGATTTTAAATTTAATAACAGCAGCCAGACTTTTGGTGGCGCAGTATTGGAAGAAGGAAGACTTGCCTACTATTGAAGAATGGACATTAAAAGTAGTGAACTTAGCAGAGATGGCCAAAATTTCAGCGTATTTGAAGGACCATTCAAATGAAAGATATACATCGGAATGGAGAAGATGGATTGACTATATTCAAAACAAATATCGGACTAAAAAGCTTCAAATAGTTTATGAATGAAATCAAATTTTTCTTTTTGAATTATGGTTTGTTAGTTGAAAGGGGGGTTAAAGAGCAAGAGGGAATTAAGAGCCTACAGAAAGTTAGCATATTTTAGTTTATGTTTGTTAAATGTTACACCCTGTATTTGCTCTGGGAAGTCCGGGGTGGGGGAGGGGGGTTTGAGGGAGAGGGGGGATGGAGGATGGGTGGTGGATGGAGGAGGGAAGAGGGGGGAGGAGGGATGGGGAAAAATTGTTGTAATATTTGATAGAACTTTTTAATAAAAAAAATCCCAGTGTAATCATCTTTATTTTTCTCACTGTTAATCCCAGTGTAATAATTTTTATTCCACTGTTAATCCCAGTGTAATATCTTGTTTTTCTCACTGTTAATCTCAGTGTAATCATTTTATTTACTGTTAATCCCAGTATAATTATCTTTATTTTTCTCACTGTTACTCCCAATCATCTTTTACTTTTGTAGTTATATTATTAAAAATATTCAAATTATAACAATTTTTATAGGTATTTAAACAATATCCCAGTTATTATAACCATCAATTTCCTTAAATAGTATCTTTTGACATCTTAATAAAAAATTGGTTCATTACATCCATTGCTATATTTCTTTTAATTTAATCTATTTTCCATATATTTTAGCTTCAATCCCTATTTCATTTCGAAATATCTGTAACATAATTCTTCTCATATTTCTTTATCTCAATATAGTCATTTTATAAATCCAGGTCCTGGATTTCTTTAAATTTCTTAATATTTTCCAACCTTTTATTTTTTTATCATTCAGTATTAATCTCCATATAATCATCATTATATCATTATTAATCTCAATATAATCATCATTGTGTTATTATTAATCTCAATATAATCTCTAGAGACCTTTTTATTATTGGTATTCACATGCTCCATTATTTGTTCATATTTAATCACTATATCTTTTCCTTCTTTATTTTCCACCTCTATGTTTTATTTCTCCATTTTTATTTTTGTGTCCACACATGTATACTCCATTTCGATTTTTACATCCTCAAATTTTGTCCTCTGTGCATTATTATAGTTATTTCTTTTATTTCCATTCTCCAAATCAAATAGTTGCTCCAATTATAAAAGTTCCATTGTATTCCCTTCTATTTCTTTTTTTATTCCTCCAAAAGTCAAGCCTCTTGTAGACAAGAAAATCCCCCTCCACAAGTTCTTACGTTTATTATCTGGTGAAGTTCACAATTTTCCAAAACAAAGAATCAAATTGCAATGTTCCTTTTTACTCCCGATGGTGTCTCTCTGCAGTCCACAATTTCCAATTGCTTAATAAGTATCTATTTTGTTTCCATTACATCACGATCTTTCTTGACTTCTCTTTTTTCTTTTTCAATTTAAAAATATCAAATCGTATTTAAAGTCCAGTCCAAATTTAAATAGCTCTTCTCACTTCTTTTTTTCTTTTTTCCCCTTTTATTTATACATCCCTTTTTTTCTTCTTAGAGCTTATTGTCCATTCTTTTTATTTTTCTTGCCATTTAAAAAAGAAAGGGGAAAAAAAGGATCTCTTAATTTCTTTCCAATTCTTTAACCATGTCTAATTATTTAAAGTTTCCAATTAGTTTGTTCAGAAATCAATTTTCAATTGGGTTTTTGTCTCTTCCAAATTACATTTCAAAATCCTCTTTGCCCCCATGCTCCTTAGCCGCTATTACACATTAGGGGTCTTATAGTTGTAAGATGTTTCTCCTGTTGTTATTAAAGTCTGAGTTGGCTGTCACTCACCCGGCTTCAAAAAGATTCTATTCTGTTTCTTTCTACTCTCCAGCTCTATACTTAGCCCGGTTGTCCCAGCTTCGTGGCTGCCGCGCCCCGCTGCCGACTCACAGAGAGTTCCCTCTGGCCTCCGAGGAACTTGCCTTGGTTGTCCAAGGCGCCTCTCTTTCTTCCCTGTCCCTGCAGGACGGTTCCGGTCTGAAGACCCATCGACAGTGATTTGGCAGCCGGGATTTTCGTGGTGCTCATCAGAGCCCACTATTTCCCTGACTATTTCTCCGCGATGCCAAACCGGAAGTCAGGATTTCTTTTCTTGTTGGTTTGAAACATTTCACTACATATCCAAGTAATTTCTTAGGTTTGAGCAAGAAGGGAACCCCAGACATGTCCTCCAGAGTGGTGTCATTTCTCTCTTAATCAGAATAGGCTCATTAAATGAGTAGGCAGAGAGTTGTTGGGATGTAAATGTTCTATCTCCTAAATACATTACCATAGGATTTAATTGCATTAAACTGCATACACTATATTTCTCTTTTTATGTTTTGGTTCATGTTGGGAGAAGCAATGGTTATTCTTCATTCTCAGGAGATTAGGTAAACTGAAGCTCAAACGTGCTGTTTTTCTGTGATGTTTTCCAGAAAAAGCTGAAGATGTAGATATGATATACCAAATTATATCACTATTTAACATTGGGATTTTCTTTTTTTAGAATCGTAATGAAATTAAAAACGGAGCAATACTTCGATTAACAACATCACCGGTAAGTTTCTGATACATTTGCGTATATCTAATTTCCCTATCTCTCATGCTCTCTCATGATTATTACAACATACCATGTTTCCCCGAAACTAGGACCTGTCTGGATAATAAGCCCAATTGGGCTTTTGAGCGCATGTGCTAAAATAAGCTCCCCCTGAAAATAAGCCCCCAGAAAGACGCATGCACAGCTGCCGCGCAAACAACACGGCATGAGGAGGCAAAGACAGAGGGGGGGGGGAAAGGGAGGGGGAACATGCCCCACGTGGCCCGCACGCACCTGCCATCCATGCGGAACGGCCTCGCAGAGGCCCGTCCCGCAAACCCTAGCTCGCATGCCCCTTCTCTTAGTGGTGGTCGCAAAGAGCGGCCGCAAAAAACCTCTTGCCAGCCCTAGCCCTGTCGACCTGGGACTGGGGGGAGGGGGACTGGTGCCAGAGCTCCGAGCAGTGGCCAGTGAGGGCTGTCTGCTTTGCCATGAAGTGGGATCAGCGTGCCCGGTTCTTGCCCACAGCATTGCCAGTGAAGATCAGATCAGAGCCGCTGCCTCTGCAGCCCAAGATCAGCAGGCCAGATTCGGTGAGCTGGATGCACCGCTGCCACTTGGGAGAAGAAGAGAGAGAGGAGGAACTGCGAGAGAGCCCATTTCTCAAGTTCTTCTTCTTCTGGGCAGCGGCAGTGCATTCAGCTCCCTGAATCTGGCTTGCCGATCTCAGCTGGTGAGGGGGAGTGGCAGGTGGAGAGGGATGGGGTGGCGGAGAAGCGAGGTGCATGGAGCAAGACGGGGCTCCCCTTGCCGTCTCTTCCCCCCACCTCGCCAGGCATGGCAGGAGCTGGAAGTCAGGTAAGACACGCATCTCGCTTCTCCGCTGTGTCTTACCTGACTTCCAGCTCCTACCATGCCTGGCGAGGGGGAGAGTAGAGATGGCAAGGGGAGCCCTGTCTCGCTCCATACATCTCGCTTCTTCACTGCCCCTCCCCACCTGCTACTCCCCCTCACCGGCCAAGATCCGCAAGCTAGATTCGGGGAGCTGAACGCGCCACCCGGGAGGAGAAGAATGTGAGAAATGGGCTCTCTCGCAGCGCCTCCTCTCTCTCTTCTTCTCCTGAGTGGAAGTGGTGTGTCCGGCTCACCGAATCTGGCCTGCTGATCTCGAGCAGCACTGGCTCTGACCTGATCCTCACCGGCAATGCTGCGGGCAAGAACCGGCCATGCTGATTCCGCTTCATGGCTGCGCAGACAGCTCGCACCAGCCACTGCTTGGAGCTCTGGCGCTAGTCCCCCTCCCACAATCCCAGGTCGACAGGGCTAGGGCTGGCAAGAGTTTTTTTTGTGGCCGCTGTTTTTGCAGCTACCACTAAGAGAAGGGGCACGCGAGCTAGGGTTTGCAGGAGCAGCCTCAGCAAGGCTGTTCTGCATTGATGGCAGGTGTGCGTGGGGCATGTTTCCCCTCTTCGCCCCCCTTGCCTCCTCACCGTGCTTTTTGCACAGGAAGCAACGAAAAAGCTGCCATGATTGCTGGAGGGAGCGGCCTGAGTGGCACTGGCAAAAGAGCTGGTTGGCGCTCCGGCACCAGTCCCCCTGCCATGGGCCGAGGTTTAGGGGCCTCCTGCACCTCAAAAATAAGACCCCCGATAATAAGGCCAAGGCCATATTTCGGGGGTCAAAAGAAAATAAGACCCTGTCTTATTTTCAGGGAAACATGGTAGTCCATATGATATGCTATTAATTTGTGAGAATAGATTACATTAATTTATATAGTTACATGGAAAAATTAAAGATCAAATTGTATATGAATATGGCAGTGACAGAAGTTCAGATGGGGTAATTTTTAACCCCTACTTTGGAAGAAACCCCGCCCCCCCTATTAATTGTTTCCTGTAACCAGCCAAAATTCTGTTTCTATGCTTGGATTCCCCCTCCCCCCATTTTTCTAAGCAGAATGATTCTAACTCAGAAATTATTTCAGATCTCTTTGCATATTTGAGATTTCCCCAAATATTTGCAATAACTGCAAAGAATATTTTAAAAAGTTTTTTACTTTCATATAAGTACATTTTGATTGATTTTTAGGTAAATTTTGGATCATTGCCTTGCTAAGATAGACAGTGTCTTTTTAGTTTGAATTACTTTATTGTCTTTGAGACATTTACTTTTAGGACCTTTAGCTAAATCTTATCTTCCTGCACAGTATTTCTTGTGCCAAAAAACATTTGTGCAATGTTTTTATAGCCTTCCTCTGCTATATAGGTGAACTATTTTCATTTTCCAGGGCTTAAATAGCTGCTTAGTTGTTGAAAATACAGTTCAATAGTCACCACCTGGGGGATTAGAAGAATGATAACAATTGTTTATGAATGGAATTGTTTTCTTTTGGCTTAATTGCAGGCTTAACAAGTCAGTCATTTTTTTCGGCCTTATTACCAATTAGCAATACAAAAATAAAAATGTAGCATGGAATTAATATTTTCATTAGAAATTTTCATTTCAATAAAATATACAAAATTAACAAGAACACAGAAATTAAGAAATAGAGAAAGAATTCTTTAAAAAAGAAAAAAAATACAATTGTGCCTTTTGCTCTTGTTGCTACCAAGTAATTATCATCTTAAACTCACCCCAATCCTTTCATCTAAATTTTAATCCTCTATTATTTGCTTATTTTAAATGAATATTCAACCATTTATAAATAGCAAGTATTGAAATACACAGAAAGATTTTGTATTTAATTTTGTACAATGGAGAGGAGAGGTCAGATTTTGTATTGATGCATTGAAACATAATTCAGGGATGCCAAAATCTTTGCTACAAACTATAGATTATTACCGTCTTAATCAGATGTTTAAAAATGATTGTTATTTTTTTTTTTTTGCTGATAGTCAAGCAAGGAAAGGAAATATTCTTTTTTTATGGAAATGGAATAAAAACTAATTACATGGTAAAATGGATGCAAAACTTCAAAGAAATAATCATAGTACCTTAGCAATGGTATGGAAAAAAACCAATAAAGTATAATCCAAGTTATAATTGAAAGAAAATTGGCATAAAATAGTATATAATTGGTATATAATTTCATCAATAATTATTATTATAATGAGCCATGGTGGCGCAGTGATTAGAGTGCAGTATTGCAGGCTACTTCTACTGACTGCCAGCTGCCTGCAATTTAACAGTTCAAATTCCACCAGGCTTAAGGTTGACTCAGCCTTCCATCCTTCTGAGGTGGGTAAAATGAGGATCCAAATTGTTGGGGGCAATATGCTGACTCTGTAAACTGCTTAGAGAGGGCTATAAAGCAGTGTAAAGCGCTATATAAGTCTAAGTGCTGTTGCTATTAAAACAAACAAAAAAAACCATATAATAGTAAATTTTGGAAATGTATAATAAAAAGGAAAATTCATTCTCAAACACACATACTGAAAGCTGCAAGAGCAACATTGGAAAAAAAAGAACCTCGCTTATAATAAGACCAAAGATTAGCGAATATCAGTGGCAGAATTTACAGTATATATGCTTAATAAAAGATTAATTAACCAAGAACAGCTCCTATATAGTATATATAGCATGTTATACAGCAGGGCAAATTTAAACTTTTGAAAATTGTTTTTAAGAAAAAAGTTATGAAATCAATGACATATAACACGTGAGAGAATACTAGCAGTGATCTTTAATCTTTAATATAAATACCTGGGTTGTGATCAGAGGTTGAGAATTTGTTTTGATGTCTGTTCAACTGTTACATCCAATATAGTCTTTTCTGTTATAGTTCATAATTATAAATAATTTTTTTTAAAAAAATTGAGGGGTTTTTTTTTGTTTGTTTTTGTTTTTTTGATTCTTGATAGTCCTTATGGGAACAGTGCTCTGGGCATGATGTCTTTCCTGTTATTTTGGCAAGGAAATTATAATATAGCCATCATGCACTTTCCTCCAATAATATCACAAGGAAATAACCCAGTGCAGTCCAGTGCATGCCTACTCAGAAGCTTATCCTTCAGAGTTCAGAATCTTTCTCCCAGGTAATTGGATATGGTTTTGCAGCTCAGAGAAATGTCATCGCTAACACCGTAGAAATTGGGATTGATTGACATTACAAAATCAAGTAGCTCTTTGCATATTATCTACTCATGCTGAGACATCATCAGTTAAATGTTTGGTTGAACTGGATAATTTTGGGGATGCATCATTACACACGCAACCTGTTCATTGCTTTCTTGGTAAATTGGTATGATTACTTATGACATTAAGTTTCCCACAACACCCTCTCCCCTTTTCAGAAAACTCCTTGGTCACTTAGTTACAAGAAGTAAAGGCTGAATTTTCCAATTTTGTTATTGTTTCTGTTTTAAGCTATATGAATCATTTTTATTTTTTTTGCCTCCCACTTTTTTATTCTGGTTTCATCGGCCTCTTAGAATCAAACCCATTTCATGTTTCGAATACAATGTGCCAGTATACTAATGCTGAAATTACACACTGTGGAGAACTCCGGGATGGTCTGCCGTTCTTACCATGATGTTTCCTTATTTCAGAGAACCTTCTGCAAAGTTGCTTTCAACTTTAAAAAACTGACTATTACTGAATCAAACTAGATAACAAATCTTAACGCACAAAAGGTACACATACACCACCATTGAGAAGTTAATGTCTATTAAAAAATTACATAGTTCTGTTGAGTTTTAAGAAATAGGAATAAAGCTGTATTTGCTGCGGGATAGGAAGAATCACCAGACAGCTAATAGCTATACATTACAATATAGTGTCATCAGTTCAATGCAATCTTTGATAAACTATCAAGAGTTTACTCATGAGACGCAAAATATGCATGCAGTTGCTGGAAACCATTCTTTACTTTTAAAATAACTTTCTTTTCTATATCAGGGGCCAAATTTGGCTTATATCGAAATGAAAGCATCATTGCATAATTACATAATCACTCATGTATCATATGAATTGAAAATTTTGCTGTGAGTATTATTTTTCTGCATTTTGAGATCAGTTGGTGCTGTACAAGAGTGTTGCATTGATAGCACCACCATATATTGTAGCGTACTGATACAGTAGTCAAGTCATACTGCTGGCCAACATTCCAAGAATGTTGTTTAACCATGGATGAACAGTGTGCTTCTATGCGCTGCTTACTTGGTTTCATGGCCTTTCTTCCACAGGAACAATTAAACTAATAATGATAACTCTGACCAGAGTTACACAAAAATCAGGATACTTGTTTAACAATCTAAGAAAGAAACCAAGTTCTTTCAGATAAATCCTGTTTGGGGATATTTTGTATGTATTGGAATGGTTAGCACATTAATAATGTGCTCTAATATTTGTCTTTTTAAATACTGTTTAAATCGAAACCTGTTTTCAATTTTTTCGAGTTTTCTACAAAGAGGGTTATTGGAAATAAAAACTACAGAAGTTGATCTGTAAGGAGAAACTAACAATGAAGTAAATGTTTATTACAAATATTTATAGTTGATTTTAATGGAGGGTTTTGGGTGAAATGATAGCATGAATCAGTTCATTGACAGTATGATTTGGTGAATTAGACACCACATTGCCACTTATCTTTTTTGGTTATAGTAGATTAGCCATATGGCTGCAGCCCATAAAAATAGCAGGGTATAAGTAATTTAGCTGTAAAACATACTATAAAATATAGTATTGCATTTAATTACATGATATCAAAAGATAGTGTTGAAGATATGCATTTGAAGCATACTTCAATGCAGTCTGAAACCACACCTTCTTTCTTTAAATGATTAGGTTAGATGCTTCTCTTTTTCCTCCCCACCCCCAAAATAACATAAACATTTTTGGTTTTTTTCTGGGACAGCATTGGTGGAAGATGGTATGTAAACTCAGCTTCTAAAGGAAAGGTCTATATTTTATGTTACACATTAATATATGATACTCTAAGCTACATTGAAGAGCCATTAGGAGGGTGAAGACACCAGGTTAGAAACAGGGAGGCTGTGAGTTCTAGTCCTTCCTAGCTACAAAGCCAATTGGGTAACTTGGGCCAGACACTCACTTTCAACCCAAGCTGAAAATCTTGCCAAGAAAAGACACTAATCCAAGCAATCACAGGAGTTAACAATGTCTTGAAGGTACACCTACACACACTGCTCCATTGGGCAATGAGGATTTGGTAGAAAAATAGTTTAAAAATATTTGGATTTATGTAGTAAAATCAGTGCTCAGATGCATGTGGGTGCTATCTTTACCTAATGATTTTTTTCTGTTGTAAATCTGTTGATTATGTTCATCATCATAATCAATAAGTAATATGTACATTTTGATAGCAATTATGCAAAAATGGAAAACACTTCTAACAGCAAATGGGGAGAACATTGGTGAAGTCAACATCAGAAGAGGAATCTTCCAAGGGGACTCAATGTTTGCCACTACTATTAAACATTTTATTAATTCCACTGACAATAATCCTATAAACACAAAACTGGAATTCCAACTCTCAAGCCAACATGGCAAGATAAACCATCTACTATACATGGATGACTTACTGTATTTTTCAAAGTATAAGACGCACCTTAGTTTTTGGGGAGGAAAATAAGAATAAAGCTGATTGGCGGGTGGATTGGCCTCCTGGAATACCCCCAATCAGCTGTACCTAGAGGTAAATTTTAGCAACAGATTAATTGGTTGTGAGCTCTGTGCCTTGCTTTTTTTTCAGCCTCTGAAACTTTTGAAACTTTTTTTTCTGCCTCTGAAAGAAGAAAAATGAGGTTTGAATGACTTTGTGAATCAAAGTACAGAAAAATTGCTGCAGGCTGTGAAACCGGAGAACATTATAAAAACAACAAAAACAAAGGCAGAGTATAAGGAAAAACAGCTGGATGACTGACTAGATGGATGGAAAACCAAAGTTTTGCATGGACAGCATTTGAAAAACATTGAAGGAAAATGTGATAACAACTTGACATGGGCATGGCTTAAGATGGAACCATCAAGAAAGAAATGGAAGGTTTGGCTGCTCAAGAACAAGCACTGCAAACTAATGCCATGAAACTGATGATCCAAAAATCCACTGACAATCCAAACTGCCAACTTTGCAATGACAAAGTTGAAACTGTTTCACATTTAATATTTGAGTGCAGCAAAATTGCACAAACTGATTACAAAGCTAGACATAACCGAGTTGCTAAATTAATCCACTGGTCATTATGTAAAAAATATGACTTACCTGTATCCAAAAAGTTATGGGAACATAAAGTGGAAAAAGTTGTCGAAAATGAGAAGGTGAAGATCTTGTGGGACTTTTGAATACAGATGGATAGTCATTTGGAACACAACATGCCATATATCACAGTTGTAGAAAACCGAAATGTACAATTTATTGATATTGACACCTGAGTCGAAGAAAAGAAGAACTAGAAAAAATCATGAAATATCGCAACCTGGCCATCAAAACTACACGATTATGGATGAAACGTGTCCATTGCAGGAAGCTGAATTTTTTTGATGTATTTTATAAAATTCTTGGACATGGTACCTAATATACTGATGACAATGGGTATTATAACACTAATACCCATTGTCATCAGTATACAGAGCCATGTAGAAACTTTTCTCCTTTCACATGGCTCTGGCGATCCAAGCTCTGACAATCTGCTAATCAGGCAACTCAGCTGGGATCGCAAAAGCCATGGAAAAGGAAAAAACTTTTCTCCTTTCACATGGCTCTGGCGATCCAAGCTCTGACGATTTGCTAATCAGGCAACTCAGCTGGGATCGCCAGAGCCATGTAGAAGAAAAAACTTTTCTCCTTTCACATGGCTCTGGCGATCCAAGCTCTGACGATTTGCTAATCAGGCAACTCCGCTGGGATCGCCAGAGCCATGTAGAAGGAAAAAACTTTTCTCCTTTCACATGGCTCTGGCGATCCAAGCTCTGACGATTTGCTAATTAGGCAACTCCGCTGGGATTGCCGGAGCCATGGAGAAGGAAAAAAGTTTTCCCCCTCCAGCTTGCTTACCTTAGCTGCTAGTCGCAACGCTTGCCTTGCTTCGCTTGTCTGAATCCATTCTATCAGCAAGCAACTCCCTGCCTGCAATCAAGCAGGCAGGGAGTTGTGGAGTTCAACTCCCAGAATTCCTCAGCCAGCAAAACAAAGCTGGCTGAGGAATTCTGGGAGTTGAAGTCTACAAGTCTTAAAGTTGCCAAGGTTGGAGACCCCTGTTCTATTGGGTAAGTTTTTTTTCCCGTTTGGGATCTTTAAAAAAAATAGTTAATTGGGATTTTTTTTAGTTGTTCTTTTTTAGACCTAGCCATTTAAAGTTTAGGAAGTTTTAAATTTAGCTTTCATATAAAAATAAAAATAAAAAAAATAATATTGGTGCAGCTTTCTGAGATTTAGTGTGTTTTTGTAGTGTTTCACTCTAACTACACAAACACACAAAATCTCACAAAGCTGTATTTTGTGTGTGTAAAGTGTGAAAGTTGTTTTTTTGGGCTTTTTGTGGCTGTGTGAGGTTCCTGCTTGTTGCAGGGGCCATTTTGGGTCTAGCACAGCTGCTTTTACATTGTGGGTGAGCCAGTTGTGTTGTGTTGTGTGTATGTAAAGTGTGAAAGTTGTTTTTTTGGGTTTTTTGTGGCTGTGTGAGGTTCCTGCCTGTTGCAGGGGCCATTTTGGGTCTAGCACAGCTGCTTTTACATTGTGGGTGAGCCAGTTGATGTTTTTTAATTTTTATTTGGTGTTCGTTGGAAGAGGGGTAGTCTTATACGGCGAGTATAGCCCAAACCCTATATTTTAACAGGAAAATTCGGGGGTCATCTTATACGCCTAGTCGTCTTATACGCCGGAAAATACGGTACTCATTCTGCAATTGGGGTCTTGTTATACCTGCTCTGCAGGAGTGCTGAGGGGAGGTTAATAAATCTGGCTCTGAAGAATGCTATTTTATATTTCGGGAAGATTAGATCCTTTAAAAATCTTGATGATTCCCACACATCTTGTTTAATTCTGTTCCTACTACAGGGAAGCAACCTATTTATTTCTGAATGGAACTCCATGTCTTTTATTCTATTAATAACTACTTGCTTGGCTTGGTCAAAGCCTAGGGATATGAAAAATGCTGGGGATAGACCATAAGAGCCCAGCTTGTGGTCTATCGCCTGTTTCTACGGGGAGGGGAAGTTATCTGTCAACACTAGAGGAATCAGTTCCTCTGGAAAAAAATGAAATTTTAGCCAATAGATAACCATCAGCTTCCAGGCTCTTACCTGAATCTGAGGCATACCTGTCTCAATCCTTAAGTGGGAGTTTGGTGTTCCTTTGGGTGCAACTAAAATGGCTCTCAGGAATTTTGTTTGAATGATTTCTAGTGAGTCTTTCTTTGCAAAGATTTCTGCTTGTGCCCCAAAAAGAATTTGCACCAATGTTTTAGCTTCAAAGAGTTTTAAGGCAGCAGGGACTAATTGTCCTCCGGCTGTGAAGAAGAACTGTTTAATGGCATTTGAAGATCTGAGGGCTGATTGCAATGTATAATCGAGGTGAGACTTCCATATATCTTGCGAGTGGAAAACCACGCCAAGGTATTTAAATATCCTAACCTGTTCTAAGTTATGTCCTTCTATTTTTCAGGAGTATTGAATAGGTCTTTTACCGAAAACTAAAATTTTTTGATTTGTCAAAATTAAGGACCAATTTATTCTGTCTGCAGTATCCTGATGTTGCTGTAATTGCTCTCTTCATTCCAATGGCCTTTTGTGAGATAATAGCATCATCATCAGTATATAAGAGTATTGGGATTTTACCTTGTGCCAAGTTATGAGAATGTAGGCCAGGGTTCTGCAAAAGATCGATTAAGGGATTGATGTAAAAGGGAGGAAGATAGAATACAATCCTGCCATACTCCTTTATGTACCCTTACTATGCCGGATAAAGTCCCTCAAGGATTACACCTAACTTTCAAGGTGGAATTAGCATATAATTTTTGTATGGGATAGAGGAGGCATTTATCAATAGTAGTGAGTTTTAATTTCTCCCAGAGGGTGTTTCTGGATATTGAGTCTGCTTAAAATCAAGGAAGGCCACGAAAAGAGAGGATTTTTTATAATATGTGTTTTTGTGGACCAGATGGTGCAGTATCAAGATATGATCCACTGTTGATTTTCCTTCTCTAAATCCAGCTTGTTTGTCTTTGATTATCCTCCCTGAAATTAGCCAGTCTTGAAGTTTATAATTTAGGTGTTTGGCATACAATTTACTAACAACACTCAGGAGACTAATGGGCCTATAATTTCCTGGGTCATTTCTGTTACCCTTTTTGTAAATTGGTATAATGATTGTTACTTTTCAATCTTTTGCCATATGGCCCATTTTATCTATAAATGTAAAAAGAGATGCTAATAGAAGTGCCCACCAACTGGCATTCTTTTTCATTATTTCTGTCAGAACACTGTCAACACCTGGTGCTTTATTAGCCCTATGGGATTCAATCAGCCTGGATACCTCTTCTAGGGTGATAGGGGGCCAGTAAGGAGTTTGGTCCAAACTAATTTGGCTCTCGTTGGTTTCATAGTCAGGGTCTGTATATATCTCTCTAAAATATTCTTCCCAGGCATAAATTGGTAGCTGATTAGATAGGAGCCCGGGGGGATTTTCCCAGTCCTCTAGTGATATACCAAAAAAGGGATGTATTTTTGTCTTGACTGCTGCAATTAATCTATGCCAAGACTCCTTCAGAGCCGCACTTTTCTTTTAAAAGGGTCTTATATTGTGCCTTCAACTGCTTTAAATAGTGAGTATGATCCTCAGAGGGGCCGTTTTTACTTTTTCTGCACTCCTTGTTATATATCCTTTTCGGTTGAACACAGTCTCTATCAAACCATTTTCTGTTCTTTAAAGCCAGCTTTTTGGGATGAGCCAGTGTTCCATTAGTAAGAAATGATTTTAAATTTGTAATTAAGGTTTCAAATCCCTTTAAATATGATCCTTCAAACTTGCTTCTTAGGAGCAAAGTACGTAGTTCTACGGTTTCTGGTACTAACATCCATTTAATAACCTCATTTGCATTTTTCTCGGTCCATTTGATTTTTACCTGAGTATTTTGGCTCTCTAGCATGGGTAGGTAGGTTAAGTTGGCCCTTAAAAATTTCTAGTGTAGTGTAAGAGTAAGGGTTACTGGATGGTGATTGCTTTCCAGTTGTGAATCTACCTCTATCTTCTATAAGAACTTCAAGAGGTCACATGATATTATCCAGTAATCGACCATAGATTTTCTTCCTGCTCCCCGATATGTATATTCCGCTGGATAATTGCCACGTGTGGAACCATTAAGGGTACATAAGTCCAAATGTGCAATCATCTGTCTTGCACACAAACCTACCCAGTTAGCTTTAGGATCTTTAAATTGTCTAGAATGCAGGGGTTCTCTTGGCACATTCTCGTCATAATAGATCTTAAATTGATTCAATATTGCATGATCATTTGGTCCCATCCTATTGTTTAAGTTGCCCCCTATGATTATTGCCGCTGTGGGGTATTTGTGCAGCCAAGAATAAAATTTTCTATGCGATCCCAAATATTGTTGGTCAGATTATTTTTATTAAGGGAAGGAATATAGATATATTCAGACATTAATATATTAGAGATAGTCCAGAGGTATTTTACAAGAGTACTCAACTCCTCTGCTCACAATAAAATTCCTTATACCACCAGGCTTGAAATTTTAGGCCTGGATAACCTTGAACTACGCTATCTACGTTCCGACCTAAGCTTAGTACACAAGATTATCTACCTTAACGTCCTACCTGTTAATGACTTTTTTAACTTCAACCGCAATAACACAAAGGCTATCAATAGATACAAACTAAATGTAATTCGCTCTAATCTTGATTGCAGAAAATACGACTTCAGCAATAGAGTAGATATAGAGTTATATCCACCCCAAACCAGCCCAGTGATGCCCTTGACGTGATGGCCCGGTGCCTGGAAGCGGTACGGGTCTGGATGGGGAGGAACAGGCTTTGGCTCAACCCGACCAAGACCGAGTGGCTGTGGATACCGGCATCGTGGACCGAACGAGAGGTTCCATCTCTGACTATGGGGGGTGAGGTGTTGCCCCCTGTAGACAGGGCGCGCAACTTGGGTGTCCTTCTGGATTCATGGCTGGGTTTGGAGGAGCATATAACAGCCGTGACCAGGGGGGCATTTGCCCAGGTTCGCCTGGTGTGCCAGTTGCGCCCATATTTGGACCGTGATGCCCTATGCACAGTCACTCATGTGTTAGTCACCTCCCGGATTGACTACTGTGATGCTCTCTACCTGGGGCTGCCCTTGAAAACCACTCGAAGGCTTCAGCTGGTGCAGAATGCAGCCGTGTGGGTTGTAATGGGAGGATCCCGATACTCCCATATTACACCTCTCCTGCGCGACTTGCATTGGTTGCCCTCCGGGTGAGATTCAAGGTGCTGGTGTTAACCTATAAAGCCCTTCATGGCTTAGGCCCATGATATCTGTCGGATCACCTGCAACTAGCATTGACTTTCCATCGCCCGGTGCATTCCCACAGAGAGGGCCTACTCAGGGTGCCGTTGGTTAGACAATGTCGGCTGGCAACCCCCAGGGGTAGAGCCTTCTCTGTGGCCGTGCCCACCCTTTGGAATCAACTTCCTGTGAGTCTTCGGCTGGCCCCTGACCTTTGTACCTTCTGCTGTGAGCTTAAGATCTGGCTGTTTAAATGCCCTAGCCAGGACTGATGGGGTCTACTGTTTAAATTGGGTTTTAGTCTGTTTTAATTTGTATTTATTGGGATTGTTTCGTTGATGTGAGCCGCCCTGAGTCCTTCAGAGAGAGGGAGGCATATAAATCCAATAAATAATAATAATAATAATGATAATGATAATGATAATGATAATGATAATGATAATGATAATGATAATGATAATAATAATAATAATATGTCTGGAACACTCTACCTGATTCTGTTGTTAGTTTCTCTAACCCCCATACCTTTTATCTTAAACTGTCTACCGTGGACCTTACACGTTTCTTAAGAAATCCCTAAGGTAGCTTGCATAAATGCACCAGTGTGCCTATACCATCCCTGTCACACTGTCACCATTTATATGTAATCATTTTATGTGTTTATGGCTATGTTTTGCCTATTTATATCCATTTATTTGTGCCATTTTTTTCATGTGTCTATGTCTATACTGATACTTGTTTCCTTGTACTTGTTGACAAATAAATAAATAAATAAATAAATAAATAAATAAATAAATAAATAAATAAATAAATATTGAAAAGCAGAATTTCCACCTGTTTGAATGAAAGTAAGGGAGACATAACTCAAGGCTGTAAAGGTGGCAGTAATACACATTTAAATTGCAGGGGTGTATTAACTAGTGTCATGATACCCACTTTAGATCTCCCACCCACCTTACTTGGGGCAGCTGGGATAGAGTTTTCCCAATAGCCATCTAGCTGTATCTCTGGCCCAGGTTTCCAGTAAGGAAAGGATATCAAATTGTGATATATAGTAAAAAAAAAGAGTTGGTCTTCTGATGGGACAGTCTGGCCTGCTATATTTCAAGTTAAAAGGGAAAGAGGGTCATTATTTGACGCTCATCAGGAGATATGATTTATATAAAAGAAGTTGTGGGGTTGTTACATTGGGTTGAGAAGTCGTCACAGATGAAATTGACCTTCTCTAAAAGGAAGGGACTCTCATCTAAGTCCTGAGTAGACTCCTGTTAAACTTGTTCAGAGTGAGAGGCTTTAACACCAGCTAACAGAGCTTGCCTTTCAGGTACCTCTTCCCGAGGTGTAGGGCAAGGAGTTATTAGGTCATGTTGCGATCGACTTTGAGTTGATGGTGCTGACATGGATCCTCTCTCAATCTCTTGGTTTGTTGCTGAAGGTATCATAGGATATTCAAGTAAGAATGATAACATCTCCGTATCTATCAGGACCTCTATTGGCCCCAGTGGAACTTGGCTTCTGTTTCCCATGATCTCATTTTCATGCAATCCCATGCTCTCTGGGGGAGAAGTAAAAACTCAATTATTGGGAGGACAAGATCTATAAATGGCTCAGCTGTGTCCATTGTGACCAACAAGGATTTCTTTAATTTTTCTAACTTAAATAGTATGTTATCTTGTTCTTTCCTTGGTAGAGATCTGAAAGCATTGATGAGGCCGGCTTCTGTGTTATTAAATACATCTTCACCGAGTAAGGGTGACTGGTACCCCTTCTCATTCTTTCGCTTTCCCAAGATTGAAAGTGAGGGAGAAACAGCAACCTTGGGGGCTCATTTGTTAACAAATAGGGGTTTAAACATTTATTTACAAAAGACACTGATGGGGAAGATTTGAAAAGAGGCTTGGTGTGCTGTGATGATCCAGGGCATGGCACAGAAATAACACACACAGCTGGCAGTTCAAACTGTCCCTTTATTGCTCTAAATTACTAAATTGCTCTCACATTTCTGGCAAATCCTTGAGCAGTGATAACAAACCCCCATATAAACCTCAAGCAGCCTCTGACTGCAATTAGTCCAACCCAGTGCTGTTTGCACCAAGGCTGCATGGCAATAAATCCCAAATGTATTTGGCAAAATAAGAGCAAATCAAGGAGTTCAGGGAGCAAAAGATCCAGGTAATTAGTTTGGAACGCCAAAAGGAATGCAAGGGCTCTTGGCAAGTTCAAACGTTGGCATGTCACACTTCAGGAACTCAGTGTTTGTTCCCGACAAATGCCCCTTCCCACAGCATCTCCTTAAGTCTCATTCCCCGGGTGTGCCTGGTGAAGATGGACGGGACACTCTCCTCATGAGTAGCCTGCTCCATCTCCACTGATCATGCCTTCTCTGCACTCTCTGAGCCCTTGCTCCTCGTCTGAGCTCTGTCTGTCCTGTTCATCCTGCCTCTGTTCCTCCCTGCCTGAAGGCCTTACTAATTCCGAAAAGCCTTGCCTGGATTGACTCTGCCTTTCCCCAGTTTCCTCCAAGGGCAGCAGAGCTGCTGTCTCAGTTCTTGTTCCAGCTCATCTTCCCCCGCAGATTCCGATTCTGATGGGGCATGACATGTGCCTTCATCTTAAATAGCATCAGAGGTATGGTGGTCTGCTTGAAGGATAGGAGAATCCGCTTCCAGTTTGGAGCTTCAGGGAGCCACTCCACCACATGTAGATTAATCTGCTCCCATTGTCAGTGTAGAAACTGGTTTAAGGAACTTAGTATTGCACTCTTAGTATTCCAGGGTCCATAGTTAAGTCTATTCATATGGATTCTAAGAGCAATATGTTGTGTTTGCAGTGAACAATGTAATTGGAGGGGAGATGCTTTACTGGTTTCCAAGGAACCTTCTCTATTAATACCTCCCCCTGTAACTGCCTCGTCAGGAGAAAGCCAGTTTTTCTGGGAAGGCTGACGCTTTTTAGCAGGTTCTTTAACTGTTTCCTTGTCTCTTTGTTCCTTGCCTGCAAACTTATCCAGAGTGTGGGATTTAACCCAGTCTGCTGTAAGGTCTTTGGTGGGAGTGCAAGGTCCCAGATCTTGTGTTTGTAGAAAAAATAGCTATATCTTTTCTCAGGGTCTTCAAATCATGTTGTGTAGTGTATTGTGAGCTGCCCTGGGTTTTCGGAGAGGGGCGGCATATAAATTGAATAAATAAAATAATAATAAATAAATGTTGTATGGCTATTAGTTGCTCAAATATTGAAACAACAGTTTGCGCTGTGAGAAGGCATTGCTTTACCATAAACTCAGTTGTATTTTCCCATTGTAATCTCTCCATACTCTGAATTAACTTGTTGTTCTTAGCTTTTTTAGCCTTTATCTCTGATTCTATACCAGATATGCTAGCTGTTTGTGAAAATAACTGACTGTTATTTTGCTCCCCGCCCCCAAGTATGGGAAAGTCCAATAGCTGTTGTTTTGTCAAGTCTCTTTGGAGGTTCCGTTCTAATATCTCAGATTTGTTAGAGATGGAGGGGGTGGAGTTTAGTTTTACTTACAGTTCTCTTTCTGTCAAAATGATCCTCAATTCTTGGTTGTTTTGCAGAGTTCAACAGTGGGAGAGATCCTGGGCTGGTACCTTGACGTTTCTTTCTTTTACCCATGTCGTATCAATCCCCAGCTATAGCAAAAGTCAGCACTTAATGAAGTTCTTCAGTCTTGCTATTTGTGTTGTATAAAATGGCCTTTGAGATGCCCTCCTAAGACGAGTGGATACTTGACCAAGCTTGCAGCAGTTCCAAGTATTTAATTCAAGGATAAGGCATGTGTTCATCTGTTCTGCCTTCTTCCAGTTTCATAGATAAAATGAACTTTACAGATTAGCAGAGTTAATCTGTTAAGGGACCTTGTAGATTATCTAGTCCAACCCCCCACCCAAGCAGGAGACCCTACACCTGAGATGGTTAACCTATGGTACGTGTGTGGGCCTGCAGGCACGTGAGCTGTCTCCTAGCTCAGCTTCACCGTGCATCCGCACATGCCTCCTGCCAGCCAGCTGATTTTTGGGTCTCTGCGCAGAGGGCGGGGCGCATGCGGGAGATGCGTGTGCATACATGGGGGGTTGTGTTTATGCGCAGGGTGTTGGGTCACATGCACATGCATGGGGGTGGGGGGAAGCACGGGGAAAGATGCCGCTCCCCCTGCGCTTCCCCCCACCCCCATGAATGCGTGCATGACCCTCCCAGGCCCAAAATGGACCACGGGAGAGTGTGGCATGCATGCACAGGGTCACGAGTGCATGAGTGGGGTGGGGGAGCACGGGAGGGTCATATGCACATGCACGAGGGGAGAGCAGGATGCAGAGGGGGCACTGTATTATGGGTGTGGGCACACATGCACGCACCCCCCCTGTGCTTCCCCCGCTTTCGGCGCACGACAGCAAAAAGGATAGCCATCACTGCCCTACACCATTTCTGACAAATGGCAGTCCAATCTCTTCTTGAAAGTCTTAAGTGATGAAGCTACCACAACTTCTGAAGGCAAGCTGTTCCACTGGTTGATTGTTTTCACTGTCAGAAAATTTCTCCTTATTTCCAGGTTAAATGTCTCCTTGTTCAGGTTCCATCCATTATTCCTTGTCTGGCCTATAGGTGTTTTAGAAAATAGCTTGACCCCTTCCTCTCTGTGGCAGCCCCTCAAATATAGGAAGGCTGCTATCGTGTCTTCCCTGGTCCTTTTCTTCACTAGACTAGCCATGCCCAGTTTCTGTAACTGTTCTTCATATGTTTTAGTCTCCAGTCCTCTAATCATCCTGGTTGCTCTTTTCTGCACTTTTTCTAGAGTCTCAGCATCTTTTTTATAGTGTGGTGACCAAAACTGGATGCAGAACTCTAGGTGTGGTCTTACTAAGGCTTTATAGAGTGGTATTAGTACCTCACTTGATCTTGATTGTATCCCTCTGTTAATGCAACTCTTAAGGTAGTTCTTTTGGCAGCTGCTGCACACTGGTGGCTCATATTTAGCTCCAAGATCCATCTCACAGTTACTGCTATTAAGCCTGGTTTCCCCCAGTCTATATGTGTACTTTTTTTTTTCTTGCCTAAGTGTAGGACTTTACTTTTCTCTACATTGAATTTCATTTTGTTAGATAGGGCCCAGTGTTCAAGTCTGTCAAGATACATCTGGATCTTGGACTTCCGGTTTGGCATCATGGCGAGACAGTCAGGGAATTAGTGGGCTCTAATGAGCCTTGTGAAAGCCCAGGCTGATGAACCGCTGCCGATGGGTCTTCGGACCAGAAACATCCTGCAGGGACAGGGAAGAAAGAGAGGCACCTTGGATGACCAAGAGGAACAGGCAAGTTCCTCGAAGGTCAGAGGAAACTCTCTATGATTCGGCGGCAGGGAATGGCAGCCATTGCGGCTGACACAAAGCTGGGACAACCGGATTAAGTATTGAGCAGGAGTGATGATCGGAAGGGAGTGTTTTGAAGCCGGGTGAGTGACACCCAACCCAGGTCAGAAACAACAACAAGGGAAACATTTTTTAACTATAAGACCCCTAGCAATAAAACAGTGGCTAATGAGCGCGGGGGCAAGAAAAGAAGATTTTGAAGTGTAATTTTAAAGAGATAAAAACCCGATAGAAAATTGACTTTTGAACAAAACTACTTGGAAATTTTAAATAACTAGATTTGTTTAAAGGATTGGAAAGAAATAAAGAGATCCTTCCCCCCCCTTTTTTTATTAATTTCAAGAAAATAAAGAGAATAGATAATAAGCTCTAAAATAGAAGTGGTGTATAAATAAAAGAAAAAAAAGGGAAAAAGAAGTGAGAAGAGCTATTTAAATTTGGACTGGACTTTAAAACTGATTTGATACTTTTGAAACTAAAAAGAAAAAGAGAAGCTAAGTAAGATTGTTGACATAATTGAAACAGAATGGATACTTTTTAAACAACCGGAAATTGTGGATTGCAGAGAGACACCTTCAGGAGTAAAAAGGAATATTGCAACTTGATTTTTGATTTGGAAAATTGTGAACTTTACAGATAACAACCGTGAGAATTTGTGAGGGAGGATTTTTTTTTTTTAATTTGATTTATATGCCGCCCTTCTCCGAAGACTCAGGGCGGCTTACAGTGCGTTAAGCAATAGCCTTCATACTTTTGTATATTTATACAAAGTCAGCTTATTGCCCCCACAAACTGGGTCCTCATTTAACCTACCTTAGAAAGGATGGAAGGCTGAGTCAACCTTGAGCCTTGGAGAGATTCGAACCAGCAGTAAATTGCAGGCAGCTGTGTTAATAACAGGGTGCTTTAAACCATTGTAGTACCAAGGCTCTTTTCTTTGTTTGCAAGCGGCTTGGGGAGAAAAAAGAAAGAAAAAGAAAAAGGGAATACAATGGAACTTTTATAATTGGAATAATACTAACTTAAAAAGAATAAAATGGCCCAGGAAACTAGAGAAATCATCAAATTGATGTACTTGCCATGGAAAAAGGAAATAAGAGAAATAATTATAATGTTACATGAAGAACTAAAAACTAAAATTTGAGGACACAAAAGTTGCAATGGAGCATATGCAAGCAGACAAGAAAATGAAGATGGAGAAACAAGACATAGAGGCTGAAAATAAAGAAGACAATGTGATTAAATATGAATGTAATTGAATATGTGGATAGTAATAATAAAAAGGAGGTCTTTAGAGATTATATTGAGATTAATAATAATATAAAGATGATTTCATTGGGATTAAATAGAGGAATGATAAAAGAAAAAGGTTGGAAAATATTAGGGAAGATAAGATAAAATAGAAGAGTCCAGGACTTTGATTTATATAATGACTATATTAAGATTAACAATGGTAATACAAATAAGAGAAGAATATGTTATAGACACTAAGAATTGATATATGGATTGAAGTTAAAATATATGAGAAATAGATTATCTATTTCTAGAGATTACACTGGGATTAACAGTGAAAAAGATGATTACACTGGGATTAACAGTGGGTAAAATAGAGGATAGAAAAAGGAAGATATAAATGAGAGAAGAATATGCTATAGATACCTAGACTTGAAATATGGATTGAAGCTAAAATATATGAAAACTAGATTATGTTAAAAGAAAATATATCAATAGATATAATGAATTAATTTTTATTGAGATGTTGGAGGGTAAGATTTAAGAAAATTGATGGCTACAATAATTGTGATATTGTTTCAATACCTATAACAATTGTAATAATTTGAATATCCTCAATAATACATTTATTTAAGCAAAAAGAAAAGAAAATTGAAAGGATATAGGATTATGATTTACTAAATAAGACTCATTTAAATTGGTTTTTAAATAAATGGTATTGTTAAATAGAATTTAGGGAAATAATTGTGAATTATATTATGTTGTGTTATTTGAATTAAGAACTTGTTTAAATGTTAAAGTGGTATATTTTCAAGATTAGAGATAAGATTTAAATCTGATGAAGTAATAAGTAAATAAAGACTTAATGAATATTATATGAAGTAATAATAAAATGTAAGTTCTAGAAATGGAAATAAAATTTAGAAATATAAACATGTTTGAATTGTATTTTTAATAGTGAGTATTTGGGGTAACAATTGTGAAATGTATTATGATGTATTAATTGAATTAAGATTTAAGGTGGATTAATAGAAGGGTAATTGCTTTGATTAAGTTAATATGAGTTAGCTTTCTATAAGATGGTAATAGTTGAGATAGGTGATAAGTGTTATGGCAAAAATAGAATACATAGCATTTTGTTAAAGATGAACAAAAAGTTGAACAAATTTATGACTGGATCAATGCTCTGTTCCGAAAAGATGTATTGTATGTTTATTTGTGTGTTTAAACCCCCACCCCCACCCCCAAAAAAGATCCATCTGGATCTTGAGCCTATCTTCTAGGCTATTAGCTATTCTGCCAGCTTAGTATTATCTGAAAAGTTGGTAAATTCCCCTTCTATTCCCTCATCTAAGTCACTTATGAAAATATTGAAAATACTGGGCCTGAGACGGAACCTTGTGGCACCCTACTGCTTACTTCCCTCCATGTAGACTTAGACCCATTAAGGACTACTCATTGAGTACGGTTTGTCAGCCAGTTGCGAATTCATCTGGTGGTGATGCTATCTATCCCACTTTTTTCTAGTTTACGAAGAAGTAGGTTGCGGTCTACTTTGTTGAATGCCTTGCTGAAGTCTAAGTATATTGTGTCCACAGTATTTTGCTGGTCTACTAATTTAGTCACTATGCTGAAGAATGAAATAAGATTGGTTTGGCATGATCTGTTTTTAACAAGCCCGTGCTTACTGCTAGTTGTTACTTTACTTGTTTCTAGATGTTGGCATATCTGGTTTTTTATTATCTTTTCCAATATCTTCCTGGGCATTGATGCTAAGCTGATTGGTCTGTAGTTTCCTGAGTCAGTTTTTTTTCCCTTTTTTTGAAGATGGGAACCACATCAGCTCTTTTCCAATCTTCTACTACAGCGGTTCTCAACCTGTGGGTCGCGAACAACCCTTTCACAGGGGTCGCCTAAGACCATCGGAAAACATCGATAGAGTCTAAAGGTTGAGCAACGCTGATGTAACCCAACCCTGTCTTGGACCTTTAATATATGTGTCTTCCATTCAGCTTGAAGCTGGGAAGGCCATACCATTCTTCGCAGGCATGGGGAGACTACTGAAAGGCAGTGGGAAGATTCGTCTTCCTTGGAACGGATGCAGATGGAACTGCTGGGTTGGATCTGGTCATAGGATATATTTAAAAAGTCACCCTTTGGGAGAGGGAGTTTTCCTGGGATACGTTTTTAGCCCTTCCCCCCCCATGTCGTTGAGTGGTAGAGTCCATTCTCCACCCCTTTCTGTCTGGGCTTTTGGGAGGAGAGCTGCTGCTCCTGCTGTCGCCGCTGCAATTGGCCATTGTTTCCCTTCCACTTGGGACCGTTGGTGGGAGAGAGAGTTTGGGGGCGATAGAGCGCAGGCTGAGGATCCCCAAATGTCGAAAGGAAGAACTGGGGCTGGGATCCTCTCTTGGGTTCCTCTGGTTTGCTTGAAACGGAGGGCAATGTAGAGGCCAAATTTCTGGGTTCTTGCTTGCTTTAGAAGAGGAAGGGACCGGTTAGGAGTAGGAAGTAGAGAAAAGTTGAGAGTTTTAGATCCTACGATAACAAAAGATTGCAAAAAAAGGAAAAAAAAGGCAAAATGGCATTGTGTGGCATCCCAGGTTCTAGGCCTAGAAAATACTGAGGTTTCCTAAAAAGTTTTTCCCAAAAAAAAAAAAAAAACTGAAAAAGGTTCAGTTCCTGCCTTTCAGCCAGGTGATTGCTTGTCAGCTTTGGATGGATTATTTAAAAAGTTAAAAAAATAAAATAAAATTGTAGAATTTTAAAGAGAAGATGTTAGGTGGCTATAAAATCAGAGCATCCTGTTTCATTAGGAAAGAATGGATGGGGTCCATGCTAGTTCTTTGGTATGATAGGTTTTTTAAAAAGAAAAGAAAATGAAATCAATATCTTTTATCCATAATATTGGCATAAACATCTCTTTTTGGACACTTCTGTTTTTCTTCCTTTCAAAAGTTTTGTGTTTCAGAATGAACTCTGAATGCCAGCCAGGCTGAGACCTTGCGTTGCATTATGGGTGCTGGCACGTGAGAGCACGTGAGTGCTCGCATGCTTGGACTTTTAGCACACAACGCCAAAAAGGTTCACCATCGCTGACATATACACACATAGCAACGAAAATAATTTTATGGTTGGGGGTCACCACAACATGAGGAACTGTATTAAAGGGTCGCGGCATTGGGAAGGTTGAGAACCACTGCTCTAGTAGTTTCCCGGTGTTTTAGGATTTTTGAAAGATATGGTGCAGTGGTTCTGAGAAGACCTCTGCCAGCTCCTTTAGAACTCTGGGATGTAATTCCTCAGGTCTCGGTGATTTGTGTTCTTCAAGATCAGACAGTTATTCTCTTACTATTTTTTTGCTTATTTTAACTTTTATTTCTAGTCTGTCTTCTATAGTTACGTTTTTGGTAGATTGGGCTATGGTTTTTTTTTGCGTGAAGACCGATGCAAAGAATGAGTTAAGCAGCTCTGCTTTCTCTCTGTTGCCTGTTACTTCCTTGCCATCTTCTCTCTTTATTGAATCAAAGTGTTCCTTTGATTTTTTTTCTTGTTATTTATATGTTGGAAGAAACTTCTTTTATTATCTTCGACTTTTGTTGCAAGCTTTGTTCATTCTGAGCCTTTGCTTTCCTGACTTAGTCTTTGCAGATTCTGGCTATCTGCTGATATTTTGCCTTAGTTGTGTGTCCCTCTTTCCATTTTTTGTACTTGTCCTTTTTGTCTTTCAATTTGCCAGAGAGATCTTTGTGCAGCCATGCTGGTTTCTTCTTGGATTTCTTGTTTTTTTCCTCAGTGGTATTGTGCTGGTCTTGTTTTTCTTTTTCAGTGGTATTGTGTTGGTCTGGGCTTTTATGATCATACTTTGCAGAGTTTCCCAAGTTTCTTGAGTTGTTTTCCCCTTTAGAATTTTCATCCAAGGAATCTTTCCCAAGTTCTCTCTGAGTTTATTAAAATAAGTTCTTAAAATCTAAGACTCTGGTGTCATTATGTTCTATTGCTTATGTTTGTGTTTACTTTACATTTATTTCAGTTGTAAATGATTTGGGGTTATGAGAGCTATGAGAGTAATGCTCAGACAGAGCAAGATGGCAATTATGAGGCAGCAGTGATTTAGTCATATACAGTAACATACTGATTTAAGAATTTGGTATATATGTAAGGTCCCAAAATACACTTGAGTCACCAGAATGCCAAAGAGAGAGACTCAAGATGAGGCTTGCAAAAAAAAACAAACAGATTTTTTTTATGGCCAAAAACAAAATACTGGGTGGAACTATATCCAGAACATACAGATACAATGCATGCGAGGAGATAGCCACACCTTGGGGAAGGTATGGCGTCCTTTTATACCCTCAGAGACGTCAGCTTAGTACCCAACTCTGGCCTCCCAATCCAGGCCTGTGCATTCCTTGTTGCCCTGCAAGGGGGAATAGAAACTTCCCAATTAGTCTTCTTGAGCATTTCTTTGTTTACTCAATTGGCCACTTAGGCCCCCTGGCCCTGGAAAGTAGGAGTCTATCCAGATCAACATAAATTAAGACTGAGATAGTACCATGCTCTTAGATGGCACAAGAAAAAAACAGGGAGAAGATTGATATGGGTTCAGGTCAAATGGCAGGGACATATGTTTGACAAATATTAGATACATTACAGGCCTAATAACAGAATATGTTTGTTACAGGAGATACAAATATAAAGGCATAATATATGTGATACAAATACAAAGGCATATGTGTATTACAAGAACCTAATGGTTACAGAATCTAGTATACCAGTATATCATATCCTAGCATTATTTATTATATCCTTATTATTGTTTCCCTTCATTCCACACTTTTTATTTAAATGATGGAATGCTTTCCATCGCGGGAATCATGTGACTATTCTTTGGATTAAAGGAATGAGACAAGGGAGAAGAAGGAAACCTCCAAGGGTTAACAATAATCAATTTTGCAAACAAAATTTGTGGAAATAATTTTTCCATACACACCTACTTTTGCTAAGAAATAGTGTACAGCAAGTCTATTCTGGGATATTGCTGTTTTCAACAGAGAGCGTTGTTTTAAACAGAGAGTGCTGTTTAACTAAGAAATTTAGAGCACTAGCAGTTGTATTAGGTATCATTGCAATCATTGGCTGTAACCTTACAATTCTATTCAGCATATAAAGGGAGTTCTGTACCATCTTTTGCCCAGGTGGCTGGTCCGTATACCTGAACTATTATTTCTGGAGGCCACTCATCTTTCTATGGCCTACATCCACATAAATAGGTATACCCAGTTTTTCACCTTGTTGTATTGTCAGTAGAAAAAGGAAGAAAAATAGATTTCACAGTTCCTAATACACATGCTTCATACCATCGGCTAAGCAATTGCACATAGGCAAATTTTCCATTTATCCAATATAAGCCATCTGGAGCATGCCAATTAAGAGTTACCACATCCGTCCATAACCCACTCAGTCTAGGTATATTTTCAAATGGGTTACTAGGTTGTGTCAGGTTAATTCCAGACTGAAAAGTAACAATAAGCAAAGAAAACACCCGTACATGTAAAATGATTTCTGTCTAGCTTCCTAACTGCGTGTCTAGGAGATGTCGGAAAAACATACGCTGCCAAGTCTTAGTTGCTGTAAGCGGTTTATTCCAAACGGTCGCTAGCACCGTCAGCGATGAAGAAAACACTTCATGCAAAAGGCATACAAAGTCGGCATTGGGAGCAGCCGCCTCCCAACGCCTTTTAAACCCACGCGCCCAATAATTACATTGGCTCACATGCCCTTCCGGATAGCGCACCCGGCCCCTGCATGAGTCAGCAATTGCAGCAAAGCAGGGGAAGGGCAGTTAAGCAAAACCCTAGCTCCGACCGCAGCGTGACCGGCCGCCTACTAATTATGCTAAACACCTACCACCACCTATGCAAACGACCACCCCGCCCAACACCCCTTCCGCCGGTCCAGGTAGGTATAGCGCCGGGGCCAACTTCATGTGCATAGCGCCAGGATCCGTGGCTGCCACCATCACGCTGAGTGGCGAGGGGATCTCGAGAGGCGGCTCCCCCTACCAGGTGTCCTCCTGGAATATATAACAATACACCGTTAATATCATATTAGGGTTTTATGTCCGTACCCCAGGGCCCTGGTTTATGTGGATATTTTTTATGGAACTGATCAATCAGCCGGCTAGCCCGCAAATTCGTAGCCGTAACCCATGATGATTCCTCAAACGGATAACCCTTCCACTTGATCAAATACTTTAGAGCTCCCCTACTGAGCTTTGAGTCTAATATATCCTCGACCTCATAGTGATCCCCTTCTACCGGGCCTGGTCTTAGTGTCTGTTCTCGAACGACATCCAGTGGTTTTAACAAACTACTATGAAACACGGGGTGGACCTTCCCCAGCAGTGGCGGTAGTTTTAATTCCACTGTAACGGGGTTAATCACTTTTACCACAGGGAAGGGCCCTAGATATTTGGGGCCCAATTTACAACTCGGTGTTTGTAGTTTGAGATATTTTGTAGACAAGTAAACTAAATCCCCAACTACAAACGGTTTGTGGTCTGCTCTTCTCTTGTTGGCCTGGTATTTATAGATTTCGGTTGCTTTGTCCAACGCCTCTTTTATTTGAGGCCAAAGACTTCGAACACGAGCAGCCCAGCTATCCGGTGACACTCTGTCCGGGTTCTGGAGAGCTAATTCGGGGATCGCAGGAAGGTTTTTACCTGAAACAACCTGAAATGGTGTAACCCCCGTACTTCCGTGAACAGTATTATTATATGCCACTTCTGCAAAGGGGAGTAACTCAGACCAATCTGATTGCTGATACGACACGTAACAGCGTAAATACCTTTCCACCATGGCGTTTGTTCTTTCTGCTGCTCCATTGGTGCTAGAATGGAAACCCGAACTCAGACCCTGTGACGAGCCTATCATTTTCACGAAATTACGCCAAAATACCGAGGTAAATTGTACACCCCTGTCGGAAATAATGCGTCGGGGTGCACCATGCAGTCGGTATACGTGCCATATAAACAGTTTCGCCAACTTCCGAGCTGACGGTAAGCCATGACACGGGATAAAATGAGCCTGCTTGGAAAAGAGATCAACCACAGTCCATATCACCGTATTGCCATTGCTCTCTGGGAGATCTACAATAAAATCCATCCCGATCTCCTCCCAGGGACTATTTGGTTCTGCCACCGACTGTAAAAGGCCGAGAGGCTTTCCTGGTCGAGGTTTAGTCATTGCACATACTTTACACCCTTTTACATACTGTTCGACCTCTTTCCTTACACGTGGCCCCGAAATGTCCTGCCGTTTTTGCATCGTGACATTTATTTAATACTGACTGCCTTAAGGATTCAGGAACATACAACTTGGTTCCTACCCAAGCTAATCCATCTCGACATGTTACCCTAGTGTCATGTTTTTTCAACCAGGCATCCGTAGCCACCTCTCGACGTAGATCATCTTCCCATAAGGACGAAGACCTGGTACGTGCCGTTCAGGCCCACTGTTGCTTATCAGGGATCATGGCTTGTACGACTTCTTCCCTTTTACTGTCAAACTGTGGGAGCCGTGATAAAGCATCTGCTAGGAAGTTTTTTCCTCCTGGCGCATACTTTAGTTCAAAATTGAATCTTTGAAAATACTGGGCCCAACGTACTTGTTTAGGCGACAGGCGTCTGGGGCTTTGGAGTGCTTCGAGATTTTTTTGGTCCGTCCATACTTCGAATCTGGTACCACTGCCCTCCAACAAATGCCTCCAGGTAAGTAGCGCCCATCTTACAGCAAATGCCTCTTTCTCCCAAATAGCCCACCGTCGTTCTGTTAGTGTCAGTTTGCGGGACGTATAGGCGCACGGGTGTAACACCCCATCACTGGTTCTTTGCAATAATACAGCGCTCACAGCAACGTCGCTAGCGTCTGCTTGTACAACAAATGGTAAGGTCGAATCAGGATGCCTTAGGGCCGGGGTACTTACGAGACCGCCTACTGCCACCAATAGCCTCCCACCGGCCAGTACGCTCGCACAGAGTGGGTCTCCTCAGGGTGCCGTCCGCCAGACAATGTCGGCTGGCGACCCCCAGGGGGAGAGCCTTCTCTGTGACGGCGCCCACCCTCTGGAATAACCTTCCCCCGGAGTTACGTATAATAACAGACCTCCGGATTTTTCGTCGGGCCCTGAAAACTTATTTATTTCAACTAGCTGGGCTGGCTTGAGCTAAATTTTAAATTGGTTTTAAATTGGGTTGTTTTAATTTACGGCCAGAATATCTAATTATTTTAATACTGTTTTTTAAATTTTGTATGCTTTGTTTTTACTTAGGCTGTGCACCGCCCTGAGTCCTATTTGGAGAAGGGCGGTATAGAAATTTAAACAAATAAATAAATAAAATAAATGCCGTAATATTGGTGACTGAGAGAACAGGACTTTTAAACTGTCAAAAGCCTTTTGACAAGCCGGAGTCCACACTAATATCTGTCCTGGTCTTGCTTTCAGACCCGAGCCTTTTGTACAGAGCAAGTCGGTCAGAGGGAGAGCTATCTGAGCGAATGCGGGGATGAACTGTCTATAAAAATTGGCAAAGCCAAGGAAGCTTTGCAATTGTTTCCGTGATGTAGGAGCTTGCCATTCTAATACTGTATCTACTTTTTTAGGATCCATTTCCAACCCGTTTTCTGAAATACGATAGCCCAAGTAGTCCAGCCTCGTGCGGTGGAACTCGCATTTTGATAGTTTGACGAAAAGTTTTGCCCGTAACAACTTCCTCAAGACTTGTTTCACTAATTCCGTATGTTCCTCCATTGTCCTGGTATAAATTAGAATATCGTCCAGATAGACCAGGACACCTCGATATAAGTGTTCATGCAATACTTCGTTTATGACCTGCATGAAAACAGCAGGAGTGCCTTGTAGACCAAAGGGCATCACCCTAAATTTATAGCTTCCCAAAGGGCAGTTGAACGTAGTCTTCCACTCATCGCCTGGCTTTATACGCACTCTGTAATACGCCTCCCGTAGGTCTAACTTTGTAAACACTCGCCCGGTTGATAGGGTGGCCAGTAGATCTTTCATTAACGGAAGAGGGTACAGATGTTCGACACATACGGCGTTCAATCCCCGGAAGTCCACACACAGACGTAAACCGCCGTCTTTTTTTTCACGAAACAGAACAGGAGCGGCCATGCGTGACCTACTAGGTTGGATGAAGCTTCTGGCCAAGTTTTTCTCGATATACCGTCTGAGTTCCTCCAACTCTGGCTTTGTCATGGCATACATTCGCGGCTTTGGCAACTTAACCCCTGGCTTTAGTTCTATAGCGCAATCAGTCGCTCTGTGAGGGGGTAGTACCTCACACTCCTCTTCATTGAACACTTCTGCTAGGTCCCTATATATGTCAGGATATCCTAGTTTTGGTGCATCGGCTGGAGTATCTCTCTGCAACCCCGCGCGCCCGACCCCCATCTCTGGTTCTGGTTCTGGGCCGATACTTAGTCTTACGTGTCGGTAACCGCCCTTCCACCATATATTGGGCCTCCATTTATCTAACCACGCTAGACCTAGGATGATAGGTTCCACTATTGTGTTCACAATGACAAAACGAATGTGTTCCCAATATTCCCCAGTTTCTAAGCGCACTAACTCGCTAACCCGTGTTGCGGCCCTGCCACCCAGTAAAGATCCATCCATCTGCTCAAAGTGAATGGGGGCTGGTAATTTCGCTGACTGCAAACCCAACTCCCTAGCCACACTCTTCCGGATGAGACACCGGGTACACCCCGAATCTATCAGGGCATCCTGTTGAATGGCTCTTGTAGTCCGTAGGTGTCTTAGAGTAACTGGGATGACAAACGGGTGTACAGGGTCACTTACCATAGAATCAATCGGAGCATCCTCATCGCTGCTATCCGGAACCAATGGAACACTGTCTTGTTGGATCGGACCTTCTGACTCTCCACTCGTCCCCTGGGTACCCCGTTACGCCATGGGTGTACCCACTCTGGACCTCTCTGACGACGAACGTGCCCGTTCACGGCCTCTCCCAGTTGGCTGTGACCTCAGGTGGTGGTCGGAATAGGAGGTATGGGACAATCGGCTACACGATGGCCCAACTGGTTACACCTGAAGCAGCGAATCGACCCCCTCCCCACAGGGACCAGAGAACGAGGCGGGGAGGTGTTCACCCCTTTGGGGCTTACTGGTCTTTCCGTGGCCCGACGAGGGGGAAAAGGAAGGCTACTCACACCCCGGGTACGGAATTCACATAGTCCGACATCTAAATCCACAGCTGCGCTGAACCATTCCGACAGCTTAGGTGGTAGTCCTCGATAAACACATGCTTGCCGTAATTCTCTATCCAGTCCGAGACGGAATTGATGCACTAAGAGACGTTCAGGCCATGTACAGAGTCGACCGGCCACCGTGCGAAATTCTTTAACATACTGTCTCGCCGGTCTACCCCCCTGTTTTATGGCCACCAATTCGCTTTCAAGCAACTGTGTTCTGGACTGGTCTTCAAACCGGCAGCGTAACGCTTCTAGAAAGAGTCCCACGTTTGCCAGCTCTTTAGCATGGTTGCTATGTAAATCAGCAACCCAATCTGCTGCCTCACCTGTTAAGACGGTGGTAATAGCAACCACCATGGCCCACTGGGACGGATAGAGACGGCCGTAGAGATCGATGTAACTTAGTATTTGACTCAAAAATAAAGAGATCCTGTCTGCACTACCATCGAATGTGGCCTGTATGGGGGGAGGCCCCCAGACTTGTTGTTGTTGAGGGGCGCCCACCCCCGGCATCCACAGCGGGGTTGGGGCCCCCAGCTGAGTATCCTGGAAGGCCCCTCTTTGCTGAGGGGTAGGGCCGCGGGGCCCCCCTTGACCCACCTGTTGGGAGCCAGACTGTCAAAAGGCGTCCTGGTCCCCCCCACGCACATACCCCCCCCACCGGGGTTGCGGAACCAGAAGCTGGGGAGGGACCTCTCCTGCCAGGTCTGTACACCCCCCTTTCAATGCGGAGCTTCGGGCTTGCCAACTGGAACCGAGTCCCGGAACTGCTCCAGCTCTCCCCATGACTCTGCCATGGCTCTTGCGACGGCACCCACGGTTGCCAGGAGGGGGCATCTCGAAAGCTCCCCTCTCCAAACTTCTCACGTAGCACATCCAGGGTGGAGGCTCCTAGACCCGTAGAATGACTCCAATCACACTCCTCGTCATCCAGCCACCTTTGCTCCCTCCACCCCTGGAAAGACGTGTCTCCTGACTGTGGCGAGGGCGGATTCGGGGCGGTGAGGGCGGAGCTCTGCCACCATTCACCCATCTCTAATCTTGTTCCACCGGAGCCGACAGCTTTGTCTTCAACAGAAGCGGCATCTCCCTGCACCAGCTTCTCCTTAGGGCGAACGACCAGCACCTCCCCCTCCTCAGCTACCTGAGCACCCGGCGCAGCCTCCACAATGGTGTCATATGCCGTGTCTTCCTCTATCGCCGATGTCCCGGCCGTCGTGCCTTCCGCCATCCCAGGTGCAGCACCAACGAGACAGACCAGTGAAAATGAGGATGTTAATGCCGACTTTCTGTCTAGCTTCCTAACTGCGTGTCTAGGAGACGTCGGAAAAACATACGCTGCCAAGTCTTAGTTGCTGTAAGCGGTTTATTCCAAACGGTCGCTAGCACCGTCAGCGACGAAGAAAACACTTCATGCAAAAGGCATACAAAGTCGGCGTTGGGAGCAGCTGCCTCCCAACGCCTTTTAAACCCACGCGCCCAATAATTACATTGGCTCACACGCCCTTCCGGATAGCGCACCCGGCCCCTGCATGAGTCAGCAATTGCAGCAAAGCAGGGGAAGGGCAGTTAAGCAAAACCCTAGCTCCGACCGCAGCGTGACCGGCCGCCTACTAATTATGCTAAACACCTACCACCACCTGTGCAAACGACCACCCCGCCCAACGCCCCTTCCGCCGGTCCAGGTAGGTATAGCGCCAGGGCCAACTTCATGTGCATAGCGCCAGGATCCGCGGCTGCCACCATCACGCTGAGTGGCGAGGGGATCTCGACAATTTTTCACACTGATCATTGCATTATATTCTCCTCATATTAGTCCTATGCATAAGAAAATTAGTCCCAAATATTGAACCATTTCATTAAATCAAATATAGAATTGATATCTATATCTTCAGGGATCATGATATCACTATCTCCTAGGACTACTGTGTTCAAGTCAGATTGACCTGATTCAATGTCTCAATTCTCCAGTGTAGGATAGATATATACATAGGAATAGAGTTTCTATGGGGAGCAATCCCTTGCACATTTACACAAGCACAGTGTCCCATTATTCCCCACAGGTGTGTATAAGTTCACAATTATAACAAGAGTAACAATGACATTCAGTGATACAGTTACAATCACGGGACCAACACAATCTGGAGAGTGTGAAGTTGCACAGCTGTTGTTGGGATCTTCAGACGGAATAAGAGAGGCCACCACTCAGGCTGGAAAGTCCAAAAAGTTGCTACTCCTGCAACAAGAAAAATCACAAACAAAACCCATTCATACCACAATGACCACACCAGTTTTTGGAAAAGTTTATTCTCAGCAGGTCTTCTCCAGAAATCACTTGCCACTCTTTAGGTTCTTCCACTGGTCCTTTTACATGGGTGTAATGGTCCACCCTTTGTCTTTAGGTTGGACTGCTGTTTCAGTAGTCAGCAGGACTTGGTAGGACCTGTCCCAGGCTTGGCTAAGTTTGTCCTCACATCAGGTTTTATCAGGACCCAATCACCAGGCTGGAACTTATGAACAGCAAAATCGAGAGGTAGGGTTTGAGCTAGGAGTCCTTTGATTCTGAGGTAAGATAAAAAAGAATAGAGGCCAAGTATACAGTTCTTTACAAACATGTCTTTAGTTTCATATTGTGGAATTTCCCCCATTCTGTCCAAACATGGTAATCCAAACATCATTTGGCAAGGCAAGGCAAGGGTAAAGATTTGGTTCACAGCAGAGATGATTTTGCATTCCATGGAACATGATATTCCCACTGCCTCCATTATTAATTGAAGCACTTTTGCAATAAAATGAGTCTCTTGGTTGCTGTCTATAGCTTCTACTTCTACTATATAGGTATATATAGGTATAGGTATAATATAGGTATTATCTGTTAATTTTGGTGACTACTGCTGAGTGGCTCTCATGGCTGGATAAGCCTCAACCCATCCAGTCAAGTGACCCACTATCACCAATAAATATCTAAGTCTCCCCACTTAAGTTAGTCTAATGAAATCAACTCAAATGCATTGAAATGGTCTCACACTAAAGTAGCCCTACCTTCTCTTTCTACTGCTCACATTTTCTTTAACTAACTTGTGCTGCTAACAAACAAACAAACAAGCAAGCAAGCAAACAAACAAACAAACGGATAGGATAGAGCACCTTGTCAAAATTGCATTCCGAGCCAAAAACAGTGAAACTGCAAAGGCAGGTATCAGATATCACCCTTTATCCTGCCTTTTTCAGGCTGGTTCAGCAGAGAACCAGCCCACAGCCCCCCCTTTTCCTGCTTCTCTCCTCCTTTCATCTCTCAGCATCCTTTCAACAAAACAACCCTCTGCATTTCTCTGTAACCTCAACACACAGGCATTCACAGGTCTCAGGATCACTTTACTTTATGAGCTTCGGGACATCTCACACACACACACATTCACATTTGTACTGCAATCAGACTTTTTGTATACATCAATTTCACATACAGAAATTTCATTTAATGCTTCCTCCATGCAAACTAAATTATTTCAGGGAGCTTTTCACAAGCCAATGCGCTCCATTTTCTAAATAGCTTTTTATGTACTGTTGTTAGAGGGTCTCCTGCAGGTTTGGAAATGATTACATACATACACATACACACACATACCATCAAACATTTCCAGACCTGTGGAGGTTGTTTTTTGTTTTAATTTTATTTCATTGGGCAACCTATAGCTTATTCTTAAAGCAGTGGGAAAACTCAGAGAGCAGTTTAAATCATAAATATGATTGTGGGCCCTAACTACTTTCCGTTTCCCACAGCTCCAAGCCGAGATGTTTACTTAATTTGCAGGCTGGCCAGACATATCACAATCAATTCTACATACTATTATTATAGATGCATATCCAAGAATTTTGTAACAGAAATCACACCAGATTGATCAAGTCAAATTATATGAGTCTCCCCATTTAGGCAGGTTTTACATTTTTATTACCTGCTAAAACCCAGGTGGGAAGAACAATAAACAATTTCTTCTTTATTCTTAGTTCTTTCAGACTTCTCTGGCTCTTTTGAGAATGGTAAATTATCAAGATCTTTATAACATTGCAATATTTCTTTGCCACCCATAGATCTCTCTTTAGACACTAGATTGTTACTACGTGCCTCAGCCCTGGGGGTGTTCTGTGTGTTCTCATTCTAACTTGGACCTCTCAGCAATCGCTGGCCCATTTTAAAGATCAAGATGTATAAGAGGTATACACATCGTTTGCATTTAGCCAGGGCTCTCATGAGCAAGTTTGAACTCCATTTTTCTTTTTTACAGACAACTTTTACTGCCACAACATTTTTCATTCATTTTTTTTTACTTTTTTTTTTCACAACTTGTTTGTAACGTGTTCCAGTGGGCTAACATAGCCAAATGGAGAACACGGCCCAATTCTTGTTACTAGTTATTTGTTCCAAACAGGCTACCAGCATGGTTGCCCATTTTTCCCAGGGGATTCCTTTCTGTCAGATCGAAGTCTGACTAGACTCTCTTTCTTCCTGAGGAGATTTCCCACACATTTCCGTCGGTGCGAAGCCTAACCAAACCCTCTCTTTTTCCCTAAGAGATTTCCCAGACCTCCCCTGCGGGTCCGAAGTTTGGTCAGAGCCCTCTCCTGCACTACAGATTCTTATTCCAACAGTCACACTCCTTTCAAAGCGATCGTCTCTGGCTGATCTCCTCTCGGATAATCAGAAACGCAGATTGGATCTCCGCACATTGCTTTGAGGGCAAACCTCTGAGGAATTTCCCTCGTCTCATTCACACACTCACAAAGCAACACTCCCCTTCCCAAGGAAAAAAAAAATACTCACACAGAAGAGCTCAGTTCCATACCCCCCCACAGTGCAAGCCTCTTTGTTAGGCGTTCAGGACAGGCAGGATCGGAGCCTGCCAGCAAATGACCAGATCAAAGTCACTGGATAAATTTTTCCAGGAGCGCTCTTGACTTCGGTACTGGTCCAAGCTGGTTTCTTCCATCTGCCTTTAATGAAGGCCACCAAGCCTCAAAGCGGCTCAGTTTATGGGAAGCTGAATGCAGCCACCTTGAAGAAACTTTGCCTTCAAGCCCCACATTGGGCGCCAGAAATGTAAGGTCCCAAAATACACTTGAGTCACCAGAATGCCAAAGAGAGAGACTCAAGACGAGGCTTGCAAAAAAAAAAAACAGATTTTATTTATGGCCAAAAACAAAATACTGGGTGGAACTATATCCAGAACATACAGATACAATGCATGCGAGGAGATAGCCACACTTTGGGGAAGGTATGGCGTCCTTTTATACCCTCAGAGACGTCAGCTTAGTACCCAACTCTGGCCTCCCAATCCAGGCCCGTGCATTCCTTGTTGCCCTGCAAGGGGGAATAGAAACTTCCCAATTAGTCTTCTTGAGCATTTCTTTGTTTACTCAATTGGCCACTTAGGCCCCCTGGCCCTGGAAAGTAGGAGTCTATCCAGATCAACATAAATTAAGACTGAGATAGTACCATGCTCTTAGATGGCACAAGAAAAAAACAGGGAGAAGATTGATATGGGTTCAGGTCAAATGGCAGGGACATATGTTTGACAAATACCAGATACATTACAGGCCTAATAACAGAATATGTTTGTTACAGGAGATACAAATATAAAGGCATAATATATGTGATACAAATACAAAGGCATATTTGTATTACAAGAACCTAATGGTTACAGAATCTAGTATACCAGTATATCATATCCTAGCATTATTTATTATATCCTTATTATTGTTTCCCTTCATATAAATACTTCAACATGCAACCTGAATTCCATAAAAACTTCCATGCAGGAACATGTTACATACATTGCTCAGATTAAATGCATAACTTTTATTAATAGTGGCTTTTATTTTTATTGCAGCTGTTTCATGCCAGCTTTATTGTGCAGATATATGCACCTGTTAAAGATTGAGTCAGGCTTTTAATTTCATTCCAAACCCCCCGCCCCCAAACAATCCTATCCTCTTTTACATATTTACTAGTTCAAACTACGTTTAATAAAATTAATGTTCATATACTGTTTTTTCTTATTTAATCTTAACCAAGCCACAGTATATTCTTAAAGCTTTTCTCAGGAACCAGTATCAGTCAATTTGACCTCTCTCCCACTTTTCTTTTCTTTTAGAGACTTGTCACACTACTTACAAGGCAAAGACTTGGAATCTGTCAATGTTTACAATGAATTACCATATTTTTCGGAGTATAAGACACACCGGAGCATAAGACACACCTACATTTTTTGTTTAAAGGTGTTTAAAAAATGTTTAAAATGTTTAAAAATAATTAATTTTTTTTAATTAATTTTTTTTTATTTTTTAGACAAACACACATACAAACATACAATGTATTTTCTTTAAACAGAGTATTTGTCCGGTTCACAAATTTAAACAGTGTTTAGTCATTTCAATTAAATTTACAATTTCTATATTTCCTTTTCCTGTTTATTCCTCATCTATTTTTTTTAAACCAATATTACCCTTCATCTTCATCTCTAATCTTAATCAAATTAAATTTTTCCCTTCTATTCTATATTATACCCCTTCCCATTGTCATCTATTTTTATATCCATCCTCACATTGGTTAATTATGTAATATTACAATTGTTTAATACAAATTCAACATTTTAATATAAATCAATTAGTTATATAACTATCTTTTTTGTATATTAATCAATATGAACATGAATATTCCAATTATTTCCATGCAATCCAATTTCTTATAAATCAATTAATTATATTTACCAATAACAATAAACCAAATAATTTTCCCCATATAAAAGAAAAACTTATCATTGTCTAGATTTCAAAAATACAAAGACAAATATTCCAATTATTATTCATTTCATTTTTACAATCATGATTTCCCATTTATTTCTTATTACTATTCATATTTCAATTTTAAATATGTATAACATCTTTCTCTTTCATTTCTTTTTCTTTTTCTCCCTTCCCATTTTTATTTTTGCCTTTTTCTTTCTCCTTTTTTTCCTTTTGTGTTTTAAAATCTTGAACTCTTCTCTTTTGCCCTAAATTTTCCATTGTTTGCACCTACCTTTTTTGGTTAGGAAAAAGAAGAAAAAGAAATTTCTCTCTGCCTCTGCCTCTGCCTCTGCCTCTAAGCAATTTTGCCTCGCTCCAGCAAACAGCCTGTTTTACTTTTATTTTCGTTTTCAGCATAGCTTGATTAGCACAAGGGAAAAAAAATCTGCTCCAGCAATTTGCCTCTTTGCAGCAAGCAGCAGAGCTCTGCGCAAAACAGCTGAGAGCAAATCAGCTGGGAGTCGGGAGGCCAATCAAATCAATTTGTGCTAATTAGGCTGTACTGAAGCTGATAGGAGCTGTTTTTTCTTGCTGTTTGCTTGGAAGGAGGTAACTGGTGCGAGGCAGAGGCCAAAGGGTGGGGGCCAGTGGGTGGGCAGGGCTACATTCGATGTATAAGACACACCTAAATTTTCACCCCCTTTTGGGGGTGGGGAAGGTGCGTCTTATACTCCGAAAAATACGGTACTTTATTTCTTTTATTTTCAGCATTTGTTTCTTACTTTTCTATAACATACTAAAGATAGCTTGTAATAAATTATTGTGATTGTAACCAGTAATAAAAAGTAGGTATTAATAAAAGCAATAGTCTTGAACATGAATGGAATAGAACTATTGGCATTAAACAATACAGAATGCTAATCTGAATAATTGACTGAAAAATGAACATTTTTGCCTGCCCACTAAAAGTGCATAATAAACGTTATAGAAGAATTTTGCTAGGGAGACTTTGTTACAGCGAACCGGTAGTGACAGGATTTGAAACCCACTACTGATGTCAACTTAAATTCATCTTTCATGCCTTTCTGATTTCTGGGTGTCTGTCTCAGTGATCCATTCATTGCATTCCAGATATGATTTCTAAAAGCAAATTAAATCCTAGATTTATAACACCTGAAAATATATACATAATTTGAATGGCTTCTATGGCCAGTGATAGAATGGAATATATCTTGTGAAAACATGAAAAAGTATTCAGTAAAATATATGGTAGTCTGAATAACCTCGCAGAACATAAACACTTCATCTTGTAGTAAAACTATTCTTAGCACCACTTCACTCTACAGGAAGCAGAATAAATTCTTGAATCTTTTATGGTAGCTGAGACCCAGACATTTTCACAAACACATCCCTGTCCTAAAATAACTAAGTAAGACCACAGATTTATATACTGCCTTTTTCTCTCATCTGAAATCCCCACATATCCAGTTGGGAGAGTTCATTTATATAGTTTTTCATCTATAGCCTATAGATGAGCAGTGCAACAAAAATGTATTTTATGGTAAATTATTTGTTTTTAATATCTCTCGGTATTCAGTTATTCTGCAGTTGATAAAGTATGTATTTTAATCCTGTAATAAAGTTTACTGAAGTGTTAACATCTGATCATAAATATAATATCATGAACATAGCATAGGATTTGGGTGCCTTGTTGTTTAATTATCTCACTTTTTTTGTTGTTTCTACAAATTCTTAATTTTAGATTGTTATATTAATATTTGAATACGACGTAAAAATTAGTTTTTTAAAACAAAATATATATAGTTTCTCATCTCGATTTTTCCCCTTAAGGGAGAAGATGAACATGTATGTGTAATTAGTCAAATATGAAGCAGAGGAGGCAGAAATTATTTCACTAAAATTATAGTGAAAGCTGCCTATAGGTTTTGCTAGGAGAGATACTGTCAAATATAGGGACAGAATAGTTTTAATCTGCAGTTTACCTCCATATAGTGCCAGCTACTTCAGGGCAATATTGTAAGTCAACACATTCATATCATTTATACAATGCTACATATTAGAATTAGAATAGGGGCTTCTGAATACATGAGAGCATTGAAACAGACATGTAATGATGGAAACATATACTGTGCTGAAGTTTTCTGAATGGAACCTGATGCATTTTACAGGTATAATGTAGGGAGGGAGGAAGGGAGGGAGAGGGGGAAAGGGAGGGAGATACCTGTATGTATACAGCTACATAAACATGCAGTTGAATTATGTGAATGCATCTGGAAAGACAATAGATATATTTCATGAAATGTGATTATATATTTAGTATTGTTTTAAATTAATAATCATTGAACCTTTCCTCAGATATATTAATTAATTGGTAACAGTTTAAATTAAATTCTGTTTTCTTTTCTCTCTCTCTGTTTTCCTGATGTCTTCTTTATTAAATGTTCTGTTTTTGATAAGACCCAAAATGCTATTCAGCTCCATGAGAGGATTCAGTCTTCTAGTATGGATGCCAAGTTGGAAGCATTGAAAGATTTAGCCAGTTACTCACGTGATGTAACATTTGCCCAAGAATTTATCAATCTAGATGGGATTTCACTCTTAACACAGATGGTTGAAAGTGGCACTGAGTAAGTATTCTGTTGTAATTCTACTACCATTTTTGTACATTTTTCATAGCTATCTTAAGGTAAGCTTTGCAAATTACATTCACTGGACCATATTTTGAAAAATGAGTGACATGATCCCTCATTCTGTTGAAACCGATGAGATATGTAAGTGAAATATGTTAAAAAGAAACGGTTACTTTGGTGAAATTTAAGAGAATTTATTTATCAAGAAACCAATAATAACAGAGTTGGAAAGGACTTTGGAGATCTTCTAATCCAACCCCCTGCTCAAACAGGAGACTCTATGCCATTCTGAACAAAGAGCTGCCAATGTCTTCTTAAAAATCCCCAGAGACAGAGCATCCACAACTTCTGGAGGCAAATTGTTCCACTAATTAATTGTTCTTATTGTCAGGAAATTTCTCCTTAGTTCCAGGTTGGTTCTCTCTTTCATTAGTTTACATCCATTGCTTCTTGTCCTGCCTTCAGGTGCTTTAGAGAATAGAAGTTGACCCTGTTCCAGTATTTGAGGGGCTCAATAGAAATTGAGCCCCTCGAATATTGGAAGATGATGCCATCTCACTCTTAATCTTTCTTTTCATTAAACTACACATTCCTGCCATCTGAAAAAATGAGATTATGTTACATATTTTTGATAGCCTGTTTATTTATAATTATAACCTACCTTAGAAAATCCTGACATTGAGCGTAACGGAAATCCAACATTTCTATTAGTAAAGTCATGTAACTTTCTTGAATATAGATTAGATGCTAATGAAGCTGATCCTAGTAGCCTTTAAAATAACTGGGACTTTATTGCATTGAAATGAAACAAAGTTGTGGCTAACTTAATCTGAACCCAGTCCCAAAGTTTTATTTTCGTAATCTAGAGAACTAAATATTAGATGATCCTAGAAGAGCCCAAACCCTGTGATACTGTGTAGTTTTCTGATAAAAAAGACAATATCCAAATAGTGAGTTTTATGAAATGATGTAATGGATAAGTCTGTTGAAAATGATACTGCTGGGATGAAATTTATTCTGCCTGATTTCTGCTTTAGAACTAAATAATTTAATCACATTGACATGGAATAAATTACCTGCCCTCTAGGTTGGCTTGACTTGACATATGTTAGGTCAGAAAAATAAATAATTTAACAAGGGAACAACCAATATTCTCTTTTGGAAGCAATTTCTTAAAATCATTGTGACATATTAGTATTGTTTTATATATCACACACAATTTGAAAATCTTAGATTATGCATTAAGAAATAGAAAACTATATGCAAATTGAAATAATTGTTTATTTATTTAATTTAGACTGCAATGTCTAGAAATATTTTTATAATGTGTAATTACACATTTTACATATTCCAATTAATAGAATCCACATTATGAAAACAAAGAAAAAGATAATATAATCTTTTCCAATCAAGTTTCCAATAGCTTCAATTCATTAAAAATCAATCACAGCTTAGTTGCAAGCTAAATACCTCATCAACTCATAGCTATTCCTGTCACATAATTAATTTGACCTCCTTATTTAATAGGAAAACAGTATTGAGGGAGATGATAACCTTCCACTCTGACAAAATTGAACTGAAACCTTCCAAACCATAATTACTTCAGGAAAAAGACTTCTAAAAGGTCACTGCAGTCACACAGAAATAAGGATGCTGCGTGCTGCAGTGGCATACAAATACAGTTAAAACTGCATTATATTTTTCTTCTTTAGTTATGAATCCTTTTGTTTTACTTGTAAGAGAATTACTCATGGAACACTGAGATTTAGCAATGGCATCTGTCCAATCCTTCAATCCCAACAAAGATAGAAATTATTTATTGTCATTTAAAAAATAGGACTTATATTATATAATAAACATTTTATGGTATTTGGGAAGAAATTAGATTGGACATTTATGCATGAGAGCTTTAGAATTGCAAAGTTGAACCAATTTCTATGCTATCTCTAAAGAGGACCAACAGAGAAGGCTCTGGCACCTTCAACATGGTTTTGCTATGCTAGGCCTTGGCAACTTTTACTTTAGAAAAAAGTGATTCAAGTATTATCAGGGAAGACATAGGATTGTCCCATTTTATGGGTTACCAGTAAGTATTTTGAGAATATCGCTAAAGCTGATCAGCATCATTTCTAATTTACCATGGACAACTGCAAGGATCATATTTATGAAAGTTTGGAAGGAGGGATACACTTTTAAAAAGAAATTAATACAATTCTTCAAAATGTTCATATTTGCAACCTTTTCAAAAGTGCAAAGCAACAAAAGCTTTTTCCAAGTGGTGCCATCATTACAATTAGCCAATCTAATTGGATGAGAGGAGTTAATAGTATAATACCTCTGGGGAAAAGCACAGGCTGAACAAGACTGGGAAAAGTAATTGTAATTTCCAAATTCATCCTAATATTTTTTAATGTATATATTTTTTATTATGATAACATTTAAAATTGTAGTGGAAGAATTGAGCTTGGAATGGAAGACTGGGTTTTTATACCTTCCGTTCCAGAAGTTCTTTGGACTTTCACACTCCGAAACTGCTTCCAGTGTGGCACTTATCTTCCAGGGACCATTGCCCTTGGCATCCTCCCCTAGTCCTAAGGTTTCAGAGAACTAAGGATATTGCAGATTATGTTGCCCTTGTAGCAATTATAAAGGAAGAGGATTTCAACAATGCTGCTTCCTTGTTCCTTAGCATAAAGAGATATATGTAGATATTTCAGCCTTCCTTCCCTTCTTGGGAGATAAACTTGGGGGTTACTGTTCCCTGCTTCCCATTTTCATCCCGTTAATGGAAGAGGAAGAATTCTAACTAATGGAAGGGCCACATGTCACATATATGATTGATTTCTTTTGGCTGCAGTATGACCCCATCCAAATGTAGATTCCTATAAACTTTGGTTAAATCATAGTTTAACAAGAAACATGAATATAGCCCAATGATTTGAACAATGTTCACAGTATTCAGTATTAATTTTATCAGGATTTGAGGGTTAGTTTTTGTCTGTTGAATTACAAATTATGAGAACTGATATTTTATTATTCCTGAAATATATATTAAAGGGTCAGTCAAACTGCAGTTTAGACCACAGAAAACCAAGGAGCAAGAAATACATATTTTTCTTGCATATTGCACTACATAGAATGTACTTATTTTTGTAAAATCCAGGCAATTTATGTTGTGTAATGTGTCTTTCTTGTACACTGCTGTAAATCACAATATTGTTTTTCATAAATGGGTAAGCACTGCATTTTTAACTTGGTGATTTATTTTTTTCCACCATTTTTAAAAAAAATTGTGGATGGCTAAATAATCTTCTAAATAGTAAGGCCAATCTCTCCTTCTCCCTCTCCCTCTCCCTCTGGGGCCTCTCCCTCTCCCTCCCTCCCTCCCTTTCTCTCTTTTGAGATTGAATCCATCTAGACAGAGTTTTCCAGGAGGCAGGGTTCAGATTCTTTATTACCAATTGTACAATCATATTTTATTCCCTATAAGTTGTCCTAACTGGATTTAAAAGCAAATATACTTCTTTTTATGTAATTAGAGGTTTTGCCAGATATACCACAAAGGAGTTGTCTCATCGAAGGTCGGCAAAATTCATCTCAGCTGGAAATGACTCCTGGCAAATATAAAGTTGCACATTCAGCAAGTATTAAGCTTTGTGGTGTAGAGAATTCCAAAAGGAACTGCTGTTCTTTTGGTAGAAAGCCAGCTCTATAATACAGAGCCCCTTTGGGACCAAACAGTGAGCATATTGTGGTAAACAAATGCTTGAGCAAGCATCTTTTCACTATTATTTCATAGTTTTGCCATTGCTCTTCAATTATTTTCCCCCTTTCTATTAAAATTAGTTTCAACAAAAGTTTGTGGTTGATTGTTAATGCTGCCTGAATTATTGAAGATGGTGCATTTTTATATTGTTTGAATTATGTGGCTTTTTATAAGGAATTCAATTTTCTCTCAATACCATTTTTAATTGTTAGAATACGTCTAGTCTGGTAATTGTAAAGCATCAGCCACCATTCATTATCTACAAATGACAAATGTTGTGATGTTAATTTTTGGAGCAACATGCAAAGTTATGTCTGTTCTGTTCTATCTTACTATAACTATGTTGCCAAGCAAGATTGATATGAATTCATGTTATTTCTCTGTTAACATCAGGTGAAAGGTCAACATACAAAATAGTGAATAGATTGCTTATTCTTCTGTTCTCATCTGTTATAATGAGAAGTGTCATAAAGACCTGGAAGCATTTTCTAAAATAAACCTATATTTTTATTTATTTATTAAATTTATTGGCCTCTCTATCCCATACACCACTCTCTCTCTCCCTCCCGCCCCCTCCCGCCCTCTCTATCCCATACACATACACACTTTCTCTCAAAGATTCCGTTAGTTTGAAAATCCCAGCTTCATCCACTTGTATATTACTGTAATGCCAAAAGCTCATTCATTGTAGCTCTTTGCTATGAGAGGGGATAAAAAAATTGTTGATCCTGTTTAACAGTATGATATGATTATCCTCTGTCCAGTTGTGAAGAAATTTTTGTCCCTGATAATTCTGCTAAAAGAGTGTAACCTTTTCAGCACATAAAAATACAGTACTTCAGCACCTTTTTGTTTAATTTGTTTTTCCCACAATAAACCTTTTTTGAGTTGATTTCCATATTTCCTCCAAGTGTTTTTAACTCATATTGTTATATATTCGAGTCTGTTTCACTTGAATGATTGCCAAATGTGATTTTATTAGACTTTATTCTAACCCTCAGCTAAATTCAAACAGACAACACAATGTCTTTCTGTTTTTCCTTACCTGAAATTTTTTAAATTTTTGCAGACGATATCAGAAATTGCAGAAGATAATGAAGCCCTGGTAAGAACCTGATTGGCTCATGACCCTGCAACTTTCCTCTTCTTTGCATGATTAAATATCAGGTCTTTCTGCTGATTTTATTTATTTAAATACCTACACATATTTTCAGCAGTACATTTTTTTTGCTTCTCTTTACTGTTCTTTTACTCCTATTTGCACAATTTTATTATGATCCTTTCTGTTATTTTTTATTTTATTTACTTTTCACTACTTATAGAATGGATACCTTATATTCCTGTGTCTGTGACAAATTTTGGCTAGTGCTTTTATTGTTTGAGTGATAACTATTTATTTTATAAATCATTGTACATACCATATTTTTTGGACTATAAGATGCTCCGGACTATAAGACACACATTAGCTTTAGAGGAGGAAAACAAGAAAAAAAAAATCTCCCCGTTTGCTATGGCCCATTCACAGCCACCATGGCCCATTTACCATGGCCCGTTCGCCACACCGCAGCCTCCTTGCCACAGCCCATTTGCTGTGATTGGCAGCAATAGGCGGCGATCCCCACTGCCTAGAACACCTGATCAGTGCCATACCAACCCTCCTCCCCCTACCGCAATATTTGATCTATAAAATGTACAAACACTTCTATCCACTTTTGGGGGGAGAAAGTGCATCTTAAAGTTCGAAAAATATGTGCATGATCATCAATCATGAACATTTTAATTTCTAGCATGTGGCAGCTGGGGATTATAGAAGCTGAAATTCAGCACAGTTTGAAAATATCAAATCAGTGAACACTATTTTAGCATCTGTTGTTATGATTAGAATGCTTTTATGTCAATTTTTTTTTGAATGAGATATTTCTATATTTAACAGGATGCACTGTGTATTTCACTTCAAGCTGTCAGTTGTAAATTGCAAGAAATTCTTGAGTTGAGATGATATAGCAATAACAATAGCACTTAGACTTATATACCGCTTCACAGTGCTTTAATTTTAAATAATTTTTATTAATATATTCTATACACCAATACTCAAATAAAATATACAATCCTGCCACCATGGTATAATTTGATTACATTGCCCATAAATATAAAGTCATTCCGTTATACATTCATATTTGCCATTATATATATACATCATCATATACCTATTCTACCCCACCTTTTCTGGACCCAATCGTACCATACTTTCCAACTGTTATAAAATTCTGAATCTTTTTTACCATTGATCAATCTAGTTAATCTATCTGATTCCGCACACTCATTAATTTTATATATTATTTTCAAATCTATTGGTAAGTATTGATTTTTCCACTCCTGCGCATACGCTAATCTTGCTGCAGTAATAATGTGAATCAACAAGAACCATATATCTGATTTAACATTCAAAGGTTTTGCCCCCAATAGGAAAATCTCGGGCCTTAATTCCAAATTAATCTGTGTAATTTCCAAAATCCATTGCCGTATTTTTTTCCAATATTTAACCGCCTGCGCGCAGGTCCACCATTGGTGAAAATAAGTTCCATTACTGTAACCATGCTTCCAACAGCGGGCAGATGTCCCGGGAAACATTTTAGCTAATCTCGCCGGGGGGAGATGCCACCGGTAGACCATTTTATATATGTTTTCTTTGTATGAAGAAGCCATAGTTAATTTCATATTTTTCAACCAAATCTGTTCCCATTGCTGGAAGCATGGGGACAAAATTTTGTCCCCATGCTATCATACAATCGTTCACTACATCCTGTCCTATCTGCAGAGACAATAAATATGCATAACATTTAGATAGTATTCCTTTCCCTCCTTCTAATAAGATCTTATCCAATTCTTGTCTTTTACGGTAGATTCCTTCACTATATAAATCTTTTTTATACCTGGAGTGCACTTGAGAATAAGACCACCAGTCTATCTTATATCCTTGAAGAGTTAATAATTCTCGTGACTTCAGATTACCCTGAACATCCAAGAAAACTTCATACGTCAATGTTTTCTCCCCTTTATACAATGTCGGGTAAATCTGAGCTTCCTGCGCCAACATCCAACATGGAACTTTTGAATATACTCTTCTTCTAACCTTTTCCCAAGTGTACCCAAGCGTCCTATGTAAATAGTGATCATCAAAGTGTCTAGGGCAGCCGGATGCTCCCGGCCATAGAAAATAGTGCCAGCCATGTTGAAGACCGGCTCCCTCAAATGTCAAAAGTTGTCTCTTTTGTAGGACCATCCATTCGTTCACCCAAATCAAGTTCGCTGCTTGGTGATAGAGCTCCCAATTTGGGAGTCCAAATCCTCCTCTATTTTTGGGTTCTTGTAACATTTTAAGTCTAATCCGCGGCCTCTTTCCCTGCCAGATAAATTTAGATATACTCCTATCCAAATTTGTAAAAAACTCTTTATTCAACCTTACCGGGGCTGTTTGGAATAGAAATAACCATTTGGGTAACACACACATCTTAATGGTTGCCACCCTTCCCAAAATTGATAGCTGGAGATTTTTCCATCTTTCTAGGTCTCTGAGCATCTGGCTGTAAAGAGGAAGGTAGTTATCCTCCTTTATGGAGGAGCATCTGGCAGTCAACCATATACCCAGATACTTAATTTTATTTGTTATTCTTAAACCCATTAACTGCTCCAGCTGTTGCCTTTGCATCTGAGTCATATTTTTTGCTAGGATTTTAGTTTTTTTTTCATTCATCAGTAATCCCGCTACCTTCCCATACTCTCTAATCAAGCATAATAATTTCAGGCCCGAGTCCAGTGGTTGATCCAAGATAAATACAAAATCGTCTGCATAAGCCTGGACTTTAATTTCCTCCTGCCTAATCTTCATTCCTCTTACTTCCGTGTTTCCTCTCACTTCTCTAAGCAGGGGCTCTAAAGTTAATACAAATAGCAATGGGGAAAGGGGACATCCCTGTCTTGTACCTCTACGAATTTGAATTCTCTCCGTCTCCTCTCCATCTATGAGAACTCTTGCAGTCTGCTCCCGGTAAATAGCTCGAATTGCCCGAATAAAATTCCCACCAAACTCCATATATTCCAATTGAGAAATCATAAATTCCCAACTGATTCTGTCAAACGCCTTTTGGGCGTCAACAAAAATTAAAGCTAATTGTTTATCCGGGTGATTTTCGAAAAATTCTAGTGTATTCATGATAATTCTAAGATTATCTCATAGATATCTATTAGGAAGGAAGCCGTTTTGGACTGACTGAATGAATGAATTGGTTAAGGAAGCAGCTAAGCCTGGCTGCAAGAACCCCCGCGAATATCTTATAATCGGAATTTAGTAATGATATTGGTCTATAGTTCTTAATAAGAGATAGATCAGTTCCTTCTTTTGGGATAATAGAAATATAAGCCTCAGTCCAAGATACTGGAACCTGAGCCTCTTTCATAACCGCATTGAATAAATCCGTCATGTGTCTTCCTACCACATCAAACACTATTTTGTATAATTCAACTGGAAGGCCATCTCTACCCAGGGTTTTGCCATTCGCCTGTGCTTTCATAACTGTTTCTACTTCCTCCATCGTAAATTCTGCATTAAGAATTTCCTTCATTGTTTCCGAGATTTTAGGCAAGTCTGTCTTTTCCAAATATTTCCGAATTTCACAAATATTTTCCTCTCCTTTCTGATAAAGCTGTGTGAAAAAATCCTGAGCTACCTTCTCTTGCCTTCCTTAGTACAATGAAGATTCCCAATTATATCTTTCAGCCCTTCTATTCTCCGTTGTTCCTGCTCCTTTCTAAGCCGGTAAACCAACCATCTTCCTGTTTTATTCACCCTTTCAAAAAAATTTTGTTTAGTCCACTTTATTTTATTTGCTAATTCCTCTTGATCTAATAATTTAATCTGATATTGCCAGTACTCCCTTTCCTCTATCAATGTTGTCTGGGTTAATCCATTTTGCATCCTTTCACAGTGCTTTATTGCCCTCTCTCAGTGATTTACAGAGTCAGCATATTGCCCCCAACAATCTGGGTCCTCATTTTACCCACCTCGGAAGAATGGAAGGCTGAGTCAATCTTGAGCCTGGTGAGATTTGATCTGCCAAAGTGCTGGTAGCCGGTGATCAGCAGAAGTAGCTTGCAGTACTGCACTCTAACTTCTGTGCCACCGAGGCTCATATGGATATATGTAATTAATTTAAAACTATTGTAGAAGCTGAAAATTTTGTAGGCAGGGAAAACTATTTGTAATCTTATAATATCATTTGCTTAGCAAAAATTGATTACTTTCCATTTTGTCTATGAGGTTATAATGTTGCATCTTCAAATCTCAAATTTAGTTTGATTTTTCAAATTAGGCTATTATATAATAATTCTAATTTATATTCCAAAAATGTTAGGCCATCTAATGATGAATTGCAGGATATCTCTGCACTTTTTCTATGTAAATTTCACTTTTCTCTTTTGAGTGGTTGTCCAGTATTCACAAATTATAAAATATTTTGTTTGGGTCTAAAATAAAATGTTATATTCTTTGCTCTTGTTTAGTTTTTTTGATATTGAAATATTGTTGCAGGACCTGATCTTCATCTCTATCTTCTTTTACCCATTGTAAAAAAAAATTTGAGGCTTCAACAGCTCTTACTGTTTTCACCAAGATGTTATCTCTGTACTCTTGTAATCTAATAATAGCCCATCGTCCACATAGTTTCACATCTCTTGACTTAATGTTTGTATCTCTTATTTGTTTTCCAAAATTTTCAACTTTACTTTGAATTACTTCTCCACTCAGTTGTCCTGTAAATACTTCAAGATTATTTGCATCTCAATTTTTGTCTTCCTTTTCAGATCTCTTTTAAATGATGCAGTTATTGATGTTGTTATTGAAGTTTATAACATTATTTCCAATTTCTCAAATACCTTTTGAAATGTCTCATATGTAATGCCTTTTTGTGATTTCTATAGGTTTCATTACTTTTCTAATAATAGCTGCTTCATCAGTTACATAAGTAAAAGGGAAATTTCAACTTTTTTATTTTTGGTTTTCTCTGGCCCTGAAATCTTTTATCCATTCTGGCATTCTATAATTTTATAGCCAAATGGTTTGTCTCAGATTTCTTTCATCTTTGTTTTACAAAGTCCACTAATCATCTTCCCACTAGAACTTTAAACTATTATTCTATTTATTTAATTATTTTTAAAACAATTTAGTAAAAATCCTAAAACTTCAAATTTCACTTCCTTCCTAATCCATTTTAAACTTTTTAAAAGAAGTTCTTATTAAGTTTTTTTTGCCATTGATCTTAAATTCTTTAAATTGTTTACTCTTTTGTTTAATCTGGAATAAAATGTCACACCATTTTTTTTTAAAAAAAAGCCAAAACCAAGCTTCTGTTTCGAAGATCTCTTTTAACTTTTAACTATTTGTAATTCAGATGTGCTTGAGAAAATGAGTGTTAGATAGATGGATTGAAGAGACTGGAGACAGGCTTCAGACAACAGCTCTTTAGTCAGCAATTATTTACAATCCAGCAGCAGCCTCTCAGACAGCTGGCCCTTTTATAGGGAGCTGTCAGGGAACCCAGCCGATTACATTCAAGCATTCTTCCCACTCAAATAGCGGACCAGAGGGAAAACTATCCTGTCAATATCTAACAATGAGGTTTCAACGAGCCTAGAGTCTTCTGTGAGCTTGGTGTCTGTCTTGTGGTTCCTGGCAGTTAACTTATGAGTCGACCTCCATCCTATGTTCTCCTCACAAGGAGTAGCTGTCTGGGACACAGTGGGCAATCTCTTTATCTCTCCTTTTTCTAAAAAGCCCAGCCATCAGTCTCTCTCCCACCCCCCACCCATCCCATGTTGTCTCAACTCTCTAGGAATCATCATAATGCGCCTTTGTCTTCATCCAGAAGAGCCCAATTTTTTAATTGGAATCTCACATACAGATGGAAAACAGTATTGTGGAACTTTCCACCCCTTTTATTTTTGCTGGTGAGAAGTTTTGAAAATATACTATGGATGCATTTGGAACATGGCAGTTAAGGAGTTTGCCTGTTTCCAGAACGTAATGCTGGGAACATCACTAGTTAAAAATTTTCAAGTTCCACAAATCCTCTATAACAGGGGTGTCAAAGTCAAGGCCCGTGGGGTGCTTAAATCTGGCCGATGGGGCCACCCTGAAATCAGCAAAGGACCAGCCCATGGTGCCTCTGCCAGTGAAAAGGGAACTTGGGGGGTTGCGCACAGCCCCTGAGCTCCATTTTCAAAGGCAGAAGGCTGCAGGAGACCATCCAGCCACAAACAGGGCCCGAGGATGCAGATGGTCCCCTGAGTCCTGTTTTCACTGGCAGAGTGTTGCAAGAGGCTGTCCAGGCTGAAAACGTGCCCCAGGGGAGGGGGGCACATGCACCCCCTGCGCTCTGTTTTCGCTTGCAGAGGACTGGCAAAACAAACTAAAAACAAAACAAAAGGAGAAATGTTTCCCCTTTTGCATTTGAGAATCTAAGAAGGGATAGGAAGGGAGAAAGGGAAAGAGGAAAGACCAAAAAAAAAAAAAAAAAAAGATGGGAAGAGAACAAGGAAGGGAAAAAAGGAAAAAGGAGAAGGAATGTCAGAGTTTCTTGCAAAAATCAAATCCAGAAGCACACACAGATAACTGATTCAGCTGGATTCATTAACTTCTTTATATACATAATAATAGATGAAGTATTTACAATACCAAGATAGATTCTTCGTCAATGTAGTAGCAGTTACAACACAAGGCAGGAGAGAACAGTTAGTTTCATTTCAGCAGAGCAGACAGCATGCACAGGCTGCTTAGTTTCAGTTTCAATTCTCTACACAGAATCAGAAGCTGCAGACTAAGACACCTCCTGGCTCCAGCCTGTCTCAGCTCCCAATGGGCTGACTTAGTTGCTATGCCTATTCATTGGCTGATCTAATCCAGTTTATGAATATTCATACTCTGACAAGGAAGAAGGAAGGAAAAAGAAAAGGAAGGGACGGTGGAAGGAAGGAAGGAAATAAGGAAGGTGTTGTGGTCCACCAGTGGCCTGCGGAGCTGGCAGCAGAGTCGGACTGCGAGGAGGTTGGGGAGGAACATGGGCCAGTCCTGGAGTCTGGGGAAGGCTCGGAGAAGGGCTCTGTGTCGGAGGCGGAGAGGGGGCCAGGGCCATCTGGGAGTTATGTGCTGCCTCCGGAGCCTTCAGAGTCAGACATCAGGGAGGCAGAGGAACAGGGGGAGCCTGTTCCCAGTGTGCATATACGCAGAGCTGCCAGAAGGCAAGAACAGTTAAAACGAAAGGGACGACTCGGGAGTAGGGCTTGGAGATGATTGACCCCTCCCATAAGACATAAATGAGGAGCAAAGGCATGTGAGTCTTTGCAGCAAGCAACTTTGTTCGTTCTGGTTGGTTTAAATTCTGAAGCTTCATTTTGACTCTGTGCTCCGTGTGGCCTTGCAAAGCTAATTGCCAATTAGATCTTTGGCAGTGTGTCAAGGGAGATAAAGGTGGGTGCTTATCAGCCTTATCCTGAAGAACGTGACAGACTTCTGTCAGACTCTTTACAAACTTTTTGTGACTCATTACGGGCTGTGAATGAACATCATTCACAGCCATTGAAATAAAAAGAGGGTTTTTGGGACTAATTGTGCGCTTCTTACTGTCTCAGGAAGCCTAGGTCAGAACAGTAGGAAGGAAATTCCTGCCTTAGCACTCAGCCACCAGCAGGGCAGCTTGGCTTGTCCCCTCCTGCTGACCTCTCCTGGTGGTCTCCCATTCTATCGCTGAGGATGCTTTGGTTACAAATCTGGGTCTCCTTGCATGGAGAGGGAGTGGGCTTCCCTCTGACCCACACACTTTACCCTCCTGCACACACCATGAGCAACCTGGCTCAGGAGAGGAAGAACAGCAACAGCCTCTAGGAGTTAAGCGCAGCCAGGCACCCCCTTGTGCTGGGCTGGGCTGTGGGGTCCCGGTGCCCTGGGAGCTCAAGGGCCAAGCTGGGCTCTTGCCATCTGCTACCTAGGGCTCTGGACAGACTGCGCTGCCATCCAGGGGTCTGCATGGCTTGAGAGGGACTGTGAGGCTCCTCTGGAGCACAGGAGTTTGGCGCTCTCCCTAGTCTTGCCTTCCTCTGCTGGAGACAATGGATTTCCCCAGCCCCTCCCAGGCCACCACAGGTGCCCCCGACATGAGTGATATTGTGCTACACGCCTACCCCAGCCACTCCACCCAGCCCCCTGAGGTCAAACACAGCCCTGATGCAGCTCTCAAGGAAATCAAGTTTCACACTCCTGTTCTATAGCTCTCCTCTTCAAGTAGAATTTTACCTACTAATCCTGCTATTTTTATTTTTGGGGGAGCCTGTGGGCATATTTCTAAACCAAGCACTGCAGCTACCTATCAAGCAAGACTTAATAACTCTAAGCAGCAAAGATATGACAACTAGATTGCAAGATAGAATTACTGTATTCAGCATCTGGAACTCATGGATGAGGGGAGAGAAACATTCTTAGAGATAAAAATAATGCCAAAGGCTAATCCTTTACTTTGTAGCATCCTAATTCCCCAACTGCTCCAACCCCAATTTTTTTACATTAGATTTTTTGTTAATGTAAATGTCTAGTCATGAACTAATTTATTAAATACCAACAAATGTAATGGTAAGCATACTGATATCCATAGAGACTAAGCTGAGGACCTGAGGCCTAATATTATATTGATTTTGATATAGTATTGTAACTGAATTGTGCTGTGGACTTTGATGCTGATTTTCAAAGAAAAGGAAGATTTAAACCTCAGACTGAATTACCTATTAATAAAAAAATCCCAATGGGCTGCATTCTTCATAGTTCTCTTTCCTATTTTAAATTCATCCCTGTATTGTGTGCTATATCTTTTTTTTTGAGAAAACGTTTTTATTATTTTTTTATAATCAAACAAATAACATTTTCACTTGTCTATTTAAACATTTATAAACCCAACCTTCCACCCCCCCCTTCCCAGCCCCCTCCCCCGACTTCCCAGAAGAAAAACAGGGTATAAATTTTACCAAACATACGCTAAAATATGCTAAGTTAATGCAAGACTTAAAACTCCCTGGACCCCTTAACTCCCCTTCTACAGATTATTCATCAACCTCCCTAAACTCAAAATAACATATAATCCTTTAAATTTAAGAGTTTTAAAAACATTAACAAACACTTAGATCATTCAAAGCCTAAAATTCTCGTAATACATCTATAAGATATTCTTAGTTCATTTACTTAATCATTTTACTCTCCCTCCTACTTTTATTCTCAAAATTCAAATATTTTTTTCTTAAACCTTAATTAATCATTAATTGAATTCTTAATTCATTTACTTAATCATTGTACTTAGTCATTAGTACATCAATTATTAGACCAAAGAAAATGAATCTTCCATTCTTCCTTTCTTTCTGTATTTTTTCCAATCTTTCTTCCTCCCTCTTACTTTTATTTTGAGGAGGTTTTGAATTTCAACTGGGGGTTGATGTATCTTTAAAACTTGTCACTTTCCTCTGATTTGGAGACCCTATATCGACTCTTCTTGCTTATATAATCAGTCAGTTCATAGAACGAAGAGTTAACTCGATGAGTTTGCAAAGAAAAGTCCAGTTGTTGCATTTCAATTAATTGTGTGAAAGCCTCTGCCAAATCTTCCGAAACCTCGTAGGGCTGGTCAGTTTTTTCTTCTTTCTGCTCCAAATTATATTTTTGAAAAGTTCTGTCAGTTAATTCCAAAAGAGCAGGAAGAAAGTTTGAAGATTCTTGAGAATCAGCCAAATCCAGCTTCTCTGTTTTAGTCAAAATGTCTCCTATATTGTCATTGTGCTTTCCTTCAAAAACATCCTCATTTGCTTTTATATCCTCCACCAGTTCTATAAATTTTCGTTCCATGATTGCTGTAAAATTATTAATAATTGCAGTTTGGTTGTTCATGGCTTCCTTTATAAATTCTGTAAGGTCTCTAAAAAAATCCTCCTGGCTCTGTGAGTCAGTTCTCTGTGTCATTTCTGACGCCATTAGAGAGCTTCCACCACTTTCAGGAACTCCTTACTTGGAAGCCATATTATTTTAAAAGAATTTTTCTTTTCAAAGCCATAAAATCTCTTGAGCAGCTTTCTCAGATTTATTTGTAGTTTATCAAGCAAGATAGTCTTTTCTACACCCAGCTCTCAAATCCCAGCAGCTTAAGTCCAGTCTCTAAGCACAAATCTATTAACAAGCACTTAACTTTCACTTTTCCAGCCACAATGAAGGCGCCATTTCCTCCTCCAGCTCAGCAAAATCAAGTAGAAACAATGTATCCCAGGAGTTAAGCAACATACTTGCAAAGGCTTGTTCTCCTGCTTCCGTTCTGTCTGCTTTTGGGATCACTTAATCTCCTTGTTGAAAGCAGAGTCGGTCGCCGGCATCTGGCTCCGTTTAAAACGGAGTCGCCACGGATCCGGAGCTTCAATGGGCTGAACTGGGAACTCTTACCCTCCAAGCCCCTGGAATTGCTCCAGGGGCTCCCAGGGAGCTCTACCCTCGCCCACCGGCTCTCCTCTCCTTCTTCTCCCGAAGGAGAGGTTTTCAAGCCGTCTGACAGCTGATTAGTGCAGTTTTCTGTTCTTTGTAGCAGCAGTGAATCATGTATTTCTCAAAATAAAATATCTGCTAAAATATATATCATATAATGATACCATATTTTTATACACTAAACTGCCCTACATGTTGCATTAGGGCAGGGGTGTCAAACTCAAATTTCATTGAGGGCCACATCAGGGCAATGATTGACCTCGGGGGCCGGCCGGGCGTGCCGAGTGGGTGGGCATGGCCAGCTTGATGCCCCTCCCCAAAGTGCTGGAATGTTTTCTCTTTGCATAGGGTAGATTGGGCTGAAGCCATGCTGGCCCGATGTTTCCTCTTCGCATTCGGTAGACAGGGCCAAAGCCGTGCTGGTCTGATGTTTCCTCTTCTCACTGGCTTGACCGGACCAAAGCCACACTGGCCCTTTGTTTCCTCTTCGCATTGGATAGACTAGGCCGAAGCAATGCAGGTAGATCGGGCTGAAGCAATGTGGGCTGGCCCCTTACATTTTCCAGGATGGCCCCACAGGCCAAATCCAACCACATCGCGGGCCGTATCTGGCCCGCGGGCCTTCTGTTTGACATCTCTGCACTAGAGCAAAGAGATAGAATATAATTGCAACTCTCAGGGCCAAGACAAAATTTTAGAAGCTTTGCATATACAGGTACTCCTCGAATTACAACCACAACTGAACCCAAAATTTCTGTTGAAAAATTAATTAAATGAATTTTGTCCCATTTTTTGACCTTTCTTGTCTGAGTTATTAAATGAATCACTGCATTTGTTCCTTTTGTAAAATGATTGTTAAGTGAATCCGGTTTCCCCATTGACTTTGCTTGTCAGAAGATCGCTAAAGGGGATCGTATGACCCCGGGGCACTGCAAATAAATATAAGTCAGTTGCCAAGTGTCCAAATTTTGATCATGTGACCATGGTAATGCTACAACAGTTGTAAGTGTGAAAAACAGTCATAAATAACTTTTTTCAATGTTGTTGTAGCTTTGAACAGTCATTAAATGAACTGTTGTAGGTTGAGGACTACTTGTAGTCTATGTTATTTTTCTTTATGTGAGGCTTCTTTTTACTGCCATAGTATAACAAAGATTGACACCGTGATAATGTATGGAATAGTGCTTTGTCCAAAGAAAAAAATATTGGCATCATTTAAAGAACGGATTTTGTAAATGTCACTATCCTGTCACTGTTTTGCATATTGAAATTATAATTATGGTAACTTAGATTCCAGTTAAAAATAAACACTATATAAACATGTTTTATTCTCAGGCAACATTATCTCCTAAAATCTTTGCTGATTAATTATTTTTTCATAAACATTCTGCCACTTGATGTTTCTCAGTCAATATAAAGGTTGATAACATTCATAAAGTTTTCATTTTTGTGAAACAATGATATATGGTTACGAGACTTGTTAGCATAATTCTTTCCTCTACCTTTGTTGTTTGGGCTCACAATACAGTTTTAATTCACTTAAACATATTTCTTTATTTAAGAAATGTATGTTCAGATGAATACTGTAGGTTTTAAAAATGAATAAAAATTATATAAAATTTTGTTCTGTATAAAAAAGACATTGCTTTCTTAAATAAATTTTTCATGTGTATAGACATCTGTGAATGTGTCTATAAATAACTATTGAGTACACACTAAAATCCCTTAACTGATCTTAGACCTTGTCATATGAACCAAAATGCTTTGGAGAATCATTATTCCTGAAGGTTATAATTAGGACACTACCCAAAATATATCAAACCAAGATGAAAAGAAGTTATGGTTATGAATAATTGTGAGAATTTCTATTTATAATCAGTGTCTATGGATTAGTTGGTTTTCAATAAGGGAAGCTTCTGACAATGATTGGCTAAGCAACTTGTAACTTCAGATAAGAGTACAGGTTACAGAGCACTTTTAGAAGCCTTTGATTCAACTTGCTCTGACCTTTGAGAAAAACATGGTCCAGGAAAGCTGGGTACCATTATTGAGAAGACAATAGAACAATAGAAGCAACATTTTTAAACAAAAATATATTATGTTGCAAAATTGGATTGGCGAAGAAAATTTTATGGAATACCCAAGAAAAATGGATATTCATGATCAAGTGGTACATGAAATAAAGAAAGTTGAAACTTTAATTTGAAATTTAGTCCAGCCTCCCTCAGAAATTTTAATATTAACCTAGCCAGTAGGGGGTTTCAAAGGCATGAGTGGTAAAACAAATGATAAAAACATTAAAAAAAGAATTTCAATGAAAATGGATTAAAGAAAAACATGAGTCATTAGTATGAAAGAATAAATTGAAGTAGCTTGGTCACATAGAGAAAAAAATAGGATAGACTTGTGATATAATTGTGAGAAATAATTATACTTCTTTGGCTCAAATTTGGTTTAATTTTTCATGAAACTGTACCTGTATAACAGTATAGAATTGAGCAAGAAGTGTGGATCCAGAAAAGCATCAGGCTAAGCCAACACATGAAATACAAAGCTAGAGGGCAGGTCAAAGAATTGTGTCTATTAGATCTGTGATAGGATTTCCAGAAGAAGTATAGTTATTGTTTCACAAGGAGCAGTTAAGTCTGAGACGAGCAAATGAATATACTCATTTTGTTAATAAGTATAGTTTCTGAGGACTAGAATTTCCAACTATTTCCAGTTACCATAAATATAGGTTAAATCTAATTAGATGTCTAGCAGATGTACCCTGAAGTAACCATGCATGTTTCAATGCTCCCAAGAACTTTGGGGATATTACAGGGTGGTAGAAAATAGCAGTTCTATTATTTTTTAAAAGTCAGTTCAAGGTTTATATTGATTAAAATATTTTTCTAGAATTATTGTTCTAGTCTTGATGCATCATTAAATACCAGGTAGGTTTTAGTTTTTGAGGGCTTAGAAAGCATATATAATTAGGAAGCAATTCCAACATTCTTGTGATCTGTGGTAACGGCACAGATCTTTCATTGTGAAAATACAAAATACAGTGCATTGACTCACAACTGGTTACTTAGCGACCATTCAAAGTTATGACAGATGTCCCCAAGGCTACTTATAACCTAGATTTGGAGTTTTGGTGACTGCCCCATCACAGTAACATGATTTTATTTTGGGTGCCTGGCAATAGGCCCACATTTACTGCCACTTGCAGTGTCTCATGGTCATGGGACAGCAATTTACAACATTTTTGTCTGAAACCTGCATTTACTTCCTGTTTCTGGAAAAAATATCCTTTGCAGACCAAGGATTTGCTTATGACCACATTGTTCTCTTAACAACTGTGATGTTCACTTTATGATCAAGTATTCTCTTAATGACTGCCTCAAAAAGATCATAAAATTGAGCATAGTCATGTGGTGACCTACTTAATGACCAGCATGATTTATGGCCGTAATTCTGGACTTAGTTATGGTAATAAGACAAGAACTACCTGTAATATGCAACAGAGCTGCAATATAATGCAAAATAACACATTGCTAGATGACAAAGCAATAAGATAAAATTAACCCTAATCACTTATTTGTCAGAATATTCATGACTGGAAAGACTTAATAACAAGGTCAGCTAATGAATAAGCATAGCAACCAATCAGCCAATGGGAGCTGAATTGGAAACTGAAACTGGAAGGAGCCTGGGCATGGCTCTGCAGATCTGGATGTGTGCTGAGAACAAAACAAGTCTGGTCTTGTCTGCTCTGAACTCTGAACTGAAAAGCAATCTCTCCTCTCTACCACACTGGAAGAATCTGCTGTTGGTATTGTAAATTTACTTCATGTGTTATTGTGTATATAAAGAAGTTAATGAATCCTGCTGAATCAGTTTACCTGTATGTGCTTTCTGGATTTGATTTTGCAACAAACTCTGACATTAATGCCCATCTGACTACAGAACAATGCTTATTTGTTTGAAGATGTCTTTGTCCAGTAACAGAAGCACATTAGAAACTGACTAGGTGGAGCCACTTTGAAATGCCACCAATGAGTCCCTCTTTCTGGAGTTCCTGGCATAGGTTTTCAGATATTTGTCAGGTAGAAGATTATTTTAAAGCCCAGGCAGTCTAGTATATTTAGAAATGCCTACTTTTTGAGATGATCCTAGGTGGGAAAATATTACACAAAAATACTTATACGGAAATTGGAGTGCATGTGTGAGTGACTGGGTGATAGGGAAGGGTTAGTCATACTCTTTCAATAATATTTGAAAGAATCCAGCCTTAAAAGCCATTCTTGTAAGTAATAGTAATTAACCTTACTATTAAAACGTACATATATTCTCCCCGTAAAGGTACAGTATTTGTTTTCTTTCCTTTTCATAGGCTTTATGTGTATTTCTCTTTAGCCAGGTTCTTCCTACGTAAACAGGGAGGATACATGGGATGAGAGCGTAGCTAACTGATGAGGACTTATAAATCCGAAATAGATCTATCTTAATCTCCTTAGTCTCCCAATGGGCAGCAGAGTGTTTGCTGGCTGCCAGAAAAAAAAGCCTAGAAACTAGTGGATTGTGATTTCACTGAACTAGGGCTGCATAAAAATCTTGGTTTACATAGGAAGAACCTGGCTAAAGAGAAATACATACACACACACACACACACACACACACACACACACACACACACATATATATATATATATATATATATATATATATATATATATATATGCAAGTTTTGGTGTATTCGGGTCTTTTCCCGTGTAAGATTGAGAGTATCTTGGTGACGTTTTGATGAGGTCCCATTCGTCATCTTCAGGCTGGTGCCTTCGGCTTTGTGCCTGTGTGAGCAAAGAGTGATCGGAGCTGCCGTCTCTATACATACTGGTGGGGAGGTGTGGGGTGCTGGCTTTGTTGCTGTGAGCAGGTTGGTTGCCTGTGTTGTTACATCTTGATTGGTTGATGGAGTTGATGTTGGCAGATTAGTCGGCTGTTTCTTAACATCCAGTGTGGGTGAGGTCCTTGATGTGTGCCCATTAGTCTTTTATGTTTTAACAATCTGGGTAATGGGCTGTGTGTTAACATCCTGAGTTCTAGTGTTGTGATAGCCTGAGTTTTTTGATGTAATGTCCTGAGCAGATGGCTGTGATGCCACATTCCGGGCTTTGGTTTGGCTCTGAGTTTGAGGTCTTACCATGTGTTCATGGCGTGTGTCAGTTTGCTTTGTGTGGGGATCAGAGGAGGGTGCAGCAGCTGGTGATGCCGCCGTGGTCTGGCTTCTGGATGGTGGTTGTATTTCGTCTGTGGGATGGGTTTGGGTTTGAATCTGGTGAGGATGATTGGTGGTGGTGTCATGTGTTATCTTGGGTCCGGTGTTAATCTTCGTGGCTGGGACTCTTCTGTTGACTAGGGCTAGTTTCCAGATGTCTGGTAGGCGGGAGATATCGTCATGTTTATTCATGTTATGGGGGTGTTTCTCTATTTCAATGGCTTCCATGATTATTCTCTTGTTGAAGTGTTCAGTTTTGGAGATTAATTTGGTTCCTTCAAAGTCAATTTTGTGTCCTGTTGTTTTAAGGTGGAAAAGGGGGGAAGTTTTTTCTTCTTTTCTGATTAGAAAAGAATCAGAATGCGTTCTTGTGTTCTGCAATGCATGCATTTATTTTCCTATTAGTTTGTCCAATGTATGTGGCTGGGCAGATTTTGCATGGTATTTCATAGACTCCTTGGTTTTCCAGCTGGATCTTGTCTTTGGGGTTTCTTAAGATGTTGGCTATTTTTTGGTCAGTGCAGAAGGCTGTCTTGATATTGTGTTTGTGGAGAATTTTGCTGATTTTATCTGTGGTGCCTTTGATGTAAGGGAGGAGGGCAATGCTGTTGTCCTGTTCTGTGTCTTGGTTCTTGGGGGGTGTCTCCCTTTGGATTAGGTTGATGATTGTGTTTCTTTGGAATCCGTTAGAGATTAATACGTTTGTGAGAGTGTGTAATTCAGTTTTTAGGTGGTCTTTGTCGGCTAGGTGTTTGGTTCTGGAGATGAGAATCTTGGTTACCGAGTTGATCTGTGCAGGGTGGTGATGTGATTGTGCGTTTAAGTAGCGATTGGTGTGTGTTTTTTTCCGGTAGATGGTGTATCCTAGGGAGCCGTTGGGTTTTTTGTAGATTAGGACGTCCAGAAAGGGGAGTTGATTGTTAGTTTCAGAAGCCAGACCACGGCGGCATCACCAGCTGCAGCACCTCCCTCCGATCCCCACACAAAGCAAACTGACACATGCCATGAACACATGCTAAGACCTCAAACTCGGAGCCAAACCAAAGCCAGGGATGTGGCATCACAGCCATCTGCTCATGACATTACATCAAAAAACTCAGGATATCACAATACTAGAACTCAGGATGTTAACACACAGCCCATTACCCAGGTTGTTAAAACACAAAAGACTATGGGCACACATCAAGGACCTCACCCACACAGGATGTTACGAAACAGCTGACTAATCTGCAAACATCAACTCATCAAGATGTAACAACACAGGCAACCAACCTGCTCACAGCAACAAAGCCAGCACCCCACACCTTCCCACCAGTATTTATAGAGAGACGGCAGCTCTGATCACACTTTCCTCGCACAAGCACGAAGCTGAAGACATCAGCCTGAAGATGACGAGTGGGACCTCGTCGAAATGTCGAAAAAATAACACTTTTTCAGTACTATTAAAGAAACTCATTGTCCTCTTAAATGTTACAAAAATCCATTCAATTTTTTATTCAATTCATTTTCGGTCATCAAATGCAGAAATAATCCTTTCACTTTTTTTCATTTCACTTTTAGCAAAAAGTCACTTGTGGTTGTTATAATAGTCAGAATGTAACTAGCATGAAGACAAAACTTAAAGAAAGAGACAGACCAAGATATTAGGTTAGTCAATTGTAATTGTTGCAAAGAAAACACTTAATAATGTAAGCCTATGTATCATTCTTTCCCTTCTGGGAATGTGGACCAAAGTCATTATAGTTTGTTAAAATATTATAGAATGTTACATAAATTTAATATGAAAAATAGCAGCTAATCTAAGCTTTTTTATAATTTTTCTAAGAATGACAAAATATATGTTATACATTTTTCTCCTATACTAATACAAAACATTGGGAAGGAAAAGGGTTTTGTGATCTTTGCAATAGAAATAAAACATAACTGAACTTAATTCTAAACATATACAGTATATTTAATTGAAAGTTTAAAGTCAGTGATTTTAATGGCTTTTGCATAGAATACTTTTTGTATCATTCTTAAACAAATAGCATCAAAACAGTGGGTTTATTTCCACCTCCTTTTTGATTTCTGATTTCTATGAATGCATAGTAATTCATAGTAATTCATAATAATCCATGATTATTAATATCTGACCTCGTGGACTGGCTGATTTGTTGTTATCTTACCCCAGCCGGATGACGATGAAGACTGGATTAGGCAAACAGGTAAAGGAACTGTTGCCGCTTGCCACCAGGAGGGACAGATCAACTATTACCGTCTAGGCCAGCCACCGTGAGAGGGTGGCTGGGATACTGACCTTCCGATTGTGATGTGTGAACACAGGCTCCCTTCCACTGCTGTGAGAGAACAGTGGATTTCAGTTCTACCGGTTTCTGGAGATCAGTTCTACCGGTTTCTGGAGATCTACTGTTCCAGTCTTTTGGACTATCTGATTAGGCCCCAGCCAGTTCTCACCTCCATCCTGGTTTTTTGCTTGATGTATACGGCAGCCGACCTTCTGGCATTGTGAGACTCCCTCCTCTCGCAGGCCTAGCCCTCCACGCTATTGAGGGCCTATCTTGATGACGGATTTTGGAATCCCGAGAGGTGGCATGTTGCAAAGAGGGGGTTGAGGGATTTTTTAATTTTGCTTTTAACTATAGTTTTAAGGGGTTCTGGGGAGGGGGTAGGGTTGTAGGTTTGGGGGACAACCCACTGAGGGGGAGGCCTGGTCCGACAGTGGGCTACGTTACGGGGGGTGCGGGGCTCAGAGTCAATGAGGGGGTTAGAGTCCATACTGACGAGGGCAATATCAGTACTGTAAGTGGGAGGGGCAGATATGGCGGGAGCAGGGGGCCATATCCGGTTATGGGGGTGCGCGCCCACTGTCTCCAAGTGGTAGTGCGCTCCGGCCTCCAATGCTCCTCTCGTTCTCCGGGTTGCGCAGATCCTCAGGGCCTGGGCCTTCGGCTGATGTTGTGCAACGCCAGGTCCGTAGTAAATAAAGCCCCCCTCATTTGTGATCTTGTTCAAGAGGGGGGAGAGCGGACCTGGCGGGTATTACAGAGACCTGGTTGGGCCAAGAGGGGGGGTTCCCCTTGTTGAAATGTGCCCACCAGGTTTCCGAGCATTCCATCAGCCGAGGTCTCAGGGGAGGGGAGGGGGGTAGCGGTTGTTATAAAATATGGTCTTGGTCCGAAGGAGTCGACTGTGCCTCAGAATGCCGGATGTGAGTCCCTCTTTGTGAAGTGGGGTCATGGGGTGCAGATGGGCTTGCTGATCACGTACCTGGCTCCCTGCCACGTGGCGGCGGTCCTGCCTGAACTGCTCAACATGATAGCCGGGTGGCGGTTGATACCCCCAGACTTATGGTTATGGGGGATTTCAACCTGCCATCCATCAGTGAAACGTCTGAGGCGGCTCAGGAGTTCATGGCTTCCATGACGGCCATGGACCTGACCCAGTTAGTTCATGGCCCTACTCACATGGGGGGACACACTCTGGACTTGGTTTTCATCTCTGGCCAGTGGCTGAATGATTTAGATATAGGGGATATAGTGATTAAACCCTTGTCATGGTCAGACCATTCGCTCCTTCAACTGACCTTCAAACTGCTACACCCCGCCGCAGGGAGGCGGAACCGACCAGATGGTTCCGCCCCAGGCGCCTGATGGATCCTGATAGGTTCCACAGAGCTTGGGCCATTCCCTGAGGTTCTGACTCACGACCCGGCTGAAGACCTGGTGGCCGCCTGGGATAGGGCAGCCGCTGGAGCTTTGGACCATGTCGTGCCTTTGCGGCCTCTGAGCCGGTGCCAATCTCACTTAGCCCCCTGGTTCTCAGAGGAGCTGAGGGAGATGAAGCGCCGGAAAAGATGCCTGGAGAACACTTGGAGGGCTAGCCTTTCCGAATTCGACCGAACACTGGTAAGGTCTCATATTAAGACCTACCTAGTGGCGATAAAAACGGCAAAGTTTAATTATTTTTCCGTTCTTATCGCATCTGCAGATAAACCGCCCGGCCACCCTGTTTAGGGTGACCCGCTCCCTGCTCCATCTGGGAGTGCGGGAGGACCTTTTGGACGGCAGGGCTGAGGATTTTGTGCAGTATCTGCATGACAAATTCGCTCAAATTCGGGAAGGCTTGGACTCTGACTGGGTAGATGCAGGTGGGGTGATGGAGACAGGTCTTGAGAGTGTTATCTGGAAGGAGTTTGACACGGTGACCCCTGAAGACGTGGACAGGATTCTGGGTAGACTTAGCGCGGCCACATGTTTATTGGACCCATGTCCCTCCTGGTTGGTGCTGGCTTCCCGGGAGGTTACACGAGGCTGGCTCCAAAGGATTGTCAACGCTTCTTTGAGAGAGGGTGACTTTCCCGCCACCTTGAAAGAGGCAGTGGTGAGGCCCCTCCTCAAGAAGCCCTCCTTGGACCCGACTGTTTTAGCAAATTATCGTCCAGTCTCCAACTTCGTGGTGAAGGTTGTTGAGAGTGTGGTGGTGCGACAGTTCTCCCAGTATCTGGATGAAGCGGTCTATCTCGATCCGTTCCAGTTGGGCTTCAGACCTAGGCATAGCATGGAAATGGCATTGGTCGCATTGATTGATGATCTCTGGAGGGCTCAGGACAGGGGTTGTTCCTCTGTCCTGGTCCTATTAGATCTCTCAGCAGCTTTTGATACCATTGACCATGGTATCATGCTGCGCCGGTTGGAGGGGTTGGGGGGGGCACCGTGCTACGGTGGTTCTCCTCCTTCCTCTCTGACCGGTCGCAGTTTGTGTTGACGGGGGGCCAGAGGTCGACCCCGAGGCGCCTTGTATGTGGGGTGCCGCAGGGGTCGGTCCTCTCGCTCCTTCTATTCAACATTTATGTGAAGCCACTGAGTGAGATCATCTGTGGTTTCGGGGTGAAGTACCATCAGTATGCTGATGACACTCAGTTGTACATCTCCACCCCGGACCACCCCAATGATGCCCTTGATGTGATGGCCCAGTGTCTGGAGGCCGTACGGATCTGGATGGGGAGAAACAGACTCAGGCTCAACCCATCCAGGACCGAGTGGCTGTGGCTCCCGGCGTCCCGATATAGTCAGTTGGTGCCATCTCTGACTATTGGGGGCAAGCCGCTGGCCCCCACAGAGAGGGCTCACAACTTGGGCGTCCTCCTGGATGCATGGCTGTCTTTAGAAGAACATGTGACGGCCGTGGCCAAGGGGGCTTTCTATCAGGTTTGCCTGATTCGCCAGTTGCATCCTTTTCTGGATCGGGACTCTTTGCGCACGATCACTCATGTTCTCGTCACTTCCCGTCTGGACTACTGTAACGCTGTCTACATGGGGCTCCTCTTGAAGAGCACCCGGAGGCTCCAACTGGTCCAGAATGTGGCCGCATGGGTGATTATGGGAGCATCATGGTGCTCCCATGTAACACCTCTCCTGCATGAGCTGCACTGGCTCCCAGTGGTCCTCCGGGTGCGATTCAAGGTGTTGGTGACCACCTTTAGAGTGCTCCATGGCTTAGGACCTAGAGACCGTCTTCTGCCACTGAGAGCCTCCCACCGGCCAGTACGCTCCCACAGAGAGGGGCTTCTTCGGGTGCCGTCGGCCAAACAATGTTGACTGGCGGCCCCCAGGGGGAGAGCTTTCTCTGTGGGAGCACCTGCCCTCTGGAACAAGCTCCCCTCGGAGATACGGATGATTCCGGATCTACATACTTTCCGTCGGGCCCTCAAAACTTTTTTATTTCATCAAACCGGGCTGGCCTAACTCTCCAATGGTGTATTTTAATTTGAATTTTAAATGGGGGATTTTAACTGTCGGGCCAAATTGCTTAATATATTTTTAAATTGTTCTTAAATTTTGTATTCTATGTTTTTTATCTATGGCTGTTCACCACCCTGAGTCCTTCGGGAGAAGGCGGTATATAAATTTAAATATTAAATTAAATTAAATATTAAATTCAATGAATCTTAACTTGCTCATAGAAAAAAAATAGATTCTATAGGAATTGTGTCATATTTTTTTACAACTGAACATGAGAGTTTATTCATGTTGTGCATAGAATAAAGAGCTTGTATTATGATCAGCTGCCTTTACTGCTAAACTAATAGGCAATAAAATAGAACATAATACAATATGAACAAATTGGAATATTTAAAACTCCCCAGAGATATTAATCCTGATGCATGAGGGCATTCTTGGGAAATTCCCAAGATGACCTCATATTGAAGCAACAGAAAACCAGTCTGAACTGCTGAGCCCCTGAGTAGTATGCATAGTTGGCATTTGTCCAGTAACAAGCTTCAAAGCTGACTTCATTTAAATGTGTATGATAATATAAAAACCTTGTTCTATATGAAATATGTAATAAAGCTGATCTGAGTTGAAGCTGAGTATATTTCAAGATGTACACCTTTCCTGTGCAAAAGTAAGATCTTTTATACTGTTCACCCCAATTTTCAGAAGAAAATTTGATGATAAATCTTGAAAAAGAAATTTTCCAATATAAAAGATACTAGGTAATGGGAGAACTTTGGGAGCCACTTTAAATTAAATAGCTCACACTGGACTTGAGAGCAAATCATTGAAGCTATCTTCTTATAATTTTGGTATTTGGTACAAATTTCTTCACTGACCCTCAAATTTTTCTGGTACTACAATGACATCTAGTGAGAGAAAAATGAAATGTTCTTATTTATTTAAACCATCACCAAACTATATTTAATATGAGAGAACTAAAAATAATATTGGAAAAAAGTTTCAAGCTATGGCTATTACATTCACCTGTCTTTTCTCTGTTGCCATAGCAATGATCCTGAAAAGTTATATCCTACTTCACAATTTCTTTGGGTTGTTTTCCAGTGGCCTGATAGATTTCAATTCTGAAATTTGGCATGAATTTCAGAATAGGTTTTGTTGCTATGGTGTATAGTCACTGGCAATCTTAGTTGCTGCTCCTATGAATTGGTTCAATCTTTCTTGAAGCAGTTTATTTACTTATTTACTCACTTACAAATTTTATATACTGCCCAACTGCAAGAAGACTGCTGGGGATTTTATAATATGGAATAGCAGTAAGGGACAGAACCACAACAGAAAATATTACCTTTTCTCTGCACCCCATCTTTAGAATGCAGAAACTCTGAAAAAAAGACCAGACAATTCAGTTCCACTCAAAGGGTATCATTTTGGAGGTAATTAGGAGTTAAATCATAAACAACTTTACAGGTAAAAGCAATCTCTTTTTATTGTTCTGTGATACTAATTGGAAGCCAGAGCAATGAATGTAAAAATAACCATTCTCATGCTTATGCTAACACATTATTAGGCAAGCAAGGAACATCTTTTTCATTCCTGTTCCTTTTTGCTTCCATGTTACATTTCTACTAAAGAATGTGAAAAATATTACATATTCAAAATAACAACCCTCTTAGCAGTGGTGGGTTCTAAAAATTTTTACTACCAGTTTGGTGGGTGTGGCTAGGTGGGGGGCCGTGACTGATTGGGCGTGGCCAATGTGAATCACTCACGCACTCAGTCACATGACCCCCCCCCAAAGCCACTCTCACCAAAAAGGTGGCTAAATTTTTGGGACTTTTTGAAACTTTTTTTTTGACACTCCAGCCCCATATCCAGGTAGGGATGCAGTGGAGTGGCGATGGTCATCTCAGCTTTCCCTCTGTTGCCCTGCCTGGCCGAAAAGTGCCCCTTCTCACCTCTGACGGGCCTTCCTTGTGGTTGCAGCTGGAGCAACCCACTCTGCCAGCTCAGGGCAGCGGACTCAGCTGCAGCCCAGATGAGCCAAGGAACTGCAGGGAGCCTCCTGCGTGGTGCACCCCCCTCCCAGCCTTCCCCCACGCCTCCACACCATTTTTGGGCACCCAGCTTACTGGGCTGCCCCCATCCCTGTCGCGGCTCCAACGGCGGTGGCTTTGGGAGATGCTGGTGGCACGGAGGCGTGGGTGAAGGCTGGGAGTGGGGTGCAGCAAACACTTTCCCATAAAGAGCAACGGAGAGAAAGAGACGCTGCCCTGGAGAACACGTGGACTGGAGTAGCTGTGTGTCCTCTCCACTAGCTGTTTCTTCCCCTTCGCTAGTGCAGGACAGCGAAATTTAGCAGCCATGAGCTGCTCTTTCCTCCAAGTCTCATCCAGAAGGCTCTGTACAGAGAGAAGCACCTGTTTACCTCTGCCGCCCACAGCGCTTAGAGGAAAGCATGGCTCATGGGTGCTACTGGGCTGCACCAGTCCCTGTCGCGGCTCCAACAGCGGCAGCTTTGGGAGATGCTGGTGGCATTGAGGCGTGGGTGAAGTCTGGGAGGGGGGTGTAACACGCAGGGGCCCGAGTCCACCCCCCTTCACCTCCCCACACTTGTTTACCCATCCCAGAGAGCTTGGGCTATGCCTCCCTCCAATCTAGCCACCTTCCTTGCCGGTGTCGCTCCTGAACGAACTCTTCCGTCCTTGGCTGTTGTGAGAAAGCGGTAGCTCTGGGTGTGTTCTCTTTGTTCTCTTTGAGAGCCGCTTTGTACCTTGTTTGCAAAACGGCTCACAAAGAGAAAGAAGCGGGCATGGTGCAATATATTCTTTCATCATTTTATTCGTCATTATTTATCCTTCATTATTTCATTATTCAATATTTCAATATATTATTCTAATGCCAATCACAATATTATTTAAACATACAAAATAATTCTATTCATATTCTTGCTTTCATCCAATCTTTATGATTCTAGTATTAATACACGTTTATATTAAAATATGTTCTTTTCATTATTTAATTGCTCAGCGTTTACCAATTACAATATTGTTTAAGCTTGCCTTTTCTAATTTCTCCTTATGCCACCATTATAAAAAAAGGAAAGAAAATGAAAGAAAAAGATTTTTTTCTTTCTTCTTTTCTTTCTTTTTTTTCCTATCCGCCTTCTATCCATCATCTCTTGCCTGCATCAACATTTTAATTCTTATTCTTTTTTAAACTTGCCTCCCATATTCTTCTCTTAAATATTTGTCTCTGTCTGTATCTGCGTCTACATCCTGTCTAGTCAATCTAAGTGTTTCTCTCATCCCTACCCTTTTCCACTGTCTACCTTTAAAGTTATCAGCCCCAACCCCTTCCCAAAGTATCTTCCTGCTCCTCCTGTTTTCTTTTCAGATCTCTTAAAATATTTTCCCCCTGGTTTGATTAATCAAACATTATTAATTTTATTAAGACTACTCATTATCTTCTTTCCATTGATTCCTCAATTCTGTTTTTCCCTCTATTTCTTCTGCTAGCTCCTTCCTTTCCTGGGCATGTTATTCATTACTCATTGTCGTTTGTATGCTGTTTTCCAGTTTTTGATCTATACCATCCATTAATTCCATCATCGCCTTATCCTCTTTCTGTATAATATCCTTTATGCTTTGAAACATCAAATCCATCTCGATCAAAATTCTGCTTGTTTGCTCCTTCTGTTGTATCTTATCTTGTTTTAATAAATTCCATTTTTAGTCAATAGCTCAAAAACCATTTGGTCCAACATGAGGTTACTCTTCAAAGTATCCACTGATCACAGTTCTTTATGTTCCATGAATAGTCAGTCAGGTCCATTTATATAGTCCAGGGGGTTATCCAAGCTTCTTTGAATCACCTTTCTAGATTCAGTCATATAGCTTAACATTCAGGGGTCACTTTAATTAAATGTCTTCCTTGTTCTCACATTTAAATCTCCAGTGGTCATACAGTATATGTATATAGTCCAGTAAATATTTTCACAGTCCTTTAAATGGGTATTCCCAGGTTTGTATATTTTCCTTTCATCAGCAGGCAGCGCTCTTAGGTTAATTTTAATTATTACTAAAAATCTGATTTTAATTATTTTAAATTGTAATTAAATTATAAAACCAATGTTAATTTTTAAATCCATAATTCCAATATTTTATTTTAAATTGTCTTCCCAATGTCATGTCTTCCCAATTTGAAAGTCCAATTTTCTGCATTTTTAAAGCAAAAAAAGTTTTTTTCCTCTCTTTAATCCTTTCCTTCCAGCCTGGTAATTTTCTCAAAGTGTCTGATTGCCGCTTTCAATAGTTCTGAGTAAATCCTATTTTTCTTTTGGGGTTAACTTTTGGGTAAAGAAAATCCTCTCACCCAGATCCACACTATTCACCAAAGTCCACTCCAGCTCCAAACTTAGGTGGTCATCGGCTGTCCTAGCTTCATGGCAGCCATCTTAGGCTGTCTCTTCTCATTGTGGCTGAGAGGGAAAGTAAGCCCCGGGTCAAGCAGGAGAGCTGCGACTCTCCAAGACCTCGCAGGACGTCCCTCTTTGCTTCACCGCCCCTCCAAGGTGGCTTTGGCTCCTTTTGAAACCCACCAATGGGGAGAACTCTGCATGGGAGCACAGAGACCTACTCTCTGTGTCTGATCTCGCGATGTCAGCTGGAAGTCCCTACATTATTCCTTATGGAAAAAATTTGTTTGATATTCATCCTTTTTGGTATTTATCACACTTCCCAGAGCCAATTAACAATGAGTACCAAGATATCACTATAATTAGGTATTTTATTTAAAAGTTTAAAAGTGGTTTTAAAGATCTAGTTAATGCTGAAGTCTAGCCTTGATTTAAGATTTATTCATAGATTAGGCTGGAAGGTAGATGGCATTCATGTGAGGTACGGGATAGACCACTGATCTATTTCAGAAATAGATGCTGGTTGCCCAAACTTTTACAACTTTACTGAAATTTTTTTTTCACCTTACGTATGTCTTTTAATGGAGAAGAATGAATGTGGTGTATAGCCTTTTTCTATTAAAGAGTCTCAATTTCTTCTCATTAGTAGACTGTTGATTTCCATATAACATTATTTTGATGCTTCTTTGCTCTACAGCCTTCATTTTATTCTGCTTCTACTCTTTTGCATAGTTTTGCTTCATATTTCCTCACCCCAAAGCTTCGTATTTCCCTCTTGTGGTCCCTCCATTACTACTATGGCTTATGTGTGTTTCAGCTTTGGAGACATGTTATCGTATACATTGACAGCATTTGTTGAGCTGATGGATCATGGAATTGTATCTTGGGATACTTTCTCTGTGGCTTTCATAAAAAAGGTAAAGTTTATGTTTATTTACTGATATCCAAATTGGTATGGGAACAGCCTCATTTTATATTTGTGTCTGTCTCATTTACATATAAAGTAAAGAATGGGTGGCACATACAAAATAAATCGATAAATAATTGGGTTTACACATTGTGCTAAATTGTAGCTTGCTTAATCATCATCTAATGTATAAACCATAATTAGTTTGATTCATACAGCATGTAATGCTATGGTTTATTGCTTCTAATACTGTAACCAGATTCATGCAGTATGTTAAACCAAACCCAGACTCTTTTACAACCTAGTATGATATATGAATCAAACCAATATATGATTTCTACTTGGTTGCATTTCGTAGATATTAAAAACTAGTTTGATTAGTGGTACTGCTATAATTATAAGTTTGCATCCAAGTTTTGACTTACATTCAAGGCCTACATGATATTTGTTGGATGAACTTGTGCAGAAATCTGTACTTAAATTATTCATAGAGTGTTCATGAGGGTAAAATGAGGTTATGAATGTAAGCTCACAAACATATAATACAAATTCTGAATGATATTGGAACTGCGCTGCACTGAAGGGAAACTTTTTTTCCATATGCATTTGGAGAAACAGTGGAAACAGTGAAATCCTGGAATATAGCCATGGAGAATATAAAATATATAATTGGTACAGTATTAAACTAGGGTTGATATAGATATGAGATATATATTCATGGGTGCCCAAGTACAGACATAAGGTTAAAAGATTTTGTCACAGATAGATTTCCCTCACAATTTGAGATTATCTTCACAGGATTCTCCCTTAATGCAGCAACTACTTTGAGAAACAGATTATGATGGGATTGAACTAAATTTCCCTATCCAGTGCCCTTTTCAATTTCTATTATAGTAGCTGTTTCATGACATCTAAGATGCCCATGCAGGCAATTATCATAGTCATTTTACAGTGTGTTAACGCTGAGTATTCCTGCAGAGTTATTGCAGCACACTTGGCTATTTCCTAGCCAAGTGTGCTGCAATAAGTGGAGGAAAACAGTTATGAGGATGGCTGTTGCAGAGGAATAGTAGATACTCCTCCACTTGAAATGTTTATGGGTTATGCCTTCAAACATGAGTAGTCTGCTATCACAATTGGATAATCAGTATATTAATATTATGTTCAAATTCTATTGATTTTATTGGAGGATTTACTTTCACACTGGATTTACAGAAAAATTGTGATTTATTCATAGATTGCAAGTTATGTGAGCAAGTTCCAAAACGATATTGCTATACTACAAAGATCATTAGCCATTTTAGAATCAATGGTACTGAATGGTCATGATCTGTATCAGAAAGTGGCACAAGAGATAACAATTGGGCAATTAATTCCACATCTACAAGGGTAAGTTTTCTGTGGTTTTCTTTTAATTTCTTTCTTGTTTTAGGCTTGGAAAACTTCAGATTAGAAACAAATACAGGTACTAGTATAAAAACATATAAACTGTCTTAAAACTCTTCAAAAGAATCAAAATTTAATAAAGATGCAGCTCCTCCCTTTATTTTTAAATGAATGATTAGCAATTAAAATATAAAGTGTTTTTTTTTTTTTACATGAAGAATTAAATGCTGATAAAAAAGACTAGATGGTTGATTGGGGGGAAAGTCTGACTAATATCAATTTTCCACCGTAGACATTCTTCTTGCTGGTGTCGCCATGCACTTTATTAAATTCAGTCAGAATAGAGCTGGAAGGGATCTTGGAGGTCTTCTAGTCAAACCCCCTGCTCAAGCAGGAGACTCTACCAGGGGTGTCAAACTCGATTTCATTGAGGGCCGCATCAGGGATATGTTTGACCTCATAGGGCTGAGGGGTGGATGGCTGGGGTGGTGGTCAGGGGGGCATGGCCAAGGTGGGTGTGACAGCATTCTCCTGCAGCACTCTGCCAGCCAAAACAGGGCGGAGGGGTTAATTACAAAATGTGGGCTTTGCTTTGTGACATCCAGATCCAATGAGCAAGGGGTGTGAACTGCACAGAAAATACACTTTTGTTTGTTATGAAGAAATATCCCCGAACTCAGACTAAATGTAGACTAAATGTAGACTGACTTTTAGCTACACACCTTTCCAGCAACAGCAAATTTTGAAGCTCCAGGTAAAGAGGATTCATTTTAGGATGAGTAACCACAGTTTGCATGTTGGAGGTTCCTAAAGGAATGCTGGGAAACTCTGCATTTTAAACAACATTGAGGGAGGGGTGCAGAATAGCTCTTCTCTGCCTGGAGCTGTAGAGACTCGGTACCAGGGGTGAAATGCTCCTGGTTCGGACCGGCTCGGGCGAATAGGTAGTGATGGCGGCAGGCAGTTCGGAGAACCGGTAGCAAAAATCCCTGACCCCACCCCCCATGCCCAGCTGAGCCGCGTGATCATCAGAGGCTTTTTTCTTTTAAATGCCTCTGACGAACCCAGCTGAGTTGCCTGTTGATCAGGCAACTCAGCTTGGATCGTCAGAGCCATTTAAAAGAAAAAAAGTTTTTTTCTTTTAAATGGTTCTGACGATCCAAGTTCTGATGATCCCAGCTGAGTTGCCTGATCGGCAGAGGGTTTTTTTAAAACCCTCTGACGATCCTGCAACTCAGCTGGGATCGTCAGAGCCTTTTGAAAGCATTTTTTTACATGGTTTTACATGTAAAAAATGGTTTTAAAAATTAAAAAAAAAGTTGGTCACGCCCACCCAGTTACATTAACCCCCCCCCCCCCCCAAGCCATGCCCACAGAACCGGTAATAATAAATTTTAGATTTCACCACTGCTCGGCACCAATGAAAATGCTTTTTGTGAAGCAACTGATCAACATTGACAGGGTAAGCCACTAGTATATGAAAATAAGAGCAAATTCCACTCCCTTCTACTACTGATGATGTTACCTAATTTGATAATGAAACATCTGCAAGAAAACCATCAAGCTCAGAGAGCACCAAGGACCCCTCAATTGAATCCTGAGCTACAAATATTCTCTTCTTTCGATAAACACTTTTTGGTTAGAGGGACTCAGAACCTGTCTTATATGAGATGGCTCCCAGTGGATTTCATTCTAAATTTTGATATGATTTCTGTAAATAAGCAATGTAGAATTATAATGGCTGAGTCTTTGATCATTCATACATTAAAAAATATATAAAGCTAAGCTAACAAATAAAAAACAGATTTGAAAAAAGAAAAGAATCAGGAAAGAAAAAGAGTAAAAGTATAAGAAAGAAAGAAGAAAAGAAGGAAAACTGAAAAAGAATGACTTCCAACTTTCTTTGGTACAAATATAAGTAAAAAATATATCAAACTCTTACTCTAAGATTAACATTTGTCTATATTATTTCAATATTCCAATATCTAATCATCAAAGCCCCAGATCAACGTTTAATTTCAGTTTCTCATAAAAAGTCCAGTAATGGTTCATATCGCTTTAATCACTATTTGTTAAGGAACCCACAACTGATTTATTTAATTGCACCAAACTCTAAATAAAACAGGAATGGAAAATCCTAAACTCTAGTGTAGACCCATGCTTCTCAACTTTGGCAACTTTAAAGTGCATGGACTTCAATTCCCATAATTCCCATAATTCCCCAGGCAGCATGAAGTCTGCCCATCTTAAACTTGCTGAGAAACGCTGATCTACAGATAGGGATTTTTCCATTCCTCTTTTACTGGTTCTTACTTAAAGTTTGTGATTCTCTACCTTCTGCTGACCAAAATGGAGCATGGCTCCCCCGTGGCCCATTTTTGATCTGGACAGCCTTCTGCAAAATCCTCACTCCCACCTCACCCCAGAGCAATCGTAATGCAAAATCCTCACCCCACCACACCCCAGAGCAATCATAATGCAAAATCCTCACCCCACCACACCCCAGAGCAATCATAATGCAAAATCCTCACCCCACCCCACCCCAGAGCAATCATAATGCAAAATCCTAACCAAGAACCCCACCCAGAGCAATCATAATGCAAAAATTGCACACCCACATCATCCCAAAGTAGTCAAAATGCAAAATCCTCACCCCCACCTCAGAACAACCACAATTCCCTCACTAACCTACTTTCCAGTTCTGTTCTCCTGCGTGCAGGGCACAAAAGACCATGGGACTACCAGTTAAAAGAAAGTAGAATCAGACTTTCCAACTTTGGGGGTGGGGGGAGGGAATCTCACAAAGTTAGAAGGTCTGATTGAACTTTTTTTTTTTTTACTGGTAGTCCCATGGTCTTATTTTGTTGCCCTGCATGCCATAGAAAGGAGCTGGAAAGCAGATTAGTGAGGGTAAGGATTTTTCAGGCGGCAGTCCAGGCCAAAAACGGACTATGGGGAGGCTGCACATGCCCCCCCCCCGTGCCTCATTTTGGCCGGCATTGCTGCAGGAGGCTGTCCAGGCGAAAAATGGGGCATGGAGGGGCTGTGTTTCCCCCCCCCACGCCCCATTTTCACTAGCAGAGGCACTGCAGGCCAGTCCTTTGCTACTTCCAGGCTGGCACCACGGGCCAGATCTAAGCACCCCATGGGCTGTATCCAGCCTGTGGGCCTTGAGTTTGACATTCCTGCTCTGTACCATTTCAGACAGATGGCTGTCCAGTCTTTTCTTAAAAGCCTCCAGTGATGAAGCGCCTACAACTTCTGAAGGCAAACTGTTCCACTGATTAATTGTCCTCATTGTTAGGAAGTTTTTGCTCAATTACAGGTTGCTTCTCTCCTTGATTAGTTTCCATCAATGGTTTCTTGTCTTGTCTTCTGGTGCTTTGGAAAATAAGTTGACCTCCTCTTCTTTGTGGCAGACCCTCAAATACTGGAATACTGCTATCATGTCACCCCTAGTTCTTCTTTTTTCTAAACTAGCCATACCCAGTTCCTGCTACAGTTCCTCATATGTTTTTGTCTCCAGGCCTTTAATCAACGTAGTTGCTCTTCTCTGAACTTTTTCCAAAGTCTCAACATCTTTTTCGTAATATGATCAAAACTGGATAAAGTATTCCAGGTGTGGTCTTGTTAAGAATTTATAAAGCAGTACCAATACTTCACGTGATTCTGATTCTATGCCTCTGCTTATTACAACCAAGGATTGTATTAGCTTTTTGGGCTGCTGCCACACACTACTGGCTCATGTTTAAGTGATCTTCCAGTAGGATTTGAAGGTTCCTCTCGCAGTTAGTGTTTTTGAGCCAGGTTTTGCCTAATCTGTACTTTTAGAGGGGTTTTTGCCTAGATGTAAAACCTTGCTTTTTTCCACATTAAATTTCATTTTTTTTTTGGATAGGGCCCATTGTTCAAATCTGTCAAAACCTTTTTGGATCCTAAACTTGTCTTCTGGGGTGTTGGCTATTCCTGCCAGCTTATTTCATCTGCAAATTTGATGAATTCCCCTTCTATTCCCTCATCTATGAAAATATTCCGTCATTTATGAAAATATTGAAGAGTACTGAGTCTAATGGAATCTTGTGATACCCCACTGGTTACTTCCCTCCATGTAGATGTACCATTAAGGATTACTCATTGAGTACAGTTTTCAACCAGTTACAAATCTATCTGACAGCTGTCTATCTTACGTTTTATAGCTTACCAAGAAGTAAGTTGTGGTGTAATTTATCAAATGCCTTGCTGAAGTCTAAGTCTACTATGTCCACAGCATTTTGCTGTTAGTCACTTTGTGAAAGAATGAAATAAGATTGGTTTGGCATGATCTGTTTTTAACAAACCTATGCTGGCTCCTAGTTTTAAATTTATTTGTTTCTAATATATTCAACATTCTTAATGTTTGGACAGCAAACTCAATTTTTAAAACAGAGGAATTAAAAATATTTGTAAGTCTATTACAAATCAAAGCCAATGCTGAGATGTGATATAAACAGAGGTAGAGGTGTATAACCTTGGCCATTTTAAGACTTATGGACCAACTCTCAGAATTCCCCAGCAAACATGGCTGGCTGGGAAATGCAGGTGTTAAAGTCCATAAATCTTAAAGTGATCAAGTTTGGACACCCCTGATCAAAGTTATATTATTTCCTCCATGAACCTTTTGATTTAAAATTTGTTTTAGAGATTCATATAAAATTATTAGGATGTAATGGGAAATCAGAATTCATTGTCGACTTCCTATCAGCAAGATATCAGCAATAGAGCATCCCTGGCATCCTCAGCAATGGGCAGTATGATCTAGTAAATAGAGGGTAGATAACAAGGATGTACTCTCAGGTACTTCCTGATCTTTATTCAAAGATTATATGGAAATATTTCAGAATGATGAAACAAAATGGGACTGTTGGCTAATTCAACAATCCAAATTAACAGTCCAAATAAGCACAGATTCCTCACAAAATATAGCATACAATTATGCTGTATCAACTCTCTGGAGTAGTCAAGACCAGGAAACCAAAATGAATAGTAGTACCACTTTCATTGTACTTACAGTAACAGAATTTTGTCTGAAAATGCTTCTCTTCCCCACTACTTTTGGGAAGGAGGAGAAATTTAGGAGAGTGAATTCTAAGATCAAATTACATTTCTGGTTTGGGTTCATTTATCAGATCATTGTCTAGGATGTGGCTTTTCTTTCTATCTTTCATAGTTATTCTCATATCTCATTAGAGCCTATTGCTTCTATTTGCACATTGGTCAGTGATAAATTTGATCATCAGCCTGCAAAGAATGTTACATATTCATGCCACCTCTTGTAAAAAAGAAGTCTTCCCTTTCCCCTTCCTTCCTTCCTTCCTTCCTTCCTTCCTTCCTTCCTTCCTTCCTTCCTTCCATCCATCCATCCATCCATCCGTCAGGCTTACTCTAGTGGAAAAATAACAGCTCTGCAAGTAATCAGATCAGCTACAACAAAGCAAATAGGGAACCAGTAAAGGGGCCACAGTATTCATGAAATTAATGAACCCATTGCTAATTGTCAATGGTTACCTGGAATACTGCATTTTGCACCTTGTGAAGTTTCAGGTGATCCCTCTAGAGCAGGTGTATCAAACTCATGATGACACATTGTCATGTGACATATCACAACTATTTCCCCCTTTGGGAATGGAGGTGGGTGTGGCCAGCACGTGATGCATCCAGGCCACGAGTTTGACACCCCTGCTCTAGAGCATATTTCAGTAGTCTAAATAATTGACTATACAATCATGATTTCCTGTAGCTCTAATTGAATATCATATACTATTCTTACTGTTTTAAAATTGTATTCAATGCAGGGCTGATCAAGAAATTCAAACATATACCATTGCTGTGATAAATGCACTTTTCTTTAAAGCACCTGATGACAGGAGGCAGGTGAGTTTGTTTCTCTAAGAATGAATTGCTATCATCCAATCACATCAGTGAAAAGAAAACACAAATTGTTAGTTGCATGAATGAGACAATTGTAGCTTGATCTTTATACAGGAAAGTATGTTTTGTTGCAATTGATACTCTACCCTGAATTACAGATATATTTCATCTGTCAAGTATATACAGAATAGTTTGTTTTCTTTTGGGCTGCCCTTTTTGTAAAAGTTGTTGGAAATTTTAGCCTTTCCTTGGGAGATAGGGCAGGGAAGATTCAGTAAGTTACCGATTTCCATAAAAGCAAAGTAAGAAGTTATACATCATTCACATACTATATTATTAAGAAATAAAATGTTTGCCAAACGAAGCATATAACCTATAAAATATATGGATATCTTTGCCTTTGGTGACAAATGAGTTTTCCCAGTCCCCTAACCATATATTCAATAAGTGATTCTGGATGATGTACATCATAAATTTGCAAATCTGTATTCCAAGATTATACAGTGTTCTTAAACTAAGTTATTCCTTTTTTTTTTTTTTTCCAAAATCAGGAAATGGCAAATATTTTAGCACAGAAACAACTTCGGGGAATCATTTTACAAGTAAGTATTTTAGCTTTTTTGATTTTTCTAAATTACATGTTATCCTTGTAACACATGCATAATATTCTGATGTTTAGGACCAGAACTGAATTAATTCACATTTCTCTGTTCAGCAGCACTGACAATATTGTAGCTTTGTGACCCTATTCAAATCCAGCTCACTAACATTATGTTTTGTTCTTTCAGTTGCTTGGTAATTTCTTTTTATTATCTATTCAGGCAGGGTAACTGGAGTTTTATTGAATTTAAGCAGGATTTATACATGATACAGTGAATCACAAATTAGGCCAGCACTACAAAGGAAGGGGGGGAAAATGTTAAAGGAAAAAGAGGAGAAATATGTTTAAAAGATCAGATAAAAAATAAAGTTTATTAACAAATTGTATACCATGAGAAATGTGTTGATCTTCACATAACAAAAGTTTGTCCTGAATATTAATCCTTCATTTTGGAAGCATATTTTTTAATTGCACACATTTTTTACAGATTATTTTGTCTTTTTGTAAGAACAAAGAGAAATTTACAACGTTCATCTTATATTATGATGTAAAATTACATCAATAGCAAAATATCTAACAATCCAACTTTCATATCAACCTGATTCATTTCTAATATTTATTATTTTTGTTTCCACTGTCAGTAAAGCTGGATAGAATGTTGCTGATCAATACATTAAATGAAAGTTCTCCTGATTCTTTTGCTCTTTCTTTTATTTTCAGTATGTTATTAGAGCTCAAAGGGCCATTAATAATGAAATGGCACATCAACTTTATGTTTTGCAAGTACTCACCTTTAACTTACTGGAAGATAGAATGATGACCAAAATGGACCCTCAAGATCAGGTAAACAAACTGCCTTGCTATGCTGCTGAAATGGGCAGCCCTCAGGAATTTCTTGTTAACAATTGTAGCTTTTCTTTTATATGTTTCATGTTGCAGCTTTTGTCAAGAATATTGAAAATGGTGATATTCAGGCTAACGAGACTAAAATTTTTGATTTTCAGATCCAAAAAAGCTATTTTGTAAGCAAGGGACTAGTGTCACAAACAAACAGTAAAATGGCTCTTGATTCAAAAAGGTGTGGAAAAGTTCCAGTCTCAATTAATCATGGATCAGATTGCCAATTTTTTTATTGTAGATTCAAAACCAAGTTGTGCCTAGAAGGATCAGTTTACCCAAATGATGAACCATCTAGCCAGGACCAGAATTTACCAGTAGCTTTGGTAGTACTTTTGGCTCAAGACCCTGCAATTGCTGCTGCTCCAGCAACACTTTCCAATGCCAAAAGTCCTTTTGATACCTGACAAATATGATGATAATCTTGGGGGATTCGACGAGAAGTGTCACAGCGAGACAGTCAGGGATTAGCGGGCTCTGATGAGTCCCATGAAATCCTGGGCTGACAAACCGCTGCAGAGGGGTCTTTGGAACAGATCAGAGGTCAGAGGAAATTGTCTCTGACTCTGCAGTGGGGGGGCGGGGCGGCAGCCATTACGACTGGCAGTAAGCTGGGGTAACCGGACTAAGTACTATGCAGGAGTGGAGAATTAAGCAGAATATTGATGCCAAGTGAGTGACATCTAACTCATAGGCAGAAAGAAAAAAAAAGAGGATTTTCAAAATAATTGAAAAAGTCCTGGCATTATTACAGCAACTAATAGGCGTGAAAAAGGACGGAAGAAGAAGATTAAGGCAGAAGTTACAAAGTGACAAAACCCGATCAGAAAATTGTTTTATTTTTTTTGGACCTAAGTATTTGGAGAACTTTAAAAATATAAATTAGAAGAATTAAGAACCCAAAAAGATCCTTCTTTAAATTTGGGAACTTTAAAGAGAGGAGGATTAAAGAATGAAGAACCTGTAATAGAAAGGACCGGTTAATGACTTTAAATTGAAACTAAATTGGAAGGTAACATGGAATTTGGACTATGTAAATCTGGACTGAATTTTAAATTGATTTGGCACATATAAAGGTGAAAAAGAAGAAGAAAAAAGTAAAAACTGTTTAAAGCAGACTGCAAACAAAATGGATACTTTCCAAGTTTGGTGCTTGTAATAGTGGACTGTAAAGAGCCATCTTCAGAAGAGAAAAAAATATTACAATACTGAATCTTTGTTTTGGGAAAAAAAACCTTGGACTTTGAAAGGGATAACAGCATGTGAAAATTTTTAAGGAGGCTTTCTTTGTTCACAAGTGTTTTGGCTTTGAGGAAAAAAACAAAAGAGGATTACAATTAACTTCAATTGGAATAATATCAACCTAGAAAGAACAAAATGGTAAGGAACTTAAGGAAATGATGAAAACGATGTACTTATCATTGAAAATGGAAATAAGGGAAAAGACCACAATCTTGCATGGAAAATTGAAACTTGATGATCAGAAAATTGACTTAGGATACATTCAAGCTGACAAAGAAATAACTAATGAGAAGCAAGAAAAAGAGACTGTCAATAAAGAAGAAGACAAAGATAAGGAAACTGACTGTGGAAAATTAAATGATTATGTGGGTAGTAGTAATAAAAAGGAGAACTTTAAAAATTACATTGGGATTAACAATGGAAGAAACAGAAAAAGGGGAAAGAAACGAAAGAAAAGAGGGTGGAATAGAAAGAATATAAAAAACATAAATGATTACACTGGGATTATCAGTGAGAATATAAGAAAAAGGGGAAAGGGATGGAAAAGAATGGGAAAGACACAGCAAAATAGAAGAGTTTATGATCTTAAAAAACAAAATGATTATATTGGGATTAATAGTGGGAAGATAAGAAAAAGGGAAAAGAGAATTCGGGATTTTAAAATACAAAAGAAAAGAAGAGGAAAGAAAAAGAAAAGAAAATATAAAGATAGAAAGGGAAAAAGAAATGGAAGAGGAATATGAGGTAAATGAAATGAATACTAGAGAAAAGATGAAATTGTATTTTTAATGAAGTGATTTTAAACTATATGGATGTATGATGAATGTAATAATTGGAACATATTTTTTTTTGAATTTTTTAAAATTATTTTTAACAACATAAACATAAAATACATCTTTTAAGAACTGAGCTTTGATCCGGTCATGAATAGGTACAATAGCTTACCCCTCTTTGTCAACTCTTTCCCAAATCTCCACCATTACATCTTTTAAAATAAAAACCAAAACAAAATTTTTTTCCCCAATTATAATATCTTAATCTAAACATTTACCTTTCTATCGTATCACCACGAATCTTAATTCCCAAATAACCCAACTCAATATTTAATTACAATTATTACCCTAAAATTCTATCTATATACCCATAGCCTAAGACCCATTACATTAAATCTTTAAATCCTAATCTTTTTTAACTTGCATCTATATTTCTTAAGCTTATCACACATTACACTCTTCGTTTTACACAGAATCATTTTACTATTACAATCTTATCATCTTCATTTTAATATTCATATCAACATATTCACCTTTATTTTTAATTCTAATCCCAACATAATCATTTTATTATTACCATCAATTCCAGTTTATCATCTTCTTTTGGCTGTTTTCCAGCATATTCATTTATTATTTGGCTGTTTCCCAGCATAATCATCTATTATTTTGGCTGTTTCCAGATATTCATATTAATTGGCTGTTTCCCAACATATTCATCTTTATTTTACTATCACCCCCCCCCCCCAAAAAAAACAAAACCCAACAACAACACATCTTCATTGTTTTGGCTGTTTCCAGCATATTCATTAAGCATATTCTTAATTTTACTGTTTATGTCTGTGTATTCTCCTATTTTATTTTACCTTCCATCTATACATTAATTATTCATTTTTAATCATGTTGTCATTCTTAGCTTTGTCTGCAATTAAACATTGAGACTTAATTCTTACATCAAACTTATCTCCATATAAATCAATAAATTTTTTTGGATTCATATTCATTCTTTTTTATTAATACTATCCATCTTTACTTTATTTTTCTATTTTAATCACATTATTTTATTTCCCATCCTTATACATCTATAAACACCTCCTTTTTATAATTAATATTCATCTAAACATTACATTTTCATTTTTAATCAAACTATTTTTATATTCTTTTTTCCCAACCGTGTATATTTTATTTCTTCATTTCCTTGTCTAACAACATATATTCCATTTCAAATTCAGTATTCCCAAATTTAATTCTCCATGTGTCATTTTAGTTCTTTTTGTTACTTCTATTCCATGCATAGTACATCAACTTTCCTTTTTTCGTTCCGGCACCATTTTCTTTTGTTCATGTGCCAATTAGTAGTAATTATAAAAGTTCTGTTGTATTTCCTCTTTCTTTCCACCAAAGAAGCCGTCTGTAGACAAAGAAAAGACCTCTAGCACCAAAATCCCACGGCTATTATTTCTAATTTCAGAGTGTTCCAAAACTTAAGTCCAATTCTTTTTTTTTTTTTTAATTGAAAAAGTTTTACAATTACATTTTCTCCCCATTTCCCCCCCCCCCATCCCTCCCTAACCTCCCTAACCCTCCCCAACCCCCCTAACCCTCCCTAACCCCCCCTAACCCACCCCTCCCCCCGGACTTCCACAGAATATAATCCAAATCAAAATCCCCTTTTTATAAAACTTGAACCCCTCCACCCCAATATATTTTTTCATCTTCACAAAATTCAAATATTACTATCTTTATATAATACTTTTAGTTAAAAGCTATTTGATACTTCCTAGTTTGATATTTGTTCTGCACATAATCTATCCACTTTTTCCACTCCCATTCATAAGTCTCTTGTGAGCGATCTTTTAGATATGCTGAAATCTTCGCCATCTCTGCAAAGCTGGCCATCTTCAAAGTCCATTCCTCGATAGTGGGCATAGCTTCATTTTTCCAATATTGACCTATCAGTAATCTCGCTGCTGTTATCATATACAATATCAACTTTGTTTCACCCAATGTAAAACCCTTAACTATACCCAATAAAAACAATTGTGGAGAAAACTGAATTTTTTTCTTCAAAACATTCTGCATAACCCACCAAATTTTTATCCAAAAAGCCTTCACTTTCTTACAAGTCCACCACACATGATAATATGTAGCATCTAAGCAATCACATCTCCAACATTTTGGTTGAACATTAGGGTACATGCATGACAATTTCTTAGGATCTAAATGCCATCTATAAAACATTTTATAAAAAATTTCCCTCAAATTCTGCGACTGTGTAAATTTAACATTCTGAACCCATATTTTTTCCCATGTTTCCAACATCACTGGTTCTGCAAAATTTTGTGCCCACTTAATCATGCAGTCTTTAACCAATTCAGTTTCTGAATCCTTTTCTAACAAAACATTATAAAGCCTTTTAATATGCATTGGACCTTTCTCTTTTATATGTCTAACCAATTCTTCCTCATGCAACATTATACTCTTTCCATCTCAGTTGAAGTTGATTATACTGTAACCAAGTTAGATTAATCCCTTCATCCAACAGTGTTTCTAATGTCTTCAGTTGCCATCTGCCCGCATCTGTAAAAAGAACTTCTTTATATAAACCCCCCCCGAGTGACATTATATTTGTATTCCACATAATATGACCAAGATCCAGTCATAGCGGTATTTTGTAATCCCATTTGAGTCGATGCTTCTTCCAAACTCTCATCAAAGAGTCTCTGAGTATATGGCTTTTAAATACTTTATCCACTTTGTTTTCATAAAATAAGTAAGCATGCCAACCAAATTCAAGATCGAAGCTTTCTATATTCAATATTCCGGTCTTTTTCCTTCCAAACCAATTGCTTGCTTGAGTCAAAGCCGTTGCTTCATAATATAACTGTAGGTTTGGAAGTTTAAGACCTCCTCTTTCTGGAACATCTTGCATAATTTTCAATTTCACTCTCGTTTTTTTCTTGTTCCAGACAAACTTATTCAGTCCACTTTGCCATTCTTTCAATTGTTTATCACTTTTAAGCACCGGAATCATTTGAAACAAAAAAAGAAATCTTGGCAAAATGTTCATCTTAACTGCTGCTATTCTTCCAAGTAAAGACAGCTGCAGTTTTTTCCAAGTCTGCATATCTTTCTGTACATCTCGCCACAGCACCTCATAGTTATTTTGAAACAATTTCATATTTGATTCTGCAACCTGAACTCCTAGATATTTAACCTTTGGTACAATCTCAAAACCTGCCCTCCTTTCAAGTTCGTGTTTACGATCTTGTGTCATATTTTTAACTATCATCTTAGTTTTTTTCTGGTTCAGTTTAAATCCTGATACTATACTTTTATAATGTCTTTCATCTGGATTATTGATTCCAGCGGCTGTGTTAGGGTAACAACCAGATCATCTGCAAATGCCCTTATTCTGTAGTCCTCTTGCCTTATCACTATTCCTTTCAAGGTACTCGAGTCCCGTATTGTATTCAACAAGACTTCTAGTGTTAAAATAAATAACAATGGGGATAACGGACAACCTTGTCTTGTTCCTTTCTCAATATTAAAATCTGTTGTTAAACTTCCATTAATAATAATCTTTGCCTTTGGTTCTTGATAAATTGCTGAAACCGCCTGTATAAATTGATCCCCAAAGTCCATCTTTTTTAAAGTCTTTAAGAGAAAATTCCAATCCACTCTATCAAAGGCCTTCTCCGCATCCAGAAAAACCAGCACTGCAGGGATCTGTTTATTCTTCTCAAGATATTCCAATAAATCTATGACTTGCCTTACATTGTCCTTCATATATCTGCCTTCTATAAATCCCGCTTGGTCACCATGAATCACCTCTTGGATAACTGGCATCAACCTGTTGGCTAATACTTTTGCATATATTTTATAGTCATTGTTCAGAAGAGATATTGGTCTAAAATTCTCAGGTTTTTTTAGGACCTGTTTGCTCTTTTGGTATCAAAGAAATGTAAGCCGTTTTCCATGATGGGGGTATTTTACACCCTTGTTGTATGTTACAAAATAAATCTCTAAGATGTTCAACCATTTCTGCTTGCAAAGTTTTGTAGTACACTGCAGTTAAACCATCCATTCCAGGAGCTTTAGCTGTTTTCAATTGTTTAATTGCGGCAATAATCTCCTCAGCTGTTATAGGATAATTCATTCTCTCCTTTTGTTGATTGGTAATTTTTGTAACTCTTTTATTTTCTAAATATTTTTCTATAAATCCATTCTGCATGTCATCTTTAGCATATAATTTAGTGTAATAATCTACAAAAACTTCTTTAATTAATTTTTGTTGAAAGATTTCCTTCCCTCCAATATCAATACTATCAATAGTCCAATTCTAATTTGAGAATTTTTTCCAGTCTTTTCAGCATGCCTCAATGTTTAATTGTTCCAATTGAATCTATACCAAAATAAATTTCTAGCGGATCTTTCCCTCCTGAAGTTATTTTTCAAAATCTTCCATGCCCCTCAAATCCACAGCCGCTGTTTTAAGGCTAGGGGTCTTACAAGTAACGATAATTGCTCTAGTGTTGTTTCCAGCCTAGGTTGGTGTCACTCACCTGGCTTCAAAGAGCTCCATTCTTTTCCTCTTTCCTCCTGCTCATCTCTTAGTTCGGTTTGTCCCAACTTCGTGGCAGCCGCCATGGCTGCCGCCCTTCACCGCCGATCAGAGAGTTCCCTCAAACCTCCAAGAAACTTGCCTGTTCCTCTTGGTTGTCCAAGGCACCTCTCTTCCTACCCCATCCCTGCAGGATGGTTCTGGTCCAAAGACCCATCGGCGGCAGTTCAGCAGTTGAGTTTTTCGTGGGACTCCTCAGAGCCCGCTATTTTCCTGGTTGTCTCGCCACAACGTCAAATCAGAAGTCAATAATTGGAACATTTTTAATTAATGAAGGGGACTGTAATAACTGGAATATTCTTAATAACATATTTGGAATTTAACTAAATAAGAAAAGAAAGCTGAAATGATATTGGACTATGAATTAATTAGATATAATTAATTGATTTTTATAAAAATGTTGAAGTATATTATTTGGAACAGTTGATAAAGAAAAATTATTTGAGATTGGAACAAGAGATTCTAAGAAAATAATTAGGTATTGTATTATGTTGTATGAGTTTAAATTTAGGGGTGCTAGAGTAAAATGGATACTTAATTGATTTTTTATTGAATATGTTTAACTAATTGGTGAATTTATGATAAATGGATTACTTTCAAAATAAGAGATAAGAACATAAATAATTGATGAAGTAATAGAATGTTAATAATGAATTATTTAAGTCAATATGAAGAAATGACAAAATATAGGGATGTTTAAGAATTGAAAATATGGACTTCCGATTGGCGATTCGCAGCGTGGTGGGGGAAGGAGAACAATCTCTGTTTTTCAAACCCGGATTTTTCGCGTTTTGGGGACCTTTCGAGGCGCAAAAAGCCTGGAGGGCATTGCGGACTAGAGAGAGAGTCCAGAGTGTGGCGAAGTGAAAGTGATCACTCGCGGCATGAACGGAAACCTCTGTCGATCCAATGCGAATGTGTCTGACAGCTTGTAATGGCAGACTCGAGGCTGCAATAAGCTGATAAGTACAGGAAGGAGAAGGTTTTTGAAGCAGGCGGTGTCATTGTAAGTGTATATTTGCAACATCACAGGATCAAAGATTGCTTTAAGGAATTGAGTCTGGTCTTTTTGAGTTAGAAGAAGATTTCTAGTGAGAGAATAAGCAGTGATTTGGCAGATGGAAAATGAATCAGCATAATAGACTTAACTGCTAAGAGGGCAACGAGAAGAAGAGTGGACTTTGAGAAGTGGAGGCACGGTTACCAATGCTGATGAGAACTGAGGTTTCAAAAGAAATTGAAGGAGAAGAAGGTGAGAGAGTTGATGCTGTAGAGAAACAGAAGAGGATAGGAACGGGATCGAAAGGAGGAGAAAAAGTGAGGACTGACATTGTCGTGATTTAATAGCAAGAGAAGCAGATAAGAAGATCGTTTGAACTGGAAAGTAAGGACTTGTTTGCCTTAACTGAATTGATTTCTTTTGAACAGGATTTAAAGAACCTTGAGGGGAATCTAAAGTGTATAGAAGGAGAACACCGATCTAAGGAATTATATATTCCTTTTTTCTTCTTTTTTTCTCTTTTTTCCTTTTTTTTGACAGACATAAGAGACTTGGGAGGAGTTAAAAGTTGCATCTGAAAGAAGGCTCGGGAGAGGACACATGACTTACACCTTTAAGAAATGGCTGTTTGAATCTTAATATACTTTGTGTATTCTTTTTTAATGCCTTAGCGAATAAGTGATTAAGTAATTAATTGTGAAGTAATTAAGAAGTAATTAAGTTAATTGTTAATTACTATTAATTATTATTATTAATTATTATTTATCGGATTTATTATAATATTAATTGAGACCGAGAAGATTGACTTAACTTGAGGTATAGATCTACATGATTGCCAATAGGTATTTTAACCCTAATTGTTAGTTTTGAGTTTGAGTTTGAGACACAGATAGAACTGCTTAGTGACTTAAGATAGCTTGATTAATTTAGTATAGAATATAGTGGCATAGAATATAGTAATATAGAATATATAGATAACAGATACCTGGTTGGTATTATATTGGTATTTCCTTATTGTGATATTAAAAATAACCACGAGAAATAATAATAACAAGGAAAAATAGGCAATTAACAGTGGATGATAGTGTGGAAAAATATTTACAAGATCTTGGGAGAGCAAAGTAAAATACTGAAAGAAATGACTAGTCTCACCACTACTACTCTAAAAGCAGGGAAGAAAACTGCATCAAACCCAACAATAACAATGGTGTCTCCCTCAAATCAAAGATCGACCGAAGGGTCATTAAAAATGGAAAAATCCACCACAGCCCCAATGATGCAAACAATGCAAGCCGTCCTAACATTAATTTAATTTAATTTAATTTAATTTCCAATTTATATACCGCCCTTCTCCCTGAGGACTCAGGGCGGTGTACAGCCAAGATAAAAAGCATAGAATACAAATATTAAAACATTTAAAAATATATATAAATTTTGGCCCGAAAGTTAAGAATCACAGACTAATTAAAAGAATTTAAAAATTTTAAAAATTTCTTCTTAAGCCAACCCGGCTTGTTGAAAAAGATAGGTTTTCAGGGAACGACGGAAGGCATTGAGGTCCTGGATTCTTCTTATCTCCGGGGGCAACTGATTCCAGAGGGTGGGAGCCCCCACAGAGAAGGCCCTCCCCCTGGGGGCCACCAGCCTACATTGTTTGGCTGATGGCACCCTGAGGAGGCCCTCTCTGTGGGAGCGCACGGGTCGATGGGAGGACATCGGTAGCAGCAGGCGGTCTCGGAGATAGCTAGGCCCAATGCCATGGAGCGCTTTAAAGGTGATAACCAACACCTTGAAGCGCACCCGGAAGACCACCGGGAGCCAGTGCAGCTCGCGCAGGAGTGGTGTTACATGGGAGCGCCATGTTGCTCCCATCACTACCCGCGCTGCTGCATTCTGGACCAGCTGGAGCCTCTGGGTGCTCTTCAAGGGGAGCCCTATGTAGAGAGCATTGCAGTAGTCAAGGCGAGAGGTGACGAGGGCGTGAGTGACTGTGCACAAGGAATCCCGATCAAGAAAGGGCCGCAACTGGCGAATCAGGCGAACCTGATAAAAGGTCCCCCTGGTAACAGCCGTCAGATGTTCCTCCAAAGACAGCTGCCTATCCAGGAGGACTCCCAGATTGCGAGCCCTCTCTGTGGGGGCCAAAGACTCACCCCCAATAGTCAGTGATGGAGTCAACTGACTATATCGGGATGCCGGGAGCCACAGCCACTCAGTCTTGGAAGGGTTGAGCCTGAGCCTGTTCCTCCCCATCCAGATCCGCACAGCCTCCAGGCACTGGGACATCACTTCAAGGGCATCGTTGGGGTGGCCTGGGGTGGAGATGTACAGCTGGGTGTCATCAGCGTACTGGTGGTATCTCACCCCAAAGCCACGGATGATCTCGCCCAGCGGCTTCACATAAATGTTGAACAGAAGGGGCGAGAGGACCGATCCCTGTGGCACTCCACAAATGAGAGGCCTTGAGGTCGACCTCTGCCCCCCTGCCAACACGAACTGCGACCAGTCGGAGAGAAAGGAGGAGAACCACCGCAACACAGTGCCTCCCACCCCTAACTCTTCCAGCCGGTGCAGCATGATACCATGGTCGATGGTATCAAAAGCCGCTGAGAGATCTAACAGGACCAGAACAGAGGAATAACCCCTGTCCTGAGCCCTCCAGAGATCATCAACCAACGCGACCAATGCCGTTTCCGTGCTGTGCCCAGACCTGAAACCCGACTGGAACGGATCTAGATAGGATGTTTCCTCCAGGAATTGTGGAAACTGTTGCGCGACCACACTCTCAACAACCTTCGCAATGAAGCGAAGGTTGGAGACAGGACGATAGTTAGCCAATATTGCTGGGTCCAGGGACGGCTTCTTGAGGAGAGGCCTCACCACCGCCTCTTTCAGGGCAGCGGGGAAGTGACCCTCACTCAACGAAGCATTAATAACGCCCTGGAGCCAGCCTCGTGTAACCTCCCGGGAAGCCAGTACCAACCAGGAGGGACACGGGTCCAGTAAACATGTGGCCGCACTAAGTCTCCCCAAAATCCTGTCCACATCGTCGGGAGTCACAGCATCAAACTCCTCCCAGATAACATTCTCAAGACTGTTCCTCGTCACCCTGCCCTGATCTACCCAGTCAGAGTCCAAATCCCCCCGGATCTGAGCGATTTTGTCATACAGGTATTGTCCGAAATCCTCCGCCCTGCCTTCTAAGGGATCCTCCCGCACTCCCAGATGGAGCAGGGCGCGGGTCACCCTAAACAGGGCAGCCGGACGATTCCCTGATGACGCAATAGAGGCGGAAAAGTAGTTAGACTTTGCCGTCTTTATCGCCACTAGGTAGGCCTTAATATGCGACCTTACCAGTGTTCGATCAGATTCAGCGAGACTGGCCCTCCAACCGCTCTCCAGGCGTCTTTTCCGGCGCTTCATTTCCCTCAGCTCCTCAGTAAACCAAGGAGCCGCCCGGGATCGGCATCGGGTCAGAGGCCGCAAAGGCACAACTCGGTCCAAGGCCCCACCAGCCGCCCGATCCCAGGCAGCTACCAGGTCCTCGGCCGAGTCATGTGCTAGATCCTCAGGAAATGGCCCAAGCTCCGTCTGGAACCTATCAGGATCCATCAGGCGCCTGGGGCGGATCCATCTAGTTGGGTCCGCCTCCCTGCGGCGAGGGGTCGCGGTTCTAAGATCTAGGCGAAGGAGTGAGTGGTCAGTCCATGACAAGGGTTCCATGTCTATATCCCCTATAACAAGACCACTCAACCACTGGCCAGAGACAAAAATCAAATCCAGAGTGTGACCTCCCCTGTGAGTAGGGCCATGAACTAACTGGGTCAGGTCCATGGCCGTCATGGAAGCCATGAACTCCCGAGCCACCTCAGACGTTTCACCGACGGATGGCAAGTTGAAATCACCCATGACTAAAAGCCTGGGTGTATCTACTGCCACCGTGGCTATCACGTCGAGTAGCTCAGGTAGGGCTGTTGCCACGCGGCAGGGAGCCAGGTACGTAAGCAACAAGCCCATCTGAACCCCACGGCCCCACCTCACAAGGAGGGACTCACATCCGGCTATCTGAGGCACAGTGGTCTCCCTTGGATCCAGATCCTCGTTAATAATAACCGCCACCCCCCCGCCCCTCCCCTGGGCCCTCGGCTGATGGAATGCTCTGAAGCCTGGTGGGCACATTTCAACCAGAGGGACGCCGCCCTCCGGGCCCAACCAGGTCTCCGTAATACCCGCCAGGTCCGCTCCTCCCTCTTGTATAAGATCGTGAATGAGGGGGGCCTTATTAACCACGGACCTGGCATTGCATAACATCAGCCGAAGGCCCAGATCCTGAGTGTCTGAGCCACCTAGTCTCTGAGAGGAGCCATGGGGACCGGGGCAAGCAATTGCTCTCAAACAGCGAGTGCGAGCCCCCAACACATGATATGGTCCGCTGCTCCCGCCATATCTGCCCCTCCCATCTACCGTGCTGATGGTACAGACCTCATAGGTATCGTCCCCCATCCCTTTCCCAATCCCTCGACCAACACCTCCCAAATCGTTACCCTGTGCCGGGCTCGGCTCTGACCCTGGTGGATTTCCCCCCCCCATCCCCCAGAGTCTTCTTCCCAATTTCTCTAGAAAGATCATTACAAACCCCCCTCCCAGAACCCCTTAAAATCTTAAAAAATTTCCCTAAAAAACCCCACAAATTCTTCCTTGCTCCATGCCATCTCTCTGGACTCCAAAGTCCGTCATCGAGATAGGCCCTCGATAATGTGGAGGGCCACACCTGCGAGAGGGGAGAATCTCGTAGGGCAAGGAGTTCCGACACCGAATACATATAATCATCAGGGGAGACAAAGTCCAAGGGAAGGGAGTACCACTGATGTTACAGACATAGGGAAAATTCTAGTCCATGGTTAGGCCATCAAGCCCATTGTCCTCTCACGGCAATGGCCAAGGAGGTGCATATCCTTCGACCCCGGAGGTTTCCAGGGCAGCCATGCTCTCACCTAGGCCACCCATGGAAACTCTGATGGAAATCCGGGCGTGAGGATAGCCATAGTCCGCCTCCCACTGGCCTTACGTCCATAGAACCAGTATCCCTCCTGGGATTAGTAGCATCCGGGAGACCAAGTATCCTGCTCAGAAGGAGGGTTAAGTTCGTAAATTCACGTCGAAGAGATTTTACATGGCAGGGAGTTCAGACAGGCTGGATGTAAAGGGGGAAAATTCGGAATAATTCAGCAGGCCAAAGTAGATGGGTAGCTGTAACCGTAGTAAGGCCCATAGGCCTAAACTCGGTCCAAAGGATGGAAGAGGGAGGGGAAATTCAAGCCGCATAGGTTTGTAGTTCTTTTCCGACCCCTGCAAATCCCTCAACCATTATCTGATGGATAATGCTGCCCAATTTCGGTCCCCCCCCATCCAGCTCGTCCTGGGGGGGGTGTCTCTGGGTCTCCATGGAGGTAGCCCTTCCCCCAAGGGTCCAACACTCTCCAATCTCCCAGAGCTCAGTCTAAGGCTGCTGCTGAAGAATCCTATGCTGTAGTTCAGGTCTGCAAGCCGCTGGGAGCCGCCCCGACATCAGCTGCCATCACCGCAGCCGCCGCCGCGGCTGCCGCCGCCACCATCGTCGCCGTCGCCATCGGCCTCCCCACGGACGCCCCCTCTTAATACAAGAGACAATGTTTAAAATGCAGGAAACGATGTCTAGTAATCATAACGAAATGAAAGTTGATATCCAGAATCTAGATAGCAAAATGAATGTGATATAAGAAGCAATCTAGAAGAACGAACAAAAAATAAAAACTGTAGATGACAAGGCGGAGCAAAACAAAAGAAAATTGGACCAGGTAGACCAAAAGATGATGGCCTTGAACAAAGACCTCGAAGACTCAGTGATCCAACTTGAATTGGACAGGGCAGTGTTTTATTTATGATTCCAAAATGTGACCGAGGCAAAGGAGGAAGATCTTGGACAAGTAATGGCGGAGACTATTGCAGAAGCCCTACAAAGGGATAAGCAAGAAATTGTAACAGAAATCGACGAGATATATCGAATCCAGACAAACTACGCCAGACAACACAAACTGCCAAGAGAGGTCCATATTAGGTTCGTCAGAAAAAGGGTTCGTGATATAGTATATAACATAACCAGAGAAGAACTATGATATACAAGGGGAAAGAAATCATAACACTAAAGCAAGTTTCCAGAAGAGTAAGAGAGTTGCGTAAAGATTATCGTTTCCTAGCCATGCAGTTGAACAAACATAATATCATGTTCAGATGGATATTACCAGAAGGGATGCTTGTCACTTGGCAAGGTAAAAAACTAAAAATAGATAGCTTAGTGACGGCACAAGATTTTTTGGACCAACTGACAGGAAATGAGGAGGATCAGAGCAGCAAGGAGGAAGTGGAGACGACAAGCCAGGAAAAAGAACCGCCACAACGAGACCTTATAGAAGGAGCCCAAGAAAAGAAGAAGAAAGAAGAAAGAGAAAATCAAGATACCAAAGGTAGTAAAACAAGAACTCAAATGGTTACAAGGGCAAATAGATATTAACAACAGGCAGAGAGTTTAAGGAATGAAAACTGGAAACTTATATTGATAAATGTGAATGGATTAAATGCAACAACAAAAAGAAGACAGATCTTTACAAAGCTAGCTAAGCAAAAAGTAGATATAATATGCCTTCAGGAGGTACATATCCAGAAACAGGATGAAAGATATTTGAAGTATAGCAAGTTAGGGAAATTATATACGGCATTATCTGATAAGAAAAAGAAAGGAATGGCGATATATGTTAGAGGAGGAATAGCAAATATATGCGGACTCCAAAGGAAGAACACTAATAGTGGAAATAAAGAGAGGGTTTTTATCAATCTTGTTTGTAGTTATTTATGCACCCAACAAAAACCAGGGGGATTACTATAAAAAAACCAGATGAAAAGATAATTACGATAGGCCACAGAAATATCTGTATAGTAGGCGATTATAATGGGATAATAGATACTAAAAACAATTATGTCAGCAGTAAAGACAATAAGAAGAAAAGAAATACATTACCCAAAACATTTTTTAATATGGTAGAGGAACTAAATTTAATAGATATGTGGAGAATCTTTCATCCTAAAGAAAATAGATACACCTTTTATTCTAACCCCCATGCATCTTGGTCCAGAATAGACATGTTATGGATGAACAAAGAATTAAGATTAGAAATAGGAAAAATTGAGATCTCTTCTAATGCGTGGGCAGATCATAACCCTCTTGAGGTAACATGGAAAGGCCCAAAAAGAAAAACTAGAAGATGGATGTTAAATCCACGAATATTAAATGAAAAAGAATATATAGAAAGGATAATGAAAGAATTGAGATTATTTTTTAAAGAGAATAAAAAACAGCATACTTCCTTGACTAATTTATGGGACACTATGAAAGCATATATAAGGGGGATAATGATAGTGTATAATGTGAAGAAAAACAAGGAAAAATGGGAAACACACAATACTCTTCTGGAAGAAATTGGTAATTTGGAAAAGAAACTTCAGATAAAACCAGGAGACGAGTTAACCAAAGAGAAACTGATCCTATTGAGACATAAGCTAAATTTATCAGAACAAGATGAAATCGTGAGAAACCTAAAATACGCCAGACAATTTTATTTTGAACATGCCAATAAGACGGGAAGGTAGTTAGCCTACAAACAAACTGAAAAAAGAAAGAGAAGATCGGATCATACAACAATTAGAAGATGCGATCGGGAACATCCAGAATAATGAGGAAGAGAAAAAGAAAATAGCGCAAAACTATTACACAGATCTTTATAATAAAGAAGATATAGCAATAGAGAAGATTGACAAGTACGTAAGGGAAGAAGAGATTACACCAATAGGAGAGGATGAAAGAGAAATATTGAACAAAGAAATAACAGTAGAAGAAATGAGAGCGGCAATCTCGAGACTTAAAAACAATAAAACACCTGGCCCAAATGGTCTCTCAGGAGAAATATATAAAAAGCTAGATGAAATTATAGAACCAATATTACTGGAGATTTGTAATGAAGCATTACTTGAGGCAAAGATACCGGAATCGTGGAGGGAAGCATATATTACACTACTTCCAAAAGAAGGTACAGATAAAAATCAGATTAAAAACTACAGATTGATATCCCTTTTAAATGCGGATTACAAAATATTTATGAACATAATGGCCGAAAGATTGAAAAAAATATTAAATATCATTATACACTCAAATCAAAATGTTTTCCTCCTGGAGAGACAAATAAGAAACAATACAAGAATAATTATAGATACCCTGGAATATTATGAAACCCATCCAGAGAAACAAGTGGCCCTTCTTTTTATGGCCTTCGACAATTTGAACTTGCAATTTATGATTAGTCAAATTAAATTAATGAAATTTGGAATTAAATTCGAGAATATGATAGAAGCAATATATAAATTACAAAGGGCAAAATTAATAGTGAATGGGGGTACCACAAACACTTTTCAGATAAAGAAAGGGGTACGACAAGGATGTCCGCTGTCGCCATTGTTATTTATTTTAACGTTAGAAACACTATTAAATAGAATCAGAACAAATTGTGAGATAAAAGGATTAAAGATTAGAAGAGAGGAATATAAGGCACAGGCCTTTGCGGATGATGTGGCATTTATTATGGCGGATCCCCTGGAATCTGGTCCAAATTTATTGCAAGAAATAGGAAGGTATGGGGAAGTAGCAGGATTTAAAATCAGTAGGGGAAAACTAAATTGCTGGTCAAAAATTTAACTACAATCCAGAAAAAAGAACTAGAAAAGGAATTAGATTTACAAAAAAATAAAATATTTAGGGATTTGTCTAACAGCGAGATGTTCATCTCTAAAAGAAGACAATTACGTGGCCTTGGTCCAAAAAATAAAAAGGGACTTGGAAAAATGGAGGAAATTACAAATATCACTCTTAGGCAGGATAGCGTCTGTCAAGATGAATATCCTGCCTAAGTTACTATATCTATTTCAAATGATACCTATTTTACTAGATTTTCTTTTTTTGTGGAACTTAATAAAATTACTACTAAATTTGTCTGGGCTGGGAAAAAAGCAAGGATAAAATTACGATCGTTACAGGATAGTAGAAGTAGAGGTGGTTTTGGTCTTCTGGCATGGAAAATATACCATAAAGCTGCCCCTCTAGTCTGGGTAAGAGAATGGATCAATTCTCTTGATTGAGATAAAAAACTTTTAACCTTGGGAGGACATGATCTACAAAGTGGGTGGCATGCTCTTATGTGGGATAAAAAGAATAAGACACAAACATATTTCTTTAGACATAAGATTAGAGAAGCACTAATTCAAGTATGGGAAGAAGTAAGACAGAAGCATTACATGAAAATTCCGAGCTGGTTATCAACTATGGAAGCCATGATCCACCTCAATACAGTAGAAATTAGTAAAATGGTTAGATATAAAGAAATCTTAGATAATCATGGAAAACTAAAAAGCAGTCAGGCCTTAAAAGAGCAGGGAATATCTATTGATTGGTGGCCATATTTACAAATACAGTCCAGATATAAGAAAGATATGGAAGAATTTGGCATTCAGGTAGAATTAAACCAATTAGATAAGTTGTTGATGGGCCCAGAAAGAAAATCAATATCTAGACTATATAATTATTTATTAGAATTCGACAGAGCAGAGGAGATGGTAAAAGAACCGATGATAGCATGGGCTAAAAATATAGGACATAATATAAATTTAAAGGAAGGGGAATTTATTTGGAATAAAAATTACAAGTTAACAAAATCGGTAGCATACAAGGAAAATCAATATAAAATACTATATCGATGGCATCTAGCATCTGCAAGACTGGCGAAGATATATCCCAATTTAAGTCCCAAGTGCTGGAAGTGTAACCACCCCCGAGGTACCTTTTTTCATATATGTGGTGGCTATGTCCCGAAGCGAAGAGGTATTGGAGCAAAATACAACATTGGTTGCAAGAACTAATCAACAATAAAATTGAACTGACTCCAGAAACATTTCTCCTGGGGGTATTAAAAACTAAGCACGACAAAATAATAAGGTACCTGATTTTGCACATACTTACAGCAGCGAAAATTGCTTATGCGCCATATTGGAAAAGAAATAATGTACCATCAGAGGGATTAATTACTCAAAAAATATTAGAATGTGCCGAAATGAACAAATTAACTTTAGAACTAAAAGGAAAAGAGGATTCAGAATACAGTGTGGTGTGGGATAAATGGTACAGATAGATCGATAACTGAAATAAAAATAAATAATGACTAGAAGATAGATAGATAGATAGATAGATAGATAGATAGATATAGATATAGATATAGATATAGATATAGATATAGATATATATAGAATAGATAGATAGATAGATAGATAGATAGATAGATAGATAGATATGTAGGTCTTTGGTTAATATATCTATATCTATATATCTATAGATAGATAGATAGATAGATAGATAGATAGATAGATAGATAGATAGATAGATATGTAGGTCTTTGGTTATTCGGGTTTTCTCCCGCGTAAAATTGAAGGTTTCTTGGCAACGTTTCGATGAAGTCTCATTCGTCATCTTCAGGCTGGTGTTCTCAGCTTCGTGCTTCTAGGAGCAATGTAGACTCAATGTAGACTCAATGTAGACTTCGTGCTTCTAGGAGCAATGTAGACACACAGAAAGCAGACTCAAACCCACACTGATGATGAGGCACGACCCCGGACCAGAAGCCAGACCACAGCTGCATCATTAGCCACTTTAAACCCCTCCAATTCATACATGAAGCAGACGGACACCCACCATGAAGAGGGAGCACGGCCACGAACACGAAGCCAAACAACAGCAACACAGCTCACCAGCTCAAATCCCCCTGCTACTCAGACTAACCCGAGCACAACCAAGCCCCCACCTAAACAGAACACACACCCAGCCAATCAGAGCACAACCAACCCCCCTTCCAATCAGAGCACAGCCAAACCCCCAACCAATCAGAACACACCTCCGCCCAATCAGAACACAGCCAAGCTCCCACCCAATCAGTTCACGCCCCCACTGGCAGTTAAAAGGAAGAAACAGCTGCGATCACACACATTGCTCCTAGAAGCACGAAGCCGAGAACACCAGCCTGAAGATGACGAATGAGACTTCGTTGAAACGTTGCCAAGAAACCTCCAATTTTACGTGGGAGAAAACCCGAATAACCAAAGACCTACATACAAACACCCATGAAAACCTCAGAAAACATATATATATATATGTATACACACACACACACATACATACATACACATATATATATATCAACTAAAGAGAATATACATATGCATATATATATATATATACACACACACACATATATATACATATACATATGTACATACATACATATATATACATACATACATACATACATACATACACATACATATATATATAATACCATCTTGCTTTAAATTGAAATTCCATACCCACAGAACATCTATCCAACGTATTCTGAAAAGAACTGAAATGGCATTACTTAGAAATGAAATCCATAGCAAAAGATTCCTATTGGATCAAGTAAACAAGGATCTATTAGCTTCATACTTAAAGATAAGCAATATTATTCACCCCATATTATGGGACAAAATAAAACAGCTTGCCACCTGGAGATCTGAAATAGAAACCACTCATAAAACTTACAGACATTTAAAGAAACTTAAGAAATTAGAACATAAAAAACCTCCAACCAGAATACAACATCATTTAAAACAAGTAGTATACAATGCTTCCGATAGAAAACTAACAACAGCAGAAACAAATGTCTTAGCAAAGGGCTTTAATTTTGCAGTGACACCCAATAAAATTCCGATAGAAACCATCATATGCGAAGTTGAAACCAGCTTAAAGAAACTCAGTGCTGACGATGCTGATAAAGTCAGACATGACGTCACCAACATTCTATGCACTAGTAAACCACCTAAAAGCAACTTATCAAAAGAAGAACAAAAAGCACTGCAAGTTTTAAAAAACAATAATAGCATAATGATATTACCAGCAGATAAAGGCAATGCAACAGTAGTAATGAACACAGTGGACTATGAAAAGAAACTGTCTGACTTACTTCAAGACGCCACATATAAACCCATAAACACAGACCCAACAACATATCTAGAAAAAACCACGAAGATAAAGATAAAATCAAGTACTATAAGTAAAGAAATCCAACAAACAATTATTCCCAGAGAAAAATCATCAAAATGCCCAAAACTCTATGGCCTCCCAAAAATACACAAAGATGGAATACCTCTCAGACCTATAGTAAGTTCCATAGGCTCACCGTTACAAAATCTAGCCAGATATTTAGCAAAACATCTGCAACCTTACGCAGAATCTGCTGCTTCATATGTACAGAACTCATACCATTTCATACAAATAATAAAAAAGCAACACATAAAAGAAAATGACCTTGTAAGCTTCGATGTTGTATCACTATTCACACAAATACCTGTCAAAGAAGCCCTGTCATCAATTAAAAACAAATATCAACTACCAAAACATATCACAGACTTAACAGAACATTGTTTATCCAACACATATTTCATACACAGAGGACAGAGATATAAACAAGTAGAAGGTGCACCAATGGGATCGCCATTATCACCAGTCATCGCTAATCTTTTCATGGAAGAATTCGAATCCAATGCTTTAGAAAAAACTGTTAACAAACCAAAATTATGGCTCAGATACGTTGATGACACTTTTGTGATCTGGCCACATGGAAGAGATAAACTGGAAAACTTCTTAGTATATTTGAACAGCCTCCATCCCAAAATAAAGTTCACCATGGAGATAGAATCAGAAAACCAGTTACCTTTCCTCGATGTATTAATTTATAAAAAATCTGATGGCACCTTAGGACATACCATCTATCAAAAGAAGACACATACGAACCGTTATCTCAACGCCAAATCACACCACCATCCAGCACAAATAAACTCTGTTGCCAAAACATTAACCACAAGAACTAAACGTCTGGCTGATGAAGCACATTTACAAACAGAATTATATACACTAACTAATGTACTGACATCAAATGGGTTCTGTAGAAATAAAGTCATCAATATGATCCAACATGCAACACCTAGACAGAAGAAAAAACAACAAGAGGAACAAAACAATGGGAAAGCCATCTTGCCCTATATAAGGGGAACAACAGATAAAATTAGCAAAGTACTACATAGACACAACATCAAAACCATATTTTGCACAGATAGAAAGATATCGTCCATTCTGAGAAACCCTAAAGATAAAATAGAATTAGAAAACCAAGGCATATACGAAATCCCATGTGCTTCCTGCCCATCAACATACATTGAACAGACCAACAGAAGAATGAGTGTGCGCATCGAGGAACACAAAAACTCAATACAAAAGCAAGAACACACATTATCATTAGTTCAACACATAAATACAACAGGACACAATATTAATTTTAATAACACAAAAACAGTTGCAAAAATAGAACATCTCAATGGCAGAATAATCAGAGAAGCAATTGAAATAGAAAAAAGACCACATTGCATGAATAAACGGGATGACACTTCACGTCTGCCTACTATTTGGAAACCTGCTCTCATAGATAGACGAATCTTAACACCAAATATAAAACATAGATCAAACATTAATCAAAAAACAAATCCCAACCAAATCATATTCAAACCAGCCACAAAGATGAAGCCCTGCCACCTAGTGGAGAAAAACCAACCATACACCCGAAGCCAAGCCAATAAACACATACTGGGACTCCCAACCAATCAGAATGAAAAGGTGGAGCCATCCCAGACTACCAGCACCAGATTTGAAATAGTAACGGCAGTTACTGCAAAAGACTCCTCACATAAGCCTGATGATGGCAGATGAGATTCTGTTGAAACGTCGCTTCTACCCTTTTAGGGATATATCCACAATTACACGGGAAGAAACCCAAAATATTAACTACACACACACACACACACACACACACACACACACACACACACACATATATATATATATATATATAATGTAGAATTTGTATGAACAACTAATCCAACCTGTCATTTGGGAAAATGACACTGTCGGTTTGATTATGTATTGGAATTTTGAAAAAGAAAATAATAAAAATATTAAATAAAAAAAAGAATTGAATTGAATTGATTTGAAAATAATTAAATGAGAATTGAAAATAAGACCCACAAATAAGAAGTTTAATATATGAAATTGTAGTAGTCGGAACATTTGGGTTAAGATATATATTTAATTGGTTTCTACTAATACGTTGTATTGTATTATTTGGAATAGTTGATAAAAGAATAATTGGTGATTAGAATAAGAGAATTTAAGGAAATAATTGAGGATTGTACTATGTTATGTGAATTTAAATTTAGGGGTTCAAATTTTAAGGAGGGAAAAGAAAAATTGAACTATAATATGATAAGTTATGATGAAGGGTAATATTGGTTTCTTAAAATTAGAGAGAATAAATGCTATGAGAAAAATTGAATATATAAAATTGTGTTAAAGATGAACAAAAATCTGTACAAATTTAAGACCGGGCCAATATTCTGTTCAGAAAAGATGTATTGTATGTTTGTTTGTGTGTTTAAAAAATAAAAAAACTTTATCATAAAAAAAGTATGATGATAATCTTGGCAATCTTATTTTCTTCCTTGCTTAGTATGAATTACAGATCTCTCTAAGACTAGACTTTCCTATAGACTGCAGCATTCAAATAACATCCTGAAGATTTAATCTATACTCTCAGCAAGAACTCTTTCCTTGCCTGCAAATATACAAACTATGCTAATGTATTTGTGACTGTTCTATCACTTTCATGAGTTTAGATTTTCACAAAACACCATTATACTATACAAAGATAAAACTGACACACCTAGAAGGTTTATCCAGGATACTGGGTATCCTAGATCTTCCTTAGCATGAAAGCTGGCTTAGTGACTTTCGGTCTGTCTCTCTCTCTCTCTCTCTCAGCTCAAACCTTTTCACAGTATTATTGTTTTGGGGAAAATAGGAGGCAGAGTATTAGACATGTTTGTCACCCTGAGTTATGCATAAAAAAGATAGGATAAAAATCTCATCATCATTCAGTCAAATGTTCCTAATTTTATTGTAGAAAGAAAGATGATCCCATGTATTCCTAATTATCAGCTCCCAAGCTCTTCTAGATCACCTTCTCTGCTAACTTCTCTTATTTGGGGGCCCTTTTATTAGCTACCATGCCATTTTTACCAAGTTAAGTTTACTATGAATTTCCCATGAAAATGGCTATGAATATCTTATTCACTTTGCTACCTATTATGGAAAGTTTGAAAATATGATAATGACATTCAGTTTCAGCAATTCTCCTCTGCCTTAATAGGACTTACAAATAATATTTTTCAAAACTTTTTATACATATTTCTGGCATTTATTTATATAATTTCCTTATTTATTTTGAGGAATCCATGTGGAATATGAACAGATAGTCCTGCAGTGTCTGTTTAACCACAGACTACTCTTGCTAATCTGAAAAATATTTGATCTGCATGTATGAGAAAACTTGAATTATTCTATATTTTCAAACGGAATTCAGAAACATTCAGCAAAAGTTGAATTTGAAGACATCATACATTTCAACAGGCTTTCACTTTTTAATCTCACCTCTCATTCAACTCCATCTGTTTCTTTCCCCCACCCTCCTTTTGTATAAGATGATGCTTCTGATTTCATCTTGGACACTGACTTTTACAGTTCACTCCATAACTTGATGATAGTATGCTCTTATATGTATTTTTTGTTCTACCATCTCTTTCCATCTGAACAAAATTATCTTTTTAACAAGGAGTCTTGGCTGTCAAAGATCCTTTTAACACTAATGCTATTTCTTCAAGGACACTAAACTCCCACAAGTGCCGAAATGATCATGATTATTTAGAAAACCTCTGATAGACCTATGCAATGCCAATTCTATAGTTTTAACTTCATAACTTTTAACTTTGATCTAGCTTGCAGAACAAAAAGGCTTATGTTTTATCACATAAGCCAGAATGTTTCTTGTCCTTTGAACCTCTTTCCACATCCATTTTTTGCCCAAACATTTTGTTTCTTCCCCCATTTCTGGTACCTGTCCTGCCTTGTAAATCATCTGGAGCCAGATAAGAATGACATTCCCTTACCAATCAAATCTGTCTTCAGTAGCAGCAGCAGCACCCATATGCAAGTTTGAGTAAGTGAGCTTCAGAATATCCTTGTCTTTCCTGAGAACAAAGAGAATGCATTACAGTGACCAGTCATAAATTCTTCTTTCCTTCAGGAAAAAACTCTTGACACTTTGCCACAACAGCTGGCCAGCTGGATATTTTGGATATTTAAAATGTCCTATCTTCTTTTCTGCCTGATGATACCTCTCAGTTAGGGAATATATCAAGGCCCTTCTTCCCATATTTGTTACTGTAACACAGTGTAAAAAACAAGTTCATATCAGTTTCATTTACAGTCCTTACGAAACAATTTCCATGGGTTTTATCACTGACCTACCGTATGTTAGACCTGGATGCCATTCTATTCATATTCTCTATTCAAATGTCACCATTTCAGATCACATATGGTAATCACCTTTTTTCTCTCATCACTAATGTTTGTAGCTCGTGATGCAGGAGGAGAAATTTGGAATATTGGATTTATTTAAAAGGCTATCCAGAGATGTGAATATTTAGAAAAGCTGCAGAGGCTGTATATGCTCCCAACTATCTTTGAGAAGAGGTCTCAAATTTAAACATTGGGACATGTATTTATTGGACAGGATTCTTGTTTAGACAAAGAACTATCATCGATTTCTTTATTCTTTGCAGTAAATCTACTTTCTCAACTTTCTTATACCTATTTGTGAATGCAGAATATAGAAAGAAGCCTTAAAAAGGGAATTTATGCAGCGAGACACTACATGAGTTACGGAAGTATAAGACACCCATTTTACTTTTCAAAAATCTTTTACTTATTTATAAAATCAGGCAATTTTCCAGGTTTGCTTCCCAGATAAAAAATATGAAAAGTTCCTGTCACCGCCTGGAAAGTGACATCAAATTAAAAAGAATCCCCTGACTGAAGTATATAATGTTTCTATAGTGCATATAGAATTGATGAGCATTATAATATAGCTTTCCTATTCTGGTATTCTGAAGATGTTTTTTTTTTTGAAACTTTTTTTTAATTTAAAACAAAAACAAAACATAAAACCAGCATCATTCAAATACAATCACAGACAGTGTGTCGATCGGTTAAAGTTCTTCTGTGCACAATCCCATATCCAAAATTACCTATTGTTTAATTTCTCTTATTTAACAGTTTTATATATCCCTTTATGTTATTATACTCATTTAACCATTATTTAACATAAGAAAACACTTCATGTTATTTTATCATTACTTTAAATTCATATTTCATATTTCATCTCCATGTTTTATTATCTAACCATTGGTAAATCAAATCCCAAATCAAATAATATTGTTTGTCTTCCTGTTCTCTAATTTCAAATGTCAATTTACTCATTCAGCACAGTCCATAATTTTCTTAATAACTTCATCATCAGTAGGTGTCTTCTCGCCTTTCCAATTTTTAGCAAAAACAATTCTAGCCGCAGTTAAAACATTCACAATTAAATATCTCAGTTCTTTGTTATACATTTCTGGTAAAATCCCTAATAAAAATATATCTGGTTTAAAGTCAGTGTGTTTCTTTGTCATTTTTTCCAACCATGTGTGGATTTTAGTCCAATATCTTTTAGTTTCTGCACATGTCCACCACATATGGTAATATGATCTTGGAGTTTGATGACATTTCCAACATTTCTCCAATTTGTTCTTAAACATTCTGGCTACTCTCGTCAGGGGTAAATGCCACCTGTAAAACATCTTATACAGATTCTCCTTATATGCTGTAGACATTGTCATTTTATAATTTTGCGACCACAATTTTTGCCATTTCTTGAGATCAATCCCATGACCAAAATTTTTCCCCCATGCTATCATTGTTTCTTTAACTTGTTCCTCTTCCAATTTTACCTCTAATAAATAACCATACAATTTTTTAATTACATAATCATCAGAACCCATTAAAACCTTATCTAAATTAGTCAAGACATTGTAAAAACCTTCTTGTTTAGAATCTTCTTCATATCTAGAATGTATTTGCAAATAAGAAAACCAATACATCTTAAAACCTTGTTCTTCCAGTTCTTGCTTCGATTTAAGTTCACCCTTTTCATCCATTAATTCACTATATCTAACAGTTTGTTCTCTTCTAAATATTACTGAATATGAAAATGCTTCAATTGTTGATACCCAGACTGGAATTTTCAAATAGTGTTGTTTTTTAATAATCTCCCAATTTAGTAACAAAGCCTCATGGTGTCTTCTAAAATACCCTTGTATTTTTGTTCCCTTATACCATAAAAAAGCATGCCATCCCATCAGCAGATCATGACCTTCTAAATTCAATAATCTAGTATTTCTTAATGTTATCCATTCTTTAATCCACATCAAACTTTTCGCTTGATAATAAAGCTCCCAATTAGGTAGGCCAAAACCCCCTCTCATTCTAGCATCTTGTAGCAACTTTAATTTTATCCTCACCTTCTTTCTCTGCTAAATATATTTTAACATAATTTTATTCAATTCTTCAAAGAAGTCTTTCCCCAGTCTAATTGGAATTATCTGGAACAAATATAAAATTCTAGGCAAAATATTCATCTTAATAGTTGATATCCTTCCAATCAAAGAAAGCTGTAAGTTTTCCCATTTCGCCAAGTCTGTCCCAATCTGTTGTTTAAGTTTTAAGTTCACTTCCCGCCTGGACTACTGTAATACTCTCTACATGGGGCTCCCCTTGAGGAGCACCCGGAGGCTCCAGCTGGTTCAGAGTGCGGCCGTGCGGGTGGTTATGGGAGCGATGTGGCGTTCCCATGTGACACTTCTCCTGCGCGAGCTGCACTGGCTCCCGGTGGTCTTCCGGGTGCACTTCAAGATTTTGGTTACCACCTTTAGAGCGCTCCATGGCTTAGGACCAGGGTACTTATGGGACCGTCTTCTGCCACCAGTAGCCTCTCACCGGCCAGTACGCTCACATAGAGAGGGGCTCCTCAGGGTGCCGTCGGCCAAACAGTGTCGACTGGCGGCCCCCAGGGGGAGAGCCTTCTCTGTGGGGGCACCTGCTATCTGGAATGAGCTCCCCCCAGAGATACGGAGGATCCCGGATTTACGCACCTTCCGCCATGCCCTCAAGACCTATTTATTTCAACAGGCTGGCCTGGCCTAACTTCACTTTTAATTGTAACTTTTAAAATTGGTTTTAAAACATTAGGGGTGTTTTAAATTGTTTTGGGCCAAATAATTTAATGGGTTTTTATATTGTCTTTTAAATTTTGTAGTCTGTGTGTTTTATTTTTCTGGCTGTTCATCGCCCTGAGTCCTTCGGGAGTAGGGCGGTATATAAATCTAATAAAATGAAATGAAGTTTATTATAATTATTTTCTTTAAGCGTGCTACATCTTGATGTCAAATATATCCCCAAATATTTAACTTTATTAGTGACCTGCATTTTTGATATATCCGCCAATTCTTCTTTTTGCTTTACCAACATATTTTTAGTCAAAATCTTCATTTTATCTTTGTTGATTTTCAAACCAGCTACTTTCCCAAACTCTCCAATTTTATCTATCAGTGTAGTTATTGATGTTAATGGTTCTTCAAGGATAAAAAACAGGTCATCAGCAAATGCTTGTAATTTATATTTTTCTTTTTGAATTTTAATTCCTTTTATGTCTTTTTCTTCTCTTATACTTCTATTTAGCACTTCTAAAGTTAGTATAAACAACAGAGGGGACAGTGGACAACCTTGTCTAGTACCTTTTTCTATCTCAATAGAGTTTGTCAATTCTCCATTTATCATTACTTTTGCTGTTTGTTTATAATATATAGCTTATATTGCTTGGATGAATTTTCTGCCAAAGCCCATCTGTTCCATTTGAAGCAACATAAAATGCCAATTAACATTATCAAAAGCTTTCTGTGCATCTAGAAATACCAAAGCCATTTGCTTTTCTGGATGGGCTTCATAGTATTCCAAAGTCCAGAATTATTCTCATATTGTCTCTAATTTGTCTTTTTGGCAGAAACCCATTTTGATCTGAATGTATAAAGTTATTTAAATATCTTTTAAATCTTTCTGCCAATACTGAAGCAAAAATTTTATAATCTGAATTTAGCAGGGATATAGGTCTATAGTTTTTGATTTGTTTGTATCCTCCTTTGGAATCAATGTAATATATGCTTCAGACCATGCCTTGGGTATTTCCTTCTTTGTCATCACTTCATTCATAACCTCTAGTAATGGGAGACTCAAAGATTCCTGCAAACCATCTGGCCCTGGTGCCTTTCCATTCTTTTGTTTCTTAATTGCTTCAATTAATTTTATCATCGTTATATTTCCCTCTAACATGTCCTGAATATCTTAAGGAATCCTGGATAAATTTGCATTTTGAAGATATCGTATCAACTTTCTTCCTCTATCTTTTCTTTCTCATATAGTTGTGTATAATAATCCTGTATAATTTTTTTCTTCTCTTTGTTTCCAAATTTACTTTGTCCTTGGTCATCAATTAATTGTATTATTTTTCTTGATTCCCTCTCTTTTTTCAACTTATATGCTTACCATCTTCCTGGTTTATTAGCGTTCTCAAAATAATTCTGTGTAGAGCTTCTAATCTTTTGAGCTAATTCTTCTTTCTCCAGTAAGTCCATTTTATGTTTTATTGTATCCATTTTCACCTTAACATTTTTTTAATATGGACACTTCTGAAGCTCCTTTTCAAATCTCTTATAATCCTCTTCCAATATTTTGTATGTTTGTCTTTTCTTCGCATTTCTCTTCCTTGTATAATCCATTATCAAACGTCTAGCATAGGCCTTCATCGTATCCCATCGATTTTGTGTCAAAGTATCTTCTTTCCTATTCTCCTTGAAAAAGAAAGCCAATTATTTCTCCATTTTCTGCACGAAATCCTTTTCTTTTAATATAGTATTGTTTAAAGTCCATCTAGCTCTTCTCCTTTGCCCTTTCCATTTCACTGTCACTGGATTATGATCTGCCCAGGTATTGGCTTCTATCTCAATTTGTTCTATATTTAAAGTCAGTTCCATTATTGTCCATATCATATCCAATCTAGACCAAGATGAATGTCTGTCAGAATAAAAAGTATATTGTCTATTTTTTTCCATTTCTATCTCTCCATGCATCTTTTAAATTTATTTCCTTAGTCATCTTAAAAAAGGATTTCGGTAATATCTTTCTACTATGTCTTATTGTTTTATGTGTTTTATAATCCAGATCTCCATCTACTATACCATTAAAATCTCCCATCATACAAATATTATCATATTCCAATTCCATTATTTTCATGTGCAATTTCCTATAGAAGTCACTTTGATTGTTATTTGGAGCATATAGTGCTACTAGAAGACCTTTCATATTGTTGTCCGTTATCTCCACCATCAGAATTCTCCTTCTTCATCTGCATATATTTGCTCGGCTGGTATTGTATTTCTAATATATAAAACCACTCCTCTTTTTTTACATTGTGGCAATGATGTAAAGATTTTCCCTAATTTAATATCTGTTCATGTTGCTTTTTAATATGTACTTCTTGCAGGCAAATTATATCAAATTTTAATTTTTCTAATTTGTGAAATATCTTTCTTCTATTTACAGCTGAATTAAGTCCATTTATATTTATTGAAATCAATTTTCTCTCTTCCATATTCATACTTTATATGTGGGCTTTGTTGCTTTAGTTGATCTTAATTCACACTGTTCTTTGTGTTCCACAATCCCTCCTACAACGCCTTCTGCTTTTTCAATCATTGCCAGTTCCTCTTCTTGAAATTCTACTGGAACTATTGTCGTTTGGAATTCCATTTCTGTTTTCTTCTCTTTAAAAAATTCTGCATAGAATGCTCTCGCTTTGTCTATTGTATCTATTCTGTATCTTTGAAGTTGCCATGTTAACACTAATCCCTCTGGTACCAGCCATCTATAGTTCACATCTTTTTGAAGTAATATTTTGGTCAAAAATTGATATTCTCTCTGCATCTCCCTCACTTTTCTTGGTATTTGCTTCAAAACCACAATTTCTTTCTCCTTATACTTCAATGTTTTTTCTCTGGAGATCTACAATATTTGTGCTTTAATTGATTTTTTTTGTGAATCTTACATGCACTTCTCGTGGTAACTTATTACGCATTGCATACCTAATATAAACTCGATATATCTCATCCATACCATCCATCATTTTCTCCTTAGTAATTTCTAGTGCTTCAGCCAGCATTCCTATCTTTATTTCTGCAAAATTCTCTCCTTTCTCTTCTTCTACATTTTGGAATCTGAGATAAAATTCTGATTTATCCATCTCCCATCCAATTAGCCCACTCCTGTCATGTTCAACTTCTCCCAATCTGCTATCTATATTTTTAATTTTTTCCTCTTTTTGTTCCTCATTTTTCTCGAGCTTTTGCAGTCTCTCTTCATATTTCTTCATATTGGGAAGAGCCTTGGTAGTGCAACGGACTAAGTCTGTTATGTAGCACTTAGCTGTCAGCTGCCTGCAATTAGTGCAAGTTCAAATCTCACCAGGCTCAAGGTTGACTCAGCCTTCCATCCTTCCGAGGTAGGTAAATTGAGGACCCGGATTGTGGGGGCAATAAACTGATTTTGTAGAAACACCGCTTATGGGGGGGCCAAAAGCCCTAATAAGCAGGTATATACAAAAGAATGAAGGCTATTGCTATAAGTGCATTGTAAGCCGCCCTGAGTCTTCAGAGGAGGGTGGCATATAAATTGAACTAATAAAATAAAAATAAAATAAAAATATTTCAACATCATTTGCTGTGTACTCGCCACTTTTTCAACTGCCTTGAGTAGTTGTTGTTCCATCCTCTGAATTGTTTGAAAAATCATCTGTAGTGTTACATCTTTCTCCTTCTCTTTTTCCTTCTCCTTCTCCTGCTGAAGCATAGTCTGAATTGATCACTGTCCTCCAGATGATGGCGATGAGGCAGGTGTAGTTGAAGCAGATCCAACTGTCGCTACTTTTCTACTCATTCTCTCCAAAGATCACCAAAAGCATACAGCAAGAAAGAAAAAAACCAAGAAAATAAAAATATAGAAAAAGAAAAAGAAAAAAGGAGAGAATAAGTAATTCTTCAGATTCTTCAATACCCTAATCCACTTTGAGAGAAAAAGAAAAGAAAAAAAGGAAAAAAAAGAAAGATTTTTTTTTAAATTAATCCCACTGGTAGCAAAAATACACTGAAGAAAAATCAAATTTAAAAAAGGAGAGGTAAAAATAAAAATGGAAAAAAAGAAGACCAAATAGCCAGCTAAAGAGAAAAAAAAAGAAAAAAAAAGAAAATCAAAAATCAATCTTCAGGCTCTTATATGCCTTAATCCAACTGAGTTATATGAGAACAAAGAAAAAAAAAAGTCCATCAAAAATATTAAAGCTGGGGAAGCATACAGAGAGTTATCATTTAACAAGAACAATAGGAAAAATAAAAGAATAAAGAATAAAAGAGAGTTTCAGTTTCTTCTGCAGTACTTCTGCCCAAGCATCAACAAGTCTCTCTCATTTGCCTCAGACTCCTACAAAGGCACCTGAATAAACAAAACCAGATAGTTCCAGCTCTCTCAGATGTCCTTCCAAAATCTTATCAGCAATGAAAGTTCAGAGTCCTTAGATTATAGCAACAATGTGATACAATTGTTTCAATTTGTTGCTTTAATAGGAAAAAAAATTGCAAAGTTTCCATCCAACAGATGGCAATATTACACACACTCCTATCTCCCCCACTATTATATTCTGAAAATTCTTTGTCAGTAAAATGGAAATTGAAAAATTAGAACAATCTTCAAAAAAGAAAAAAAGAAAATTAACTCCAAAAAGAAAAATATTTCAAGTATAAGGCACAAAGGCTTACAGATGTTAAAACTCTCAGGTCTATCAATCCTTTTCCATTCAGTCCTGGTCAAAAACAAAATAGAAATGTAAGGCTCCACTGATGTATATGGATTAAAAATAAAAAATGACTCCTGCTTAATTTCGCTGCTTAATTTCTCACTTCAATCTCAGGGTGTTCTTTGCATTAGTTTAAATTAAAAGTCTCTCATCTACTCACTGTCCTTCTATTCTTCTTCTGGAGCTGTCCCAACTTCAGCAGCTACTATGGCTGCCACCCCGCTGCTAGAAAAAGGGCTTCTCCTGGATCAACCAGGGACTTTGCGGTGTCCCTGGGATCGTCAGGATGTGCCCTCCACTATCACAGTCAAAACAAGACTGTGAGGTCCAAAAAGGACCATCCAGCAGAGGGGCTTTCGGTGGCGATCCTGGAGCCCAGGAATCCTCTGTCCGTTCCGTCGTGACATCAGCTCCTCCACCCTGAAGATGTTTTGAATTTCTATTGTTCAAATGATCACTGGTGAGATGATCATAGTTTGAAGGAATCATCAGGATTGGCTTGATTGTTTTTAAAACTATTTCATCTTTAAGCAGAAATATTTAGTTTTCATGACATGTATAATATTACATAATTGCAAGATAACCCAAATCTTATCTCTTATTGAATAACATTCAATTATATTAAAGAAAGCTGATGATGTTACTTTTATCCAAAACTACATGCTTTGAAAGATTATTATTTTGAAGATTTTAATTTAAAAATCTCTTTAAAAACCCATTAGGCCCAGAGGGACATCATATTTGAACTTCGAAGAATTGCCTTTGATGTAGAATCTGAACCCAATAGCAATAGTGGTAATATTGAGAAGCGTAAATCCATGTATACGCGTGATTACAAAAAACTTGGCTTTATTGTAAGTATTCTTGTTTCATCATATTAGCATTCTAATCAGTTTTGTTTTAGTGATGATATATTGTAACATAGACAATGTTTGACAGCAAGCCGGGCTGGCCTAACACTTTTTAAAATGTTTTTAATTGTTTGTTATTGTTTTTAATCATGGGGCCAAATTTATATATATATATCTTTTTAATTGTATTTTAATGTTTGTAGTTTATGCTTTTACTTGGCTGTTCACCGCCCTGAGTCCTCAGGGAGAAGGGCGGTATACAAATTTAAATAAATAAATAAATGAATGAATGAATGAATGAATGAATGAATGAATGAATGAATAAATGTTCACATTCAGTCCGCATTCTTGACTATTTCCTTTTTTCACTCATTTTTTCTGAGCTGTTCCTTATGGAATGTGTAAGGATGGACTAAAGCTATCCTTTATTTTTCTGGAGATTTTCGCAGCAGGATATCTATCAACATTCTAAGTATTTCATACATCTTTGATTTTTAAGAAATGGGTATCTTAGTATGATCAGAAGGCCTAATCAAAGGCATATGCTACTCATTTCTTCCCTGGGTTATGCAGGTGACTGCCCCATTATTTAATCTCTCAGATATATTGCACATTGTTTATAACTCATCCTCTGTAATATTTTCCCAGTGGAAGATTATCTAATTATAAACAGAAGTTAACAGTAAATTCCAAATCAAATCTGGTCAATTACAATAGTCTGTCTAAGTCAGCGTAGCTACCTTTTTTTCATATTATTGTTTATATCAAGGGACTTCTTGTTTACATGCTGCATGTGATCCTCTGGGTCATTTTGGGTGATCTAGAACTGTCATAATTAGGGTCATAGTTGATCTTGCCATCACTCCAGAACCCTGAAAATCTGGGGCCATTATGGAGTAGAAGAAATATTAAGTGGTATTCTAGAGCTCATTGTGATCTCAAACATTTATTTGAACAAGGCCTTGGTAGTTCTCCAGGTTCTGTGTTTTTGACATATGGTATGTGTAAAAATTACTGACCCATTAAGTCAAATATCAAGTGTTTCTTCCCAAAAACTATTTTTGTATACAGCACAAGACTCATGTTTATGTGGTCAAATCTTTTTATTTTCTGAGGCAATTCTTGTGTAAAGGTTGTTGATTCTTTGACAGTAGAATATCTATTTATCAGAAGAGGAACCCTGTTAAAATGGATTGTTATTAAAATTTGTTTTGTTTAAATTTATAAAGATTTGTAAACAAAACAGAATTAAAGTTAAGCATGTGTACCACTTGCAATTATTGAAATACTCTTCTGGAAAGAAATGCTCTGGAACTAGAATTTGTTCAGGATAAACACAATAAGACCACCATATTAAAGACTTCTAGGGGCAGAGTAGTTTCTGCTGATTTCAAGTTTATATGATTTACATTTGAACTGATTCTGTAATCAATCACTGCTCATTTTTCTCTATTTCTGGGATTTTTTTCTAGTCTATCTGAATATTTCTACGAATACAGAAAAATGCATGACATTACTTATCATTGTGGGTTTTGCTGGTTAAGTGCACTTAATTATATATGCTGGATGATTGATTGCTGCTTTTTGTGATGAGTTCTACACATTCCTGCCAGTATAAGCTCTGAGGTTGTGGTTTACTGCTTCTATTGCAGAACTGGTTAGTGATGCATATTTCCATTAGTTGAGTCACTTGTGATAGAAAATATGCTGTATTCAGGGCAACATTTCTATAAAGAAATGTTATTGGTTAATAGTTCATTCCTTCACCAGAAAGAAAAGGTTAAGATCTTCCCCTAAGATGAAATCTATAAATTCCTGCACATTTTTCTGCAAGAACTTTCAATTTGAAACCTTCTCACAGAACATTGAGTCAGTTGAGTGCAGAGATCACAGAAAGTACAGCTTTGGCTGATTTTTTTAAAGCTTTTGATCCATTTTTAAATGGAGAGCTTATTAAAGTGGAGAAATATTTTTTATAAGTGTTATAATGATTTTAATTTTCATCTTATGTTAATACTTTTGGATTTATTTTGTTTTACTATAATTTTATAAACATTTTCAATTATCAACATTGTGACAAAAGGCAATTCACTAAATAAATGTATTGAGGCTAGCATTAAGTTATCTACCTGTTTACACTGCAGTGAAAGAGATAGTATAAACTATCTCTTACCTTCTAGAACAGGGGTATCAAACTGGCGGCCCATGGGCTGGATGCGTCACATGCACGCCATGCATGTCGCAGCTCCGCAAAGTGAAAAAATGTCGTGAAACATCATGTGATGGCAATGTGGTGCTGCGAGTTTGATACTCATGTAGGCAAGCCAGTTAGCAGATTAAAAACATTTCAGATACTTTGCCCATAAACCATGGAGAATGACTGTAGGCTTAGTAATATTGCATTTGCATAGGCAAATGGAAAAGTGTTAATTATAGAAAACCTCAGATGTAACTCATTGCACCTAAAACTTTCTGGCAGTACACAAATGCTAAAAAAAAAGTAATCTATTTAATTTAAATAATGTATGCATTTGTGTGCATGTATATGTATATATTCATTTTAATTTTTATTTTGTGCCTTCAGGTCAGATTTTGGCTCTTGGCAAAGTATTTCAGTAGTGGTTTGCCATTGATTTCTTTCTAGGGTTGGCCCAAGGTAATCCACAAGGCTTTTTGTGTAGGGCAGGAGTAGAATCCACTGTCTGCTGTTTGTAACCTACCGGTAATTCTTTAATTGCTATACCAGACTAACTATCTCTATATATATTCATATGTAATACAAAAAAATTAAACAGATGGAAAAAAAAATAGAAATAAAAAGTTTCACAAACATTTTGTTATTAAATAAAATTAGAATGGGAGAGAGGAAAATTGTTCTAAATAGAGCCAGTTGGATAAGTCATGCTAAATCACCCCTGCTGATTATGGAGGGAAGGATAGGTTAATACTTTCATTCTTATTTTGAGAACTAGGCCTGGTAAGATTGGAAACAAACCATCTGAAACCAGATTGGTTAATTTACTGTAACAAGACAGTGGAATCCATTTCTTTCTTTTTAAAAAAAGTACAAGAATGTAAACATTGAGTTCATTATTCATAGGATTTGTATAGCAGTTACTGGAATTCTTTCAGAAAGACTTCTTAGTTTTCTGTCTTTGTATGTCTGCCTGCACCTGCTTCCATATTTGCTGTGAGAAGCCTGACATCATCTTTTGGAAGAAATAATTTGTTTGATTTCAAATTTCTTTTACCTTTAAGAGTCCAAGTTATAGGGGAGGAAGCTGTTTTCATTTTCATTGTGTGGTTTTTTTACCATTAAGGCACATACAGTATGTCACATCTGCTTTGCTTTTCACTAAAACCACATGAGCCAATATTAAGATTATTGTTAACATTAATAACTAAGTGCAAAAGACTTTGCAAAAAGAAATAAGTATCTCAGAGTACATTTCTAGTTATAAAATTGGTCAGCTCATATCTTTTTCATACAAAAATCATCCCATAGTTACTGTAGATTTGTGTTATTAGCTTATAAAAAAATAGGAGGGATAATTCCTGTCGATCTACTGTAAATAATGTATTATTCAAAAAACTATTGGTAAATCCAACTTTTATATTTTTTCAGAGGTAAAGCATGATATAACTGATACAACAAAGAGTGTGAGTTAATAAGTACATAGGTTTCAAATCTCCCTGTTTCATAAACCATAAAAATATTTATCTTGAAGAGATTTTCAGTAATATTCAGGAGTATGAAGTATAAGAGAGACACTTCGAGGTTTGTTTTGGATATTTGTAAGAGTATTTTTAAAGTAGGGAAAAGAGTGATAAAAATTTGCTAGTGAAACTGAATGTAGTGATTCCCCAGAATCTCTTGGTTTGAAGAGCAAAGATCATTCTGAGTCGAACTTTCTGACAAGCCAGATTATACTTTTTCACTGTTTGTCCTTCAAAGCATTTATAGGACATGAGAAAACATTTCTATCAAAAGTATTTTTGTCTGGAGTAGTATTTTATTTCTCTTAAGAATACTGAGCCAACTGAGTATTATTTACAATCAATTTTATCTAAATCTGAAAATTTAAATATAGTAGCACCCTAAAGATTAACTCATTTATAAAGTCTGTGATCAGATAAAGGAAACTTATATTCAATTTTCAGAATATGTCTATGTTGTTTTGAGAGCATTGCTTTGAATAGAGAAAATGCAATGGTATATCATTATACAAAAGATTATGAATCAGTTGCTTTAATGTCATAAGTATATATATCTATTAGAGATAATCTAGTAAAAAAAAATACTTGTATCAGGACAATGTTAAACCTTTTTGTAAGCTAAAATAGCCTGAATGTTTTAGGCAAATTTAAAACATAAGTATAATTGACATTTAGGAAATATATGCATTTCATTTCTATAAAGGTGTGAAAGGTATGTTGGGTACAAGATATGTGGGGGTAGAAAGTGTGAATCACTTATGCTTGGAACAACTTCCAAGGTGTAAGATAGTGTTCTGACTCATTACATGATAATCTGTGGTTCAGGTCTTTTTAATAAAATGATTTTTATCTTGTAAACCTGTATTTGTCAATGCTATACAAGCTGTTTATTTATCACTTATCAAAATATGTACCGCCTGCTTTTTATTTTCTTATTTTTTTATTTTTATATTTCATTTTCTTTAAATTCCTATTTATAGATCTGTCCTTGATTCCCAATAAAGGAAACATGAATATTTAACTCACTCCTCCCTCATATATGTAGAATAAAGGTGCTTAAAACATACAGCTAGGGCATCTGATGCATTCACTTGAAGATGTGAATTTTCAGAAAAGAGAGTTTAAGATATATTTAATTTTTTCTTTATATGAGAGCAAGAATAATATTAATATACCTGTGCCAAGATGTAGATTAAATTGAGAAAGATAATAGTAAGAAAAGATAGTATTGAGGAAAAAACAAATATGGAACATGGTGAGCGGTGAGCATGGTTCCTCCACACTTTTAAAGATTGCAGGAAAATCCAGGCAATCTCTAATGGCTAGGAAAGAGAAGAACAGACAAAGGAAAATAAAAGCCATTTTATTCAGCAAAGTGGAGTAAATATTAGTAGTTGCTTTGTTGCTTTTTTCTGTGCACTCTAAAGAAAAAATAGTCTTGGTGATTCAAGAGACTTCATAAAACAGATTCCAGGAAGGCTGATTTGATTAAACAATATTTTTTTTAAAAAAATTAAAACCTTCATTGCTATTCCCCAATCAAATTTCAAGGTTGTAACTGGGCAGGTTTACAAAAATAAAAAATTCAAACTACTGTAGGGTTGACTAACTTACCTTAGAAACTAACTACTTTCTTTTTTTTTATTAAAGTTTTATTTTTTTATATTGATTATACATATCAATGCATGAATAACGTGGTACCTGGGTGTCATACATTTCAGAACAATAAACGTGATGTTATTATTCCTAGTTATTACATTTTATTTTCATTGTTTCATATACACATCTTTTACTATCACCCTTCAATTCTAAACCTTACTTTTCTTCTCTCATATACCTTCATGTCAATTTATCTATCTATCTATATTTATTATTATTCCCCTCTTGTTTCTATCTCAATTTTATTTATATATTTTTTCCTTCCAATATCGCTATAATATTCAAAGACGTGTTTTTATTCATTTCCTTTAGTTAATTCTTCACATCAATTTATATCAAAAATTCATCCTTCAGTCTTTTGTTATTCATTGTATCAATATACATTCCTAGTACCAATCACAATCATTAATACATAATAATTAATATATAATTCTATAGTATAGAGCAATGATGGCTAACCTTTTTGCCATTGCGTGCCAGGAGCGGGGGGAGGGGGGGTGTTGCACGCACAGGTGCCCACACCCATAATCTATGCACCCTGCCCCGCACATGCAGGCCTCCCCCCGCTCCCCCTTGCTCCTTGCACGCGATAGCATTGTGGGCCCAGTAGGCTCATTTTTTGCTCTTCTCCAGGCTCCAGAGCCTTTCTAGGAGCTCAGGGAGGACAAAAACGGCTTTCCTCACCCCCCGGAGTCCAGAAATGGCTTGTTTGCCAACTTCCAGTCACACCAGAAGTTGGCAAACGGGCCATTTCCGGTCTCCGGAGGGCCTCCGGGAGGTGAGGAAGGCCATTTTCACCCTCCCCAAGATCCTAGAAAGGCTCTGGAGCCTGGGGAGAGAGAAAAAAGGGCCTTCTGGTCCCACCAGAAGTTGGCAAACGGGCTGTTTCTGGTCTCCGGAGGGCCTCCGGGAGTGAGATGAGGAAGGCTGTTTTCACCCTCCCCAAGCTCCTAGAAAGGCTCTGGTGCCTGGGGAGAGAGAAAAACGGGCCTTCTCCACCACCCTCCGGAGGCCGGAAACAGCCTGTTTCCCTACTTCCAGTAGGCCCAGAAAGCCCAAAAATCAGCTGGCTGACGCACGCATGCACGCTGGACCTGAGCTTACGTGCTCACCGATATGGCTACATGTGCCACCTGTGGCACGCCATAGGTTCACCATCACGGGTATAGAGTATAATTCTATTAAAACTATATAATTCTATAATTATCTAATCACCCATTTTTTAGTTCCAATATTTCATAGCTAATTATATTTTTTATATGTTTAATATTTCAAATTCTAGTTTCACTTATTGTTTCATTCTTATTCATGCTTCTCCTATTTCCTTTATTCCATTCTTCATATCTATTTGTATTGAAATGTTATTTTAATTATCTATTACACAAATAATGTAATTAACCAGCTTATGTAATTCTAATACAAATATATATTTATTAAGATATATTTATGAAGGATTCATTTCCCTTCCCCCACCCCTCTTTTATCCATCATCTCTTGCTCGCATCCGAACCTTTAATCTTATTTTCTTTTTGGTTTGCCTCCTATTTCATCCCATAAGTCTCTTACTCCCTCTACATCTAAAACTGTCTTCTGTTTATATAATCTAACTTCCTCTCTTCTCTACCCTTTCCCACTGTCTGGTTCCAAAACTATCTGCTCCTTGCCCCTTCTCTTTTCCCCAGCTCTCTTCCTGTTTCTCCTGTTTCTTCTTTTTTTAATTCCTTAACCGTAATTAGTTTTAGTAATAGTTCGTCCTTGTTGATTTCTTTCTGTTGTTTTCTCAGTTCTGCTTTTTCCTCTGTTCCATTTAATGGTTCCATTCTTTCCTCATTGTCCTGGTCTTTATCCATTATCACTTGTAGTATATTTTCAAGTTTTTGGTCTATATGCTCAAATATTTCCTCAATGCTTTGAAACAACTCCATTCCGCTTTTTTTTTTCTCATTTCCATCTTGTGTTGCATCTGTATTTAATAAGTTTCTTTTTTGGCCAATTGTCCTGGAATAATTAATTCAATACAAAACTTCCAAATCTCTGTTTTGAATGTCTCATCAATAATCAATCCAGTCAATTTAAATTCACCAGAGGGTTATTCACATCTCTTCAAGTCATTTTTATACATTTAATAGTATTCAGGGGTCTCTTAGCTGAAATTATTGTTTAATATTCAAGTCTCTAGTGGTCTTAGGGCAGATACTTATCCAACAAATAGTTTCTGTCTCTTTAAATAGTTAGTTCCCTTTTCATCAGCAGATGGCACTCTTGCTTCAGTCTGCTCAGCCTCTCTGCGATGTTATTAGTAAATATGATTTAATTATTTTAATTATTATTTTTTTGCTTTAATTTATATGCCGCCCTTCTCCAGAGACTCAGGGCGGCTTACAATACGTTAAGCAATAGCCTTCATACTTTTGTATATTTATACAAAGTCAGTTTATTGCCCCCACAATCTGGGTCCTCATTTCACCTATCTTTGAAAGGATGGAAGGCTGAGTCAACCTTGAGCCTGGTGAGATTTGAACTTGCAGTAATTGCAAGCAGCAGATGTTAATCACAGTGTTTTAGTCCACTGTACTACAGGCTCTTGTAAGTTCTGCAATTGAACAATGGTAGAAAAATAAAATTTGGGATTGTAATTCCAGCATTTTTAAAACGCCTCTTCAATGCCACTTCTTTAATTTTAAGAGTCCAAGTTTCTATTCATTTTAAAAAGTATTTTTTCCTCTTAAATCCTTAGGTGTTTTCCCAAGTGCTTGGTACCCTGCTTCACCAAATAATTCTAAATATACTTCCCCCTTAGATTTCTTGGGGTCCAATTTCAACAAAAAATATTTCTCACCCAGTTCACACACCATTCACTTTCTCTTCTCCTGCACTTAGTTTTTCAGATTGTTCCCGACTTCATGGCAGCCATTTTAACTGCCACTGCTCTTCGTCTTTGGAGGGGGCTTTCTGAGTCAGGGAGGACAGATGCAGCTCTCCTCGACCTGCATGGTGGTCCCCCTTTACTTTGCCTCCCCTCCAGGGTGGCTATGACCCTGATTTGGAGCCCTCCGTCGTAGAGAGCTCGGAACAGGCCCCTGAGCTCGCGGTCCCACTTCCAAAGGCTCTGGAAGTCCAGTCGGAAGTCTCAGAAATGAACTACTTTCTTATGAGAAAGATACATAAGGTTGCAAACATATGTTTTGTACTTCAGTTATTTTTCTGGCCACATTTCTATCCACCTTTCCATAAATATTTTTTTTAACTGAAGTAAGATCATCCAATTAAATGAATAATATTTTGTAATTTTCTTCTTTTTTTCTCATGTTTGGTGCATATTTTATAAACAATTTTCATAGCTCCCCCTTCTTCTGTTCTTTGCTTCTTTGACTTTTAAAATTTTTGAGAAAAATTCCTTCATTTTTATATTTTAGTCTTCTCCAAAGTTATACAAATAGAAATCTATTATTGGACAAAAATGTGTTCAAAAATTTACAAAAGATTTAACAGATGTTTTTACAAGGTTGGTTATTATAGGCTCTTTATCAATTCATTTGTTTTTTTATCTTTAAGGAATATCATAGTCAGCGCCAAAAAAATGGACGGTCATTCCCTCAAGATTCTGTTTGCCTGAAAGTAATAATTATGGTATTTATGATCTAGCTATAATAATAAATATGATCTACCATGGTTTTCTGCTTAGGATAGAATGTTTTAATTAAAATGTGGCTTTCAGTTCAAGGAAAGCAGTTATTTTACCAATAAAAAGAACACATGAAAGAATTCTATCTGCAGATAGAATACTTGCTAATGTCACCATTATTGGTTTGGTCTGGCATTTTTTTTTTTTTTTTTGCGAAATAATTTTTTATTTTTTAAACAAACCAAAACATAAAACAATCATCATCCATTACAATTACAGAAAGTGTATAGATCGGTTACAATTCTTTTATGCTTAATCCCATATCCAAAATGTACAAGTTATTTAATTTCTCTTATTTGACAATTTGGCTTGGTCTGGCAATTTTGTTCCTTTAGTGCCTTTTAAATTTTGCTCAAAATGCTCAAAGTTTAGAGAACAAACAGGGTGAAGTTGAAATATTAGTTCATGAAGGCAGATATGATATAGTTGCCATTACTGAAACTTGGTGGAATGAAACTCATGACTGGAATGTACTGATAGAGGGGTTTCTATCAGTACATTTCTGGATCCCTGCATAATTGGATAGCTACATTCCTGTCAAAGAGGCAACAAGTGGTCAAAATAAGGAATGCCCTATCAAATCCTGTACCTGTTAACAGTGGTGTCCCCCAAGACAGTGTTCTAGGACCAACTCTCTTTATACTTTACATAAATGACCTTTGTGATCATATTAAAAGCAACTGCGTTCTCTTTGCTGATGATGTAAAAATATTCAACACCACCGACAATGCTGCTATCCTTCAAAAAAGACCTTGACTATGTGTCAGAATGGTGAAACAAGTGGCAACTTCAAATCTCAACCAACAAATGCTCTGTCTTACATATTGGCAAAAAAAATCATAACATAAAATACAAGCTGGATGGATATGACCTTGTAGACAACTCTCACTCTATCAAACAACTTGGAGTACTCATCTCTAATGATCTAAGTGCCAGAGCTCACTGCAACAACATTGCCAAAAAGGCATTAAGAGTTGTTAACCTAATCTTGCATAGCTTCTTCTCTGGTAATATTGTACTGCTAATTAGAGCATACAAAACATTTGTTAGGCCAATTCTCGAATAGAGCTCATCTGTCTGGAACCCACACTACATATTGGACATTAATACAATTGAGAGAGTCTAGAGATATTTCAGAGAAGAGTCCTCCACTCCTCCGCTCACAACAGAATATTTTATGCCACCAGACTTGAAATTTTGGGCTTAGACAATTTAGAACTACGCCGCCTTCAGTCTGACCTAAGCGCAGTACACAAAATTATCCAGTACATTGTCCAACCTCTAACATCTGTAGTTATGAAAACCTTTGAAAGGCTAGTGCTGTCTCACTTGAAAACCATCATGGATCCACTATTAGAACCCCTGCAATTTGCATACCGAGCAAATAAATCAACAGATGATGCTGTTAATATGGCTCTGCACTACATCCTACTACATCTTGCATCTCCAAAGACCTACGCAAGGGTCCTCTTTGTAGACTTTAGTTCAGCATTCAACACCATCATTCCAGACATTCTTCTAACTAAACTAAACCAGCTAGCAGTACCTGAACACACTTGTAAGTGGATCATAAGCTTCCTAACAGACAGGAAGCAGTAGGTGAAGCTAAGCAGAATCACATCAGATACCTGTACAATTAGCACAGGGGACCCACAAGGCTGTGTGCTCTCTCCACTTCTCTTCTCTCTATATACCAATGACTGCATCTCAAACGATCCATCTGTTAAACTACTGAAGTTCGCAAATGATATAACAGTGATTGGTCTCATTCAAGACAACGATGAATCCACATAGAGACGGGAGGTTGAACAACTAGCCTTGTGGTGCGACTGGAACAATCTGGAACTGAACACAAAACCGTAGAAATGGCGGTAGACTTTAGGAGAAACCCTCCCATACTACAACCTCTTACAATACTAGACAACACAGTATCAACAGTAGAGACCTTCAAATTTCTAGATTCTACCATATCTCACAACCTAAAATGGACATCCAACATCAAAAACATCATCCAAAAAGCACAACAAAGAATATTCTTTCTGCGCCAACTCAGGAAGCTCAAACTGCCCAAGGAGCTGCTGATACAGTTCTACAGAGGAATTATTGAGTCTGTCATCTGCACCTCTATAACTGTCTGGTTTGGTTCTGCAACCCAACAAGACAGACACAGACTTCAGAGGATAATTAGAACTGCAGAAAAAACAATTACTACCAACCTGCCTTTTATGTACACCAAGAGCGTATGCACCAAGACAAATTCCTTGTGTGTCCAATCACACTTGGCCAATAAAGAATTCTATTCTATTCTATTCTATTCTATTCTATTCTATTCTATTCTATTCTATTCTATTCTATTCTATTCTATTCTATTCTATTCTATTCTATTCTATTCTACCTGTCAACCACAACAATACACGAGCACACAATAGATACAAACTTAAGATAAACCGCACCAAACTTGATTGCAGGAAATATGACTTCAGCAACAGAGTGGTCAATGCCTGGAATACACTCCCTGACTCTGTGGTTTCCTCCCCAAACCTCCAAAACTTTAACCTTAGACTATCTACTGTTGACCTTACCCCATTCCTAAGAAGTCTGTAAGGGGCGTACATAAGTGAACCAATGTGCCTACCATCCCTGTCCTAATGTCCCCTTTTATTTGTATCCATTTCATGTATTAATAACCATGTTTATACCTATATCGGTAATCTAATATGTGCTTGACAAATAAATAAATACTAAATACAAACTATTCAAAATAAACAGACCTAATAAAAGAGGAGGTGGAGTTGCATCATATATAAAAGATCACTACATCTCTACAGAAATAAACAAAACGAAGGATGAAAATCTCCTAAAATCCATATGGGTCAATATGAAAGGGAAAAAAATGACATTGCTATAGGCGTATACCATAGGCCATTCAACCAAGCAGAACAAATAGATGAATTAACCAATCAATTAACAAATGTATGCAGAAAACATACACAGTAGTAATGTGAGACTTTAACTACCCTGATATCAACTGGGAGACAAACTGCAGCAATTGGGAGATTCCTAATCAACTTAGCTGACAGATTTCTCATCCAAAAATTCTTTCAACATATTAATAACAAGAAAAAAGTCAAGGAAATGATCAGTAACAGGCAGTAGAGACGAAACAGAACTGCTTAACTTATTCTTTGCATTAATCTTCATACAAAAAGAAACTATAGCCCAACCTACCAAAAACATAACTGTAAAAGACAGACTAGAAATAATAATTAAAATAAGCAAGAAAATAATAAGAGAGCACCTTATCTGTGCTTGTTGAATCTTGATGAATATGAATCACCGGGACTGGTGGATTACATCCCAGAATTCTGGAGGAGCTGGCAAATGTTATCTCAGAACCACTGATATCAACAATACCTGGGAAGATACTGGAAAAAATAATAAAAAATATCTAGAAACAAATAAAGTTATAACTAGGAGTTACCACGGGTTTGTTAAAAACAGATTATGCCAAACCTATTTTATTTCATTCTTTGACAAAGTGACTAAATTACCAGAACAGTAAAATGCTGTGGACATAGTATATTTAGACTTCAGCAAGGCATTTGACAAGGTAGACCACAACCTAGTTCTTGGTAAGTCAGAAAAAATGTGGGATAGACAGCATCACCACCAGATGGATTCATAACTGGCTGACAAACCATACTCAATGAATAGTCCTTAATGATTCTACATCTACATAGAGGGAAGTAAGCAGTACCACAAAGTTCCATTTTAGGCTCAGTACTCTTCAAAACTTCATAAATGACTTAGATGAAGGAATAGAAAATTTGCAGATGACACTAAGCTGGCAGGAATAGCCAAAATCCCAGAAGACAAGCTCAGGATCCAAAAAGATCTTGACAATGGGCCCTATCCAACAAAATGAAATTTAATCTGGAGAAAACGTTTTACACCTATGCAGGAAAAATTAAAAGTACAAGAACAGATTAGGCGAAACCTGGCTCAAAAACAATAACTGCGATAGGGGCCTTGGAATCTTAGTGGATGATCACTTAAACATGAGTCAGCAATGTGCGGCAGCTGCCAAAAAAGGTAATACAATCCTTGCTTGTATAAACAGAGGCATAGTATCAAAATCAAGTGATGTATTAGTACCGCTTTATAAATCCTTGATAAGACCACACCTGGAATACTGTATCCAGTTATGGTCACCACATTACAAAAAAGATATTGAGACTTTGGAAAAAGTATAAAGAAGAGCAACTAAAGATGATTAAAGCCTGGAGACTAAGAACGGTTGCAGGATTTGGGTTTGGCTAGTCTAAAGAAAAGACAGACTGAGTGTTGTAATAGTATTCCAATATTGGAGAGGCTGCCACAAAGAGGAGGGGTCAATTTCCAAAGCACCATTGGTTAGGACAAGAAACAAAGGATGAATACTAATCAAGGAAAGAAGCAACCTGGAATTGAGGAGAAACTTCCTAACAGTGAGGACAATTAACCAGTGGAAAAACTTGCCTTCAGACGTGGTGGGTGCTTCATCACTAGAGGTTTTTAAGAAAAGACTGGATAGCCACTTGTCTAAAATGGTATAGGATCTCCTGTTTGAGCAGGGGGCTGGACTAGAAGACCTCCAAGTTCCTTCCAGCTCTATTCTGATTCTAAATTAATGTGAACGTTCTTCTTTGATCCTGAGTGGACATATCGGTAGCCTTTTTAAAAAAATAATAATAAGAAACATTATTAAATTAAGTAAAGCAGTGAACTTTATATCAGATTGTAGTAAAGGAAGTGAACTGAATATGATGTAGCAAGAAAAATGAAAGTAACTTCTAAAAAGGGCAATTATGCAGGAAGTTTAACTTGAATTAGTTGGTTCATAATAATGTGTCTTTGCTAGGTGAAAGGCACTGTAGTGATATTCATAATGTGCCACACACTTTATTTCAGCTTATTTCTAAAAAGAAATATTTAGTTGGGAATAAACTTGATTTTCTAATTTATTTTTGTGGAGTACCACTAGAGGTCAGCAAATTTCCAGCAGAGCCATTTAAGCTGGAAGCTGTACAATAGTTTATCAGATGCAAATATTGCCACCATGTGAATACACATGGTGACTCAAGGTGGTTAAAAGGTAAAGATAAAGGTTCCCCTCGAACATATGTGCTAGTTGTTCCCAACTCTAGGGGGTGGTGCTCATCTCCGTTTCAAAGCCAAAGAGCCAGCACTGTCCAAAGATGTGTCCGTGGTCATGTGGCAGGCATGACTAAACCAGTGGTGAAATCCATTTTTTTTACTACTGATTCTGTGGGCGTGGCTTGGTGGGCGTGGCATGGTGGGCGTGGCAAGGAAAGGATACTGCAAAATCTCCATTTCCACTCCACTCCAGGGGAAAGATACTGCAAAATCCTCATTCCCTCCGCACTCCTGGGAGAAGGATATTACAAAATCTCCCACTCTGGAGCCAGCCAAAGATGGTATTTGCTGGTTCTCTGAACTACTCAAAATTTCTGCTACCGGTTCTCCGAACTGCTTAAAATTTCCGCTACCAGTTCTCCAGGACCTGTCAGAACCTGCTGGATTTCACCCCTGGACTAAATGCCAAAGGCGCACGGAACTCTATTACCTTCCCACCAAAGGTGGTCCCTATTTTTCTACTTGCATTTTTTACATGCTTTCGAATTGCTAGGTTGGCAGAAGCTGGGACAAGTAACGGGAGTTCACCCCATTACGTGGCACTAGGGATTTGAACCGCTGAACTGCCGATCTTTCGATTGACAAGCTCAGAGTCTTAGCCACTGAGCCACCGCATCCCTATCAAGGTTACTTACAGAATATAAAACATCATTTAAAACAATAAAACTAATAAAAAGGATCAAATAAATTAATATAATAAAATAAAATCATCCCCATCCCCCACCCCATACTTTTAGATTTAGATTTTTGGCATTTTTAAGTCTTCCTTCTCCCATATTGCCCAATGCTGCTTGGTTTGGTTAGTTTTTTCAATGTGTATGCACAGGGCTGTACTTGACCCCCCTCGTTTTCCTGAAGCAACACAGCCCCCACTGCTACATCGCTGATGTTGGCTTGAATCAAAGGGTTTTTCTGGGTCTGGGTCTGGATGCTTCAACACCAGCTCAGCTGAGAAGAGCTTTTTTAGCTTCTCAAATGCTGCTTGACATTCCATGTTCCACTTTAGTGGCTGGCTGGATTTAGGCTTATTTACCCTCTTGGTTCTCAGCAAGTTAGTAATAGGGAGGGTGATTTGCGCGAATGATGAATGAATTGCCTATAGAAATTTGTGAACCCTAGGAAGCTTTGTAGCTGTCTTCGGGCGCATGGGGTTTCCCATTATTAAAGTCCCACTTGGACTTTTTCTGTGTTAATTTCCACCCCTGGTGCAAGATCTGGTATCCCATGTAGTCTATTTTGTCTTTGTGGAACTCACATTTTGAGAGTTTATCGTACAGTTTGGTGGCTGAGTTTTTTCAGGACTGCTTGGACCAGTTTTATGTGCTTAGCGTTGGTTTTGGTGTATATCAGGATGTCATCAAGGTATACCAAAACACCCTTATATAGATGTTCATGCAACACCTCATTTATAAGCTGCATGACTACTGCAAGGTCTCCTTGGAGCCCAAACATGAGCACCTTAAACTGGAAATACCAAAATGGGCAGTTAAAAGCAATCTTCCACTCATCCCCCTCCCAAATCCTGACTCAGTAATAGGCTTCCTGCAAGTCCAGCTTAGAAAAAATCTTGCCCTTTGAAAGGTGAGCCAGCATGTTCTTCATGAGGAGCAGGGGATACACATTTTCATGCACACTGCATTTAGACCCCTATAATCGATGCTTAAACAAAGCGTGCCATCTTTCTTTTCCTGGAATAGTACCAAGGCAGCTACTTTGGGTGTGGCAGGCTGGATGAAGCCATGCTCCAAGTTTTTGTCTATGAAATTGCACAACTCATCTAGTTCTTGAGGTGTCATGGAGTAGAGTTTCAGCTTTGGTAAGGGTCCCCTTTGTCCAGTCCACCCGTGGGTTCACTTTTTTAGCCAGGATAATCCTAGGACCAGGGGAAATATCATGCCTGGAGTCACAATAAAAGCAATAGTCTCAGAGTGGCTCTCTATGGCAAGTTCCAGGGGCTCCTGGAATGTGGCCGGGACTCCTCCCATGATAGACTCATTGAGCTGGCAAAACACTATGGAGTTTTTTAACTCTCTTAGGTGTGTCCCCAGTTTTCCCACTAAGGTTGGACTTATTAGATATCGGATGCACCCCGTGCCTAGTAGAGCTGTCAGCCACCTTCTGCCTTGTTCTTGAGATTAGCAGTTCTGCGAGCACAGTGATGGGCTCAATTGTCCCACTTACCAAAGGGTCGCTGTTGTCGTAGTTGCTGTGTGACAGACTCAGCTCTTCTTGTGAGGCTGGAGTTCCAGGTCCATGCTTGAGGAAGGACTGGAACTCCATGACCTCACTGCTCTTCAGGGCGGTTTCCCTGGAGCACTGGAGGGGGGGCGGGTTGCTGGCTTTGCTCCTGATTGCCGGTCTCCCTTTCTGGTTGGGAACTTTGTATAACTTTCTGCCATGCAGTGACCTACCTTCCTACACTTGAAGCAGGCTGTTAAGCATGGTAGAGTGGACTGGGGCACGGCAACCTCTCTCTTCCTCTCAAGTGGTGACCTCTTCCAGGTTATGCTCGAGTGGTACTAGTTTCGGGCTTGGACAATTTCTTTGCCAAGATGTACCATTTGGAGCTCCTCTGGCAATGCAAGCATGGTACAGGTCGTCATTCAGCCTGAAGAAAGTTAACCGATCCAGACAGGATGGTGATTATTCAAATATGGTTCAACTCAGGAGAGCATACAAATCCCTCCTGAAAAACAAGAAAAGTAGCTATAACACCAGGATGTGGAAAGAGGTAGAAATGGCAGCAAAATCCCAATTCCCTATGATCTTTTGGCATAAGATAGCCGGTATATTAAAACAATGTTCCCCATTTATGGATACTGATATATCAGCAGTAAAATGGGAGAAGCACTATCTTGCTTTATTTGATGGTAACAATACAACAAATGTCTTGCAATTGGATATCCTCCAGCAAGAATTAAGGAAATGTCCGGAATAGACACCAGTTACCCCTACCGAAGTTAAGCATATAATTCAATCCTTAAGGCCAGGAAGGCCCCTGGAGAGGACTTGTTGCCTCCTGAACTCTTTAGGTCCAACATTGACTTTTGGGTACTGGTGCTGGTAGCACTGTTTACTTATATCGATAAAGTAGGGATAATCCCTGAAGGGTGGAGGTTAGCTATAGTTTTCCCAATTTTTAAGAAAGGTGAAAGAGCCGCCCCATCCAACTACTGACCCATCAGTCTTCTTAATATAATTTCAAAAACATCTCCTAAATAAAATAGAGGACTGGTGCTTGGATAAGGAAATTCTGACAAATGAGCAGGCAGGTTTTAGAACAGATAGGTCTACCATAGACAATTGTTTTGCCCTTTCCCACTTAAGTAATAAATACAAGACCCAGGAGAAAAAGCTGTATACCGCCTTTATTGATCTTACTGCTGCTTTTGATTCTATAGATAGGAACCATTTGTGGAGGAAACTACAAGTTATGGGGATGGACCCAGACTTATTTTGTTGATCAGGATTCTCTATACTAATACGGCAATTAGAGTCAGATATGCAGCAAATGGGGCCTCAACAAACAGCATACCGACAACTAGAGGAGTGAGGCAGGGCTGCCTGCTGGGCCCTACTCTTTTTAATCTTTATATAAATGATATCCCAGCGCAGCTGGATGATCTTATGACGCACAGCCCCCAAATAGGCTCTAGATTTGTTAACGTATTAATGTATGCCGATGACTTAGTGTTGTTTTCTAGAACCCAAATAGGAATGAGGAGACTTCTTGACAAGCTCACACGTTACTGTACTGCAAACCACTTGACTATAAATGTAGCTAAATCAAAAGTTTTAGTCTTTGGCAACAAGAATAAAAAGCACAATTGGCAGATTAACGACACAAAAATTGAACAAGTTATCCAATATACTTATCTTGGAATTGTTTTTTCCAGTGCAGGAGGTTGGACTCCGCACCATCAATACCTTTCTCAAAAGGTTAGAGCAGGAGCAAGCCTTGTATCTAAATTAAGTAAACGAATCCAACCAACCTCCATTTTACCTCTTCGAAAAGTCTTTCAGGCTAAACTCGTTCCGATCATGCTCTATGGTGCTGAAATTTGGGGTCTTACAGAGGCCCCCATATTAGAGAGAACTCAAAATTATCTGTTAAGGAGGATGCTTGGGGTAAACAATTCCACTTCAGCTGCAGCCGTCAGAGCTGAATTGGGACATTTCTCACTGTACATCTATACAATCACTAGGGCGGTAGCCTAGTGGCTAAAAATGACCCAGATGGATGCCAGCAGACTCCCTAAAATATGTCTAGAGGAACAGCAGATTTCAAATCTTCAAAGATATTCCTGGCTAACCCGGCTGTCAGAAATATTGAACCGATATGGTGTAGGGTTCCCGTTGTGTGACACACTGAACCAAATTAAACAACGGATTAAAGATATACATGGGCAAATGGATATGGCAACCCTTTCAACTAATCATTCCCTTAAACTGCTGACAGCAGTTAAAACAACTTTCACCCTGGAAAAGTATTTATATTTAGAAATGCCATCAGTGGAGAGACAATTATTTGTTAAGTTTAGATTCAAACTTCTAGATACCAACGTTAGATTCGGCCGTTATCGGAAAATCCCGTATGACAAAAGAATATGCATATGTGGGGTAAACGTCGTGGAAGACACGGCGCATATAATATTCGAATGTAGTCTCTATCAGGAAGTTAGAAATCAATATCTGTCCCCAATTATAAATAAATTTCCCCACTGGAATATAAGCCAAAAATTAGCATTTCTGTTGAGGGCTGACTCTCCTCCCCTGGTAAGAGCGATCACTCGATACCTTAAAAGGTTGACGGCAATACGAGCCAGTTATATCAAGGAAAATTTTATCGATTGTAAGAAAAATGAGCTCAGTTAGAGAGGAGCTATCCTATTTGGGTTATCTAGTCTTCTAGTCTTGGCAACTTAGCTATTGAAATTTGATATGGTAAAATTTTAATGTCATCTGTCATATATTTTTAGATTGCTATTTTTGTAACTGTTTTATCTTTTTCCCTTTTTCTTTTCTGTTTTGTTTGAAAAGGCCTCCGGGCTATTCAATAAACTATACAATACATTCAGTCTGTCTTTGAAACAGCTCACCAGTATTTCTTCTGGCCAGGCCATGTGGCAGGCCAGGTCTAAAAACTCCTCTGTGTATTCGGCTACCAGCTAACGACTTGTTTTATGGTTTTGATGTGGTCCCTGGCTTTTTCGTCAGCTAGGGAGTCCTTGAATCTGTGCCTCAGGGCCGTCATGAAGTGGTTAAAATTTCGGAGCTCAGGGGCATCCACATTGTGGAGGGTCACCATCCACCATGCAGCAGCCCTCACCAGGGACAGGGTGATGACCCTGACCCTCTCCCTTTTTTTGGGGAGAGCCCTCTCATACTCTTGCACATACCCCAGTTGCTGAGGGTTTCCATCAAATTTGATGCCTGGGGGGGTGCCTTACGATCCAGCTGTGGATGTCCCTTCCTACCAGTGTGAGGAACTTGCACTCTGCCTGGGTCTCTCTGAAGTGGGTTCACTGTGATGGCAATGGGCTCATGGGCATTCTCCACAGCACCTGCAGAAATCCCAGGGGCTGGGGAAATGTCTCGCTCACTGGTAGCCTCCTCTCACCCTTCTTGTCTTCAGCGGCTCAGGCTCCGGCATCTCAAACTCCCATGCCTTGGAGGGCCTCCCTCATGAGGTGCTTGCTTCATGAGTTGGTCAGATTGGCCTGATGCTTCCTCCATTTTTTAGTTGTCATAAAGGGTTTCCAGCTTGCATTTCCACCCCTGCTGTCAACCGCCCTTGATAAAGGTGACTCCTTAGGTTATCCGGTCCCAGTCCTCCTTCCTCCTTACACTGATGGACCACCTTGGCTTTGCGAAATTTCCTAGGATGATTCCATCCTTTGTCCACATGCTGGGACTTTCATCGGGTTGAACTTTGATGGGGTCTTCCTCTCCACATTTAGCTTCTTTGTGATCACTGTCATGGTTGGACATTCTTTGCCTGGTTCCCATGGTAAGTTTGGAGCCTCTCCGGGTTGACCACTATTCAAATTCTGCCTATTGTAAGGTCCTGCCTCACCAGCTTTCTCAAAAAAGCAGAACTCTTGAAATGAATGGCATTTCAAAAGGAACTTTTATTGGAAGACAGTGATAGCAGATAGAGTGTAGACAGAATCTGAATTTCACGCACTGGTGTGTTAAGTTAAACCGCGCCTTTCGAGGCCTCTCTCAATGTCCAGTTCATTTTGAGCCAATCCAAAGGTGTGAAGGTATTGTGAGAACTTTGGGCTTAGATGGTAATAACAGGCAGTTACTAGGCAACACGATCTCGCTCCTCTGGTGGTGAGACAAAACAGATGGCCCAAGGCACATTCTTTCCCCCTCTCAACATCCCAAAGGTACATCAAAGCAGAGAAAAGGAACAAAGAAAAACCCCATGCAAGCGTAACTGGAATCTTCCTTCTTCCCACCAGAATGGCAAGGTTCCGATAGAGGTCTATGGGACCTGACACTGCCTTTATTATTTTTATAAATAAATGAAGATGATGAACATACCTAATATTCCTTCATTTTCCTGTTTCTCCACACCAACAATCCTGTGAAGTGAGTTAGGCTGAGAGAGAATAACTCAGCTAAAGTGTCCTAGCCAGCTTGCATTCCTAAAATGGGACTAGAAATCAGGATATCCTGGTTTCTAGTTTAGTGCCTTAACTATTAGACCAAACTGGCTCTATCTAATCTGAAAAATATTTTGGTATACAATGAAAAAAACATTTTTCTATGTGCTTGAAAGTAAAGCCATTTTCCTGTGGGCTTGAAAGGAAGTAAAATGTTGGCTAGAGGGCAGTTAGAAAGGGAATTTCTCTGTAGTCTCTTTTCAGTTGTTTTTTTTAAAAAAAAAGGTAAAATAGGAAAATAGTTACTTAACTATTCTCTCTCTCCTTTTTTTTTTTTTTTTTGCTCCTGATACTTAAGATTGGATAGAAAGCTGCTATCCAATATAACAAAACTAAGATGCAAATTCAGCATAGGCTTTTTTCACCTACCCAAATATAACAGTTCAATTCTCTAATAAAAATAATTATACAGGCAGATATTTATATTAGAGGAAAGGGTTGTTTTAAAAAAAAGGCTGGGAAAAAGTTTCTAATATGTCATATTTCAAGGACATGAGCCCTGCCAAATTACATGGGTTAGTGCAGTGAGTTTTTAGCAATATTGCTTAATAGCTAAATTCTTTAAGTACTGTATCTGTAATTTTTCTTCCTGTTCTAAGATAGAATAGCAATGAAACTTTCAGTGAAAATGGTATGAGAACTATTTGTTACAAAGTCAAGATTGAGTGAGAAATATTAAAGAAGGAATAGTGATAACGATATTCCTTCCTAAATCAACAATTAGGATACTGTTTCTTTAATTGTTTAAACCAAAAAGTTTTAATTAATTTTTTTTCTTGAAATTTAATTCCCTCCGTCCTTCCTTCCTTCCTTCCTTCCTTCCTTCCTTCCTTCCTTCCTTCCCAGGAGTCACTCACAGATTCACCTTAGTTGATCTCAGCACCCCGCCAGCATTTTCAGAGCTGAAGTCCTCTCTTATCTGACTATCACCACACGTGCAAACACAAGGACTTCATAGTATGGTTGGTGCAGAGATTCAGTAAGCCTTGCAGGAACTCTCAACCCACTTGCACCTTTAGACCTATCAGAGCAACAAAATTCGGAAAGAGGCTTCTCTAGGCATGCAAAAAAAAAAAAAGGCAGTTCACCAAATAGCAAACTAAAATCAGGGGTGAGGAGGTTGGAATTTGTTATATAAAATTTTATTTCTCGATAGACTGTAGCTTTTGTTTTACTTTTCTTCGGAGAGGAGCTAGGAGAGCAGGCAGAGTCTATGACCAGAAAGGCCTATGTCCAGCTTTGCCTGGTATATCATGACATCCTGATATTTCAATTTCTACATGAATCATAAATTGAGTGATCTTGTTTTGTTTAGGATTCTTGCTTAAGAAGAACACAAGTAAGAGAACAGTGTAGAATATAGAACGTAGTTACTGTATTGATAAAGTACTGTATCAGTACTGTTTGGCACCCAAACATAAATAAATAAATAAATAAATAAATAAATAAATAAATTTAGAAATTCACTTTAAAAACCCTCTTAGAAAATAATCCAGGAAAAAATATGCTAGATAATAAAGACTTTCGTATGTAATTTATTACATAACAGATATTTCTATCTCCAAAAGCTATTTTTTTAAAAAAATCTGACTGCTTTTATGTAGGGTACTGTATCCAGGACATGATTGACAAAGTAAAAATAAAAATATACTTGTAAGAAATAGCAACTACTTTGGTGCCATAAGCAAAATAGATGGCAATGATATAAAGCAGCCTTTCTCATCATTTTTTTTTTTACTCTGGAAGATCCTTGAAATACACAATACAGAATAATGGAATTGGAAGACCTTGAAGGTCTTCTAGTCCAACCCCCTGGCTATGCAGGAGACCCTATAACATTCCGGACAATAGCAATCCCCCTGGGGCTTCGGTTGGCTCATGACCTTCGCACCTTCCGCTGCGAATTAAAAACATGGCTGTTCACATCGCCCAGCCTGGACTGAGGGGTTTTTTGATCATTTTAATGGGTTTTAATATATGTTTAAATTATATATTTATACATTTATGTATTTTATGTATGCATATTTATGTATTTTATGTTTTATTGGGTTTGTTTTATTTGTTGTGAGCCATCCTGAATCCTACGGAGATAGGGCGGCATACAAATTATATTAAATAAATAAATAAATCCACTCTCTTCTTAAAGACCTCTAGTATTGGAGCATCCACAATTTCTGAAGGCAAGCTATTCCAATGATTAATTGTTCTCACTGTCAGGAAATTTCTTCTTTGTTCTAGGATCTCTCTTTGATAAGTTTCAATTCATTACTTTTGTACCCACTTTTGTTTGCAATTCATGATTATGAAATGTTTTTTGGGACTCAGGAAACCTGGTAGATGAGTTTCAGCATGTTAAAATTACTTCTGTCAGTGCTAGACCTGTGTGCCACACAAAGTTAAAAGAACAACTTTATTTTTCTTTTCCAGTCATAATTTCTCATGTAACCTTAAGGTTTCATAAATTTCCAATTGAGACGGATGATTTCAATGTTTTAAGAAGTTATCAGTTTTAAGTCGATCTTTTATATACTGTTGGCATTTTTAAAAGCACAATATTCTGTTATGTTGAATAAGTTTAATAGAAAAGTACCAACTTTTGTACACTATGTAACTTCTAGAGATAAGAGGTAATGTGATATAATAGGTTATATTGGCTCTTATAGATCTACAAGCCAACATCTACAATGTGATACTGTTATATGCATATCAATTAAATCATTTCAGTTAAAGTTAAATGCACATACTTCCAGTATTCAAGTTAAATTTCGCATTATTTGTTCTGCATCATACCAGTTTTCAATGCTAGATTTCTTCCATTTATTTCTGAATTCAATTCTTTCTGATGGAGTGATTTGCTTTAAAACAGTTTGAAACATGGTTTAAATTGTTAATTGGAAAACGCAATTTTGTTGTGTAATACTCTTCCATAAATCAGGTGTTCTACAGGAATATCTCCCTGCTTTACCTCATAACAGCTTCTCACCTCCTAGATGAATCAGGGAGGTGGGGAACTGTTGGAACCAAGTTTGGAGGTTAACTAAATCTATAGTTGTCTATCAAGTCTCAAGTCTCTCTAAGAGAAATGAGATCTGACTTGAGTACAGGTGGAGTTTTTACCTTCCAGTAAGTGATGGAGAGAATTCTGTCAATCTCATTCCTTAAATTATCCTATATTAAATCTGTGAGGGTTGTACTAGTTGCTGGCCTTTTTAAAAACAACATTAGTCAATAATTTTTGACAATTAAATAAGTACAGAGTAAGCCAACACATTTTTGTTCAACCACATGAACTGAAGTAATGGAAATAGATATATATAAAACATCAGCCATAACAAACGTCCAGACTTATCCATATTGCAAAGAATCCGCTCCTGTGAACTCGGATCAGAACTTAAAAGACGTCAAGAATAAGGACATACTGACTTATACTTCGATTACCGTGCCGACCGTATCAAAAGAAAGTCCCACAACCCACATCCTAACACCCAATCCTCCTCCATCCAACCCCCCATCGTCCTAAACTAGGCACGCACGCCCCAAACTTCCTCTATAACAACTGCAACCGACCTTAAATGCAAGCTACTTAATGCAAGAAGCCTTGTAAATAAAATACCTGAATTCCTCCTCTTACTAAATACGGCTATATTCAACATTATATTTGTCTGTGAAACTTGGCTAAATACATCCCTCCCTGATTCCATTACTACAGTAAGAGACTATCATGTTTACCGGTCAGATCCTGAAATCTGTAAAGGAGGTGATGTTGCTATCTTCTACAAAAAGGTCCCTACATCTAAAAAATATTCAAGTTACATGTGAACTTCTCTTCCTGAGACCATTGTCTGCGACCTGTCCTTAAATACCACACTTCGATTCTTACTTTGTTACAGAGCCCCAGATTACGACATCGAACATGCAAACAAGTTAACTTCACTACTAACCTGGGCAGCCTCCTGCCCACACCCAATAATCTTTCTTGGTGACCTTAACTTACAACTTATTAATTGGACCCTAAATGAATGTACAACTGAACCTATACATGCAACCCTGTACAATACTGTAACTAATCTGGGACTTGATCAACTAGTAACTAACAACACTAGACTCAACAACTGCCTTGATCTCATCTTCTGCAACAGTTTAAATTCTATTTATGGACTACAAATAAAAGAACCATTCTCCAACAGCGACCACAGCATGATTGACTTTTGTCTCAACTTACGCCCCCTCAAAAATCATCATAATGATGGGATTCCCAGTTATAACTTTAAAAAAGCCAATTATGATCTCATAGACAATGAACTCTCATATCTTGATTGGCAAAATCTATTCTCTGGCTGTAATACTGCTGATGACCATTACAAAATTTTCTTGCACGAACTCAAAAGAATCATTAAACTTTACATACCACTAATACCCCACAGAACCAGAAAAAATAAACCAATAGCAATAAGGAAATTACAATCCAGAAACAAATCTCTTTGGCGAAAAAACAAAATAAACTACGTAGCTAACTTCAAAAACCGCTACAAAAACTTATGCCAACAAATAAAGATTGAATGCACCAATTATCACATCAAGCAAGAAGAAAACCTTCTACGCACAAAATCCACCCGTGCCTTCTATAATTTTATAAATAACAAACTTAAAGACTCGAGATCCATCCCACCCCTAAAAGGACCAAACAATGAAGATTGTATTGATGAAACCGTTAAAGCCAATCTCTTTAACATGTTCTTCGGCTCAGCCTTTGTAAACAGCAACAACACATACCCAATATTTCCCAGTTATATTACAATTACAACGATTACGGTGATCTTATACATATTGATTTTACAGAAGACAATGTTGAAAAGGCACTACGCAATCTAAAGCCATCTCTACCTATTGAACCTGATGGACTATGTGCATACTTCTTAAAAAAGCTTTCCACTGCAATTGCAGAACGTCTAAGCATCATTTTTTTTTAATTGAAAAAGTTTTTAAATACAATTTTCCCCCTTTTTTTCCCCTCTCCCTCCCCCTCCCTAACCCCCCCTCCCCACCCATCCCCCCCTGTGACTTCTTCATAACAAAAAAAAAAACCTAATTCATAACAGATTACTTACTCCCTCCTCTAGATATTGACCTTTACTTACTAAAAATATTATTAATATTATAACAACCCCTTTATCCATACATATCAAAAAAGAGAAAAGAAAGGGAAAAAAAAAAGACATTATACTATGACATTATAAAATAACTTCTCCACTTTAAAACTATACGATAAGTCCTACTTTAACATTTAATCTTCTATATATATTACTATAACATTCCAAAGCGGCTTTCCCCATAAAATCTAGTTTAACATTTATTCCACTCTATCCATTTCCTCCACTCCCCTAAATATAACACTTAAAAATCCCTTTTCTTAGACTAATCAATCTACTAAATAGCTTATTCACCCACTATCATACAAAATTGCCATACACAACATTTCTTAACATCTTTGATTCACTGCCCACACTTCTTAAAAATATATGTCTATATTTTCCATTATATCTAAATAAAAAAAAAAGAAAAGACAATGACTTTAAATTTATAATCCATATAGTATCTTCTTTGAGGTCTTTCCACTGGATTGGTAGAACCAACATCCATAATCGGGTAACATAGCTTACTGGTGCAACAGTTTATTCAGGATCTTCAATCATATCTGCCCCCATCAGTAGTAAATATCTTCTTATATGTATAAAAGTAAAAACAACCACCCGAGTGACATTATAATTATATTCCATATAGTAATAATTGTGGGTTTCATCAGGATTATTAATTCCCATCATCGTAGTGGGTAACAACCCGATCTTCTGCATGCCCCAGCATAATTCTCTTGCCTTGTGATTCAAGATCATATAATATGTTTATCAACACAAAAAGAAATTCCAAAATGGATAATTCAAATCCATCAGTTTAAGGCTCGTTTCACGTCTCCAGATTACGGCCATGCAGAGATCTGCCACAAACCTCAGGATGATATTAACCAATACGTCGCCTCTTCTGTGTTTACACATAATCATTCATATTTTAAAATCACTGGCTTCACTGTTGCCTGATTAGAAATTTCTGTTTTTATGCCACCTATTTCTTTTTTTCTTTTCTTTTTGTGGGTTTGGTTTCCATCCTGGTTCCCTTTCTATAAAGTGTGTATCATCTGGTCGGTTTTTATTCTGCTTTGTAGATTGGTCTTGTTGGTTTTGCTTTTGTATCTCATATTTCTTTTTTATCCCTTGTATATCCCCTAATTGGTTTCCATGTTTATCCTTGCCTTGATAAGTCATCACATTAGGATTAGATGCCTCTTCTCTCAAATTTGTAGATAGTCCAGCTGGGGTATCCAATAAATCCAAAGGCAATTCATCTGGTACAGTCTCTGTAATTCGATATTTTACCTCTATTTCCGGCTCCTTCTGCTTATCCTGTATTATACCTGGAGATGTTAAGTTCATTTTCAACCTATTTTGATAAAATTCTTCCGCTCTTTCAACAGTATTTAGCTGATATCTTTCTCCTTGGTATCTAAATATAATACCCACTGGGGCGTCCCACCTGTAGGAGATATTTCTCTTTTTTAACTCATTCACCAGAAAACTAAATTTCTTCCTTTCCATCAATATCTTAGGTGGAAGTTCCTTGTAAATCCAAATCTTTCTTCCATACAATTGCAAATTAGAATTGAAGGAGTTTTGAACGATATTATTCCTAATCTCCTTATCTGTAAAATAAATCACCACATCTCTAGGCCATTGCCTTTGCTTAGCAATCCAGGAGTTGATTCGATAAACTCTGTCGATCCTACAAAACACTTCGTCAGGTTGAACCTTTAGAATCCCAGCTAGAAATTCAGAAGATATTTTCCTTAAATCATCTCTATTATTTTCCTGCAAACCTCTTAATCTTATCGCATATTCTGTAAAATTATATTGTACCATTAAGATCTCTTTTTCAATCTTCTGTTGCAGATTTTCTGCATTACCATACTTTTGATCAGCATCCATTTTAGGTTTTTCTTCTAAGCTATTATCCTGAGTGTTTGTCAAATCATTTTCAATTTTTTGAATTCTATTGTCCAATTTATCTTGAATTTCTTCCATTTTAGACTCTAGTACATTAGTATTTGCGTCCAACTGTTTCATAAATCCTGTAAAACCATTAACCACTTTTGAGAGTTTTTTCTCCAAAAAATCAAACTTAGATTTCACCAATTCTTTAATTTCCTGCTTAAATTTTTCAAATTGCTGATTCACAATCTCCTCCCTTCTTTCAATCTCCTCTATAAAAAATTCTATTATATTAAAGTCAGTTTTCTGAGACTGAAGAATTAAGACTTGTTCCTTTAAGTTGTTGGTGGGGGGATCCCCCCCCTTCTTGTTTATCTGACTTTATGAGTCTCAGTGCCATGTTTCCGCCCAGGCAGGCTTTGTTAAAAAAAAAAGCAAGAAAGAAAAAAAAAGGGGGACTTCTTTCCAATCAACAACAATATCAGGTCTCCAAGGGAAAAAAAAAGAGAAAAAGACACAGGAGCAAAGTTTTGTCTACAAATGTAGCCAGTGGTATTTATTCCGCTACATTGTAGTAATAGAAAACAGAAAGACTTCCCTTTCAGCCTCTCCTCCAGCCAACGCCATTTTAAAAGGCTTCTTTTTTTTCCTCTTTCTTTTCCTCCTCTCTTAAGTAATTTTTTAAAAAAAAAAAAAATCAGTAAAATACTTGCAGTTCAATATTACAGGTCCAGCTCACATTTTCTTTGAGTAGTCTGTTAAATTTGCAGGCTTGCTTTTGACGCCTGGCTCTGCATCAGCAGAGGTCTCCCAAAGCCCGGAGCGGCGGCTGGGGATACGGGGCATCTCATCCGCTCCGTCCCAAAAGTAAAAAAAAAACTTTTGGGACTCCGCAGAGAGTTCTACCCACCCCTGCCGGCTCTATCTCCGTTTCCTCATGGAAACGGAGTTTTTTCGAGCCGCCATTCCGTTGTGAAGGCGGCTCTAACAGGCGATGGAAGCTGACGATCCCAAAGGAACGTCTGGCAGCGGCAAACAGCAACCCGGAAGTCCATCTAAGCATCATTTTTGAAAAATATTTTAGTACCAGCACTTTACCCTACCAATGGTCACAAGCCAGGGTCATCCCTATCTTCAAAAAGGGAGATCCTAGCCTAGTTGAAAATTACAGACCAATCTCTTTATTTATTGCGTCACCTGCAAAGTCATGGAATCAATCTTTAACCAATCTATTACCCTACACCTAGAGACAAACAACCTACTTTCTAACAAACAATTCGGTTTCAGAAAAAATTTATCCTGTAATCTACAACTACTACATTGCAAAAACATATGGACTACGCATCTCGATCAGGGCAAAGCAATAAACGCAGTTTACATAGACTTCTGTAAAGCTTTTGATTCAGTGGTACACGACAAATTACTTCTAAAACTAAAATCCTTTGGCATTTCTGGTCTCCTACACAAATGGATAGCTGCCTTTCTGTCAAACAGACAACAAGTGGTCAAAACAGGAAGCACTATCAAATCCTGTACATGTTATAGCGGTGTTTCCCAAGGCAATGTCTTAGGTCCAACACTCTTCATACTTTACATAAATGACCTTTGTGATCATATTAAAAGCAACTGCATTCTCTTTGCTGATGATGTTAAATTATTCAACACCACCGACAATGCAACTACCCTTCAAAAAGACCTTGACTATGTGTCAGATTGGTCTAACAAGTGGCAACTTCAAATCTCAACCAACAAATGCTCTGTCTTGCACATTGGCAAAAAAAAAAAAATCAAAACATAAAATACAAATTAGATGGACATGTCCTTGTAGATGACCCACACTCTGTCAAGGACCTTGGAGTGCTCATTTCTAAAGATCTATGTGTCCAAGCCCACTGTAACAACATTGCCAAAAAGGCATTAAGAGTTGTTAATCTAATCTTGCGTAGCTTCTTCTCTGGTAATGTTGTACTACTAACTAGAGCATACAAAACATTTGCTAGACCAATTCTTGAATACTGCTCATCTGTCTGGAACCTGCACTGCATATCAGACATAAATACAATTGAGAGAGTCCAGAGATATCTTACGAGAAGAATCCTCCATTCCTCTAACTGCAATAAAATACCTTATGCCACCAGAGTTCAAATTTTGGGGTTAGACAATTTAGAATTACGCCGACTTCAGTCTGACCTAAGCATAGTACATAAAATTATCTGCCACAATGTCCTTCCTGTCAATGACTACTTCAGCTTCAACCACAACAATACACGAGCAAATAATAGATGCAAACTCAAGGTAAACCGTTCCAAACTCGATTGCAGAAAATATGACTTCAGTCACAGAGTGGTCAATGCCTGGAATGCACTACCTGACTCTGTAGTTTCTTCCCCAACCTCCCAAAACTTTAACCTTAAACTGTCTTCTGTTGACCTCACCCCATTCCTAAGAGGTCTGCATAAGTGCACCAGCATGCCTACCGTCCCTGTCCTAATATTCCTTTTTACTTATTCTTTTCATGTATTAAAATTATGTTTATAATATTACCTGTTATTTTATATATGCTTGACAAATAAACTTATGATTATGATTATGAAAGTATGGGGAAAGGCATAAGACAAAATTGTTACATCTTTCCTGTCCCTAATATTTGTTTGTATGCCCTAAAATGCAGGTATGTTGGGATAAAACAATATAGAAAAGTAAAAATGAAGAATGAAATGTTTTCTTATAGCATAATGAATGCAACAAAAAACATGCTTATATATTGCTGTCTCTTTTTTTTCTATGTTTTGCAGAATCATGTAAACCCAGCAATGGATTTTACTCAGACACCCCCAGGAATGCTAGCCCTGGACAACATGCTGTACTTTGCCAAACAACAACAGGATGCTTATATCCGGGTAAGGCCTCTTTCTTATCACAGGCATATTTATTTTTTGGTCTTTCTGTCCCTTTTTAAAAACCATTATTCTAGGAAGGGAAATGGGCTAATAATATAGTTAATAGGTAATGCAGAAAATAGTGCTGTAAAGAACCACATTTTTTGTATGTTTTGATGACTGCTCAGCAGTTATCTCAGTTTATTTTCAGATCAAAATAAATACCATGCTGATATATTATTTTAGTGATCTTCTACATATTTTGAATCCCAAAAGGAAGGAATTGGTTACGATTGATTTCATTTACTTATGCGGAATAAAGGAATGCTGATTCATTTTTCTATTTTCCAATTTTTGTTCCTACTCACTTTTTGCCTACATGCCTTATCTGAAAGCAGATAACTATATTTTGTTTGTTTTGCATATTATTTCTGACATTTTAGCAAAGACTTGTTGAGTAAGCTTCATAAGCTTTATTTAATCTTAGGAAATGCAGTAAAATGGAGAAGGTTTGACTGGCAACATAGTCATGCATCCCTTGAGATTTACATTTGGTGGGCTTAATTCCATGGGGATAGAAAAATTATTATCTCCCAGCAAAAGCAAGATAAAGAATTCCTCCCTTTATCTCAAACATCTTGTGACCATAGAATGTTTTGTTTAAAATTAGTTTCATGTCAAATATTCTGCAGGTTTTACTCAGATAGGGGATGAAACTAAAGCCTAGGACAGTGGTGGCGAACCTATGGCACGTGTGTCAGAGGTGGCACTCAGAGCTCTCTCTGTGGGCATGTGTGCCATCGCCCCAGCTCAGCTTCACCACGTTTCCCCATGGCATTTCTTGCCGTTGTTTGTAAAAGAAGCTCACGGAGGAAAAAGATCTCGCCTCTTGCAGAGCTGCCAGTGTTGTGATGCCCTGCTGGCCTTCTGGTTTTTGGCTCACTGCTGCGCGTGCACACATGCATGTGCACAAGAGAGAGAGAGACTTGCAGTTTGGGCACTCAGTCTCTAAAAGGTTCGCCATGACTGGCCTAGGAAATTTTTGTAAAGGACAATGTAACTAGTACAAGACAGTGGTAAGCATTGCCTTCCGTGTGCAATTTTACCTGGCTATAAGATAATTTAAAATAGTGACTTTCAGATCTGTTTCAATATCTTTCATTCAAACTCTATTAAATAAACAATGATTTCATAGTAAATATTAATTATGCAATAAAACCAGGATTTTCATGGCACAATGCATAAATACTTCAGTATAACAGTGTTGGAAGTGACCTTGGAGGTCTTCTAGTCCAACCCGCTGCTTAGGCAGGAAACCCTATACCATTTCAGACAAATGGTTGTCCAATCTCTTCTTAAAAACTTCTATTTTTGGAGCATTTACAACTTCTGGAAGCAATTGGTTACATTAATTGTTTTAACTGTCAGGTAATTTGTCCTTGGTTCTAGGTTGCTTCCTCCTTGATTAGTTTCCATCCACTGCTTCTTGTTCTACCCTCAGGTGCTTTGGAGAATAGTTTGACTCCCTCTTCTTTGTGGCAACCCCTGAGATATTGGAACACTGTTATCATGTAACTCCTAGTCATTTTTTCCCACATTAAACTAGACATACCCAATTCCAGCAACTGTTCTTTATATGTTTTAGCCTCCAGTCCCCTAATCATCTTCGTTGCTCTTCTCTGCTGCACTCTTTCTAAAGTCTCAACATCTTTTTTACATCATGGCGACAAAAACTGGATGCAATATTCCAAGTGTGGTCTTACCAGGTGATTACAAAGTGGTACTAACACTTCACATGATCTTGATTCTATCCCTCTATTAGTGTAGCTTAGGACAGCATTGGCTTTTTTGGCAGCCACAGCACACTGCTGGCTCATATTTGAGTGATTGTCCACTAGGAGTCCAAGATCCTTCTCAGTTACTACTACTACTAATACTACTACTATTACTACTATTGATTCAGTAAGTAAAGATGTAACAAAGAATTAAATGATGTAGGATGTATGGGTGTGTGTGTGTGTGTGTAGAGAGAGTTTATATTTGAAATGGAAATCAATCAAGTAAAGCTAATTATATCTTGTATAGTTTTGACTTTTATGTTTCATATTTTTATTAAATATTAAAATCAGCACCTATTTATTAAAAAGAGCATAATCTTTAGTAACCTTCTACAGAAGCTTGTTTTATTAGTTGACCTAGAATTAATTATAATTTGAATTTAGTTTATAGCCATTGTAGCATAATGGCTATAAACTAAATGATTTTTATCTATCATTAATTTTCCTGTATCCTCAATTTTGGAGGTTGTTCTGTAAAGGATATAAAGAGTCATTACCATTTAATGTAAGGTTGTTAATCTTGTCTGATAGTTTTATATCCACTTTTATGACATCAAGGAGAAAATTCACCTTCAGTTTTCAGTTCTCTCTATTGTTGCACCAAAACAGACTTTTGTTAAACTAGTTAGATATCTGGCCAGTTTGGAAAGTGTGGCTTAAGAAGAAATTTTAAATGTTTTAATTGGTTTGTATTTTTTTTTTTATTGCAAAAGTTTTACAATTACATTTTCACCCCTTTCCCCCCCCCCTCAACCCACCCCAGCCTTCCCAACCTCCCTAGCCCTCCCTAACCCTCCCCTCCCCCCGGACTTCCACACAGTATACTCATATCAAGTAAAAAAAAAAAAAACCCTTTGTATAAAACTTATATAAAACGTGAACCCCTCCCTCCCCCTTATAATTTTCTTTTTTATCTTCATTACATTAACATATATCTATCTTAATATATCATTTTCAAATGAAAGCTATTTGATACTTCCTAGTTTGGTATTTGTTCTGCACATAATCTATCCACTTTTTCCATTCCCATTCATAAGTCTCTTGTAAACAGTCTTTTAGATATGCTGAAATCTTCGTCATCTCTGCAAAACTGGCCATCTTCATAGTCCATTCCTCGATAGTGGGCAAAGCTTCATTTTTCCAGTATTTACCTATCAATAATCTTGCTGCTGTTATCATATACAATATCAACTTTGTTTCACCCAATGTAAAACCCTTAACTATACCCAATAAAAACAGTTGTGGAGAAAATTGAATTTTTTTCTTTAAAACATTCTGCATAACCCACCAAATTTTTATCCAAAAAGCCTTAACTTTCCTACAAGTCCACCAAACATGATAATATGTAGCATCTAAACAGTCACATCTCCAACATTTTGGCTGAACATTAGGGTACATACACGACAATTTTTTGGGGTCTAAGTGCCATCTATAAAACATTTTGTAAAAATTTTCCCTCAGATTTTGCGACTGTGTAAATTTTACATTCTGAACCCAAATTTTTTCCCATGTTTCCAACATCACTGGTTCTTCAAAATTTTGTGCCCACTTAATCATACAATCTTTAACTAACTCTGTTTCTGAATCCCTTTCTAACAAAACATTATAAAGCCTTTTAATATGCATTGGACCTTTCTCTTTTATATGTCTAACCAATTCTTCCTCATGCAACATAATACCAGTTTTTTGGTCCTCTTTCCATCTCAATTGTAGTTGACTATATTGTAGCCAAGTTAAGTTAATCCCTTCAGCCAACAGTGTCTGTAGTGTCTTCAGCTGCCATCTGCCCGCATCTGTAAAAAGAACCTCTTTGTATAAAACCCCCCCGAGTGACATTATATTTGTATTCCACAAAGTATGACCAAGATCCAGCCAAAGCGGTATTTTATAATCTCATTTGAATCGGTGCTTCTTCCAAACTCTCATCAAAGAGTCTCTAAGTATATGGCTTTTAAATACTTTATCCACTTCGTTGTCATAGAATAAGTAAGCATGCCATCCAAATTCAAGATCAAAACTTTCTGCATTCAGTATTCCAGTCTTTTTCCTTCCAAACCAATCACTTGTTAGAGTCAAAGCTGCTGCATCATAATATAACTGTAGATTTGGAAGTTTAAGACCTCCCCTTTCTGGAACATCTTGCATAATTTTCAATTTCACTCTCGGTTTTTTCTCGTTCCAGACAAACTTATTCACTCCAGTTTGCCACACTTTCAATTGCTTATCACTTTTAAGCACCGGAATCATTTGAAACAAAAAAAGAAATCTTGGCAAAATGTTCATCTTAACTGCTGCTATTCTTCCAAGTAGAGACAGCTGCAGTTTTTTCCAAGTCTCCATATCTTTTTGCAACTCTCGCCACAACACCTCATAATTATTTTGAAACAATTTCGTGTTTGATTCTGCAACCTGAACTCCTAGATATTTTACCTTTGGTACAATCTCAAAACCTGCCCTCCTCTCAAGCTCGTGTTTACGATCTTGTGTCATATTTTTAACTATCATCTTAGGTTTTTTTTTGATTCAGTCTAAAACCTGAAACTTTACCATAGTATTGTATAATGTCCTTCATCAGGATTATTGATTCCATTGGCTGTGTTAAGGTAACAACCAGATCATCTGCAAATGCCTTTATTCTGTAATCCTCTTGCCTTATTATTATACCTTTCAAGATATTAGAGTCCCGTATTGTATTTAACAAGACTTCTAGTGTTAAAATAAATAAGAATGGGGACAGCGGACATCCCTGTCTTGTTCCTTTTTCAATTTTAAACTCTGTTGTCAAACTTCCATTAATAATAATCTGTGCCTTTTGCTCTTGATAAATTGCTGAAATCGCCTGTATAAATTGATCCCCAAAGTCCATCTTTTTTAAAGTCTTTAGTAGAAAATTCCAATCCACTCTATCAAAGGCCTTCTCTGCATCCAAGAAAACCAGCACTGCAGGGATCTGTTTATTCTTCTCAAGATATTCTAATAAATCTATTACTTGCCTTACATTGTCCTTCATGTATCTACCCTCGATAAATCCCGCTTGATCATCATGAATCACCTTTTGGATTACTGGCATCAACCTGTTGGCTAATACTTTTGCATAAATTTTGTAATCAGTATTCAGAAGAGATATTGGTCTATAATTCTCCGGTTTTTTGGGACCTGCTTGCTCTTTTGGTATCAGAGATATATAAGCTGTTGTCCATGATGGGGGTATTTTACCCCCTTGTTGAATATTACAAAATAGATCTCTGAGTTGTTCCACCATTTCTGCTTGCAAAGTTTTATAATACACTGCAGTCAAACCGTCCGTTCCAGGAGCTTTGGCTGTTTTTAATTGTTTAATTGCTACTAATATCTCCTCCTCTGTTATAGGATAATTCATTCTTTCCTTTTGTTGGTCAGTAATTTTTGTAACTCTTGTATTATCTAAGTATTTTTCTATAAGTCCATTCTGCACATCCTCTTTAGCATATAGTTTGGTGTAATAGTCCACAAAAACTTCTTTAATTAATTTTTGTTGAAAAATTTCTTTCCCTCCAGTATCAATACTATCAATAGTCCGTATACTCTATTTTTTCCTCATTGTATAGGCCAACCATCTGCCCGGTTTATTGGCATTACAAAATGTATTATGCTTCGCATATTGTAAGTTTGTTGCAACTTGTTCCGCCATAAGCATTTGAAATTGGTCTTTCAGAATTTTTATAGCACCACGTATTCTTTCATCTGTTGGGTTTTTAATAAGTAACTGTTCTTTATTCTTTATTTCTGCTTCCAATTCAAGTCTTTTCTTTTGTCGATTCAGTCTATGTTTAGAGTTCATATAAATAAACACCCCTCTCATATAAGCTTTGCTTGCATCCCACACAATTTCAATTGGGGTACCTTTATTCAAATTTATTTCAAAAAATTCTTTCATGTACTTTTTAAGTTCTATTATATTTTTTTCGTATCTGAACAAGTTCTCATTTAATCTCCAAGAGCGTCTTTCAGTCTTGCCTATCTCAATTTCTATCCATACTGGGCTATTGTCAGTCAGAGTTCTTGGGAAAATCTTTGTTCTTTTTGTCTTAACAAGTAGATCATCTGACAACAAAATGAAGTCAATCCTAGAGAAGGATCTATGTCTGTCAGAAAAAAAAGTGTAGTCCAATTCTTTTGGATTATGTATTCTCCAAACATCTTTTAGTTCCATGTCTTCTTTCATATCAAAAAAAGTCTGTGGTAATCTGATTCTAGACTTTGCCAAACTCTTTTTATCTAATTTAGAATCAATTACTCCATTCCAGTCTCCCATAATTAAAATAGATCTGTAATCCCATTGCAGTATTTTAGTATGTAACATTTTATAGAAATGGTCCTGTTGTTGATTGGGAGCATAAATTCCAATCAGAAGAATTTGGCCATTTGCTGTAAGCAATTCAATTGCTACAAACCTACCATCTTCATCTGCTTCTATAACTTTAGCTGTTAACTTTTTATTTACATAAATAACCACACCATTCTTTTTTTGCGAAGTTGAAGATATAAAATGTGTTCCTAATTTGGAATTTATCAAATACTTTTGATCTTGAGTTGTAATATGCGTTTCTTGTAGACAAATTATATCATTATTAAATTGTTTCAAATATGCAAATAATTTCTTCCTTTTCTGTGCTAAATTCAACCCATTCACAGTCCAAGATAAACACTTAATCATCATCTTTATCTTTCTGGAGCAAAGAGCAGAATAACCGAATGTCTTCCAAAATCTTCGGTCTTGCTCCCCCCATGGCTCCAGTCTCTTGCATAGTACTCTTAGCTCCCTTTTTATCTTGTCTTTCCTGTTGTTGCTTTTCTTTAAGTTGCTTAGACTTAGCTCGATTTATCTCCAGGATAAATCAGGGATGAAATGTAAAATCTGTTACTACCGGTTCTGTAGGCATGGCTTGGTGCTGGTGGTGGGGTAATATGACTGGGTGGCCAACTTTTTTTTAAAACAAACTTTTCAAAGCATTTTTTCTAATGCTTTGAAAAGCCTCTCTGCCGATCAGGAACTCAGCTGGGGTCGTCAGAGACTTTTCAAAGCATTTTTTTTACCACCTCTTTGGCCAAGAGGTTGCAGGAAAAAAATGCTTTGAAAAGCCTCTGATGATTCCAGCTGAGCCGCGCGATCATCAGAGGCTTTTTTTTTTTTACTTTTAAAAGCATTTTTTCATTGGAAGAGGTTGTAGAAAAAATGCTTTTAAAAGTTAAAAAAAAAGCCTCTGATGATCGTGCGGCTCAGCTGGGCATGGCAGGGGGGCAGGGAGTTTTGCTACTGGTTCTCTGAACCACCTGCCGCCATCGCTACCGGATCGGGCGATCCAGTCCAAACCGGGAGCATTTCACCTCTGGGATAAATGATATATGATAACTTAGCTAGATCCTTATCACAGTCACTAACTTTTTCCCCAATAATTTCCCCCTCAACTTTGTAGATAATGAAGCATTAGGTGAAAATCAACATGAAGCTGATTTAAACTCCATGTAACTCGATCCACTAGACTGAACATTGTTATTCAGTGTCAGAGGTGCTTATTTTATTTATTCATTTTATTTGTTTGTCAAACATGTACAAGATAACAAGTATAGGTATGAACATAAACATGAACAAAGGAAATAAATACAGATAAATGGGGACAGTAAGAAGGGATGGTAGGCACGCTGGTGTGCTTATGCACGCCCCCTTTATAGACCTCTTAAGAATGGGGTGAGGTCCATGGTAGACAGCTTGAGATTGAAGCTGTGAGGGTTTGAGGCTGTACCAACAGAATTGGGTAGAGCATTTCAGGTGTTGGCCACTCTGTTGCTGAAGTCATATTTTCTGAAATCGAGTTTGAAGCAGTTTACCTTCAGTTTGTATCGATTGTTTGCCCGTGATTGTTTGCCTCCGTGCCTTCCGCCGTGCCCTTAAAACTTACCTTCTCCAACAAGCTGGGCTGGCCTAACAAATCCTTTAAATGATTTTAAATTTGTTTGTCTTTTTAAATTTTGGGCCAAATTGAGATATTTCCTTTTAATCTGTTCTTAATGTATTTATTATGTGTTTTTATTTGGCTGTACACCGCCCTGAGTCCCTAGGGAGAAGGGCGGTATATAAATTTGAAGTAAATAAATAAATAAAGTATTATTGTGATTGAAGCTGAAGAAGTCGTTGACAGGCAAGATGTTGTAGCGGACAATTTTGTGTGCTATGCTTAGATCGGACTGCAGGCAGCGCAGTTCCAAATTGTCCAAGCCAAAATTTCAAGCCTGGAGGCATAGGGAATTCTATTGTGATTAGAGGAGTCGAGTACTCTTCTTGAGAAATACTTCTGAACCCGCTCAGTCGTGTTAATGTCTGATATACAGTGTGGGTTTCAGGCGGATGAGCTGTAATCGAGAATTGGTCTGGCAAAAATTTTGTTAGCATTACAACGTTACCAGAGAAGAAGCTTCACAAAATTAGGTTAACAACTCTAAATGCCTTTTTGGCAATGCTGTTACAGTGAGCTCTGGAGCTTAGATCGTTTGAGATGAGTACTCCTAGGTCCTTGACAGAGTGAGTGTCATCTACGAGATCATTTCCGCCCAACTTGTATTTGGTGTTTTGATTTTTATTGCCAATGTGTAGGACAGAGCATTTATTAGTTGAAATTTGGAGTTGCCAATTACACGACCATTCAGACACATAGTCAAGGTCGCTTTGTAGGGCAGCAGCATTGTCAGTGGTGTTAAATAATTTTATGTCATTGGCGAAGAGGATGCAGCTGCTTTTAATATGATTGCATAGGTCGTTGATGTAAAGTGTAGGTCCTAAAACACTGCTTTGGGAGAGACCTCTGTTAACTGGTGCCAGATTTGATAGGGCCCTACCTATTTTGACTATTTGTTGCCTGTTTGACAGGGACGCCGCTATCCATTTGTGCAAGGATCCAGAGATGTCATTAGAACTTAGTTTCAACAGTACTTTGTCAGGCACCACTGAATCAAATGCTTTGCAGAAGTCTATGTAAATTGCATCTATTGCTTTACCCTAGTCAAGATGCATGGTCCAAATGTTTCTGCAGTGTAGGAATTGCAGATTACAGGACACATTTTTCCTGAAACCAAACTGCTTGTTAGAAAGCAGGTTGTTAGTTTCTAAGTGGAGGGTGATGAATCGGTTTATAATTGATTCCATGACTTTACAGGTCATACAACACAGTGAGATTGGTCTGTAATTTTCTACTAGACTAGGGTCTCCCTTTTTAAAAATAGGTATGACCGTAGCTAATGACCATAAGTCAGACAAGGAGCTGGTTCTGAAAGATACCTCATAGATTGTGCATAGAGGTTCGGCTAGGGCAATGGCAAGCTTTTTCAAGAAGTAGGCACATAATCCATCATGGCCAATAGATAAAGATGGATTTAGGTTACGTAGTGCCATATCAACATTATCTACTATAAAATCAGTTTGTACTAAATTGTTACAATTTGTTAAGGTACGGCTAGCAAATGGGGGGCAGCAGCCATTGCTGTCAACAAAGACTGAACTAAAGAACATATTGAAGAGGTTGGCCTTAGCAGCTTCATCATTACAGTCTTCCCCGTTAGGCCCTTTTAGGGGTGGGATAGTTTTTGAGTCTTTAAGTTTAGCGTTTACGAAATTATAGAAGGTTCGGGTAGATTTCGAGTTTAACAACCGTTCCTCCTGTTTGCAATGATAATTGGTGCATTCTGCCTTTATCTGATGGCATAAGGCTTTGTAGTGGTTTTTAAAGTTAGGTACATAGCCAGTTTTGTTTTTTCGCCAAAGAGATTTTTGGGGGGGATTGTAACTTTCTTATTGTTATGGGTAATTTGTTTTCTTTTTTCTTTTTTTTTTTTCTGTTTCTTTTCTTTTCTTTTCTTTTTTTTTTTTTTTGCTTTAGGGGTTATTTTTGGTATGTATAGGTTAATGACTCTATTGACTTCGAGCAAAAAAGTGTTCTCATGCTATATTACAATCTGTGAACAAAAGGTGCAATCAAGAGATGTGAGGTTGGCAACTATGAGATCATAGTTGGCTTTTTTTTTTAATTATAATTTGGAATCACATCATTATGACCCTCTTTGCAAAGATGAAGCGGGAAAACCCACTTTCCCAAATACAGGAGACAAGACCACAAAAGTTGGAGAACAGAGGTTTATTTGCTAGCAAAGGTTCAGAGCATTCACATGTCAGATTCCGAACCCTGGGCTACGCCCAAGGTGTACCTTTTATACATTTTGCAATTCTAGCCATGCCAGAGGCGTTACGCTTCTGACTCTATTTTGATATATGGGTACACCGTCTGTTACTTTCCGTGAACACTTCTGGTAATATGTTTCTTAGTTTTACAATTACATTTTCACCCCTTCCCCCCCCCACCCATCCCAAACTTCCCAACCTCCCTAACCCTCCCTAACCCTCCCCTTCCCCCAGACTTCCCTATATTATACTCATATCTGGTAAAGAAAGATAAAAAAAAACAAAACAAAAAAAACCCCTTAATATAAAACTTATGTAAAAACTTGAACCCCTCCCTCCCCTTTATAGTTTTTCTTTTTACCCTCATTACATTAAAATATTTCTAATAGATTGTTTTCAAATAAAAGCTATTTGATACTTTCTAGTTTGATATTTGTTCTGAACATATTCTATCCACCTTTTCCATTCCCATTCATAAGTCTCTTGTGAACAATCTTTTAAGTATGCTGAAATCTTCGCCATCTCTGCAAAACTGGCCATCTTCAAAGTCCATTCCTCAATAGTGGGCAAAGCTTCATTTTTCCAATATTTACCTATCAACAATCTTGCTGCTGTTATCATATACAATATCAGTTTTGTTTCACCCGATGTAAAACCCTTAACTATACCTAGTAAAAACAATTGTGGAGAGAATTGAATTTTTTTCTTCAAAACATTCTGCATGACCCACCAAATTTTTATCCAAAAAGCCTTAACTTTCCTACAGGTCCACCAAACATGATAATACGTAGCATCCAAACATTCACATCTCCAACATTTTGGCTGAACATTAGGGTACATACATGACAACTTTTTGGGATCTAAATGCCATCTATAAAACATTTTATAAAAATTTTCCCTCAGGTTCTGCGACTGTGTAAATTTAACATTCTGAACCCAAATTTTTTCCCATGTTTCCAACATCACTGGTTCTTCAAAATTTTGTGCCCACTTAATCATACAATCTTTAACTAATTCAGTTTCTGAATCCCTTTCTAGCAAAACATTATAAAGCCTTTTGATATGCATTGGACCTTTCTCTTTTATATGTCTAACCAATTCTTCCTCATGCAACATAATACCAGTTTTTTGGTCCTCTTTCCATCTCAATTGTAATTGATTATATTGTAACCAAGTTAAATTAATCCCTTCGTCCAACAGTGTCTGCAATGTCTTCAGCTGCCATCTGCCCGCATCTGTAAAAAGAACCTCTTTGTATAAACCCCCCCCGAGTGACATTATATTTGTATTCTACAAAATATGACCAAGATCCAGCCATAGCGGTATTTTATAATCCCATTTGAATCGGTGCTTCTTCCAAACTCTCATCAAAGACTCTCTAAGTATATGACTTTTAAATACTTTATCAACTTTGTCATCATAGAATAAGTAAGCATGCCATCCAAATTCAAGATCAAAACTTTCTGCATTCAATATTCCAGTCTTTTTCCTTCCAAACCAATCACTTGTTAAGGTTAAAGCTGCTGCATCATAATATAACTGTAGGTTTGGAAGTTTAAGACCTCCTCTTTCTGGAACATCTTGCATAATTTTCAATTTCACTCTCGGCTTTTTCTCGTTCCAGACAAACTTATTCACTCCAGTTTGCCAGACTTTCAGTTGTTTATCACTTTTGAGCACCGGAATCATTTGAAACAAAAAAAGAAATCTTGGCAAAATGTTCATCTTAACTGCTGCTATTCTTCCAAGTAGAGACAGCTGCAGTTTTTTCCAAGTCTCCATATCTTTCTGCACCTCTCGCCACAACACCTCATAATTATTTTGAAACAATTTCATGTTTGATTCTGCAACCTGAACTCCTAGATATTTTACCTTAGGTACAATCTCAAAACCTGCCCTTCTTTCAAGCTCATGTTTACGATCTTGTGTCATGTTTTTAGCTATCATTTTAGTCTTTTTTGGATTCAGTCTAAAACCTGAAACTTTACCATAGTCTTGTATAATGTCCTTCATCAGGATTATTGATTCCATTGGTTGTGATAGGGTAACAACCAGATCGTCTGCAAATGCCTTTATTCTGTAATCCTCTTGCCTAATCATTATACCTTTCAAGATATTAGAGTCCCGTATTGTATTTAACAAGACTTCTAGTGTTAAAATAAATAAAAGTGGGGACAAACGACATCCCTGTCTTGTTCCTTTTTCGATTTTGAACTCTGTTGTCAAACTTCCATTAATAATGATCTGTGCCTTTTGCTCTTGGTAAATTGCTGAAATCGCCTGTATAAATTGATCCCCAAAATCCATCTTTTTTAAAGTCTTTAGTAGAAAATTCCAGTCCACTCTATCAAAGGCCTTCTCTGTATCCAAAAAGACCAGCACTGCAGGAATCTGTTTATTCTTCTCAAGATATTCCAATAAATCTATTACTTGCCTTACATTATCCTTCATGTGTCTGCCCTCGATAAATCTCGCTTGATCATCATGAATCACCTTTTGGATTACTGGCATCAACCTGTTGGCTAATACTTTCGCATAGATTTTATAATCTGTATTCAAAAGAGATATTGGTCTGTAGTTGTCTGGTTTTTTAGGACCGACTTGTTCTTTTGGTATCAAAGATATGTAAGCTGTTGTCCATGATGGGGGTATTTTACCCCCTTGTTGAATATTGCAAAATAAATCTCTGAGTTGTTCCACCATTTCAGCTTGCGAAGTTTTGTAATACACTGCGGTCAAACCATCCGTGCCAGGAGCTTTGGCTGTTTTTAACTGTTTAATTGCTACTATTATCTCCTCCTCTGTTATAGGATAATTCATTCTTTCCTTTTGTTGATCAGTAATTTTTATAACTCTTTTATCGTTTAAATATTTTTCTATAAGTCCATTCTGCACCTCCTCTTTGGCATATAGTTTGGTATAATAGTCCACAAAACCTTCTTTAATTAATTTTTGTTGAAAAATTTCTTTCCCTCCAATATCAATACTATCAATAGTCCGTATACTTTGTTTTTTCCTCAATGTGTAAGCCAACCATCTGCCCGGTTTATTAGCGTTACAAAATGTATTATGCTTCGCATATTGTAAGTTTGTTGCAACTTGTTCCGCCATAAGCATTTGGAATTGATCTTTCAAGAGTTTTATAGCACCACATATTCTTTCATCTGTTGGATTTTTAATAAGTAACTCTTCTTTATTCTTTATTTCTATTTCCAATTCAGATCTTTTCTTTTTTCGAAACAGTCTATGTTTAGAGTTCATATGGATAAGCACCCCTCTCATATAGGCTTTGCTTGCATCCCACACAATTTCTATTGGGGTACCTTTATTCAAATTTATTTCAAAAAATTCTTTCAAATGCTTTTTAAGTTCTGTTGTGTTTTTTTCATATCTGAACAAGTTCTCATTTAATCTCCAAGAACGTCTCTCAATCTTATCCATCTCAATTTCTATCCATACTGGGCTATGGTCGGTCAAAGTTCTTGGAAAAATCTTTGTTCTTTTTGTCTTAACAAGTAGATCATCTGACAACAAAATGAAATCAATCCTAGAGAAGGATCTATGTCTATCTGAATAAAAAGTATAGTCCAGTTCTTTTGGGTTATGTATTCTCCAAATATCTTTTAGTTCCAAATCTTCTTTCATATCAAAAAAGGTCTGAGGTAACCTAATCCTAGATTTCGCTGAACTCCTTTTGTCTAATTTAGAGTCTATTACTCCATTCCAGTCTCCCATGATTAAAATAGATCTATAGTCCCATTGTAGTATTTTAGTATGTAACATTTTATAGAAATAATCCTGTTGTTGGTTGGGAGCATAAATTCCTATCAAAAGAATTTGACCATATGTTGTAAGTAATTCAATTGCTACAAACCTACCATCTTCATCTGTTTCTATAACTTTAGCCGTAAATTTCTTATTTACATAGATAACCACACCATTCTTTTTTTGCAACGTTGAAGATATAAAATGTATTCCTAATTTGGAGTTTATCAAATATTTTTCATCTTGAACTGTAATATGCGTTTCTTGTAGACAAATTATATCATTATTAAATTGTTTCAAATATGTAAATAATTTCCTCCTTTTCTGCGCTGAATTCAACCCATTCACATTCCAAGATAAACACTTAAGCATCATCTTCATCTTTCTGGAGCAAAGAGCAGAATAACCGAATATCATCCAAAATCTTCGGAGTCGCTCCCCCCATGGCTCCAGTCTCTTGTGTAGTAGTCTTAGCTCCCTTCTTGTCTTGTCTTTCCTGTTGTTGTTGTTGCTTTTGTTTAAGTAATTTAGATTGAGCTCGAGTTATACGTTGATCCTTAACTTCAATCATCCGAACCGGGTCCAAGATTGGAGAAGATTCCAGCAAAGGCTCATCCAGAAAACCTCCTTCTGCGCCTTGCATTTCCTCTGGTTCCTGCTTAGATTGTTCTTGCAATTCTCGTTGAGGTTGCTTCTCATCACTCTCCTTAATCTCCAAAACTGTAGATGTATGTGGGGATGGTGTTCTTTCCTTAAGAATAGTAGTGTAAAAGTGCTCTGCCTTCTCCACGGTGTTCAAACGATATCTTTCTCCCTTGTATCTCAAAATTATACCAACTGGGGCGTCCCACCGAAATGGTATCTGTTGATTCTGCAATTCTTTAACAAGAAAGCCAAATTCTTTTCTGGTTTTCAGCATTTTAGGAGGTAATTCTTTATAAATTCCAATTCGTGAGCCCCCCACTTGCACAGAGGTGTAAAAGGATTTTTGCAGGATGTCATTTCTTATTTCTCTATGTGTAAAATATATGACCACATCTCTGGGCAATTGTCTTTGTCTGGCCACCCAAGAATTCACTCTGTAAATTTTATCTATTTTGTGAAAAACCACATCAGGATTAACTTGTAAAATCTTGGCCAGAGCCTCAGAACAAACCTGTCTCAAATCCTGTCTATCCTCTTCTCAAATTCCTCGAAGCCGTATTGCAAACTCCATTGCCCTGAATTGTACCATCACAATTTCATTTTCAACTCTTTGCATTTTATTGTCAACATCAGCAATTTTATAATCATTGTCTTTCATCTTAACATTAACTTCTGATTTAAATTCTTCAACTTTAGAATCAACTTTAATAATAAATTCTGCCAGGCCAGACGCCACTTCTGATATTTTTTTGGTCACCTTGTTTTGATTCTGTTTCACCATATCTTTAACTTCATTAATTTCCTGCATAAATTCCTGGTGTGACTTTTGAAGTTTATCATCTATCTCCTGTTGAGATTTTTGAAATTTGTCATCCAGGATTTTAGAAATAAATTCTTTTAAATCTCCCACGTCAAAATCTTTTTTCTGAGTCTGTATCTGTTGTTCAGGGGGAGGCTGTGTTTTATGTGTGGGAGATCCACCTCCTGTTGCCTTCACTTCCTGCTTCTTTGAGGCCATCCTGCCACGTAAGCTAGTTTTACTAAAAAAAAGGAAGTTCTTCTTCCTCTCCCACCTCCACAAAGACTTCTGAAAAAGTCCCCCAGATTTATTCAAATAAAAAGTAAAGTAAAGTAAAGTCCAGTATTAAAAAAGGAGAAATTTCTCTCTTATTCTCTTGTTACCAGCGAAGCAACTTCGTAACAGTTTAGAAACTTTGTAACAAAGCAAGATGAGTTCAGCAATCCACACTCGCCAGCTCGTTAACTCTGAGGCTAAGCGCCATGTTTTTACAGTTCACTTTCACTCATCCGCATTTTTTCGTTCAGATTAGAAAGCCAAGAAAACTCTAATACTTGCGATTCCGAGTTTCAGGGTTCAAGTAAAAATATACTGCTTGTTAAAGCTGGTTGCTTTCCTTTGAATTTGAAGTTTCCTGTAGCCGGCTTGTTCTGCAAAAGCAGACTTGTCCCACGCCGCCCGGAGTCCAGCAGGTTGAACGGGAGCCGCTCCTGTTCCCTCCCCTATTCCCTGGGGGGGTTGCAGGGGCTCAACCTGTGCCCTGCGATCTCTCTTCAAAAATCCTAAGGATTTTGAAGTTTTCGAGCCGCTTCTTAGTTGTGAAGCAGCTCTACAGGCGGCGGGGCTGGCGGAGCTTCAAAAAGCACCGCCGCCGCCGAAGACGAGGAAACCGGAAGTCCCTGGTAATATGTTTCTTAATATAAGTTTGATACATGATATAGAACATAGGTCATTAAGCTCATCAGTACATTTAACAAGTTCCTTATTTCTGTTCCTTGTACTTTCCTGAGGTTTGCAACATAACTTCTGCTCCAACATCAGTACCTCAGAAAACAATATAATACTGTGCATGATACAATACTTAGATTAATACGATTTATAGTATAAGACCCTCCTGTTGCAAGGACACAAGTTGAGACAAAAGTCAACCATACTGTGATCACTGTTGGAAAAAGATTTTTTAACTTGTAGGCCATAAATTGATTTTAAGCTATTGCAGAAGATGAGATCTAAGCAATTGTTGAACCTAGTATTGCTCCAGCCCCAGAGTCATAACAACATTGTACGGGGTTGCATGTATAGGTTTGGTTGTACATTCGTTTATGGTCCAATTAATAGGGAAATTGAGGTCACCAAGAAAGATAAAGGGATGTGGGCAGAAAGCTGCCCACGTTAGTAGTCCAATTTACTTGTTCATATGACCAAGGTCGTAATTGGGCTCTATAATATAGCAAGAAACGAACTGTAGTATTTAAGGAGAGTTCATAGACAGTGGTCTCAGGAAGAGCAAGCTCCTGTGTAACATTAATTTTTTTCAGACCTAGGGACTTTTTATAGAAGATAGCAACACCACCCCCTCTACAGTTTTCACGGTCAGACCGGAAAACATGATAGTCACTTACTGTAATAAGGGAGTCTGGAAAGGATACATTCAACCACGTCTCACAGACAAAAATAAGGTCGAATAGGGCCGCATTTAGAAGCAGGAGGAATTTGGGCATTTTCTTTGTGAGGCTTCTTGCATTAAGTAGCTTGCATTTTAGGCGTGTAGGGGTGGACCTGGAAAAAGTTGGGGGCGTGTATGCCTAATTTATGTTGTTTGGGGGGGGTTGTTGGCACGCAGACCACTGGTCTTGCGTTTAATACAGTCAGCGCGGTAATCTAAGTACAGGTCAGTCTCTCCTTGGTCCTATCGTCTTTTGAGCTTCAAGTGAAGCTAGCGGGTGCGGGCACATTGTAATATGGACAGGTTGGGCCGTGAACAGAGTTTCTTATGATTTGTGCAGCTTTTGGTGAATGAGTTTATTGTGAAAATAAATTTGTGTTGCTAGTTTCACTCTTGCAAACGACTCTGCAGAATCGTGGGGCCACCGAGCCATCACTATTCTTGAACACAGGGCCTTCATGGGAAACATTGATGATTTCATCGGGAGTGATGATTGATGCCTGGAAGTTGATGATGTTATGAATCTTTGTGATGTTGTCGGATTCGTTGGTGTCATACAGTCCAAATAAGATTGCATTGGGATGCTTCAGTTCAAGTTTGATCACGTCTTTGACAAGGATGGAAATGTTACTTGCAGGATTAGTAGTTTCCTGCGGCTTGGGTAGTCAGGTTGAGATAGGATTTCGGGATATTGATGCTTCACTTTTCTGTGTTTTTTTCTTTTTCTTCAAGGGATGCTAATTGCGCTTCTATGGTGTCCACCTGTTTAAGTAGAACAATAAATTTATCAAGTCTGGGCTTGCATGATGGGCAGAATAATGGAAATGCAAACTGGGAGGTTTTAAGTGAAGCTGATTGCATGAACTGGGCTACAGTTAACCCGAAGCACTTATGGTGAGCATATGTGTCGCAATGGGAGCACTTCATGGTACTCTCATCCTCCTCGAATGCTTCTGTATAGATGAAGCACATGCAGGAGTTGTATGGCTCATCAGTAGTGATCTTCTTTTTGGGTGGGGGTTTGGCAGTAAAGCGTTTGCCTGGCATGGTAGGTTTTCTGTGGAGGGACTGGTGTGGTTGGTGAGGAAGGATTTTATCTTATGAGTTCGAGGCTTAAATTATTTGGAGTTGAAGTTCATTGAGCTTATTTTCTTACAAACGTTTCAGCATCAGATTAGATAATATAATCAGCACTTTTGACACAAGGAAGTAAGGATTGCTGATTTGTTCGGATAGGTCCGTTTTACCTATCTTCAATCACAAACTGCATATATTCTCCATTGCTGCTAAGACTTAAATTAAGCCAGTAATCAATCAGACATTAGACGTTAGTACAGCCTTCCATTTTTCTTTCCTATTGTTTACACATCTTCCAGTCTTCTGTGGGAAGTGATGCTTGTAAACATTTTAAGTTTATGTTCTTTATAGAAATACCAGGAAACGGGTGCTATGTTTATTCATAGTTTCTTATAGCAGCATAGAGATTGGTTAAAATACTAAGGTTAATGAGTTTCTCACAACCTGCATCACAATTGTCCCTCCTCCCAATTCTCCTCATGCCTCTTCTCAGTGTCTCTACTTATGGCTTCATAAAGAAAAAAGACCTTCCATAGTTTGTAGTTGACCATTACATTCTCCATTATATACATTAGGAGCTTTTCCTCTAGCTGTGTAAATTTATTTCTGTTTTCTCCAGGATTCCTTACCTGATCAGATGAAATATGTTTGTGACAAACTTTTCTGCTATGGTAATCCAGCCATCTGATCTACCTATCTCAATCACTTCTGTTGTTCTAGTCACTTTAAGTACCTCCTCTCATTTCTCTACATAAAGTTTTAAATATCAGGCTAGCTAAGAAAAAGGAAAAGTAAGGAATGGTAACTGTTTCATATTCATCTTCATCTAACAAGAATGTAATTCAATTTGCTATGGATGAGGAAAAGGTTACTGTCATTGGGGACCTTCATGGTTGCTAAAATTTTCTTTCAAACTATTATTCAAAATAAATTTTAGTCCATTAGTCCATGGATTCTCCCATTTATCTAGCGTTATATTATACACAAAAAATTTTGCCCATTTTACCATGCAGTCTTTTACATATTTGTCTTTCAGGTTCATCTTCAGTATCATTTTATATACTTTAGCAATCAAGTAGTCATCTCCAGAACATAAAACAAAACTTTTTAAAATCAAGTTTAAATCTTTCAAAAATTCTATAATGAAGCAATCACAAACAAAACCTTTGCCTGTTAATTTTTCTCTTGTCTTTATCTTTTTGAATTTTTCCATTTATCTTCTTCTTAATTACTACATTGTGTGTCAGGTTCCAAGTAATGCACCCATTACAAATCGAACTCTGAGACATTGCATTTCTTCAAAGAACAAATTTATTTAGATACATCATCTTGGCACTACTTGTGGAAAGCCAGTACTGAAAGTTCCCCTGCTTTCCACCCCAATATAAGCAATAGTTTCTCAATTTTCTAAAACAAACCGTCACATTGTCCAACCAAGATGAGAGCTGGTTGCCTGGCAGCTTCTCTCCTCCTCCTCCTCCAGTCAGCCAGCCATTGGAATGTCTGTTAGCTATGCTGTTTTGGCTGAAGGCTCTATCCTCCTCTACTCTCCCCCATTCAGCTCCAAATTGTGTCAAACTGAATTCATGTCAAAATACCCAAGGATGCAAACAATCCCACACCCCAATCAGATTCAGGCTTGACATTGTGTTGTATTAGATTCATATTTGCTAAGGATGTTTACTTAAGTTACTAGTTGTCTTTTAAATTCTTCTGTGAGGTATCCAAATTTTCAAAATTTCAAGTAATAAATATCACAGTAAGATGATACTTGTACAGACAAATGTCATCTTACTGGGTAAACCATTCAAAACTTGATTAGTTTGAGTCATTTGGGTTGTGTGCTTTATATTTCATGTATTTGTTATATAAAGCACAGCCTACTCATTCTTCCATAAGCTCCAGAAAAAAACTTTCTGCCCACTCTTTATTAAAAAAAATGAATTGCTTTTGATATATTGTGTGATAATTTCTGAAACCAAAATCAAGAGGATGTTGGTGATGCACTTCTTTCCCAGCAGTAGGGATACACTTACCCTATTTCTTTCTCAAAATAAATAGAAAAAGGGGTTAAGTCTTGCTTTTTATACATTCATCTCCAAATTACTTCTACTTCATATTCAGAACATTTTTGAAGAGGTTGTTATGTTTCCAAGCTATTATGTGATCTCTCCCCATTGTATTTTCTTTCTTGTTTATCTTAATCTTTTCTTTTCCTGTAGTTCCCTTTCACTGGTACTTTAGTTTTTTATAAATATCCCAGTCTTCTACTTTTTTCTTTATTAACTATGGATCTCATCTTAACAATTCTCCGGATACATCTGAATTCAAGAAACTAAAATGGCCCTTGTGACAATGATAACAACAGTACAAACTCATTGTTGCTTGATGAAATAATTACAAAATCATAGCTGTGGTCAGGTACTGTGTTTCCCTGAAAATAAGACCTATCCTGAAAATAAGTCCTAGCTTGATTTTTACCTGTGCACCCAATATAAACCCTGCCCCCAAAATAAGCCCTAGTTAAGATCCCGCCCACTATGCTGCATCTGGTTGCACAGGGTGGGGCGAGGCACATGAGTAAAAATCAAGCTAATTAGGGTGGGGATGGGGTGGTGGAGCAGCTTACCTCTGGGCAGTTGCAGCCAGACTTAGTACACCACGACACCTACCTCGCCTTTCCAGACCACTTCTGCGGCTGCTTGCCGCTGTTTGCACGTGTTGCCCCTGGCCTCCGTTTCGCTGTCAGAGGCCTACAGGAAAGGCCTCTGCAGCTGATAAAAGAGCTCTGGATTGATGCACGCAGTGCCCCCTGACCTCCATTTTGTTGTCAGAGGCGCCGTCAGAGCTCGTTTCTCAGCTGCAGAGGCCTTTCTTGAAGGCCTCTGAGAGTGAAACGGAGGCCAAGGGCGTTGCTGGCAAGCGGCCGCAGAAGAAGTGGGCTGGAAGCAGCCATACAGGCTCCTACTGGGCAGAGCTGTCAGTACTGTTGCCACAAGGTGAGTCAGAGGAAGACTTCTCCCGAAAATAAGAGATTTATTATTTTTTTTGAGGCAAAAAAAATATACAGTAAGACCAGCTCTTATTTTTGGGAAAACACAGTTAGCTAGGTAACCAAGTCCAACTTTCAGTAGTATAGAATATGCAGTATTGGATACATGGAAAAAAATACATTATACTTTCTTTGAAGAAACTGCAGGGGAAGAGAATCTACTGCCTCCTGAAGCAGTCTCTTCCACTACAATGTAGTCTCAACCTTGAAAAAATTATTTTAAAATTTTATCAAATATTCTTTGTTTGCAATTTCTAGCCATTGTTTCTCGTCCTGCTTTCTGGAATATTTAAAAACAAATACAGGTTGTCCTTGACTTAACAACAGTTCATTTAGTGGCCATTCAAAAAAAGGGCACTGAAAAAAATGACTTATGACCGTTTTTCACACAATTATTTCACCATCCCCATGGTCACAGCAGTAGTGGGTTTCAAAAATTTTTACTACCGGTTCTCTGGGTGTGGTTTGGTGGGTGTGGCTTGGTGGGCATGGCAGGGGAAGGATACTGTAAAATCTCCATTCCACCCCATTCCAGGCAAAGGTTACTACAAAATCCCCATTTTCTCCCAATCAGCTGGGACTTGGGAGGCAGAGAATAGATGGGGGCGGGGCCAGTCAGAATTTTTACTACCGGTTCTCTGAACTCCTCAGAATTTCTGCAACCGGTTCTCCAGAACTGGTCAGAACCTGCTGAAACCCACCTCTGGGTCACGGGACAAAATTCAGACACTTGGCAGCTGACTCATATGATGGTTGCAGTATCTAGAGGTCATGCTATCACTTTTTGCAGCCTTTTGACAAACAAAGTCAATGGGGAAGCCAGATTCACTTAACAACCATGTTACTAACTTAACAACTGCAATGATTCACTTAGCAACTTTGACAAGAAAGATCGTAAAATGGGGCAAAACTCACTTAACAAATGTCTCTCTTACCAACAGAAATGTTGGGCTCAGTCCTGTTATCTTTCATATACTTTAAGATAGCTATCCTGTTTTCCATTAATATTCTCCTTTCAAAGTTAATCAAACCCTTGGTGCTTTCGTTAAGTGTAAATTATATTTTTTAGAACTGGATCAAATTAGTAACTCATGTCCAACTTCTGAGTCATTGTCATGTATCTTAAAAAGAGTATCAAACCAGGTCTTTTCCATATTGTATCTTTGATATATTTTTTATTTTATTTTTTATTGGGGGAGGGAATATATAAAGGCAAAGTTTACTTTTGCTATTTTTGATTTTTGTTTTGTGGTTTGGCTTCAGAGGGTAACCTTCCTGTCATCAGTATATTTAATAAATAGCCTTGCAAGCCTGATTGTACAAGAGAATGTTTTTCATTCCTCTGGAAACCATAACCAAAATCTTCCTCTAGTTTTCTTCCTTCCTAATTATTAATTTAAGATACAATAAAATTACTCTTCGTCCAAAGATAACAGGTGTTTTATAGAGCAAAAACCCAAACTGATCATGTAACCCTAAAATATAATCAAAACAGAATTAATTTCAATTTAAAAAGTTAACTGGCAATAGAATATAAATGAAAAGCTAAATGAAGTATTGCAACAGATGAAGAAACATTAAGTAAGCTATTATTGTTCTACGGTGAAAGAGTTGATAATTGAAGCACATAAACAGGAAAGCTTTCTCCTTTATTATATGAAAGATATTTTGAGGAAAATGTTTTTAATGGTTGTTAAAACATGGGCAGATGAGTGTAGCAATAATAAATCCTTGTATATAATTCTCAGGAAGCAGTGTTTATCACACACAAACACATAATACTTCATTAAAATTAAGATCTGACAATCACACTAATAGTTCTATTAATGTGGGAGATAGTTTGGATCTTCAGTCTTTGATATTTGAGTGTGCACACAGTGATCTGTTGTTTTGAGAGCCATTTTTGATGATTCTATATTTTATATGAAGTATAAAGGAACACACTGTATGCTTGTTTGTTTTGATACCAGTACTCAAAATATTGCTAAAAATAATGATATAAAATTGCATATAAAATTGCATTTGATGGTGCTGTTTTCTAGATATAATGTGGATCCAGTTGATATCCTCGTGAGAAACTTTTCATTCTTCAAAGGAAACAATCTTGATGAGAAACTTATATATAGGTCAGAAAGCACAGTACAGGCAAAACATGGCAAAACAGACTAGCTCCAGATTGGCAAAGGCATGCAACAAGGCTGCATATTCCCCTTTATTTATCCAATCTATGTATGAAATACATATGCAGTGTAAATGAGCTGCAAGCCCCAGTATTGAATATCAAAGTTTACACTAAAAAAATAGAAACTAAATTTTAAAATTGATCAAACTAATTACAACAAGTAAAACAAACATCTTTATTTTTTTTTATTTTATTCCAAAAAAAGGAAAATATAAATAACTGTAGATATCCAAAGTTGGACTCTCTTCCCAAAAAAGTCCAGATTAAAAAAAAAAAAAAGTTAAATGTGATAAATCCCTTCTCCAATTTCCTTCAATCCCCCTAGGGAAAGCCAATGTGTCACTTGTCCCCTCAATGTCACGGCTGCCACCAATAAATCCCTAGGAAAGAAAACGCTTGACTCCATTGATTCAGAGAAAAGATACTTTTCTTAGGAATGAACTGATTGCAGCAAGAGTCAAGAGAAGATACAGGCTGACACTCAGTCAAGATTCTGTTGTTGTAAAAAAATGCAAGCTTTGACTTCAGAGAGATGTGTGGAATTGACTCAGTTCTAAATCTGTATAGTCCATACTTTTTACCAGAAAATCTTTAAGATCTCATTCATTTTGTGAGTCTAATTTAGTGTATCTACACAGTGGTGGGATTCAAATAATTTAACAACTGGTTGTCTACCCTAATGACCAGCTGGGTAGGCATGGCTGGGTGATTATGTGAGTAGGTGGGCATGGCCAACTCAGTGTCACTCACGTCGAGGGGTGCTTCGCATCACCCGGCTTCTCTTGCCACACCTGGCCCCGCCTCACCCCTCCCCTTCCAGCCACTCCTTGTCACGTCCAGCCTTGCCTCACCCAGCTCCACCTCAACTTTAGGACCCTCCTGCTGTTGTGGGAGGACAGTTGAGACACCAACAGCACATCGATGAACAATTGGCTGTGTTACATCTTTTGTGAAGTCCCCTGTCTGAGCTTTGGGCCTCCATCGCTGCATTTTGGAGATGTATACGACTGCAGATCTTCTTGCGCTGCGAGATTCCCCCTTCTCGCAGATGTGGCCCTCCTCACTATTGAGGGCCCACCTCAAGGAAGGGTTTTGGGACCCAGAGAGGTGGCATGTGAAAACGAGGGGATTGAGGGGTTTTTTAACAAAATTTTTAGTCAAATTTTTAAGGGGTCCTAGGGAGGGGGAGGGTCAGATTGGAATTCGGGCTGTGGGTATGGGGGATAACCCACAAGGGGGAGGGTCGGGTCTGGCAGTGAAGCGTGGTGTGGGGGATGGAGGACCCGGGATCGAGGGGGGGGTTAGAGCTTGTCCGGATAGTTTTTTGAACATCAGTACTGTAGGTGGGAGGGGTAGATATGGCGGGAGCAGGGGGCCATATCGTGTTAGGGGAGTGCGCACTCGCTATCTACGAGCGGTGGCGTGCTCCGGCCCCCAAGGCTCTACTCGCTCCTCAGGTTGCATAGACCCTCAGGACCCAGGCCTTGGGCTGATGCTGTGCAATGCCAGGTCCGTAGTAAATAAAGCCCCCCTCATCTGTGATCTTGTTCAGGAGGGGGGTGCGGACCTGGCAGGTATTACGGAGACCTGGTTGGGCCAGGAGGGGGGGGTTCCCCTCGTTGAAATGTGCCCGCCAGGTTTCCAAGCATTCCATCAGCCGAGGTCACAGGGGAGGGGCGGGGGGGTAGCGGTTATCATTAAAGAAGGTCTGAGACCGAGGGAGGCCACTGTTCCTCAGACGGCCGGCTGTGAATCCCTTTTTGTGAAATGGGGTCATGGGGTTCAGATGGGTTTGCTGATCACGTACCTGGCTCCCTGCCACGTGGCAACAGCCCTGCCCGAGCTACTCAACGTCATCGCCGCGGTGGCAGTTGATACCCCTAAGCTTATGGTTATGGGGGATTTCAACCTGCCGTCCGTGGGTGAGACGTCAGAGATGGCTCGGGAGTTCATGGCTTCCATGACAGCTATGGACCTGACCCAGTTAATTCATGGCCCTACCCACACAGGGGGAAACACGCTGGATCTGGTTTTTGTCTCTGGACAGTGGTTGAGGGATCTTGATATAGGGGATATAGTTACTGAACCCTTGTCATGGTCAGATCACTCTCTCCTTCGCCTCGACTTTCGAACCGCTGCACCCCGCCGCAGGGAGGCGGAGCCGGTCAGATGGTTCCGCCCCAGGCGCCTGATGGAACCTGACAGATTCCAGACGGAGCTTGGGCCATTTCCTGAGGTTCTGGCACACGCCTCGACTGGAGACCTGGTGGCCGCCTGGGATAGGGCGGCTGCTGGTGCTCTGGATCGGGTCGTGCCTTTGCGGCCTCTGACCCGGCGCCGATCTCAATTGGCTCCTTGGTTTACCGAGGAGCTGAGGGAGTTGAAGCGCCGGAAAAGACGCCTAGAGAGTAGTTGGAGGGCCAGTCTTCTTGAATCTGACCGGACACTAGTAAGATCCCACATTAGGAATTACTTAGTGGCGATAAAAGCAGCGAAATGTAGTTATTTTGCTGCTCTTATTGCGTCATCAGATAATCGCCCGGCCGCCCTCTTTAGGGTGACCCGCTCCCTGCTCCACCAGGAAGCGCGGGAGGACCCCTTGGAGGGTAGAGCCGAGGATTTTGTTCAGTATCTGTATGACAAAATCACTCAGATTCGGGAAGATTTGGACTCCGACTGGGTAGTCTCAGGGGGAGAGACAGGGGCAGGTCTTGAGAATGTTATCTGGGATGAGTTTGATCCTGTGACCCCTGAGGACGTGGACAGGATTCTGGGTAGACTGAACGCGACCACTTGTTTATTGGACCCGTGTCCTTCCTGGTTAGTACTGGCTTCCCGGGAAGTGACACGAGGCTGGCTCCAGGGGATTATAAACGCTTCGCTGAGTGAGGGTGACTTTCCCGCCGCCTTGAAAGAGGCGGCGGTGAGGCCTCTCCTCAAGAAGCCTTCCCTGGACCCGGCAATGTTGGTAAATTATCGTCCGGTCTCCAATCTTCGCTTTGTTGCGAAGGTTGTTGAGAGTGTGGTCACGCAACAGCTCCCCCAGCACCTGGATGAAATGACGTATCTGGATCCGTTCCAGTCGGGCTTCAGGCCCGGGTACAGCACGGAAACGGCATTGGTCGCGTTGGTTGATGATCTCTGGAGGGCTCGGGACAGGGGGTGCTCCTCTGTCCTGGTCCTGTTAGATCTCTCAGCGGCTTTTGATACCATCGACCATGGTATCATGCTGCACCGGTTGGAAGAGTTGGGGGTGGGAGGCACTGTGTTGCGGTGGTTCTCCTCCTTTCTCTCTGACCGGTCGCAGTCTGTGTTGACAGGGGGACAGAGGTCGACCCCGAGGCCCCTCATATGTGGGGTGCCGCAAGGGTCGGTCCTCTCGCCTCTCCTGTTCAACATTTATGTGAAGCCGCTGGGCGAGATCATCCGTGGTTTCGGGGTGGAGTACCATCAGTACGCTGACGACACCCAGCTGTACATCTCCACCCCGGATCACCCCAACGATGCCCTTGAAGTGATGTCCCGGTGCCTGGAGGCCGTACGGATCTGGATGGGGAGGAACAGGCTCAGGCTCAACCCATCCAAGACTGAGTGGCTGTGGTTTCCGACGTCCCGATATAGTCAGTTGACGCCATCACTGACTATTGGGGGCGAATCATTGGCCCCCACGGAGAGGGCTCGCAACTTGGGCGTCCTCCTGGACTCACGGCTGTCTTTAGAAGAGCACTTGACGGCCGTGACCGGGAGGATTTTTCATCAGGTTCGCCTGATTCGCCAGTTGCGTCCCTTTCTGGATCGGGACTCTTTACGCACGGTCACTCATGCCCTTGTCACCTCCCGCCTGGACTATTGCAACGCTCTCTACATGGGGCTCCCCTTGAGGAGCACCCGGAGGCTCCAACTGGCGCAGAGTGCGGCCGCGCGGGTGGTAATGGGAGCGACATGGCGTTCCCATGTAACACCTCTCCTGCGCGAGCTGCACTGGCTCCCGGTGGTCTTCCGGGTGCGCTTCAAGGTTTTGGTTACCACCTTTAAAGCGCTCCATGGCTTAGGACCCGGGTACTTGCGGGACCGCCTACTACCACCAATAGCCTCCCACCGGCCGGTACGCTCCCATAGAGAGGGGCTCCTCCGGGTGCCGTCAGCCAAACAATGCCGACTGGCGGCCCCCAGGGGGAGAGCCTTCTCTGTGGGGGCACCTACTATCTGGAACGAGATACGGAGGATCCCGGATCTGCGCACCTTCCGCTGCGCCTTAAAGACCTTACTATTTCACCAGGCCGGCCTGGCCTAATTTTCCCCCTCTTTTATAAAAGATTTTTAAAATTTTAAATATTTTTTAGTATTTATATATTCAATTTTAAATTGGTTTTAAAAGTTTGGGGTTTTAAATTTGTCGGGGCCAAAATTATTTAATTTGATTTTATTCTATTTTTTAAATTTTGTATTGTATGTGTTTTTATTGTTTGGCTGTGCACCGCCCTGAGTCCTTCGGGAGTAGGGCGGTATAGAAATCTAATAAATAATAATAATAATAATAACTTACGACCACAATTGAGCCCAAAATTTATGTTACTAAATGAGAAATTTATTAAGTGAACTTTGCTCCATTTCACGACTTTTCTTGCCACATTTGTTAAGTGAATCACTGCAGTTGTTAAGTAGTAACATGACTGTTAAGTGAATTTGACCTCCCCATTGACTTTGCTTGTCAGAAGGTTGCAAAAGGGGATCACATGACCCTGGGAGACTATAACCATCATAAATGTGAGACAGTTGTCAACCAGCTGAATTTTTATCACGTGACCGTGGGGATGCTGCAATGGTCATAAATGTGAAAAATGGTCATAAGTCACTTTTTTCAGTGGCATTGTAACCTTGAATGGTCACTAAATGAACTGTTTTAAGTCAAGGATTACCTGTACAAAAAAGCTTCTTTGCTTGCAAAAAGCTGCCCTAAATACCAATCATTAGATTAGAAATGGGGGAATACACACTGAAAATCAATGACAGTCACAGCCATCATGGAAACCTAAACTGTTCTGTCAGAATACCTTCCTTTTCACAAGCAATACATGCAACCCAGAGTTACAAATCAGGCAGGGTGCCAGAGCACCTTGAGGAATTAAAATAGTTAAAATGCAACAATAACTATCAGCAGCCAACTATTGCTCATAAAGTGAAACCTTTAGCAGAGAGTTCATTTAAGTTCTCCAGAAAGTGGGTGGGCACATTTGGGCTACAAATGCTGAGCTAAAGAGGCAAATTAACAAAGTATATAGGGCACCCACCAGGTTCAAGTCTCTGCCCTCCCAAGCTTGTCAGGATCATAATAAAATTTATATATGCCACAGATATATAAATAAACTTCAAGCCCGATGCCATGTTCCTGAGCCATATTATCATGAGAGAAAACTAAAAATGAATTGGAGGAAGGATCCACCCCTCTACCTCCTTTTTTAAAAAAAATCTTACTATCAGTGAGCAATCATGTGCCTTGGCCACTCTGAAAAAGAGACTCCTGTCGCAAAGGTGCTTTTTCAACAAGCAACTGGACTTTCTGGAAACCACGAAAGTTGAGTTGCCTCTTGAAAAAAGCTTCTTTGGGACAACCATTACCTGGATGACTGAAGAATCCCCATAGACAAGAGACTCCTGTGCTCAGTGAACTGACAAAGCACCCTTTCCCACCCAGGAGAAGCAATCCTTAGATCCATTTGCACCACTTAAAAATACCAGCTGGTCTCACTCACCTCACAAGATATCCTAAGGAAATCATCCATATTTAAGGAAAGACCACATGCCCCCAGAAAGACAGTAAAAAAATCAGACAGAGTGCCAAGCTTGCATTCTGCCTCTTAACCATTGCTTAACTCGATCAGGCAGGCAGCAGCGGTTCGAAAAGATTACCTCATTGCTTTCCTATCGGGGGTGGGGGAGACCTCCCAAAGCCCTCTTTTTTTTTGTAACAAACAAACAAGAAAGCCAAACACTAGCCAGAATGCTTCATTTAGAGAAGATTATGGATTGAGGGAAGAAAGAGGCTCACAATTGCCCCCTCCCACCCTTAATTGAGGACAGAGAGGCAAGGAGTGGCTGGGAGAGGAATCAGCCATGTTGGAAGTTTACCCCAAAAGGACAGTGCTAGGAACCATGAAAGCAATGTAAAAAATTTAAAACAACCCTTCCCCTTTAAAAAGTCAAGCCCCGGAATAAAAGTATCAGCAAAGGGGGAAAAAACTCCAGAGAAGCTGCTCAGGATATAGAAAATCTGGGCATACTGCCAAGAATATTAATGGCTGTTATAATGTAACAAGGCTTAACTGCAGAGGCAGTTTTGGAAAACACTTAAGCAGGGCAATAAAGATTTAATTAATTTGATTTAATTTAAGTAATTAAATTTATATGCCGCCCCTCTCTGAAGACTTAGGGCGGCTGAGATAAGCATGATTAGGCTAGAAACAACACACAGAGGCACACCAGAATACCGCCTTCCTGCCTTCCTGACAGAATTAACCTCATAAGGTGGGAAAAACAAAAGGCTGTTGCAAGGACATTTCTTCCAACAGCCGGTTCACCAAACTGCTTAAAAAGTTAGCTACTCGTTCTCCTGAACTGGTGCAAACCAGCTGAATCCCACCACTGTATCTAATGCTAAATGCATCCAAATATTTTCAATAACCATTATCATTTCATCAGATTTTTTTTTTAAAAAAAATTTCAAATAGGAATTACATACTGCCAAATGGTATTTAATTCATGTTGATACATTGATACTCTGTATAATTTGGCAATGATAAATAAAAGAACACAGGAATCCTCAGAATGAAAAAATAAAGAAACAGGGAAAATATTTTCTGGATATTTTGATCCAAAATTAAAAGAAGAATTTAAAAAAAGCTCCAAACATTTTGCAAATTAGTAAAATGCCAAGTGTTAAATCAGCATTCAACCAGTCAGAAAACTTTTAAAGATAAAAGGCAAAACTAAACAAAAGCTTCAAAAAATGAAGTTAAAACCCAGGCTTGCTTAAAAAACTGAACTATTAAGAGGAAAGATGGATGACCATGACTTTCCAACCAGAGGAAGCTGGAATCTTCAAGATTCCCCTTCTCAGGTAAATCCACAGCCATCCGAAAGCGGTCATTCCTAAGTGCTCCCATTCAACTCCAGGGATCAGAACTGCCAAAGAGCCAGCTTTGGCAGTAAAATTGGCAGATCATTGGCAGGAAAAGTTTCTATTACACAGTGACCATCTTGGGAAGGGATCCACTTTAGAATATATAAAGAAGTTATTGAAGTGATGTATAGCTTCTGTGTTTTAGAGTCAACCATCAATAGTAAAGGAAGACAACTATGAAAAAGATATCCAGATGCCATGATGTGTCTACTCTTACAAATATCAGAATTGTACAAACCATGGTGATCCCTGTGATAAACAATGGAAGTAAAAGTTGGACTTTAAAGAAGCAGGATAAGAAAGTATTGGTGCCTTTGAACATTGATGTTGGAGCCGGAAAATATCATGGAAAGCTAAGAAAACATACTAATGAATCATTTAACAAAGCAATCCAGAATTCTCACTTGAGGCACAAAGGACTAGGCTCAAATTAGCCTATTTCATACACATTTTAGCCTATTTCATACACATTTTAGGCAAGGCAGCAACCCTCGCGTTCGCCTGTAACAATGCCAGCGGCCATTTTGTCATCACAGCATCTAGCCGCCATTTCCTTCTGCCGCATTTCGGACCGCCACTTTATTCCTTATCTCCCGATCACCAGCTGACGGGAGGCTTCATCAGAGAATTACAGCGGCTGTGTTGCGGAGCTTCACGCTCTCTTTAAAGACTAGTATTTCTCGCACCCGTCCTTATCGGACTGCGACTGGGGCTGTCAGTGGAGCTTCGCACTCCCATTGCCTGGCTGGCCAGCTGGTGTTTTGCGTGTCTAAGTGCTTCAACGAGGAACGTCGGCCCTGAGTGGAGCTCCGCGCTCCCGTGGTGGACTCTTCGGTCCTCCACCATGCTACAGAGGGAGGCCTCGGCTATTAGTGGAGCTTCGCGCTCCCGTTCTTTCGCTGCTCTGCGCACCATTAACTCTTGCCTACTGGTCATCGTTGTGGAGCTTGGCTTGCTGGGGATTGAGAGCTTCATGCCTCTCCCTCCTGCCCATATTTGCCTGGCAGTTTTGCGGAGCTTTGCACTCCCCTGTCTGCAGGAGCGGCTGTTCTACACCACGCAAGACCCGCACCGCCCTATTACCTCAAATCTGGGGTTTTTTCTCTGGAATCACTTTGGGCTCCTATCGGACAGCAAATGTCCTTAACTCATTGAATTTGGACTGCCTCAGTTCTCATTCTCCTTAAAGGGCACTGTACTCAATTAATATCATGCCTAAGAGTCTCCATGAGTTCAAGCATGGCCGGAGGGCAGGCAGGTCTGAGGATCCTGCAAAGGAGAGACCATCTGCCATTTCTGGCTCTTCAGCCAGACCCTCCACGGAGTGCACTGCACGATCTCATCATGGGTCCGCCAGTCGCTCTCTTTCCTCCCGGGCTGAACTTCGCTGGGACAAGGTCTTGAAGAAATTATGTGCCAAGTCCAGCGAGCATCAATCTGCTCCCACAGGGGTTGCAGTCGCTTCACGGGAGGCAGTTCAAACCCCTCCAATGGTTTCCTCTGACCAACCTCTTTTAAGGATTGTCCGGTGGTCATCAATGAGGACGCACTGTGGGGTACGGCTCCTGCGACCGAGCCTGAGATTCCTCCGAATGCTACCGTCTCGCCTCCTCCATTGCCAGCCTTCTCAGCTCCTAACCCAGTTCAGCCTTCGACAGGTTTGAATTCTGGCGCTGATCACCATGCCGCATTCCTTTCACTGGACCAGATACAACATATCATTTTGGAGGCGGTGCGGCAATCCCTGGCGGCCCAATTCAGACCTCCTAGCAGAGCTGTGTCAGTGGTTTCTGGGGGTTCTGCTCCTCACTCGGTATCCTGTCATGAGGCCCTGGCTTCTCCTGTTTCATCCACGGGGTCTCGTGCCGCCTCATCAACGGAGCTGGAACTTCATGACTTTGACCTTTCGGAAGATGAAGGTCTTCCTCCAGAACAACCCGCCTCTTTCCTCAGGCTTTATTCAAGTCTCTGTTGTTCCAGGCGTTTAACACCGCGGGCTTAAGTACCTCTCCTCCAGCACAGCCGACTATGCCTGTGGCACCAGGAACCCTAGATCCTCTTTTCGCTGAACCACCCAGGGCGGTGGACTCAATACCTACCCCGCCTTTGTTTCTCGATGTCATCAGGAAGCAGTGAACATCGCCAGGTTCAGCACCAACTCCGTCAACAAGTGATAAAATAAATTTTAATGTCGCTTCTGAATTGGCCTTGCTTCTCCAGGTTCCCTCCATCAACACCCCTGTAGTGGCTCTTCTACCTAATGCTTCCATACTGGGTGATCCAGACGAGGGACTGCGACCCGATGAGCGACGTCCTGCAACGCGCCTTTCAAGGGGGCAGCCTGGGCAGTTTGCTCCAAGTTTAATGCCTCCTTCTTCAACCAGACCACATTACTATGGCTGCATCAATTGCAGGAGAACTTGACGACGGAGGATGTCCGTGTAAAACAGGACCTTAACAAGATAATCGCAGCCATACAGTTTTCGGCGGACTCCACCCTTAATGCCGCCCGATTTGCTGCTAAGTCCCTGGCAACTTTCGTGGTGGCCCGCCGCTTAGTCTGGCTCCGCCACTGGCAGGTGGTTGCTAGACATAAGTGGCGCCTGGCCTCTGTCCCGTTTTCGGGCTCAAAATTGTTTGGCAAGGCCTTAGATGCCTTTCTTGTAGAGACTAAGGCTAAGAGGAAGATTCTGTCTGCAGCTTTCCGCAGAGGGGAGTCTCGATTCCAGCCCTATCCTTCTCGTATCCAACCACGAAGTTTTGATGTGGGTAGCACTTCCTTTGCTGCGACTAGACCGCACAGGAGTTTTAATTCCAGGCAGCGGGGCGCCCAGGACAGGACTCCCAGAGGTAGATCTTTTCTATCCAAACGACCCTTTCAAGGGGGAGAAGGTCATTCTTTCTGGCACCGTTGTTAACTGCATCCCGGATCCTCCCATTGGGGGCAGATTGGCCCTTTTTGCCCATCTTTGGGAGCATACCACGTCCGATAAATGGGTCCTGGCCACATTAACATCCGCCTTGGCCATCAAATTCGTCTCTCCTCCTCCGATGTCTTTTGTCTGCGGTCCGCTTTCTAGGAATGCCATAAAGAGGTCCCTTATGGACTCGGCGGTTCAGCATCTCCTTTCAATCAGGGCTATCCAGCTGGTCCCTGATGATCAAAAGGGGACGGGATTTTATTCCCGGGTTTTTCTAGTACCTAAGTCATCAGGGGGGGGGGCTGGAGACCTATTCTGGACTTCACACGTTTGAACCGGTATGTCGTTTACCATAAATTTAAGATGCAGTCATTGAAATCTATTCTCGACGGCATTCTCCTCTCTTCAATAGACCTCACCGAGGCCTATCTCCACATTCCTATCCTCCTCTCCCATAGGAGGTTCCTTAGATTTTACTATGGGGGTTGCCATTACCAATATAGGGCTCTGCCTTTTGGCCTTTCCTCTGCCCCCCCCCCCCCGGACCTTTACCAAGGTCTTGGCGGCTTTGGCTGCTTCCCTTAGATCGATGTCTATCTGTCTCCACTGCTATCTGGATGACATCCTTATTTTGTCCTCCACCCCTCAGCGTTGGATGATGTGCAGGCTACCCTCTGGACTCTGGCCTCACATGGCTTCTCCATTAATACGGAGACAGGTTTCGTTGCTATCTTAAATAAACTTCATTCTCAAACGCAAGGTCTCTAATGAATCTTTTTTATTTAAGAATAGGAGAACGACATCCCTGAACTCTTTGTGCAGCCAAAACTGGCCCCTCCTTCCAAACCCCTCCCTTTCTGTTCTTCAACCCCAATGTCTCATTGGCCATTGTGCAGATCCATCTCTTCGTCCCAAGCACTTTCTTTTCACAGGAATTTCCCCCCTCCCTCTGTCTCCCAGGTAACGCTATCTACTAAAGAGCAGGGAACTAGTAAAAGTTCATCTCAGCATTAAAGCAAAGCTTCTCCCTCTTTCATTCATGTCAGCGCTGCAGGAGAACATAATTTGGAATGCTGACATCCAGCCCCTCTCCCTTCACTTCTCCGACGTAACCTACCCCATAGGAAAAAAAAACACAACAAGATAAGTATCATTATCCCCTCCTTGGCTGTGACCCCCCCCTCCCGGCTTGCCCGGGTGGTCTGCATGGAATTTTGCTATAAGGCAGTCAGCTTGGATGTTTGAGCTCTTCACCCAGGAAGCCTCTGACAATGGGTAGCCCTTCCATTTAATTAAGTACTGGAGGCGCCCCCTGTGCCATCTTGAGTCAAGAATTCGCTGCACTTCGTAGTGAGTTTGGCCCCCAACAACCAGGGGCCCAGAGGGTTCACGTGGCGTCGGCCTTAAAGTAGACCCCATTACAGGTTTCAGAAAGCTACTGTGAAAAACGGGATGAATCCTCCCCAAGAGCCGTGGCAACAGCAGTTGTACTGTAACGGGGTTGATTATTTTTACTATAGGAAACGGTCCTATAAATTTCGGGCCTAATTTCTTCCTCGGGAGTCTAAGTCTCAAGTACTTGGTGGAAAGGTAGACTTTCTCTCCCATTCCCATAGCCAGTTCGCCCTTCCCAATTCACTTAGGGGTTTCCCTTTTTCTTTCACATTTGGAAAGGAAAATTCAGTCTCGGAGGCTTTTGGCACAGTCCCCGGGTACTTATCTGGCTCACGTTTCTTGGCTTGAAGTTCTGCCAAGGGAGAAGGCGGGGAGAGTTGAGCCTTCATACTTTCCAAGTTGGCTGGGATCACGGCCGGTTCTCCTCCTCCCATTGCTTGAAGCAGGCTCTCCTCCAAGAGCTTGGCTTCAGCCATAGTGTCCGGAGATAACCTCCAGTCCGACCACACGTCTGGGAGGGAGCGGGATGATTTAAAATCAGGCAGCCTGGCTTTGGAGGAGTTTTGGCTGTCTGTCAGGTTTCGTTGCTATCTTAAATAAACTTCATTCTCAAACGCAAGGTCTCTAATGAATCTTTTTTTTTTATTTAAGAATAGGAGAACGACATCCCTGAACTCTTTGTGCAGCCAAAACTGGCCCCTCCTTCCAAACCCCTCCCTTTCTGTTCTTCAACCCCAATGTCTCATTGGCCATCATGCAGATCCATCTCTTCGTCCCAAGCACTTTCTTTTCACAGGAATTTTCCCCCTCCCTCTGTCTCCCAGGTAACGCTATCTACTAAAGAGCAGGGAACTAGTAAAAGTTCATCTCAGCATTAAAGCAAAGCTTCTCCCTCTTTCATTCATGTCAGCACTGCAGGAGAACATAATATGGAATGCTGACAGCCACCTTACTCCGACCACTCGTTTGCTCCATTTAGGAGCGTTGATAGATTCCGTGGCGGGGAGGGTCTATCTATCACAAGAAAAGCAGAAAAGTTTGAGATCATTGGTTGCCAGGGTCGAAGGTTGCAGAACCAGTTCCCCCTTTGTCCTATCACAACTTTTGGGGAAGATGATCTCCGCTATCTCCATTGTTCCTTGGGCCCAACTTCACTCCCGCGAACTTCAATGGTTTCTTTTGCCATTGCAGAAGGCGGGCAGAGGGACTTCCTCCCTAAGGCTTCCGCTTCCCCAGAGGGTGTGCAGGTCTCTCTGATGGTGGCACTCTCTGGCCATTTCAGCAGGTTGCTTTTTCTTTGATCCACAGAGAATTGTGGTTACAACGGATGCCAGCCTTCGAGGCTGGGGGGCCCAATGTCAGGGCCAGATGGCTCAAGGCCGATGGACCTCCAGCGACGCTCGCAGACCGATCAACTGGTTGGAGTTACAGGCGGTGTTCCTAACTCTGCAATCTTTTTGCCATCTCGTGTCCGGCTCCCATGTCCTAGTCCTCATGGACAACATCACAGCAAAGGCGTATATCAACTGCCTCGGGGGCACACGGTCCAAGACCCTGATGGCAGTGGCCATGAAGTTGGGACTCTGGGTGGAATGTCATCTTGCGTCTCTCAAGGTAGAGCACATCTCCAGAACCGCCAATATTGGAACCGCCAATATTCAGGTGGATTGGTTGAACCACCAGCAACTGGACCATGCGGAATGGCGTCTACACCCGCGGATCTTCAGGGATCTGACAGATCCTGGGGTTCGGGGTTCCGGAGGTCGACTTGTTTGCAACTCAAGCGAACGCCCAGCTCCCGCACTTCTTCTCCCGCTTCCCGTCACCTCTGGCGGAGTCCGTCAACGCTCTCCGATCCCCCTGGCTGGTGGGGCTCCTATATGTGTTTCCGCCGATCTCCTTCCTTTCCAGGGTCATTCTCAAGCTGTTACTGGAATGTGCGGAGGTGATCCTTCTGGCCTCTCATTGGCCTCGGAGGCCTTGGTTTGCGGACCTCATCTCCTTGTCTGTCGCCCCTCCATGGAGATCTCCCTCCACGCTGATGCAGGGAGAGCTTCAACATCCGGACCTGCCATGGCTCAATCTGACCGCTTGGCGGTTGAGCGGTGCATGTTAAGGGGTGTCAACATCCCGCCAGATGTGGTCCACACGATTCAAGCTTCATGGCGGCCTTCTACGGACCGTATCTATTCGGCCACCTGGCGGGCCTTCTGTACATGGTGCAATCGGAACGGTGTTCAGGCCCTCCATGCCTCGATAGTGAACATTTTGGTCTTCTTTAAGGGGGGTCTCTCCAAAGGTCTTTACCCTAATACCTTGCGGAGGCAGGTGGCAGCAATCTCATCGATACTTACCAGCGGTTCTTTGACTTTTTTAGCTCAATACCCTCTGATTCGTCGCTTTCTCCACAGCGCTACTAATTTGTATCCTCCGGTACTGCATCGCTACCCTACTTGGGACCTTTCGATTCTGTTGAACTCGCTTACAGATCCCCCGTACGAACCTTTGCGGACAACGAGCCTTCGTCTGCTATCGTGTAAGGTTGTCTTTTTGGTTGCCATCACCTCAACTCACCGCATCTCGGAGATCGCCGCCCTTTCTACTCGTAATGATCTCTGTGTGTTCCACACAGATCACGTGGTTCTTCGACGGGATCCTACCTTCGTGCCAAAGGTCAACACAACGTTCCACCGCATGCAGGAACTCATCCTTCCTAACTTCTGTCCTCCTCCTGCTCATCCCCTGGAACAGAGGATGCCACAGCAGACTGCTACTATCCGCAAGACAGAATCATTGTTTGTGACCTTCCTGCTGGTATCCCTGGGCTGCAAGGTGTCATCTTTGACCATCGGTCACTGGATCCGGCAAACTATTGCATCTGCCTACGAACTACTTTCTTTACCGAGACCTCCTTGTTTGACTGTGCATTCGACTCGCAGTGCTGCGACGTCGGTGGCTTGGGCCACACAGGCCTCTTTGCTCGAAATCTGCAGGGTGGCAACATGGACATCACCATCTCCTTTCATCCAGCATTACAAACTGGACAAATTCGCTTCGGCGGATGCCACCTTTGGACATCAAGTTCTGCAAAGGGTCCTTCCGGGGGAGGGTTCTTCGGACCAACCTGGTTCCCCCCATGTTTAGGGACAGTGAACTTGAGTATGTCCCATGCTGGCTGCTGTCTCCACCCACAATGGAGAAGGGGCGTTGGTCCTACCTGAGACGCATCTTCTCATTGGGTGGAGACAGCAGCCAGACCCTCCCTGCACCAGTCTGGTCTCTCTCTCTCTCCTTATTACTTACCTTTCTCTTGGTCTCCCACACACCGAGTCTGTTTTTATGTCTTCGCCAAAAGCTGGATCTGCCCAGTAACATGGGCAGGACTTAACAGCTATGACAGACTCAGTCCATCAATCTGAACCGGCGGGTACAACCCATGCTGGCTGCTGTCTCCACCCAACGAGAAGGTGCGTCTCAGGTAGGACCAACTCCCTTTCTACTGAAAAAGCTGACTGTTAAATCATACAGGCAAACATTTCATCATTTAATGGGTTAGGATGGGAATATTGTCATTTTTTCAAGTATCTGTCCAACTTTGATATATCTTTTTTTACAAGAACCTGGATCTAATATAGAATTAGATAGTTATGTCAATTAATGCAAGCTATCTCAGAGAAAGGAAGATGAGGCTCCTACAGGAGGAATAATAATAATAATAACTTTATTGTCATTGTATGTGTATACTTAGTATACCCATACAACGAAATTCACTTAACATCCAAAGACCAGGTCCAACACACATAACACACAAGAATCGCAATCCTACTTAGCAAAGGATGGAAATAAATTGTATATTCCTTTATTCTTCGAACATTTGTTATTAACTTCCTTGTTACACTTCAGAGATATAGAAATTATTATATTTGTTGTCTGTCCAGAGCTATTTGGAAGCAAATAGGTAATTATTTAGATCTCTGTACCTGTAGAGAGTCATGGCACTGAAGGAAATATCCAGAAGTCATTACAAAAAGAGAACAGGCAGAAGCATTCTTTTTTTAAAATAATTTTTATTTTTTAATATAATACACAGCATACATATTTTGTGGACAGTGTATTGACTGGGTCAAATCTTTTTAAAACAATGCTAACAGTAATAATACAAATAAGTTTGCATAATCCTGATCTTCCAACCTCAACAGTACCATTTTCTCTTTAAAATTCTTTATCATTTTTTCCATTAATTCATTTAAAATAAATAACATTTCTTTGTGCCATGTATTTGTTATCCCCTACTAAGTTATTAATATTTAATATTTTGAAAATTACTCATTCCACCATAGTTTCAATATCCCAAATGTCTAGGACTACTAATAAGGCCAAATATTAACAAAATTTAATCAATCCCAGGAATATATCTTAAAATCCCCACAATTTCTAATCCTTAAAAGTTTAAGTTCACAATATACTTTAACACACTATTAATATTATTGTATTTTTCGGTGTATAAGACGCACTGTAGTAAAAGACACACTTTAGTTTTTGGGGAGAAAAATAAGAAAAAAGCTGATCGGCAGGTGGATCAGCCTCCTGGAATACCCCCAATCAGCTGTTCCCAGAGGTGAATTTTAGCAACAGGTTTCTTGGTTGTGAGCTCTGTGCCTTCCTTTTTTTTGCTTTTTTTTCTGCCTCTGAAACTTCGGAAACTACGTTTCAGAAAAAACATTTTTTCCTGCCTCTGAAAGCCTCTGAAACAGAGCTTCAGAAAAAAAGTCTCTGAAGCTCTGTTTGGAAGCTTCTTTTCCGAAGCTCTGTTTGGGGGCCTCTTTTCTTTTTTAAAAAAAAACAAGTTTTATTGTTTCCTCCCCCCCCCACATTTACCCACATTTTTTTTAACAGAGCATTGACCATATCTTATTTTATACAATTAATCAAATTCAAATACATTTTACTCAATTACAGTTTTTGCCAAAATCTCCCCCTCCCCTTTTTTATCATGTCTCCATATTTCTAAGCTTGCTTACATAAACAACATCTTCATTTGCCCTTAAATTCTAATTATTTGCTATTTATTCATATTTATTCTCTTTTATTCTTTAAACAATTCATTCTTTATCTTAATATCTTTATATTTGTTCGGGTTTGCCTTTCTTCCATTTCATCTTTTTTATTGTACAGCAATCTTTCTCCTCAAACCTGCCACCTCTCTCTTTTCTTTCCTTCTTACTTTCTCTTCCCGTCTTCTTCTCCCTACTTCCCCTTCCTTTCTCCTTCTCCTCCTCTCTTCCTACCTCTTACCCTCACTCCTACTCTAATTTCCCTTCCCTTCCTTCCTTCCCTCTCTCTCCTTCCTTCTCTCTTCCATCTCTCTTCTTCTTCCTTCATCCCTCTCTGTTGCTGTATTCATTTTCAATTTTATATTTTCCATTATGGAGTCCAGGCAACCCCGATCTTTCTTTCATTTATCAAGTATATTTCTCGAAATTTCCCCTCATCTTTTTAATTATTAGCAGTATATTTCATCTTATTCCATTTTTTCTTTTAAATCTTTACTCAAACAATCTTCCAACCCTTAGACTTTTAACTTTTAACAATATCTTTTTCTACTTTACTTCTTACAAGTATATTATTTAAGTCATTTTTTCAGTTTCAATTTCATTCAATTTTACATTTAATTTCCATTTCCCATCTTAATTTCAATTAATTCTTATATTATAATTTATTCTCTCCTTTTAGTGCTTCCTCCAATATCATTCTTTCTTTCACATTACATTGTTCTATTTTTCATTTAACAGCATTTTCACATACAATTTCTACAACTACCATCCTTCTCTTTATCTTTCTCCCATTTCTTTACCTTCTTCTTTTCCCTTTTCTTATATCTCCCCTTCAGCCTTTTTCCTTTAATTTTAACTCTATTGCTTTTCATTCTCAATCTTTCCCTGTTTATTTCTCTTCTCTTCATATTTGAGATGTATTTTCCCTTATCCATTTTTATTCTATCACTGTTGAACCCAGTGTAATCATCTTTATCTTTTTTCCCAATTATTTCCTTTTCAATATTATCTCCTTGTTTTTCTTGCTTCTCATTCATCTTTTCTCTTTCTTTTTTTTTTTTGCCTTCTAACCAATCCTCTGCTTCTTTATTTCCCTTAAATGCTTCCCTTATTTTTGGAAACCTCTCCCTTAGTATCTCATATTCATCCTCCCAATTCTCCATATTTTCAATTTTAAAAGGCTAGGATTTTAAAACTTGTTCTTTTCATTTACATATATTTCAGGTTTCAAAGTCCATATAATCTCTTTAAAGTCTCTTTAAAAAAAAAAAGTCCACTTCAAATATTTACTTGAGCCAGCACAGTTTAGTCTTTGTCTCTTTAACCTTGCTTCAGCTGCACAAATATGCACTCCCACACCTCTCTCTCACGTTCTTTCCTCCAACAAATGTCTTTCTCTAATTCACTAGTCTTCTGGTAACAAAATCTCCATTTTATAATCCACAAGAACGCTTACTTTCTCTTTTCTAAATTAAATCCTTTATTGTTTTAAAAAAAATGTTTTTCTGTCTCCTTTTTCCTTGTCTTATTCTTATTTTTTCCAAATCCAATTACAAATCCAGGTGGAAGATTCCTTTTAGGGCTTTAGGTTTAATTTTAAAGTTCCTTTTTTCTCTCTCTCCGCTTAAGTTCCCCAGTACTAATTAGCCGCCAATTTCCACTGGGATTTCTTTCAAGCTGTTAAAAGGTTTTTCCTTTTTACCTGTGAGTTAGCTACTCACCTGGCAACAATACTCCGTTCAATTACCGCTCCGACATTCCCTCTTTCTGATCGTGGCCGCTCTGGCTTGTGACAGCTCCTTAATGGTTGCCTTCCTTTGCCAACGGATCGAAAACTAATGCCGGTACTTCAGGGAACTTGCTCATTCCCTATCCATGCCAGCCAGCGTCTTCTTTCTTCGCTGTCTCCACAAGACAGCTATGATTCCTGGGGATCCCCAAAATTGGCTAGGATATCAGTGTTCTCCTGGAGCCCCAGAATCCACATCATATCGCCTGATGCCAGCCACGCCCACTCCCTGGGGGCTTTTTTTTCTGAAGCTCTGTTTGGGAGCTTCTTTTCTGAAGCTTAATTTCTGATGCTTTTTTCAGCTTCTGAAACCTCCATTTGAGAAGCTGGGCATGGCTACATTCGGAGTATAATACACACCCAGATTTTCACCTTCTTTTTTGGGGGAAAAAGGTGCATCTTATACTCCAAAAAATACGGTAATAATACAATTAGATTACCTAATCCTAATCTTCCACCTACTAAGCTTAGTTTATTTTTAATTCTAATAGATTCTATTATCTGTTAATATGTATGCTTCTATTTTCCCTATTTGTATTTTCTATTTTTTCTTTTTATTAATATATTTTATCATTATCCATCATCTCTTAATCTTTTTGGAGTTCCATCATTTATTGACTTTTTAATCACCCTTTTATTTCTCTCTTGGAGTCTTACAACTCTTTTTGATATTTTTATACTGACTGAACATTCCCTTCGGGTTGCCTTTTGTCTCTTTCTGCTGTATTATTTGAACACCCATCAATAAGACTTTCTTTTTTAAAAAAGAGATTTTTATTTTTTTATTTATTTTTTCCGAAGAGATTTTTATTTTTCCCCTCTGTTCTATTATAAGCTTTTAAGGAATTATCTGATTGATTCCTACTTATTAATCCTTTCTCTTCATTATCTTTCTCTTCTTGCATCTTGTTTTGATTTTTCCCTTCCACTGCCTCTTCTAATTTCTCATCTATTTCCTGAATATCATGTTCATCTTTTCCCCCCAATTATTGAGTGGCTTCTACACTCATTTCTTTATCTCTTTATCCCCTTGTCTCCTTATTGTTCTTTGTAGTTTCATGCATGTTTTTGAGCATCAAAATTATTTCTTCATTTGCCTCTATTATCCCCTGTAGATCCATTGTGTAACAATTTAATAAAGATTACTCAGTATACCTTTTGGGTTCCAATGTCTCAATATTTAAAAACTCCAACTTAATAAAATTCAATCAATCCCATAATTATACCTCCAAATCCCCTAAATTTATAATCTTTAAACTTCTCTAACAGTTTACAGCCTTGTGATTTTCCAATTACATATCTTCCCAATTGTCCAAATTTTAAAATCTTATTTAACTTTTCTTCTTTTCTCTTTTTTTTATTATCTTTCTTATTTTACCTCATAGAATGTTCTGTCAAATAGTCTTAATAATCCAAATCCAAATTAATCCACTAAATTCCTCCAATCTTTCAAATTCATAATCCAATAGCCAGTTTTAATAAAAGTTTAGTTATTTGCAATTTAGCTCATCTTAGAAATCTTCAAGAGGAAAAAGAAACTCATTAGGTATTTTCAAAATATCCAAATCGTCTTCTAGAAGTGTCATTTACTTTCTTCTATTTTGTGTATTAGACTTTATGTGTACTGGAACTCACTTTTACTAAGAGTACTGACTCTGTCTTCTTCCAGTAGATGACTCTCTTGCTCCCAAGTCCAACATTAAACAGTATGTCAAAAACAGCTTATTACCCAATACATCCAGGGGGTTTAAAAATATAAATAAGCAAGACAGTTTCTCCCAAAAATCACCTTTCAAATTGTTTAAGCTTTTTTCCAGGCTTTCTGTATTTTAAAGCTTCCCTTGGGCATTTCTTTTGCCTCTTAATTTTCAGTCTTTAATCTTCTCCATGTGTCTAATCGCCGCTCCCTTAATGCTTGGAGATTATCTTTTAAAATTCTTGTACTTAAATTAATTTTTTGGAGTAAGAGTTGGAAGTTATCTCACCCTGTTTCAATGCTCTGTCCATGGACCGCTCCAATCTTATGGTCCTGGTTGTCCCAGCTTGTGACTGCCAAAAATGGTCGTTGTCCCTGCTGCCGTTCAGGAGACCTTGCTTCAGACCTAATGAGGAAATTGAGAGTTCCTCATGGTCCACGAAGCACCCCTCCTTTCTTCGCTGCCTCTACAAGGCAGCTTTGACCCCATAGGGTCTCCCAACAGTGGTTTCCGGCTGGATTTCACAGGGCTCGGTGGATCCCGCTATTTTCCAAGCCATTCTTGCCATAACGTCAACCGGAAGTCCAGGAAGAAACGTTCTATAAGTCCTGGAAAAGAAGGAAGTATTAGGAATAAATTCAGGCAGGCTATTTACTGACTCACTGGAATGTGATGGGGGTGGAGTAGAGAGGAAAAATACAAATTTGTAAGGTTCTGTTAATATAGCCTAAATAGCAATAGCATTCAGACTTATATACTGCTTCACAGTGCTTTACAGCCTTCTCTAAGCGGTTTACAGAGTCAGCATATTGTCCCCAACAATCTGAGTCCTCATAATAAAGTTTTAAAAATAAATTCTTAAAAGCTTGATAAATCTTAGTTCTAATCTTACGGAGTCAGTTTCATGATTTGGGCGGCCTAATTATTTGAAGTCTATACAGCAATCTGAGTTTTTGTGGGTGGGGATCTAAATAGGATGGATAGACAACCAAGTTCCTTTTCAGAAATGTAAGTGCCAGGAAGAAATGTTAATGGTCCCTTTATTAGCAAGAGCTGCCAAAGGTCTAAGTTATATTTTGGTCAGAATTTGTGGAAAATAGCTGTCTCTATATTTGAGTTTGTACACATTAAACAAGCGTTTCTCAACTTTAGTAAATTTAAGATATATAAATTTCAAATCCCAGGGGAGATTGGCAAAAGATATAAGTTCAATATAGCAATTGAAAATGGCTGAGAATGGTTTTTGTCAAATGGATCTTTGCTAGATATATCCAATTTATATAGGATTTTTAAATTTTTGTTCTACTTAATAAACAAATACCATGTGGTTTTTTAAAGCTTTTGTTTAAAACTTTTTCATTCAATTGTATTTCAAAAAAGTATGGAATCCCAATTCAGATTGGAATGGAAGTCCTTTGAGCTTTTTCCATGACAATTCAAATAAAATCAGGTTATTTGCTAGTATAGCACATCAATAACTATGAAATTAACACAAAGGGATAACGTCAGATAAAACATTTTAAATGTCCCCCCCCCAGGAATTTGTAGTATATTAAAGCACTCTTTTCAGGTGCAATTTTTTCTGCATCAAAATCCTAATAATAGGTCTCCTTTTTAGATTTTTAGGAGGACAAGGCAGCATTTTTTATCAGTGATTAAGCTTAGTATTTTTAAAATAAAAATGAGAATTTTGGTTTTTTTTTAAAGTTCTAATAAGAAATTACATTAGGTTCTGTTCTTTTGTACTTCGTCATTCATTCATTCATTCATTCATTCATCTATTGAATTAATTGCATGATCATAGTGGGCCCAAAGTTGATACGAGCAAAAAATCTGTTGTGTAATAAGATTCCTGTCACGTGAAAATAAGTTATTTCACATCTATGTACAGTTTTTATATAAGATAAATTTTCTCAAAACTATAAAACAAACTTCCCTTTTCAATATAAGATTATATCTCTAAGGGTAACTATTAACTCTGAAGATATTCCATGCAAATGTAATCATTGCAATTCTTACAAAAAACAATTCATTAACATGTACTGCAGATATATGTTTAATCCCTAATTTCAATATTAAAATTGTTTATTGAATTCTAAAAATAAATTTAAAAATAATAGATCACTTTAGTATATATCCATTTATAGTACACAATCTTTCAAATGTTAGTGTGGTAGTTTTCAAAATCTTTGGGTTTTTTAGAAGATTATTATGCATTCCCTAAAAAACAGCATTAGTTATCTTCTCTCATGTGGCATAATTATAAAGGAATCAAGCATGGATTCTGTAAGGACTGGAAGATGTAACACAAATTGAAAGTGAACATATTGCAGTACTAGTCTCGGCAAAAAATTGAGGCTTCCCCAATTAATGCTTGACAAACAAACTGTTATACCATATAATGTTTAATTACATCATTGGTTAATCCATGCATTCTATTATCATATGGAATAGAACAGAAAACTGTTCTAGGGCCTAGCTATCTTCAAGACCGCCTGCTGCCACCGACGATCTCCCATCGACCCGTGCGCTCCCACAGAGAGGGCCTCCTCGGGGTGCCATCAGCCAAACAGTGCAGGCTGGTGACCCCCAGGGGGAGGGCCTTCTCTGTGGGGGCACCTACCCTCTGGAATCAATTGCCTCCAGAGATAAGGAGAATCCAAGACCTCAGTGCCTTCCGCCGTGCCCTTAAAACCTTCCTTTTCCAGCAAGCCGGGCTGGCCTAATTTTTAAAGTGTTTTTAAGTGTTTTGTTTATTGTTTTTAATGAATGGGGCCAAATTTATATATGTATATTTTAACTGTATTTTAATATTTGTACTTAATGTTTTTACTTGGCTGTTCACCGCCCTGAGTCCTCAGGGAGAAGGGCGGTATACAAATTCAAAATAAAATAAAATAAAATAAAAATAACTCAAGTGATTAGTTTCACACATTTAGCAATCCTGTGCCAAAGACTAGAGGCAACTTTCAACAATACTGATTTGGACAACTGCCACAGTTTTTGATTTAGTCAATATCCATCTGAAAATGCCTTCTGCTGTCACCTACTGCTGCATCCAGACAGATTAAAAGGTCATAACTTTATATTCAGTTATTGTATCTAGATTCTAGAAGATAAAGTTTTATCAAACTGGGACTGCCTTGCTTAAAAAACAATGCTTCTCAAAGGCTGTGGGAGAATCTTCCCACTTTTAGGATCTAAGAATGCAGGATGTAAGGAAGCATTTCAAGCAGGACTTTTCAACTAATTTTACTTAAATTTGGGGTTGATCTTGTTACTGATATAGTTTTAATCTATTTATCTTTTATGGTTCTATTTTTCTTTTTGTTAATGTCATAGGTTACTCAGAGTCCTTTGGAATTGGGATAGCTTGATGGGATGGGATGACAACATACCTGTCTTAACTAACTCTGTTTCTATTTCAGATTGTATTGGAAAATAGCAGCCGAGAAGATAAGCATGAATGTCCATTTGGTCGGAGTAGCATTGAATTGACAAAGATGCTATGTGATATCTTAAAAGTAGGAGAGTTACGTAAGTCTGTCACTGCTTTGTTGGAGCAAGCATTTTGTAGAGTAGCAGGGAAAGTATGGTGAGTTTTATTAAAACTATACATTAATATTCTTTTTATCTAGTTAACTTTCTAGCTGTGCAAAGAATAATTAGAATAGAGCATAAAATATCAGAAATGTTTCTCTTTTTTTGATGAAAACATCGATGTAGGTTTTATACCTAAACTGTGTGGATCAATTCATGGTTAAATGAAAATATAAAATATAATATTTTGGAAGGGATTTATTCTGCTTTCTAGTTTGTATCAATTTTTTGATAAGAATTTAATGCATTGGTAGCAATATAATAATCAGTACATGATATTCTTCTCAGAATCAAACCTATGGCTCATCTATAATTAAAGAGCACAGTGATTTTGTATCATTTTGTTTTGGTTTTGGTTTCTTTTGGTGAAATTAGACTAGGAATTTATTCCGAGTAGGAGAAAAATAAAATGTTCCCCCATCTTCCTGTTCTAATAGACTGATATGATTTGCAGTGGATTGCTCTCATTGCGATTTGTGGCCTACAATGGACTATATTTTAGTTGAATGTTTGGAGTTGGAAGTGGAAGGCTGAGTGTCATCAGCTGCCCAACCTTCCTCTGGATGTGTCCATAAAGGTTTGTTAATCTCTTCAGCTACAGATTCCTTGGGCAGCGCAGGACAGGGGACCAGGAGCTTGGTCAATCATGGCTTTTCAGGGAAATGTTGGCAAAATTGCCAAAATAATTCAGGGGCATTGATGAACCTGGCATTCTCCAAAAAACATTCAGAGTCTGGATAACCTGTCCAATGGGTGAGATACTGTGTCACTTTGCCCCTTCTCCTAGAATTTGGTATTTCTTGCATTTTATATTCTATTTGTCCCTCCACAATCACCAGTGGTGGAGGAAGATGCTGGAAGTGCAAGGGTTAGGGTTTTTTTTTCTTTGAATAGTAATGGAAGGTTTAAGACTGGATGCACCTTCATAAAAGGAAGTAATTGCAAGCAAAATGCTCAGGGTTGATTTCTCAAAGGACTTTGAAAGGTCCCACAAATTTTGAATCTAACTTCTTAGATGGCTTTGTAGAGACCAGAAACTTTGTAGAGAGACAGACTTTTGGCAGTGTCTGGGCAGCAAGTTGCTCTTGCAAAAAATCCATAGTTACCAGGATGGAGCTCTCTTCCCTAGAGTTCCCTGGTAAAACTCTTGAATGTGTGCCATAGAAAGCTTGAAAGGGGTTAATTGCAATTAATATATGGAGATTTATTATAGGAAAATTCTGCCAGAGGCAACAATGATGCAGTAACATCTTAAGTATTGTTGGAGCATTTGGTTAGTCTTCTCTTCCTCACCATTCATGGCTGGGTGGTTGACTGAAGATAAGTTAACTTGAACGTTCAAGGAAGGAAATAACAGAATGAGAGGGAGGGAGAGAAAGAAAGAAAGGGAGATAGAAAAGATGGAAAGAAGACAGTTGTTACATGAATACATTAGATGTCCGTCAAACTGATTAGAAATTATTATTATATTTGGAGATGAGAGCATTTTCAGGTGGCAATTATTTTCACAGGCAGAAGGGATTATAATCTGAATTGATTTATTGGAGAGGGAGAGACATCCAGATGCTTCTGCTTATTAGTTTTTTTCTGCTTGCTTCAACATTCCAAGTAATGCATTTTTCCTAAAATGCTTTCTATCAGAACATATTGTGGTGGGTAACTATATTCACTTGATGTTGGTAACACCCCTTTCCTTTACATCTGGATGGAACTGTGGTTTATCTTGAATGCTTGTCAATTATTGACAAGTTGGTGCAGTAAGTTTTACAAATAAATATCTCTGACAAGAGATACAGATCAGTGGTGGGTTTCAAAATTTTTTGCTACTGACATCACTCATGCCCACATCCACTCAGTCACATGACAACCCCCCCATAGCCACAGGAAAAGGTAGGAAAATCTTTGGAATTTCCACCTATCTACCCCCGCTCTCCCTTCACCAGTCGCCCCGTTTCTCCTCCTTTAAGCCTAACCCTAGCCCTGCTTCCTCTCCCACCACCGCCTCTTTGTTCAGACTGCTTACCTTCCACGGCAGCTGAAGTCCAGAAGGCAAGCTGACCAGAGTTTTCGGCAGCCCCCAGCCAGCCGCCACTGATGGAAAGCGGCTGGCAAAGAAGCCTCCCAGCTGCCACCTCTTTGAGAGCCACTTTGCGGCTATGGCAGCTGGCCGCCAACTGCCGAAAAGTACCAGAGTTCACGGAAAAAGCTGCTGCCATCGCTGCATTGGACTTGCAAGGCAATGGGATGTGCATGCACAAAAAACATGGCAATGAACATGGTGGGAGGGACGAATAAGCGACAACCAGGGGACCAATTCGGGGTCGTGGCCAGCCGGCTATCGCTATCGATTCAGCAAAATCATTGGCTGTTTTATCATCAGAATCAATGGAGAATACAAACTTTTTAAAGTGATTGAGCAGTCCTCAAAACTGCCCTTAGTATGGATTTTTTATTTGTTCAATCTTGAGATGATTTCGTTTTGTATCACATGTGGCAGGTTTTATATCTCCTCCCTTCTGATACTGTTGGAGATTTCCAACATCATTAATCTTGATATCTGCTTTCTGTTATCTGATCTTAAGCAGAAGGAAATATGAACTTCATTTGGTCAAGAATATTACTTCTTATATATCACCTACTCCTGCTTAGAGACTGCACAATTTTAACTATTTCTCTCTGAGGGGAAAATAAGACATTTAAATTGTAATAAATTGGCACTTAGGTCTTCTTTATAAAAATTGTATGTGGCATAATAATCTGATTGAAAGATAAAGTATTATCCTATGGCCCACATATTAGTGAGGCTTATTTTTCACTGGCAGACAAACTCATAGAACCAAGCTCATGGCCTCCTGAACATTTCAATATGCCTTTCTAAATGATAGAATTCCAACAACTATTTTAGATATATCCAAAGACTTGAGCAAATTTAGTTTTTGCCTTTTGTATTTTTTCTTAATGTCATATTACAAATCAATTCTATATTTCAATGATTGACCTCTTCGCTTCTATGAGGAAGGAGCATGAATTGCTGACGAAGGAGCACAAATTGCTGATAAAGGAACTCAGTAGCAATTTCTTTTGAATTCAGAGAAGAAACTGCAGAACTTTGGATTCTAGCCTGCACATCAGTTTAATGTTATAGGAGTAAAATGGATTTGCAAATGAATTCTAAAGTAAAACTGAGAAGGACAGAAGTTTTCAGTAAAAGAAATAGAAACTTGATTAACTTGTGTTGTTCTGGGAAAAATAGCCATCGGTCACTGTGAAAAGTCACAACTGGAAATGTACAAGAATGTTATTCCAAAGGTGGATTTCCGGTTGGCGCCGCGGTGATTCAGACAGGGAAAGCTGCCGCCGGCAGGTCTGTGGACCTACCCTGTCCTGTAGGGACGGGGGGTTAGTGAGGGACCCCTCGGACGGCTGAGAGGAATGGGCAGGTTCCTCGGGGCCAGAGGACTGCCCTCTGCACCGGTGGCAGTGGGAGTGGCAGCCATGGCAGCTGCCTCGAGGCTGCGGCATCCGGGACAAGCGAAGTGCAGGAAGAGAAGCAGGAGCAAGGCGTTTGAAAGCTGGGTGAGTGGGATCTACTCTGGTGGGAACAGCCTTTAAATAATGGTCATCAATAAGTGTGCCCTAGCCTTTATAGCGGCTAAGAACTACTTGGACAAAGGATTTAAAACAATTAACAAAAGGAAGATCCGTTAATGGATTATAGCACCTATTGATTGCTTTGGAATTACCGTTCCTTTGGATGGATATAAAATTTGACACTTTTCCCTTCTCTTTAATGAGAATGGATTATTTTTGAAGAGAGAGAAAAAGAAGAGGAAATAAACAGAAACCTTTTGAAGCTATGAGAAAAGACAAGCGGAGAAAGGCAAAATGGTTGCTAGCGGAGAAGAAGTGAAAGTGCAAAGTGTGGATTGCTTGCCATTTGAAGGAGAAACTTTGTTTCTTGATTCCCAAACTGGATTATTTTGAGAAAAAACTAATGAGGCTTGATTTTGGATGAACCTAATCTGTCTATTGGAGAACTTATTGATATTTAGAAAGAAGAAACTAATTGGAACAATTAAAACTGCTGATTAATGGCATGGCAACAAAAGCACGGTAGATGGGAGGGGCAGATATGGCGGGAGCAGGGGACCATATCATGTGTTGGGGGCTCGCACTCGCTGTTTGAGAGCAATTGCTTGCCCCGGTCCCCATGGCTCCTCTTGGAGACTAGGTGGCTTAGATACTCAGGATCTGGGCCTTCGGCTGATGTTATGCAATGCCAGGTCCGTGGTTAATAAGGCCCCCCTCATTCACGATCTTATACAAGAGGGAGGAGCGGACCTGGCGGGTATTACGGAGACCTGGTTGGGCCCGGAGGGTGGCGTCCCTCTGGTTGAAATGTGCCCACCAGGCTTCAGAGCATTCCATCAGCCGAGGGCCCAGGGGAGGGGCGGGGGGTGGCGGTTATTATTAACGAGGATCTGGATCCGAGGGAGACCACTGTGCCTCAGATAGCCGGATGTGAGTCCCTCCTTGTGAGGTGGGGCCGTGGGGTTCAGATGGGCTTGTTGCTTACGTACCTGGCTCCCTGCCGCGTGGCAACAGCCCTTCCTGAGCTACTCGACGTGATAGCCACGGTGGCAGTAGATACACCCAGGCTTTTAGTCATGGGTGATTTCAACTTGCCATCTGTCGGTGAAACGTCTGAGGTGGCTCGGGAGTTCATGGCTTCCATGACGGCCATGGACCTGACCCAGTTAGTTCATGGCCCTACTCACAGGGGAGGTCACACTCTGGATCTGATTTTTGTCTCTGGCCAGTGGTTGAGTGGTCTTGTTATAGGGGATATAGACATGGAACCCTTGTCATGGACTGACCACTCACTCCTTCGCCTAGATCTTCGAACCGCGACCCCTCGCCGCAGGGAGGCGGACCCAATTAGATGGATCCGCCCCAGGCGCCTGATGGACCCTGATAGGTTCCAGACGGAGCTTGGGCCATTTCCTGAGGATCTAGCACATGACTCGGCCGAGGACCTGGTAGCCGCCTGGGATCGGGCGGCTGGTGGGGCCTTGGACCGAGTTGTGCCTTTGCGGCCTCTGACCCGATGCCGATCCCGGGTGGCTCCTTGGTTTACTGAGGAGCTGAGGGAAATGAAGCGCCGGAAAAGACGCCTGGAGAGCGGTTGGAGGGCCAGTCTCGCTGAATCTGATCGAACACTGGTAAGGTCGCATATTAAGGCCTACCTAGTGGCGATAAAGACGGCAAAGTCTAACTACTTTTCCGCCTCTATTGCGTCATCAGGGAATCGTCCGGCCGCCCTGTTTAGGGTGACCCGCGCCCTGCTCCATCTGGGAGTGCGGGAGGATCCCTTAGAAGGCAGGGCGGAGGATTTCGGACAATACCTGTATGACAAAATCGCTCAGATCCGGGGGGATTTGGACTCTGACTGGGTAGATCAGGGCAGGGTGACGAGGAACAGTCTTGAGAATGTTATCTGGGAGGAGTTTGATGCTGTGACTCCCGATGATGTGGACAGGATTTTGGGGAGACTTAGTGCGGCCACATGTTTACTGGACCCGTGTCCCTCCTGGTTGGTACTGGCTTCCCGGGAGGTTACACGAGGCTGGCTCCAGGGCGTTATTAATGCTTCCTTGAGTGAGGGTCACTTCCCCGCTGCCCTGAAAGAGGCGGTGGTGAGGCCTCTCCTCAAGAAGCCGTCCCTGGACCCAGCAATATTGGCTAACTATCGTCCTGTCTCCAACCTTCGCTTCATTGCGAAGGTTGTTGAGAGTGTGGTCGCGCAACAGTTTCCACAATTCCTGGAGGAAACATCCTATCTGGATCCGTTCCAGTCAGGTTTCAGGTCTGGGCACAGCACGGAAACGGCATTGGTCGCGCTGGTTGATGATCTCTGGAGGGCTCGGGACAGGGGTTATTCCTCTGTTCTGGTCCTATTAGATCTCTCAGCGGCTTTTGATACCATCGACCATGGTATCATGCTGCACCGGCTGGAAGAGTTGGGGGTGGGAGGCACCGTGTTACGGTGGTTCTCCTCCTTTCTCTCCGACCGGTCGCAGTTTGTGTTGGCAGGGGGGCAGAGGTCGACCTCGAGGCCTCTCATTTGTGGAGTGCCGCAGGGATCGGTCCTCTCGCCCCTTCTGTTCAACATTTATGTGAAGCCGCTGGGCGAGATCATCCGTGGCTTTGGGGTGAGATACCACCAGTACGCTGATGACACCCAGCTGTACATCTCCACCCCAGGCCACCCCAACGATGCCTTTGAAGTGATGTCCCAGTGCCTGGAGGCTGTGCGGATCTGGATGGGGAGGAACAGGCTCAGGCTCAACCCTTCCAAGACTGAGTGGCTGTGGCTCCCGGCATCCCGATATAGTCAGTTGACTCCATCACTGACTATTGGGGGCGAGTCTTTGGCCCCCACAGAAAGGGCTCGCAATCTGGGAGTCCTCCTGGATAGGCATCTGTCTTTGGAGGAACATCTGACGGCTGTTACCAGGGGGACCTTTTATCAGGTTCGCCTGATTCGCCAGTTGCGGCCCTTTCTTGATCGGGATTCCCTGTGCACAGTCACTCATGCCCTCGTCACCTCTCGCCTTGACTACTGTAACGCTCTCTACATGGGGCTCCCCTTGAAGAGCACCCGGAGGCTCCAGCTGGTCCAGAATGCAGCAGCGCGGGTAGTGATGGGAGCAACATGGCGCTCCCATGTAACACCACTCCTGCGCGAGCTGCACTGGCTCCCGGTGGTCTTCCGGGTGCGCTTCAAGGTGTTGGTTATCACCTTTAAAGCGCTCCATGGCATAGGGCCTAGCTATCTCCGAGACCGCCTGCTGCTACCGATGACCTCCCATCGACCCGTGCGCTCCCACAGAGAGGGCCTCCTCAGGGTGCCATCAGCCAAACAATGTAGCCTGGTGGCCCCCAGGGGGAGGGCTTTCTCTGTGGGGGCTCCCACCCTCTGGAATCAGTTGCCCCCGGAGATAAGAAGAATCCAGGACCTCAATGCCTTCCGTCGTTCCCTGAAAACCTATCTTTTTCAGCAAGCCGGGTTGGCTTAAGAAGAAATTTTAAAATTTTTAAATCCTTTTAATTAGTCTGCGATTTTTAATTTTTTGGGCCAAATTTTATATATATTTTTAAATGTTTTAATATTTGTATTCTATGTTTTTTATCTTGGCTGTACACCGCCCTGAGTCCTCAGGGAGAAGGGCGGTATATAAATTCGAAATTAAATTAAATTAAATTAAATTAAAAGGGAAGGGTGTGGCAACAGAAGAAGACATGATGATACCATATATGGAACACAAAAGAACTAAATCTTTTAGTCTTTGTAACTATGATGATACTGAAACTGAAAAGAAAAAAAGAATGCTATTCCAAAGAACTGCTTTTTTATTTGAGCCATTTTCAGGGTAAAACAGTTGTACAGGACTTATAGTTTAAGCTGTTTGTCTTCTCTGTTATAACACATTTTGGTATGCATATTTTTACAATCATGGTTCCTAATAGTGGAAGGTTGAGATGTTTGTTTTATGATAAGGGAGTCAATATGTTGATATGGATAAATAACCTTTGTTTTGATGTGAATTAATCTAGATTAGTCTTCCCAAATTTCATCACAGGAATGGAGATGTTGAATAGGAATTTCAGGAAATGAATTCTACACATATAGAAGACACCCACTTCCAGATTATTGATCTTCATCTTGGAATGATATAGAAACAGGCACGATAGGATTTGTGGTCCAATTAAAGCATTGATAGGTCTACAGGAAATCAGGAATAGGATCAATTGTTCTGACTTGAATTTTTAGGGGATCCCAGCAAATCTTGCAATTCCAAAGAAAAGTCCAATGTACATAGAATAGAAACTACGGCATACAAGTTCAAATCCAATTCCTGAGACTTTCAGTAGAAGTTAGTGACAACTGAAGAAGTTAGGGTAATTGGCATCATAGCTTTCAATGTTTTTCTTAAGAGGTGCAGGGTTTTCACGAAGCCAAAGTGACCAGTCAGTTTAGAGTCGTGGCATTTTTGCATGAGAGGAATTCTCTGACTAGCTGGGACGTATAATTTTCCTCCCACCCATGCTAAGTCATCTTTAATTAAACAGGTGTTTTTATGGGCTAGGAACCAGTCATTGGTTTGTAGGGCTTTTTTAAATGCCTGAGTGGTAGCATTGTCTATTAGTGGTTCTTGTTTAGCTTGTGCCCTGGTCATCACTTTGGCTGCCAGTTGAGAAGCTGGGAGCAGGGGTTTGATCACTTCAGGTTTCCCCCTATTAAACAGGCTTTCTGGATAGTGCATCTGTGAAAAAGTTTTTTTCCTCCAAGGAAGTATTTTAGGTTGAAATTGAAGCGTTTGAAGTGTTGAGCCCAGCAAACTTGTTTGGGGAGGGTTTCCGTGGGGTTTTTAGGGCCTCCAGGTTTTTATGATCAGTCTAAACTTTGAAAGGGATTTTATTCCCTTCTAGGAAATGCCTCCAAGTAAGGAGAGCCCACTGTACTGCAAAACCCTCCTTTTCCCAAATATCCCATCTCTGTTCAGTGTCAGTTAGTTTTTTAGATGTGTATGCACAGGACTGCAGTTGGCCCTGCTCATTTTCTTGGAGTAGGACAGCTCCGACTGCTACGTCACTGGCGTCTGCCTGTATGATGAATGGCTGTTCTGGATCTGGGTGTTTTAGGAATGGTTCGGCTGAGAACAATTGTTTCAGTTTATCGAATGCTGCCTAGCATTCCATGGTCCCATTTATGGGCTGCTTTGATTTCGGTTTGTCTCCCCACTTTGTTTTCAGTAGGTTAGTGATTGGGAGTGCAATTTGTGCAAATTGCCGGTAAAAATTTGCAGACCCCAGGAAGCTTTGTGGTTTCTCAGGGCTTGTAAGCTCAGAGCAGCAGGAAAAGGGGGATGACCACACCTAACCTCGCACACCCACCCAGAGGTCAGGCTTGGAGAAAGCCGGAGCACCCTTGCCAAAGACACTTGCCTGTCAGCCAGTCAACCAGCCCACCCCATATGCCTTCGCTGTGTTTTGGCCGAGCCCAGCTGCTCGCTTGAGAAGGGTCTCCCCGCTCATGCACGCCCTCTCCACCACAGCCAGCCATGGACTCGCATGAGGAGGAGGACGAGGACGAGGACGAGGAGGAGGAGGGTGGTCATCTTTGGGGAAGCTGCTGCCACAGTTTGTGCTTGCTCCTCAGAGAGAGACAGATAGACAGCGAGAGAGAGAGAGAGAGAGGGAGAGAGGGAGAGAGAGAGAGACACACACACACATAGAGAAAGAGAGAGAGATACATAGGGACAGAGAGACAGAGTGAGTGAGTGAGTAAGTAAGTGAGAAAGAGAGAGAGGTGAACAACACACCTGAGGCCTGGTGTGGCAAGAGGTGGCTGGGAGAGGAGGGGAGGGGTGAGGCGTGGCCGGGCGTGGCAAATAATTTAACAACCGGTTGTCTGCCCCAGGCATAGCTGGGGATCATGTAACTGGATGGGAGTGAATGATGTTGAGTTGGCTACGCCTACCCAGTCACACCGGTTGTTAAATTATTGGCTCCTGGTAATTTTTTTTCTGTGGGAAACGGGTCCAAATGCCTCTTTGAGTGTTTAAGGTTGCAGACCCCTGAGTTAAGGAAATGGAAGGATTTACACTGTAAATCCTTCCATTTCCTACCATCCAGTCAGAGTTGAAGAAGCTTCTTGGATGAGAAGAAAAACATCTTCAAAGAAAAACCAGAAAGTCCAGTTGCCTCTTGAGAAAAGCACATTTGGAACAACCATGACCTGGATGACTGAGAATCTCCATAGACATTCAACCCGGTAGATGTAGACTCAGATGCAATTGTTGTTGCTCTCTAGCCCCATCTAATGACCGGCAGGGCAAATACCAATCTATATTGTTTTGAAGCTGATCCAACCCTTTATCCATCAGCCCAAAACAAGTGCACACTGAAAGCCAGACTCCATTTTCCTTTAACATTTGGAGGAGGCAGAAGCACAAGGAAGAATCCAACCTAATCTGTGGCACATGTTCATCCGAGGACAAACACACATCCCATATCCACAGCATCACTGGTGAGATTTAGATTATTTGTATTTGTTAATTGTTATGTTCAGCAGCAACTCAATAGTGCTTATCTTGTATTTGGGTTCTTATTGTATTATATGTACGTCTACTTTCTCCAGTTTCACCACATCCTGTTCTTTTAATAAAGCATCCAGATCTACGCACACAGTCTGTTTTATTGGAGGAGAGATGGGTTTAGCTGCATGTCGAGCTACACACAGAGTAAAGTGTAGTGAGGACAGAACAGATAATCAATATTTGATAGTGGGTGATTGCTGGTTATAGGTTGAGGTAACCAAGTGTATTTTTAAGAAGATTTTGAAAAAAGCAATATAGCACTTTTTCTCCTCAGTTCTATTGCGAAAGCATGAGGGAGGAGCTAACAGAATGAAACTACCATATTTCTTCCAGTTTTGCAGTTTTAATAGTCAGTAATCCATGTCACTAATTAAATAGCATTTTTTCTATGCATGGTTAGAAATAATTAATTATGATTAGGGTTTGAATTATTCTTAAATAAGCAACTCACTTTAGTATTTAATTGGTGAAACAAAATTAATTTACTAAACAAAATATGTAATGCTACCTTAATGAAAAGCTGCAAGGTAAAGAACAGCCAATCCAGGGAATGCAAATATTTCAAATGCTGACCTAATGTTGACATTTTTATAAATAATTAACATCTAATAAGGTTGGGGTGGGTTTTTTTTGGCAGGCAAAAATATTGATCCTGTAGTGCTGAATAGATTTTTATCTCTCATATGTCAAATGATGCAGATCCTGCAGTTGCTGTCCTTGCACATTCAGCAATAAAGGCAAACTGTGATTATGTTTAGTTTAGTTTAGCTTAGCTTAGCTTAGCTTAGCTTAGCTTAGCTTAGCTTAGCTTAGCTTAGCTTAGCTTAGCTTAGCTTAGCTTAGCTTAGTTGATTTGTATACTGCCTACTCCCGAAGGACTCAGTGCGGTGAACAGCCACAAGATAAAAACACATAAATACAAAATTTAAAAACAGGATAAAACCGAATTAAACAATTTGGCCGAAGACAGATTTAAAACACCCCAATAAATTAAAAAATGAATTAAAATTTGTGTTTTAAAAGGGAAAAAATTAGGCCAGGCCAGCCTAATGGAATAAAAACGTTCTAAGAGCGTGGCGGAAGACACGTAGATCCAGGATCCTCCATATCTCCGGGGAGAGCTCATTCCAGATAGTAGGTGCCCCCACAGAGAAGGCTCTCCCCCTGGGGGCCGCCAGTCAACATTGTTTGGCCGACGGCACCCGGAGGAGCCCCTCTCTATGACAGCGTACCGGCCGGTGGGAGGCTACTGGGGCAGCAGGCGGTCTCAAAGATAACCAGGTCCTAAGCCATGGAGCGCTCTAAAGGTGGTAGCCAAGACCTTGAAGGGCAACGGAAGACCACTGGGAGCCAGTGCAGCTCGCGCAGGAGAGGTGTTACATGGGAACACCATGTCGCTCCCATAACCACCCGTGCAGCCGCACTCTGTGCCAGTTGGAGCCTCCGGGTGCTCCTCAAGGGGAGCCCCATGTAGAGAGCATTGCAGTAGTCCAGGCGGGAAGTGACGAGAGCATGAGTGACCACGCGTAACGAGTCCTGATCCAGAAAGGGGCGCAACTGGCGAATCAGGTGAACCTGATGAAAAATCCTCCTGGTCACGGCCGTCAAATGCTCTTCTAAAGACAGCCGTGAATCCAGGAGGACGCCCAAGTTGCGAACCCTCTCCATGGGGGCCAGCGATTCGCCCCCAATAGTCAGTGATGGAACCAACTGACTATATCGGGACGTCGGAAACCACAGCCACTCGGTCTTGGATGGGTTGATCCTGAGCCTGTTTCTCCCCATCCAGATCCGCACGGCCTCCAGGCACCAGGACATCACTTCAAGGGCATCGTTGGTGTGGTCCAGGGTGGAGATGTACAGCTGAGGATCGTCACCGTACTGATGATACTTCACCTCGAAACCACGGATGATCTCGCCCAGCGGCTTTACATAAATGTTGAACAGAAGGAGCGAGAGGACCGACCCTTGTGGCAACCCACATATGAGGAGCCTCGGGGTCGACCTCTGCTCCCCTGCCAACACAGACTGCAACCGGTCGGAGAGAAAGGAGGAGAACCACTGCAATACAGTGCCCCCCACCCCTAACTCTTTCAACCGGTGCAGCATGATACCATGGTCGATGGTATCAAAAGCCGCTGAGAAATCTAATAGGACCAGGACAGAGGAGCAACCTCTGTCCCGAGCCCTCCAGAGATCATCAACCAATGCGACCAATGCCGTTTCCATGCTGTACCCAGGCCTGAAGCCCGACTGGAATGGATCCAGATATGTCGTTTCATCCAGGTGCTGGGGGAGCTGTCGCGCAACCACACTCTCAACAACCTTCGCCACAAAGCGAAGGTTGGAGTCCAGACGATAATTAGACAACACTGCCGGGTCCAGGGAAGGCTTCTTGAGGAGAGGCCTCACCACCACCTCTTTCAAGGTGGCGGGGAAGTCACCCTCACCCAATGAAGCATTTATAATCCCCTGGAGCCAGCCTCGCGTCACTTGCCAAGAAGCCAGCACTAACCAGGAGGGACACGGGTCCAACAAACATGTGGTCGCGTTCAGTCTACCCAGAATCCTGTCCACGTCGTCAGGAGTCACAGGATCAAACTCATCCCAGATAACATTCTCAAGACCTGCCTCCGTCATCCCCCCTGAAACTACCCAGTTGGAGTCCAGACCTTCCCGAGTCTGAGTGATTTTGTCATGCAGGTACTGTACAAAGTCCTCGGCTCTACCCTCCAAGGGGTCCTCCCGCGCTCCCTGGTGGATCAAGGAGCGGGTCACCCTAAACAGAACAGGCAGTTCTCTGATGACGCAATAAGAGCAGCAAAATAATTACATTTTGCTGCTTTTATCACCACTAGGTAATTCTTAATATGAGATCTTACCAGTGTCTGGTCAGATTCAGAAAGACTGGCCCTCCAGCTACTCTCTAGGCGTCTTTTCCGGCGCTTCATCTCCCTTAGCTCCTCAGTGAACCGAGGAGCCAGATGAGATCGGCGCCAGGTCAGAGGCCGCAAAGGCACGACCCGATCCAGAGCTCCAGCAGCCGCCCTGTCCCAGGCGGCCACTAAGTCTCCAGTCGAGGCATGAGCCAAAGCCTCAGGGAATGGCCCAAGCTCCATCTGGAACCTCTCGGGCTCCATCAGGCGCCTGGGGTGGAACAATCTTACCGGCTCCGCCTCCCTGCGGCAAGGTGCAGCGGTTTGAAGGTCAAGGCAAAGGAGAGAGTGATCCGACCATGACAAGGGCTCGGTGAACTATATCCCCTATCTCAAGATCACTCAACCACTGTCCAGAGACAAAAACCAGGTCCATTTCCTGTCAGGGCATTTATTAATCCCATGTTTGGCTCTGGGACTAATTACCCTGGTTTAATTAGAGGAGATGAATCGTGGCTCCTCCTTGTTTGCAATATTCCGAAAAAGAAACATGAAGAGAAGTTTCTAATAAAACTCATTTATTTGTTATAAAGAAAATAAAACACCTCACTAACTAAGAAAAGTTAATTGCTACATTTTTGAAAGTAATTCTTGCCGGCTATCTCAGCCGGATCTTGCTGGAAAGAGAACAAAGGAAAGAATGAGTGAAGCAAGTGAAAGGAATGTGGGTGGATAGGGAAACACGTAGCTTACTGATAAGAAGTTGGCAAGCTACGGAGAGTCTGACAGTCCAGAAATGATGAGCTCAGCTGGTAAATAAAATAACGCAGTGACATTCCCCTTCTTTGCCAGTTGAGCGAATATCAGTACATCATCAAATAAGGCACATCTTCATACGCAGATACTCGTGTTGAGCTGCTGGAAGTGGTTTGTTGAGCATATCAGCAATTTGATCATGTGTAGATACATATTGCATTTTGACAAAACCTTTTTTCACTAAATGTTTTATGTTTTGATAACAGATGTCAATGTGTCTGGACCTAGAACCTGTAAAATGTGATTCAGAAATATAAACCACCGATTCATTGTCTTCCATCACGGTGATCGGTCGGATCGGGTGTGTCCAGATATCTGTGACTAAAGCATCAAACCAAGTTAGAGAATTACATGCATCTGAAACACAAGCATATTCAGCTTCAGTAGATGAACAAGAAACAAAATTCTGTTTACGTACTTGCCAATAAACAGGACATCCATTTAAGAACATCATATAACCTGAAGTACTTTTACGTGATTTCTTATCACTTGCCCAATCAGAATCTGCATAACAACATAATTCTGCATAATCAGTATGTGTTGGTTCTAACAATAACTTCAAATGTTTGGTGTATTTTAGGTATCTCAATAATTTCTTAATGCATGTCCAATGAAACTGTTTTGCCTTACCTACGTGTCGAGATAAGAGATTAACACTAAGTGCAATGTCGGGTCTGGTCCAACTACTAATGTATAACAGTGATCCAATGACTGAACGATAAAGTGTTTGATCCTCGAACTCAGGACTTGCTTCTTGTGTCAAGTTATGAAAATCTGTTTGCATGGGTGTCTTCGTTGTTTTAGCATCTTTCATGTTGCAATGATGCAAAACTTGTTCAATTTTATCCTCTTGTGAAAGACTAAACCCCTTCTGTGTTTTTTCAATCTGAACACCTAAATAAGTGCTAATGTGACCTAATGATTTCAATGTGAAGTATCTCTGCAAAGCTTTTGCAAAAATTTCACTCATTTGCTTATTTGGACCAATATAAACAATATCATCAACATAAACAAGTACTATCTCATATGCATTGTTAGATCTTTTTGTGAACACGCACTCATCAGTTTCGGACTTAATAAAGCCCATTGAATTTAGTTTGTCAGTAAGACATAAGTACCACATTAAACCAGATTGTTTCAGACCATAAAGACTTTTGTTTAGGAACCAGGTATCCCCTTCTTGCTGTCCGAATCCTGGAGGACTTCTCACGTAGATCTCTTCGTCTAGGTCTGCATGTAGATAAGCCGTGTCAACATCAAACTGGAAAACTTCTAAACCAAGGATAGTTGCAGTTGCTAAAGCAATTTTTACACTCTCAGTTCTGACTGTCGGTGAGTAAGTGTTTGTGTAGTCCTCAGGATAACGTTGAGCGAAACCCTGAGCTACAAGTCTGGCTTTGTACAGTGACTCACCATTTGGGTTTTTTTTGATTCTGTAGACCCATCGAGTGCCAATGACCTTTTTGTTTGCTGGAGGTTTTGCAGGTGTAAACACTTTAAGTTTCTTTAGACTGTCCATTTCAACCTGCATTGCTTCATACCATTTGTCTTGCTCTGAATCAGGAAGCTGCTTGATTTGTGTGAAATTATCAGGTGGAAGTGTGACATTGCAAATCAAAGGCAAGGGTGCTTTTGTCAGTTGCCAAGAATATCGTTGTGGAGGGATTCCTTTTGTGGCCTTCTTGGAACGTCTCGGAACAACTGTCCAATCTTCTTCTGGTTCGTCCTCGTCCTCACTTTCGTCGCTAGCGTCAGCATCCGCGGCTTGCAAAGACGGAACATCGGGTTGAGAAGAACTGGTGGAATCTTGATCATCAATCTGCGTAGCATCAGCAGTATCATCTCTGGGAAAATAAACTCCAGGATCATTGGAATGAATCCTGGACCAGTCAATATCTTCTTCAAAATTAGCAGATTGGGAAATCACAATTGCATGTTTAGAGTCAATAAATCTGCTCCATTTTGAGTTATCATCAATACCCATAAATCTCAGTCTCTTTGCTGCTGGACTTCCTTTTCTTCTTTGAGCTAAGGGAATGTTCACCATAGCATATGAACCAAAAATGTGGATGTTTTTAAGATCGGGCTTGTAGCCATACAACATGAAGAAAGGAGTCTGATTTGTTACACTGCTCCAAGTACGGTTGACAATGTAATTTGCATACTTGATAGCTTCACCCCAGTATATCTTACCAAGGTTGGCGTCTTCTAGGAGACAACACATCATGGTTTGCAGTACCTCTCCGTTGTGAGCCGGTGTGTCAGGGGCCGACGTCTGATGAATAATTCCATTCTTACGCATCCAGTCCTGGAAACGCTTAGACATGAATTCGGCACCATGATCACTCTGGATTCTGGCGATGCAAACTTGGTGTTGGGTAGAAACAAGGGTTGCAAAGTCTTTAAAGATCTGAAAGGTCTCTGATTTTTCTTTCATAGGATATACATATCCATATCTAGAGTAATTATCAACAATTGTTAGAAAATATTTTCTACCACCAAATGATGGCGGGAATGGACCAACTATGTCAATGTGAACCAAATCAAAAATGCGTGTTGACATGCGTGTAGCGTGTTTGGGAATGGCTGCTGCTTTGGATTTGGCCTTCTTGCATACAGCACAATCCAAAAACACCTTACACCCCTTTAGATCCAAACCTTTTGCGAATTCCGGCATCTTCCTAAGAACACAGAAACTGGCATGCCCCAATCTTCTATGCCATTTGTGGATACACCTGGAATGCAAAGGTTTACCAGTTAGTGAATTCTCAACATTGACATTTTTATGCGGAACCTCAGGCTTGCTCTGAGCAACCTGTTTACCAATTCTATTTTTGTTGGCTTTAGGAGCCTTAGGGATAGCAACAGGATCTCTCTCTGGAGCATCTCTATCTGGGCCTGTGCCTTCCCTTTTTGGAGTTTGTATACTTGCCTGTGTTTGTGTTTTAGGCTTTGGCTTTAAGTAATAAACACCACCAATTAATATGGTTTCAGCAACAATATCTCCATCTTTAACTATGTAACTTGCTTTTTCAAGGTGGTGAACTTGGAACTTTAACATTCTAGACAAGTGACACTGACTAAGCAAATTACTGGTTGCTGTTGGTATGTAATAAACATCAGGAATGAATGCATCGAGCTCTTCAACATAAACAGTTCCTTTTCCTTTGACCTGACAAGGATGATTTGAAAAAGAATAAAGTTCACGTAGTTCTGGTTCTGGCTCGTGCATCTCTGTGAAAAGTTCCTTTCTGTAGGTAACATGCAATGCTGCACCACTGTCCAAAGTCCACAGGAGTCGTCTGTCGTACTCTGGTTGAGGTTGTGGATCATTGGTTAAAGCCAATGTGGCGAGTGGAGTTTGTGGATCACGCCGGGGACCACGACAACCTTGTCTTTCGCCTCTGCCTCTGCCTCTGGAATCTGTTCCTCTGGGCTGGTACGTGACGGGAGCTGGAACTCGTTGGGGACAATCCCGGGTGGCATGTCCCACACGATTGCAGGTGTTGCATCTTGGCATCCTTGGAGCGTAGGTCCTTCCTCGGAAGGGGCGCCTAGCTGGAGCTCTTGATGCGGGTGGTCCTCTCAAATGTGGTGTGGCCAACATGAATGCCTCTTCTTCAATTAAAAGCCTACAGACATTGTCCACTGTGCGTTGAGCAATTGGGACTTGGTTAATTTTTGTAACAGCATCTTTCCATTCATAATTCAAAGAGTTAATGATGATGCTGATCATTTGAATATCTTCAATGTTATGGCCTCTTTCTCTCAATTCTGTTCTCAGACCTTTCAGTTTGGTCAAATGTCCTCCAATTTGTTCACCAGGTTTCAATCTCGAACCGTGGAGTTCAAACATGAGTAAACATGAAGATTCAATTGAGATAGGCCTGTAGCAATTTTCCAATTCAGCCCAAATTTGTCGGGCTGTTGTGTTTGGTGGAAAAGTGACCTGCAGTTCAGTATCCATGGACATCAATAATGTTGTGCGAGCTCTTATCTCTAGATCTCGTATTGCAAAATCCCAAGGTTGTCCAGGAGGGTTAAAAACCATAAAAACCAGTGCCTTCTCTAAGAAGCAATAGTGTAATCTCACTGACCCAGGCTTTGTAATTGTGTCCTGACATTTTTAGTTTTGACTCACAAGTTAGTGGAGAGACAGAAAATGCCTGGTAAGGAGCCTGCACTTGGTACGCTGGCTGTGCTGGCAGAAATGCCTGTGGTATTTGCTGTACCTGTTGTGGACCTAACAATGATCTTGGTTGTGCCATTGGAGGTGGGCCAGGAGCTGGCCCTATTTGCCCTTGTGGCTGGGGCACATATGCAGGCATTTGTAGCTGCTGTGGCTGATGCACTGGAATCTGCTGTATCCCAGTTGCCATTTGTGCTTGATCTGCAATATTGGCATGACCTGCTGGAGATGCAATCATTTGCCTTTGCTGCATAAAGCATGGATGTGTTCCATCTAAAAGGACACCAACACCGTCAGGGGGTGTTTGAGTTTGGGCCTGTGGAAACACTTGTGGCATTTCAGCTTCCTGTAGTAAATTACTTTTGCCAGCAGATGGTGCTGCACCTTTAGCTTCGGGCAGCTTTGCATACGTGGCATTGTATGCTTTAGAGTAGGAGTGGTTATGTAAGACAAGTGTAACTTGATCAGGGAGACTTTCATGTAACGTATGCAGTGCCCTCTGTCTTAATTGGCCTGACACAGAATCCACCAGGGGGAGTGTCTTTGGCTCCGAGGAAGAAGACAATATGGCGCTTTTTGAAAATCTGTTCATAGTTTTATACGGTCACAATAGGCTTTCATAGCCAGCTCATCCAGGGTGAGTTTAGAGCTTCGAGGAGAATAATGAATTGTTTCTTTCTCTGCGTGGGAGGAATTTTACTCGGCAGTGTGCTTTGGCCTTGCATCGAGTGTTACAAATTCAGAAGGTTCTGGGAAGACAGGTTGAGAGCTGGCATAATCAGAAGAAGACGTCACTGACCTCAGTTCCAGTACGTTATCTTCAAAAGCAGCTTCTGTCTTATCTCCCTCCATTTCTGTTCCCACGGCTTCTTCTCGTTCCAGGCGTGTGGCTGTAGTAAGGGGCTGGAAATCTGAAAACCTCCTTTCTGCCACCTTCTCAGCAAAATACATTTTGTGTTTGTTTTTCTTCTGTTTCGGCATCTTAACAAAGATAATTAGCGTACCTCAGTAACTAAAAACTAATTGCCTATGCGCTCTTATCAGAAATAACAAAACAAGGAAAAAGCCATAAATCAACCATCCTCTGCTACCAGATGTCAGGGCATTTATTAATCCCATGTTTGGCTCTGGGACTAATTACCCTGGTTTAATTAGAGGAGATGAATCGTGGCTCCTCCTTGTTTGCAATATTCTGAAAAAGAAACGTGAAGAGAAGTTTCTAATAAAACTCATTTATTTGTTATAAAGAAAATAAAACACCTCACTAACTAAGAAAAGTTAATTGCTATATTTTTGAAAGTAATTCTTTTTTTTTAAAATAGTTTTTATTGAATATAAATATTAAAAAAGACATACATAACATATACACAACAAACATTTATACAACATATACACAAAAAGAGTGTAATTTCTTCTTAAGCATTTTTTCAGAGTGACGTTCTACAATTCTACTTATAATATATTCCTTCACCTCTCTTTAATCTAATAATATTTTTATTACATATATATGTATCAATCGGTAATATATCCCCTATATTTTTTGTATATTTCTATTTTTTAACCAATTATACCAATTATTCCATATTTTATAATAGTCTGATTCTTCTTTTTCTTGTAATTCTTTGGTTAACCTATCCATTTCAGCGCATTCTAAAATTTTCCCTATTACTTCTGTTTCACTTGGTATTTTTTCTTGTTTCCAATTTCTTGCATAAGTTATTCTTGCAGCAGTTAATATATGGATTGTAAGATATTTGATATCCTTAGGGTATGATTTGTTAAATATTCCTAATAAAAATGTTTCTGGTTCTTTTTCAATCTGTGTTTTTGTTATTTGTTCCAACCATTTTTTGATATTAGACCAAAATTTCTTTGCTGCCGGGCACGTCCACCATAAATGATAGAAAGTCCCTTGTGCCTTTTTGCACTTCCAACAAATTGGGCTATTTTTAGGTTGTATTTTTGCCAATCTGGTTGGAGACATATGCCACCGATAAAACATTTTCAGTTGGTTTTCCTTGTATGCCGTTGCTTTCGTTAACTTTAGATTTACCTGCCAGAACTTTTCCCATTTTTCCAAAGGTATTGTGTGTTTGATATTTTGAGCCCACTTGATCATCGTTTCTTTGACTGTCTCTTCTTCCAATTTATAGCGTAGGAGAAATTTATAAATTCTACTAATTAATTTATTTTCTGAATCTAATATAATTTTATCTATTTCTTGTTTTTGATTATAAATTTCATATGTTTTTATATGTTCTCTATATTTGGATTGTATTTGAGTGTAAGTCCACCAGTCTATTCCTCTGTGTAAATCTATCTCCAATTGTTGTTTTGTCTTTAGTTTGCCTTGATAGTCAATTATATCTTTATATCTAATTATTTTTGTCTTATCTGTTAAGTTTGGGTGCCTAATTGATTCAGCCGGTGCTAGCCAATTTGGTATCTTCATATAATGTTGTTTTTTAATTTTAAGCCAAATTTGTAATAGTGAGTTCCTTATTGTATGTGTTTTAAAATATGAATGTGTTTTGTATTTCTCATCCCACATAAAGGAGTGCCAGCCAGTTTGAAGTTCGTGTCCCTCAATTGTTAAAATTCTAGAATCCTTTAATTCTATCCAATCTTTGACCCACGATAGTACTGCTGCTTGGTAGTATATCTCCCAGTCAGGGAGTGCAGCTCCTCCTCTATCTTTTGTATCCTGAAGCAGTTTAAATTTTATTCGTGGCCTTTTCCCTTGCCATATAAATTTAGATGTTATTTTATTCAGCTTTTCAAAAAATGATTTATCTATTTTAATTGGGGTGACCTGAAACAAATATAAAAATTTAGGTAATATAGTCATTTTGATGGCCGAAATTCTTCCTAAGAATGAAATGTGTAAATTTTCCCATTTTTCTAAGTCTTTCTTTGTTTGTTCTAGTAATTTATCATAATTGTTTTCTTTAATTGCTGATGTTCTTGTAGATAAGCAGATTCCTAGATATTTTATTTTTTTTGTTGTTTGAATTTGTATATTATCTGTCAAATCTTTTGTTTGGATTTCCGTAAGGTTTTTAACAATTAGCTTTGATTTACTTTTATTGATTTTTAGTCCAGCACTTCTCCAAATTCTTCTATTTTTTGGAATAAATTAGATATAGATTCCATAGGATTTTCTGTCAAAAACACTAAGTCATCAGCAAAGGCTTGAACTTTGTATTCTTCTCTATTGATCCTTAAACCTTCAATTCCTTGGTCTTCTCTAATTTTTTTCAACAGGATTTCCAACGATAGAATATATAGTAAGGGGGAGAGTGGACAGCCTTGTCTGACTCCTTTTGTTATATTAAATTTGTCTGTTATGTCATCATTCATAATAATCCTTGCTGATTGCTTGGTATAGATTTCTGCTATAATTTTCCCAAATTTTTCCCCAATTTGCATATTTTGTAGTTGTTCAATCATAAATTTCCAATTTTGGTTATCGAAGGCCTTTTGGGCGTCAAGAAAAACCAACGCTGCCTGCTTCTCCGGGTGTGATTCATAATATTCTAAAGCATTAAGTATTATTCTCATGTTGTTCTTTATTTGGCGTCCCGGCAGAAATCCATTTTGGTCTGGGTGTATATATGTATTTAATACTAATTTAATCCTTTCTGCCAAGATTGCTGCAAATATTTTGTAGTCGGCATTCAATAATGAAATAGGTCTATAGTTTTGTATTAACTGGAGATCTGTGTCTTCTTTTGGAATGATTGTTATTATGGCTTCTGTCTGAAAGTAATTCTTGCCGGCTATCTCAGCCGGATCTTGCTGGAAAGAGAACAAAGGAAAGAATGAGTGAAGCAAGTGAAAGGAATGTGGGTGGATAGGGAAACACGTAGCTTACTGATAAGAAGTTGGCAAGCTACGGAGAGTCTGACAGTCCAGAAATGATGAGCTCAGCTGGTAAATAAAATAATGCAGTGACAGAGCTCCAGCAGCCGCCCTGTCCCAGGCGGCCACTAAGTCTCCAGTCGAGGCATGAGCCAAAGCCTCAGGGAATGGCCCAAGCTCCATCTGGAACCTCTCGGGCTCCATCAGGCGCCTGGGGTGGAACAATCTTACCGGCTCCGCCTCCCTGCGGCGAGGTGCAGCGGTTTGAAGGTCAAGGCAAAGGAGAGAGTGATCCGACCATGACAAGGGCTCAGTGACTATATCCCCTATCTCAAGATCACTCAACCACTGTCCAGAGACAAAAACCAGGTCCATTTTCCCCCATGTGGGTAGGGCTATGAATTAGCTGGGTCAGGTCCATAGCTGTCATGGAAGCCATGAACTCCCGAGCCACCTCAGACGTCTCACCCACGGACGGCAGGTTGAAATCCCCCATGACCATAAATCTAGGGGTGTCAACTGCCACCGCTGTGATAACGTTGAGGAGCTCGGGCAGGGCTGCTGCCACGTGGCAGGGAGCCAGGTACGTGATCAGCAAACCTATCTGTACCCCATGACCCCACTTCACAAGGAGGGACTCGCAGCCGGTGGTCTGAGGAACAGTGGCCTCCCTCGGTCTAAGACCTTCTTTAATAATAACTGCTACCCTCCCGCCCCTCTCCTGTGACCTCGGCTGATGGAATGCATGGGAACCTGGTGAGCACATTTCAACAAGGGGAACCTCCCCTTCCTGGCCCAACCAGGTCTCTGTAATACCTGCCAGGTCCGCTCCCCCTTCCTGAACAAGATCACAAATGAGGGGTGATGAACATTAGAGCAAAAATTACTCTTATCAGTTTATTTTATTTCAGAGGATTTTTAAAATTATTTTTTCCCATTCTATAAATTGTAAAAATCATTACTGTCTGGGCAGAAGATACCCCTATGTTCACATAACCCCAGAATTCTCCAGAGCAGTGTTTTAAAAAAACATCATAATTTTAGTATTTCTGAAGTAAGTGCTACCTGAAACACTTGGCTTATCTTCTCATCTCTAGTGCAGGTAATGAGGAAAAGCTATCACTTAACCTAATCCTTCTCTTTATTCTGCCTCTCAAAGTCATTTGATAGTGAGATGGGCACCATACAGATTTAACTAAATAAATAAATATTGAAAGGCATGAGTGGTCTTAGTCACAAATGCTTTTCTACTTTGATCTTCACAAAGGGCTGAGATCCTGGATAAACAAGACAAGAAAAGTATCAGGCCTGGGATTTATAGAGATGTGGGAATAGAAACTGGGCTACAGTACAGGGTTAGTGAAAGTGGCCATGTGTGTGATTAATTTTTGTCCCATGTTTAGAGTTCACAATACTAAATGAGGGGCATAGCTTGGTCATTGTATCACTCAGACTTCAGGTGAGGTGTTATGGTCAGTTAGACATCTCTCCGAGCAGCTCTGCAGATAGTACCAGCACAACAATGAGCTTGCCAGCTAAGAGACAATTCTGGCTGGCAGAAGATTTATCCAGAGGTCCCAAAGGTGCTTTTTTCAAGAGGCAACTGGACTTCCTGGTTTTCGTTAAAGACATTTCGCTTCTCATCCAAGAAGTTTCTTTAGTTCATATATAAACAACTGACCGTTTGGTGGGTTTTATAAAACTAGATGAAAAGAGTAATTTGAACCAGACTGCTTCACAGTGACCATGAAGAGCCAATTGAAATGAAATGTCTTAAGATAGAGATGCAAAAGAAAAAAGAAGCCTACTTTTATTTTTACCATAGTAACTCACAAACTTACATTTTTTCACCATGGTAACCACAAGAAAAGCTACCACAAGAGAAGGATGCAACGTTTCACTTCTTATCACTTACTGATAAGAGCATTTCATCAGATTTATTGCAGAAATTGTTTAATGAATTTGATAAAAAAATATGTCTCAACAATTAAAAAAGAAATGGAAAAAGGATTTGGATGGATGATGATGAAAAATCTGAAGGGAGCTTGTCAGTGAGAAAGATTGGCAGTTTGAATCCCTAGTATAGGTCTCCTGCATGAGCAGAGGGTTGGACTAGATGACCTCCAAGGTCCCTTCCAACTATGTTACAGTTACCTATCTTTTACTGTTACTGGCTGCAGATTTATAACAAATTACTGGCAAAGTATAAGACAAAAATGAGAGAGGATTTAGATAATTAGGCCTTATTAGAATTTAGGAGAAAAAATGTTTACGGCTTTGAGGAAGACGAATGTGGAAAGGATGTTAAAGAAAAGATTGTTAATTCTCTATCTGGATTTTGGATTGGAAACCAGGATGTATTGATACAGAATTTGATAAGGCCTATAAGATCAATTTGCATTTTATAAAATTGAGAAATATTCCAAGAGATGTCTTTGTACACTTTGTCAGGAAGAAGACAAAATATCAAATTCTACAATAGCATTTTAATATTGGATTGAGGAATGATAAACCATAGCAGATGAAAGACACTAAAAAAGATACCATGTTGGATACTGCAGGTACTAACTTATCTAAAATCATGGACTAATTATGCACTATAAATACTTAACATGGAATACAAATGCAGATGCACCTCTGTGTTGCCCCGCTCACTTCCATCCACATGTAACTGTGGTTTAGTGAGTTTATTAATATTCCCCAGCAATTCCCTTCACCAAAATCCAGAACTGTCCCAATTAACTGTCCAGCCATGAGCAGACCACGGTTAGTCCACAAAGCAATGCCCCAATAGTCCACAAAGCACTTGAAAGTTGCTCAAACAAAATAACTCCATCAGACAAATTTAAATCTACCAGGCAAAACTTAAATCCACACACAAGAGAGTTCACAAGACTAGAAATGTCCAGAGTTTCCAAGGCAGGATTAAATTCCAATCACGATGTCAATCCAGAGTGAGGCAGGAATCACGATGACCAGAAAATACACAGCTAGAAAACAAACACATTGTTCCCGGCAACACCTCCATCTGTCTGCTGTGATAAAAGCCAGCTTCCAGTGTAGCCCAGCAAGATGGGTGGGGCTTTTTCCTCTCAAGTAGTCTGGCTGACCTTCTCTGCTCCTGCCTTTTCTCTGCCCTATGTGTTCTTGAATTAGATGCAGTTCTTCCTCCTCCTCACTGGTCATTGCCAACCGGAGCCTCAGCTAAATCCCTTCCAGATGGCTATTTAGAGCCATCAATCAACTCAGAGATTGCCTGCTCCAGTGTCTCTCCATGCTTGGGGTCACAATAGAATTCAGACTCTCTGTTGCACCCCCATTTGCAATTCTATTGGCTCAGTAACAAAAATCACTGGGATCCCTCTGGCAATGGAGCCATCTAACTGTCAGAATGCCACCAGGACTTATAATGGTCTAAGTCTCATCCCCAACTTCTCTACCAGGGTAGGATTAACCAAGCATTTGGTGCATCCCGAGTCCAGGAGGGCTGTCTGATTGGCTTTCCAACCTGAGGATTCGGCTACCAGTTCAACAGGGCTTGTCACCAGGGTAATTGGGCCCCTTACCAGGGGATTATCATTATGTCAGTATCATTTTCCCCTGGGCTTCCCGTCTGGCTGGTTGGAGTTCTCTCACCACCCTTGGGGGATGGGGTGAACTTAACAACCTCCAAACCTTCCAGGGCAGTCTCAAGAACTCGCAATGGTGGCTTGACAGACTTTTTGGTGGGCCCGGCATTTCTTTTGAGCCGGTTGGTTGGACCTGGATTTGGCAGCCCGGTGCCCCTCTTTTCCACATTTGAAGCAAGCTGTGAAGCATCGCTGAGGTCTCTGAGCGCTCATCTTTGCTTTTGCAGATCATTCTCTTGAGCTGACATTGCATGCCTGGTATGAGGTCATGTCCTTTCCGGGTTGACCACAATTGCAGATTCTGTTTAATGTGAGACCTCCCCCAGTTTGATCCCTTAGGGAAGTAAAACTCTCGACTCCAGTAGAAGGGAAAAGGCACTTTTACTAAGGAATACTGATTGTAGTAAAATCAAGCAGAATCTAAAATTCCCATGTGCCTGCTTCCCTCAGCCCTGCCCCATGGTCCGTCTGTGCAAAGCCAATCTAGCACTGCCGAGACATTATGAGAAACTCTGAAGTGTTTGGGTTGATGAAATTCCACTCAGGGCAAATGGCCTTGAAGATACCAGTGCCAGTGCAAACTGATTCCAGACACCTCTGTTCTTCCTCAACTGTCAATTCCCCCCTCCCAATTTCCCATCATAAAAGTATAGAGCAGTCTGACCCCTTGTTCCCCTCTCTTCCCCCACTGATGATAGAACGCCGAGGATGCATGAAACCAAAGTTGGTGTGATGATAAAAAAGGGAAGAATAATTTTAAAAACTTCTAGAGATGATAACTATTACTCATCAAATTTAAGCTTTTGCAGAGGCAGTTATCTATGTTAACAGTGAGAGAGATGGAAATAAAAATGAACTATGCAAAAAAAAATGTATTTGCAAATAAACCATAGAAGATAATTAGCATACAAATTATAAAAATAAAAAAATAAATTCATATTAAATAAATAAATTCATATTAAAATTACAAGGTAATCCTGTAATAACAGATTATGTGAATATGTGAAAAGTTCTTCATCAGTATTACATTATTTTATACAAAAGTTAAGTAATTTTCTTGGAAAAAGTGGATGAATACTTGCATAAACAGAATTTACCTAACATTATAGGCAGTCAAAGACAAATTTTGAATTAATTTATAACAATAAACTGTATGAAGTTATCAAAAAGATTAAAACATTAAAAGTTCCTGGTCTTGAAAAACTGCTAGACTCTTACTATAAATGTTTTGAAAGTGAGTTTTTACAACCTTTACAAGAAACGATTGATACTATTTTGCAGAATGGAAAGATTTCTGAAAGCTGGAAGGAGACTAAATCTAACTAATATAAATAGAGTTACCTTGAGGTAAGATGGGCAGTCTATAAATTTTATAAATAAATAAATAACATTAATACTTAAAGAGCAACAAAACTTGACTTAACAAGAAACTTTCAACCAATATCTTAATTGAATAATGATTATAAACTCTTTACTATGATTTTGTCTGAAAGATTGAAAATAATTTTACAGGATTTTATTTATGAAGATCAATATGACTTTTTACTTAAAAGATAAAAACAAGATAATGTTTTGAATATTTTGGAATACTTGAAATACCAAAAAGAAAAACAAGTTACATTGATAGATGGAGAGCAAGCCTTCGGCAATTTGAACTGGATTTTTTTGTTCTTGAGTTCTGGAACATATGAACCTTGGAAATAAATGTATTAAATTAAATGAGTAATTTATACCAAGAAAGCACAACATAATTTTTTAACTAACCAAACTTTGTGAGTTTCAAAAAGGGAAGGGCAAAGATGTCCACTATCACCAGTTTTGTTCACTGGTTCTTGAACCATTGAATAGAAATATAAGACAAGATTAAAAAACTTTTTTAAGATCAGTTAGAATCAGTTAGAATAAGATGATAGAAGAAAATATAAGTTAAGGCTTTTTTGGGACTTCATTTTAGAAGCACCACTAAAGGGAGTAGAAGCATAAATGTAAAAATTAAAGAACTTTGGTATATTAGCAGGTTTCAATATTAATAATCAGAAGATAAATATGTTATCAAAATATGAGATCAGAAGATCAAATAGAAATGATGAAAAAAACTAGTTTTAATATTGAGAAAAATTAAATTATTTCGGTATCACTATAACAAATATAAATTGTGTATTATTTTGAAATAATTATTTTAAGCCATGTAAGGAATTAAAAAGGACATTTTAAGATGGAAGAAATTAAAATTATCACTCTTGGGGATAATCTTTTATAAAAATGAATGTTTTACCCAAGAATGATGTTTTTGTTTCTGACAATACCTGTTTTGACAAAGGATGTACCATTTAAACAATGGCAAAAAAAAGATATATCTAAATTAATATCGTAGAGGGAAAAAACAAGAATGAAATATAGAGTGTTAAGATGCAAAGGAAGAGGACAGTTGGGTTTACCAGATTTAAAATTGTATTTGACTGCTTATTAGGTCTGCATGAAACTATGGAGGTTGCTATAACAGAAGAGACTTTTACAGTTGGAAGTCAAATCTGAGGATAGCATGACTATCTATGGTATTGTAAAGTTAAAGTTAATTTGGATTTAAAATTTATTTTATTAGATATGCCACATTAAGAGTATGTAATAGATACAATTCCAGGCTGTGCCCAAAAACACATTTATAGATCTCAGTTCAAGACCCATATTATACAAGAGAAATATCAGATTAGAAAAATGATTTAGTAATTTATTTACTGAAAAATTATCAAGAAAATGTAAAATCAAATTCAAGAGTACAATTAGAAGGCTATATTTATCAATGGTTCTCCCATTTCCAGTTATCTGAAAGATTTAAAATTGATAAAAAGATTTATAGTATGGAACAAAGCAAGTTAAAGTTTGAAATGCAATTATGTACTAATGATGAACATGTAATTTCTAAAATATGCAAATTTTTACATTTGAAACAGGAAAAAAATTAAAGAATGTATAATAAAATGGGCTCTGAATTTTGACTATAACATACAGTTGTGTCCATAAGTTTACATACCCTGGTGATTGTGGCCTGATAACATGCACACAGGTTGACATAAAGGGCTGTGAAAGACTATTAAAGGTAACCATCCTCACCTGTGATCTGTTTGAATGTAATTAGTGTGTGTGTGTGTATAAAAGATCAATGAGTTTCTGGCCTCCTGACAGATCCTTGCATCCTTCATCCAGTGCTGCACTGACATTTCTGGATTCTGAGTCATGGGAAAAGCAATGAATTGTCAAAGAATCTGCGGGAAAAGGTAGTTGAACTGTATAAAACAGGAAAGGGATATAAAAAGATATCCAAGGAATTGAGAATGCCAATCAGCAGTGTTCAAACTCAAGAGGTGGAAAATGAAGGGTCCTGTTGAAACCAGGAAAATTGTTCGGGATGCAAAGAAAAACCCACAAATAACTTCAGGTGAAATACAGGACTCTCTGAAAACATGTGGTGTGGCTGTTGCAAGATGCACAATAAGGAGGCACTTGAAGAAAGATGGGCTGCATGGTCGAGTCGCCAGAAGAAAGCCTTACTACGAAAATGGCACAAAGTATCCCGCTTACAATACGCCAAACAGCACAGAGACAAGCCTCAAACTTTCTGGCACAAAGTCATTTGGAGTGATGAGACCAAAATTGAGCTTTTCGGCCACAACCATGAACGCTACATTTGGAGAGGAGTCAAGAAGGCCTATGATGAAAAGTACACCATTCCTACTGTGAAACACAGTGGATCAGTGATGTTTTGGGGATGTGTGAGCTACAAAGGCACAGGAAATTTGGTCAGAATTGATGGCATGATGAATGCAGTATGTTATCAAAAGATACTGGAGGACAATTTGCATTCATCAGCCCGGAAACTGCGCATGGGACGTACTTGGACATTCCAACATGGCAATGATCCTACACACAAGGCCAAGTCGACCTATCATTGGCTACAGCAGAATAAAGTGAAGGTTCTGGAGTGTCCATCTCAGTCTCCTGACCTCAATATCACATATCCACACATACCACATTGACTTCAAGCTGTCAATGATGTTAAAGGGGGCAATACACCTTATTAAGAACTGGGGTATGTAAACTTGTGATCAGGGTCATTTGGGTAGTTTCTGTTGTCATTATGATTGAAAAAGAGTAAACACAGTTGATTGATAATAAATGTCTTCAGCAAACACTAACCATGAGTGAAAGAAAGGTTTTCGTGTTATCATTCATATTCTCTGAAAATGGCCAAGAAATCATAAATTCTGCCAGGGTATGTAAACTTATGAGCACAACTGTATAGATGGATCAGTGGGGAAATGTGTGATTAAAAGGCTTGAAATCTACATTTTATTATGATCTTCTTCTTCTTGTGCCATATCCGTCATTGGATTGGCGATAGTGTTGGTGATCCTATTTTTATCAACAGCCGCACAAAAAAGTGCTGTTGAGTTTTATCTAAACCAATCTTTGAAGTCATGATGTTCTTCTTCTGCCTGGACCTCGCTTGCCTTCGATTTTTCCTTGGAGGATTAAGTGAAGTATGCTGTATTTTTCAGAGTGTCGCATCACATGTCCAAAATATTCTAACTTTCGCTTTTTTATGGTTTTGATGATTTCCCTCGGCTTTCCAAGGCAGCTTATCACCTCCTCATTTCTGATTTTGTCAACCCAATTTATATGTAACAGCCGCCTGTAAATCCACATTTCAAATGCTTCTAGTCTCTTCAAGTGGCTTTCTGTCAGAGACCAACTCCCCACTCTGTAGAGCAGGATAGAAAACATATAACATCTAACAAGCCTGATTTTCAGTCTTAGGCTTATGTCATGACTGCAGAAGACTGTTTTCATTTTGAAGAATAATATTCGAGTTTCTCTATCCTTGTTTTTACTTTAGTCGTCATGTTTCAGCTTTCATGTGAATTAGAACCAAGGTACATGATCCTTTCAACTTTTTCTAGTGTTTTCCTTCCAAAGTTATCGGTGGTAAATTAATGGGTTGTTTGCTGATGACCATGATCTTGGTTTTTGAGATGTTAAGTTTCAAGCCGTATTTTTCAGATATTTCTGTGACTGTTGATGAGGGACTGAAGGTCTTCATGCTTACTGGCAAGCAGAACTGTATCATCAGCATATCTTAAATTATTGATCCGAACACCATTTACTTTGAGGACAACATCAATGTTTTCTAGGGCTTCATTGAAAATTGATTCAGAATAGATATTAAACAACAGCAGAGACAGAATACAACCCTGTCTCCCCCTCTTCATATTTCTGCATCACTTGAATACTTTCGGTCTAACCTCATTTTACTACCTGATGCCAATATAGATTCTTTACGATTCTGATGTCTTTGTCAGCTAGTCCCACTTGTTTCAGGATTTGTAATAGTTTGCTGTGTCTTATTTTATCAAATGCTTTTTCAAAATCAATGAAGCACATGTAAACACTGTGATTGACATCTGTACAACGCTGTGCAAGAACTTGAATGCTAAATAGGGCACCTCGTGTACCAAGATTGTTCCTGAAACCATATTGTGTGTTACTTTGACGCCCCTCAGTTTTTTTGTATATTCTTGTGTGAATTATTCTCAGGAATATTTTCAGGGCATGACTCATTAAGCTTATTGTTCTGTATTCAATACAGTTCTTTGCATTGGTTTTTTGGGGAATTGTCATAAAAGTTGACTTTAGCCAATCATTTGGTATCTTTCCTGTTTCATATATTCGATTGAAGAGCTGCAGTAGAAATTCCTTCCCATTGTCTTCCAGAAATTTTAAAATTTCTACTGTAATATCATCAGGACCTGTGGCTTTTCTTATTTTTGCTATTTTTATTGTTCAACCTTCTCCATAATGATGTTTGGTCCAGTTGTTACGCTTCCCATATTAATATCCCTAGTGTCCTCAAAAAGTTATTCAATATATTCTTTCCATCTTATTAGTTTTTCATCCTCATCTAAAATAATTTTCCTCTTTTTGTCAACTAAATTGTTGGCTTTCTTTTTGTAGAGGCCTTCTGCTTCTTTCAATTTTTTGTGTAAATTTAAATTATCATGTATACATTCTGTCTCTTCTATTTCTTTGCATCTCTTTGCAAACCACTTTTCTTTTGCCAGTCAAATTTTTCTTCTAATTGTTTTCTGCAATTAATTGTATTTGTCTTTGTTTTAATTTTTTATAAGAGCTTCTTTCATTCCATAAGATGAAGAATTTCATCCATCATCCACTGTTGCTTCTTGAGGTACCCCCCTCACTGTTTGGAGTTTGTTACCTCTACTGCTGTATTTTTAAATTTATTCCAATTCACTTCTACATCTTCATTATTCAAGTTGTTGAATTTCTAGTTCTTCTTTTATCTTATCTCCATGTTTAATAATGAAGTCACTGTCAATTCATGGTTTAGGAGGATTCAGGTTTTTCATCCTTTTTATCCTGTTTCCTCCAAAATAAGATATCCCCTGATAATAAGCCCAAACGAGTTTCTGAGCGCATGGCAATAAGGCCAAGCACTTATTTCAGGGTTCAAAAAAATATAAGACAGGGTCTTATTTTCGGGGAAACACTGTAGTTTTACCTGGACTTCAGCAAGTAGTAGATTATGATCAGATGGCACATCTGCACCTGGGTACATCTTTACTGATTTTACTGAGTTTCTAAATCTTTTGTTTATTGTAAAATAGTCAATTTGGTTCCTTACCATATTATTTTGTGTATCTGCCAGTGATCTCCAAGTGTAGAGGCATCTTTTTGGTAACTTGAAGAAAGTAATCATCACACATTGCCTGTGTTCTTTGCAGAAGTCTACAAATCTGTCGCCTCTACCATTTCTGGTTCCTAAGCCAAAGTTTCCAACTACAAGAGTATCACTTCCTTCTGCCACTTTTGCATTGCAGTCCACCATGAGTATTATGATATTATTACTTCTTAGGATTTTCAGTACACTGCTTATAACTTCATAAAACTTCTCTAAATCCTCCTCATCACTGTCAGCCATGAGAGCATAAACTTGTATAACATTCATATTTACTGGAGTACTATTTATTTGGATCATCATCATTCTTTTGGATACAGGAATAAAGGACTTAATACATTTGTTTACAAGATTGTTTACAATTATAGCTACATTTTGATGATGTTTACTGTTTTTACCAGAGTAGTAGATAATATAATCTCCTATTCTACACATTCCATTTTCCATTGTATTCCATTGTATTATGTTTCCATTCCATATTCCATTGTATTATGATCATAAGGAGAAAATGAAGTTTCCTAGGTACATGAAACCACATATATTATCTGCAGTGTAAAGGCACCTCAAATTTACAGTGGATATAAAAAGTCCACACACCCCTGTTAAAATTCCAAGTTTTTGAGTAAAAGAATCAGATCAATATAAATCACTTCAAAAAAATTTTCCATCTTGAATATAACTTATAAGCAGGGACAGAGGTGGAGTAGCCCTTCCGGAATGGGAGATCTATTATGAAGCAGCATGCCTAACATGGTTAAAGGAATGGATGGAGTTGGGAAATAAAAGAATATTAACAATTAAAGGACATGATCTACAGGTAGGATGGCATGCATTCCTGTGGGGTGAAAAACATAAAACCCATGGATATTTCAGAAGACATATAATTAGAAATGCATTATTATCAATTTGGATTAAAATTAAAAAGCAACATTATATGAAAATACCATTTTGGATTTCACCCAATGAAACGTTAGTACATCCAAATTTAACAGACTGGACTAAGATAATTAGATACAGGGATATTTTAAATGATTTGGGAAAACTAAAAATGAAACAAGAATTGGAACAGGATTTGAATTGGGAAGTTGAATGGTGGACGTATTTACAAATAAGATCTAAATTTATAGAAGATATAAAGACAAATGTGGTACAATTGGAGCAAAATGAATTAGATAAAATTGTATTTGGGATGGAACAGAAACTAATTAGCAAAATATGCAAATTCTTATTACGGTATAAAATGGAAGAGGAAATAGTGAAAGATACTATGATTAAATGGACAAGGAATTTCAATCACACAGTAGAATTAGAGAAGTGGGAAAAGTTGTGGCAAATAAACATGAAATTGACATTATCAACAACATACAAGGAAAACCAGTTGAAAATGTTCCATAGATGGCATCTACCACCAGCTAGAATAGCAAAGATGTTCCCCAGCAATTCACTGAAATTTATTTATTTTATTTATTTTATTAGGCTTATATGCTGCCCTATCTCCAACGGACTCAGCGCGGCTCACAACAATAAAAACCACTATAATCCATTATACAAAGTTAAAATGCCTAATTAAATCAGATAAAGTTAAAAAACCCGTATAAAACCCCATCAGTCCAGGCCCGGGGACTCGAATAACCAAGTTTTTAATTCGTGGCGAAAGGTACGAAGGTCAGGGGCCAACCGGAGCTCCAAAGGGAGTTGATTCCAGAGGGTGGGCGCGCCCACAGAGAAGGCTCTACCCCTGGGGGCCGCCAGCCGACATTGTCTTGCCGACGGCACCCTGAGCAGGCCCTCCCTATGGGCGCGAACCAGGCGATGGGATGTTGTTGCTGGCTGTTGGTGGTCCGCCAAATATCCTGGGCCTAAGCCATGTAGGGCTTTATAGGTCATCACCAGCACCTTGAATCTCACCCAGAGGGCAACCAGCAACCAATGCAGGTCACGCAGGAGAGGTGTTACATGGGAGTATCGGGATTCTCCCATCACAAAATGTTGGAAGTGTAAAAGCAACTATGGAACATATTACCATCTCTGGCGGACTTGCCTGGTAGCAAAGAAATTCTGGGCCAAAGTTAAAAAGTGGCTAGAAAAATAACACAGATACCAATAAAGGGGGAATCAGAAACATTCTTGTTAGGAATTTTTACAGAAAACTACACAAAAGAAACAAAATATTTAATAATACATATATTAACGGCAGCCCGCATAGTCTATGCACAAAATTGGAAAAAGGAAAATCAACTAACAGAAGAATAGTTAATAAAAAAAAATTTAGAATGCACAGAGATGGACAAACTGACAAAAGAACTTAAGGAGAAAGAGAACACAGAATACTATAAAATTTGGCATAGATGGTATGAGTGGCTGGAGGACAGGAAAAATGAGAAAGAGGAATAAAGGAGAGAGAAAGAAATGTCTAAATCAAGGGGGGAAATTGGTAAATTATAATATAAATGACTGGAATGTAAAGATCAAGTAAAATGTAGATGAAATAGAGAAATGTAGATAGCAATATGGAATAAGATAAAGTTAAAATATGTATAAATAGTAAATACTAAGAAAGGATCACTATGAAAAAGCTGTAAAAAAGAGTTTATGGATATAAATGTTGTATGTTTGTGTTTTGTTTTAATGTGTTTACAATAAAAATTATAAAAAAAAAGAATATAACTTATAAACTCAGCAATTCAACTGAAAAACAAACAAATCTTTCAGGAAGAAAAAATCATTCATAATAATATGATTGTATAAGTATGCACACACTCTTATAAGTAGGAATGTGGCTGTATTCAGAATGTGATTAACTAATCACATTCAAACTGAATGTTAAATAGTAAATAGTACATATCTTCCATCAATTAAAGTGACTCAGTTCAAACCCAAAATTCAGCTGTTTTAGTAGGATTTTTCTGACATTTACTTGGTTACCTCGTACAGCAAAATCCATGGTGTGCAAAGAAATCTCACTGTTGGAAGGTATCAGTCAGGAGAGTGATACAAAAAAATTTCCAAGGCATTGGATATACATGAAACATAGTGAAGACAGTCATCAACAAGTGAAGAAAATATAGTATAACAATGACATGAATTGGATGTCCATCAAAATTGATGAAAAAATAGTTAGAAAACTGCTCCAAGAGGCTGCCAAGAGCCCTAGAGCAATATTAAAGGAACTGTAGGAATTTCTGGCAAGTACTGGTTGTATACTACATGTAACAACGATCTCCTATATTCTTTATATATCTTGGCTGTGGGTAGGGTGGCAAGACAGAAGCCTTTTCTTACAAAGAAAAACATTGAAGCCCGGTTACATTTTCGAAAATCTACATTAAGTCTGACAGAAGCATGTGGGAAAATATGGTCTGATGAGACCAAGGTTGAACTTTTTGATCATAATTACAAAAAGTATGTTTGGTGTAAAACAACACTGCACATTTTCACATGTACAACATACCCACAGTGAAACATGGTAGCAGCATTTTGATTTGGGGCTGCTTTTCTTCAGCAGGAACTGGGATTTTAGTTAAAGTGGAGGGAATTATGAACAGTTCCAAGTATCAGTCAATTTTGGCACAAAATCTTTAAGGCTGAAGATGAAGAGGAATTTCACCATTCAATATGACAACAATCCAAAGCATACTTCCAAATCAGTAAAAGAATGGCTTCATCAGAAGAAGATCAAATTTTTGGAATGGCCTATCTCAAGCCTGAACCTGAATCCAATTGTAGGATGAGCTATAGGAAGAGCTGCTGTGCACAGCAGATGCCCTTGCAATTTGACAGATTTGGAGCACTTTTATAAGAGTAGGCAATGATTCCCAAGATAAGATGTGCCATGCTGATAGGCTCTTACCTCAAAAGACTGAGTGGTCTCATAAAATCAAAAAGTTCTTCAACGAAGTATTAGTTTAAGGGTGTGCTCTCTTATACAACTATGTTATTGTAAGTTTTTTTTTCTCTGAAAGATTTCAGTTTTTTCTGTTGAATTGCAGAGCTTATAGTTATGCTAAAGGTGGAAAAAATTCTGAAGTGATTTATCTTAGTCTGACTTTTTTACATCTCAAGTACCTGGCATTTTAACAGGGATATGTTGACTTTTTATATCTATTGTATGTTGGCAATTTGAACAATGTGAAAGGATACTTTATCATTCTTGGTGGGCATGTGAAAAGGTAAATAATTTTTGACCCTAACACATTTTACAGAAGCTTTTTAAAGATTGATGTTCAGTTAAGGCCTTTTGGAATGAATGGATAAACAGTTTGAAAAAGATCATGGAAGATTACTTCAATATATGATCACAGCAGCAAGATTACTCAGAGAGAGCAGAGAGATGGAAAGATTCAACATTACCAACTATGAAAGCGTGGTTAGAATGATAGTTTTTGCTGAAATGAATAAATTATCTTTGATTGTAGAAAAATAGTATCTACATTTATTGCCAACTGGAAGACTCTTACAGACTTTTTGCATAAAAGTGAACAAAAATAAGCTCATCTACAAGATTTTGATGATTAGAAAGGATAGAGATAAAATATATATTTGATCAAAGATATAGTTGAAAAATATATTTGATCTATAACTGTTGTGAAGAATAACACAAGCCTTTTCTTTATATATTTTGTTATTTTCTTTTTCAAATTTATTTTTTTATTTTTTGCATTTTTTGGTTTTTGTTTGATTTCTTTCATTTTTTTCTTAATTACTGTTAGTTTATGCTAGCTTTTATCTTTTTGTTTAAAAATGTTAAATGCGATCTCTGCAGATCTGAAATGGATGGGTAGATATTGAAAAATTCCGCCTTTAGTTCTTGATTTTTATTATTATTTTTTCAGCACTGTAGATAAGCAGAAACAAGGGCATAGAATACTTTCAACTGAACCTCCATTATATTACAAATAATATAATGAATACCAAATTAAATAATAACTAGAAACATATGAAAATTGTAAGTATTTAATTCATTTGGCAGGAGTAAACTATTTTTACCATTTCCAAACTTTATACGTCATGTGCAGATTGAATGTTATTTTGTAGGACAGAGCATTTGAGTAAGGTGGGTAGTTATTGAAGGGCAGACTGACATACAAAGCTCTGACTTTCATCAAGTCACTATTTTCTTCCCTCAGAATCTGTCCAATAATGAATCTTTATTGAAAAAACAAAGTAATCTCAACCAGACACAAAGTTAGAGACTTTTTCAAAATGTGTGTGGGGGAGGGGGGGTCAGAAGTTAACCACATGCATAATAAACTTCCAGCAGGTGCAAAGTAAAACAAATTCTAGAAATATCTACTTGTTTGTATAATATGTGCAATTATTTAAACATATTATTCAAACAAATAGATATTTGCAAAGTAAAACAAATTCTAGAAATATCTATTTGCTTGTATTTACAACTTATTTGCACATATTTTATGCTTCAATACTGATTCAGTTCATTTATTTCACTGATCTAAACCTGTATTGTCTTAGCACTATATATGCACCCAATTCCAACCAGAATGGAAATAAAATTTAAAAATATAAATTTAATTACTAATTAGTAAAGTAATAAATTAGTTACCTTACTAACTAGTTAGTAAGGGAACAAATAGTTATTTTAAAAGTTTTTGTTCCTTTAAAAATATTGAATTTCATATATAAAATTATGAATAACTCTTCTAGAACAAAAAAAAAATCCCTATCTAAATATACTTGAGAAAAATGGTAAACTGGGTAAAGGAGATATAATAAAGTTAAATCCTGTATAATTTGTATTTTTGCTTTCAAGAAGTAACAAGCTTCTCTGTTATAATGCCATGTTAGCATTGTCTCTGTTTGTCTTTCCATCTATCTGACAAAAGAGGCCATTTAAAAGGAAATGCTTTCTATCATACTATATAATAATTCATTGCACAGCAAGTTTGTTAGAATTCTGATATGCCTATCCAGGGACTTTGTCTAGAAAATAATATTTACCAATACAATAAATACATTTTCTTGATTTACTATATGAAAAATAAAAGTAGATGCAAATTAGTAGCATAGCCATTTCTTTTGTATATAAACTTTTGTTTTCCTGGTAGTACAGTGTACCTATGGGAAAGGACTCTGCATTCACTATGGAACATACTACATCATAGTTCAAAAAGAGAGCTGTGGTGGCGCACTGGTTGGAATACAGTACAGCAGGCTAACTCACTCCTCACTCCAGGAGTTCAATTCTGAGCGGCTCAAGGTTGACTCAGCCTTCCATCCTTCTGAGGTCTGTAAAATGAGGAGCCAAATTTTGGGGTGCAATACACTGAGAGGTCTGTAAAGCACTGTGAAGCAGTATGTATGTCTAAGTCTATTGCTGTCATAGCTCAAAAAGGCTTATTATCAATTTGCTAGACTCCTAATCTCTGTATCTTTGATTACAACCTTAAGAGTAATGTTTTTTAATAGATAAAACAAATACAACTTTTTTGAAAATAAATTCTTAAGCAGAATTGTGAAGTCAAATGAGTGTATGATGTAACAAAACAGAATAAAAATCTTGCCTTGATATATCTACTATATGGGGCAAATAGCTGCCTTAGTTAGAGCTGCTAAGAGAAGAAGGCTTCAAATTGACAGAAAATCACTAGTGAAAAATCTGTTTTAGTTTATACAATTACAAAAAGTTAATAATACGTTATTCTGGCTGGTCAACATTACAACCGATTTGATTAGTGGTATACATTATCATATAAAACTTTTGATTCACACTTTGGAAACCATAGGCAAAGGCCCTAAGAAGGAAAGTGGTTAAACACGAACATCCAGATATACTTTATAGGTATGTGCAAGTATGTTCCATTCTTTCTCTGGATCATGTTGAACTGGCTGTTCCACAAATGTTCCAGAAGCTTGTTCCTGTTGTTTGGGATATGTTTGGCACCCAATATGTTATTCCAATGTAATAGTTTTAATTAATATGTATATATAGTCTCAATGACAGTAATATTAAAAAAGATGGAAAATAGAAAAAGCCAGAGGTGGGATTCACATAATTTAACAACCGGTTTGCCTAGTGCAGAACCAAAAATGTGAGCGTGTGCATGTGTGCTTTTGCACATGTGCGCCTTCCACACTTGCATGCAGCTTCAAACACATGGTGATTTCATGTGTGCATCTTCCAGCACACTTTCTTGAGCAATTGTGGTGAGTAGACTGGGCAAAGCACGGAAATCAGCTGGGCTGCATGGGTGGGGTGAGCAAGTCAAGACAGTGAGATATATAATACAAATTTTGCTTTCTACCATGTTTCTCCGAAAATAAGACAGGGTCTTATTTTCTTTTGACCCCCAAATAAGGGTGTGGCCTCATTATCGGGGGCCTTTATTATTTTGGGGGTGCAAGTGGCAGTGAGCATAAGACTGGATGTCCCATCACTGCCATTGCCTCCCCTCTCTGTTCTTTGCGCCGGCCAAGTGGCCCAACATGTCCCACCCCACCCCAATGGCAACAGCTGCTTCCCTTCCCCACCGTCTCTTTATCGAGAGGGGTGGCAGGTGGGGCAGGGGAGAAGCAAGACACGTGGAGTGAGACGTGGCTCCCCTTGCCATCTCTTCTCCCCCTGTCTCACCGGGCATGGCAGGGCTTCTGTCCCTTTGCTTAGCCACCCGCCCCCTTTTGGGATGCAATTTGAGGGTGGCAGGTGGGGCGTGCGAGAAGCGGAACACAGGTCTTACCTTTCAAGCTCCATCACTTTCCTTGCCATTGTGTCCAGGGAAACACGCTGTAAAAGAAAACTTGGCGAGAAGGTTTTCTGTTACAGTGTATTTCCCTGGACACAACGGCAAGGAATGCAAGGAACTGGAAAGATAAGATGTGCATCCTGCTTCTCCCGCGCCCCACCTGCCACCCCTCTCGATAAAGAGACAGTGGGGAAGGAAAGCAGCCAGGCTGCTGTTGCCATTGGGGTGGAGTGGGACGTGTTGGTGAACTCGGCTGGCACGAAGAACAGGGAGGGGAGGGCATGTCCCCCCTTCCCCCACTCCAGCCTCACCTCTTCAATTCATTTTGATTGTGCGGCAAGCAACCAGAGGAAATGGCGGGACTGACTGTGCATGCATGTAAGTAGTTGGTGGGGGGGGGGCTTATTTTGCAGGGGTGGCTTATATTATCGGATGCACTGAAAAGCCTGATTGGGTTTATTATCCAGACATGTTTTATTTTCGGGAGCTTCTATACTCTGATTAGCTGCTTTTTTAATTAGCAAGTACAATACCTCTTATAGTGTACCTCCATATGAAAAAATTGGAATGTGGTATATATCTCCTGGAGTGGCTTCAGGGGATGGGGGTGGGAAGCCTTGTGCTATCCTGGTTCACATCCTTCCTCTATGGCCACTCTCAGTCAGTGTTGATAGGAGGGGAAAGATCCAGCCCTCGCCCACTGCTTCACGGAGTTCTGCAGGGTTTGGTACTCTCTCCGTTCCTGTTCAACATTTATATGAAGCCGCTGGGTGAGATCATCCATCACCATGGACTGAGATATCACCAATATACTGATGATACTCAGCTGTATATCTCGGCCCACGGTGAGTTAAGCAATGACGTGTCTTCCCTCTTGCAGTGCCGGGAGCCTGTAAGGGGCTGGATGGGGAGCAACAAGTTGAAACTAAACTCTTGCAGGACCGAGTTGCTCTGGGTTTGGGGTTCGTTGGCTCAGAGAGAATTGCCATCTTTGGTCTTGGATAGGGTGGCACTACCCCAAAAACACCCTGTGCATAATCTAGGGGATTTCCTGGACTCATGACTCCTGTTCAAAGAGCAAGTGGCAGTCGTGGCTAGAGGGACTTTGTGCAACTGCGGGTTGTGCGCCAGTTATGCCCTTTCCTGGACCAACAGTCCCTACTCACAGTCACTCATGCCCTAGTCCAGTGATGGCTAACCTTTTTGCCATCATGTGCCAGGAGGTGGGGCTGGGGGGTCACGCGCATGCGCGCCCACACCCATAATTCTATGTGCCCTGTCCCTGCTCATATGCACGCGACCACCCTCCCCCCGTTCCTGGAACGTGATGGCCCGGTAGGCCCATTATTCTCTCTCACCTGGCTCCAGAGCCTCTCTAGGAGTCTGGGGAGAGCGAAAACGGCTTCCCCGCCCCCCCCCAGGAGGCCCTCCAGAGGCCAGAAATGGCCCATTTGCCAATTTCCGGTGGGACCAGAAGGCTCAAAAATAAACTGACCGGCGTGCACATGCGCACCAGAGCTGAGCTCGCATGCCCACTGATATGACTAGGCGTGCCATAGGTCCACCATTATGGCCCTAGTCACTTCCCATCTTGACTATTGCAACACTCTTTACATGTGGCTGGCCTTGAAGAGCATCCAGAAGCCAGTTTGTGCAAAATGCAGTGGCCCATATGGTTTTATGCGATCACGCGTAAAGCGCGTGCACGAAGAGAACCAGTGGTAACGCCGGTTGGAACCCATCACTGCTGTAAGTTATCTAACCACCCCCACTCCACCATTCCATCTCTTATTCTCCAACAATGCCTTTCCTGGGAGGATCCCCCAAAGCGGGGAGGTGGTTTTGGCTTTATGTCTTTCAGCCCTGCACAGACAACTCTGCAATCTTTGGAAATAGAGCACAGTGACCCAGATGCTCCCACCAAAAGAGACTCTCTATCCATTAGAATCAGGGAATTGGTAGAAAGACATCACAGCAACCAGAATGGAGCAGACTTCCTAAGCCTAACTGACTGGCCTTACCACCAAGCCAAGCCTAATGCCACCCAGCAGACTTGAAAGAGAGGACTCTGAGATGGACCAGTGAAGACCCTGCTGGACAGCCACACCTGATCTCCCATAGCTAAAGCCGGTGCATCATGTTGGGACCAATCCATGACCTTTTTATAATCCGTCTTGGCTTTTTCCAACTGTCGCCAGACAAAGTGGTGAACCATCTGTAATTTGGCAAGGTAGTTGTTGGCCGCAGGGATTGGGGAGGCAACCGGCGTGAGTGGGAAGAGCCGGGGATGATAGCCAATATTGGCTAGGAAGGGTTTCATGCGTCTGGAGGTATGCCGAGATTTATTAAACACAAACTCGGCCACCGCTAAGTAGTCCACCCAATTATCCTGCTGATGATTAATGAAAAAGTGCAAGTATTATTCCAAGATACCAATCATTTTTTCCATCGCGCCATCAGATTCTGGGTGGTACAGCGAGGACAGACGCATCTGTACTTTGAGAGTCCTCAGCAGTTCTAGTTGTGGTCTGTCAGCGACCGGTGCAGTTAGTAGCTGATTCCGACAGCGAGGAGGCTGGTGTGCTGCGCCAGCAGCCTGTGCAGTTAGCACTTGAGTCAAACAATGAAGAGGCTGGAGAAGATGTGGTGCCAGAGGCGGGGATTTAGCCAGGGCCTTCAGAAGCTCCCATAAATGAAGAGGAAGAAGAGGAGGAGCCTCTTCTCGATGCACGAGCGCGCAGAGCTGCGAAAAGGCAGGAGTGGCCCTCAGGCAATTCTCTTCTGCGCATGCGCAAGATGGCGACTTGCCTGTGATCCCGGTGATCCTGGGGGGCGATTATGGCTCCAGGGGGCCTTTGGAGGGCTGAATTTCGATCGTTGCAGCCCTGGCCCAGCTGGAGGAGTGTTGGGGCTCTCCGTTGAGGGGTCTCCGGCTTCTGTGAGTGTCCTTGAGGCTCGCGGAGACCGTAGGACGGTGAGAGCGGCCCGAAGGAGGAGGGGCGGCAGCAGACTCTCCTGGCGAAGGTAGCAGAGCCAGGATGACGGCGTCAGCGCCGCGGCGGTGATGGCGGTGCAGCACCCCCGCCGGGATCCTCGCCAGCCCAATCTGCCCTGGACATGTATTAGGGGCGGAGGGGGGGGGGCGAGGTGAGGGCGGGGAGGCTGGCGGCGGCGGCGGCAGCGGTGCTGGCGGCGTGGAAATGGCGGCTGCCGGGTCAAGGAAGAAGCTGCCACAGTTTGGAGCGTGGGAGCGTCGGAGAGGTTGGCAGTTGCTGGCCTGCTTTGTTGGATCTCCTGGGCGACCGTGGGGCGTTATCCGGCCCCTTGGTCATCCCAGAGGCCTCCATGAGGATTTATGGAGGCTGGGCGAGGCTGGACGAGGCAAGCAGCATGGTCCCAAGGAAGATCCGGGAGGGGTTGGGGAGAGCTGGACTATGACTGAGGGGTTTTCCCCCCTATGGCATTTGTTGCCTTTGCTCTCCTTTTTCACCCCCATCCCCCTGAATGTGGTGATGCCATGCCGTGTATGCCTGCTGAACAATCATCTCCGGGTCTAGATGCCATCTTGACCTCCCCGGAGGTAATGACGATTATGATCTCCGCTGTCTGAGCCTGTCTGGATTATGTGGACTGACCTGACCCCATTCTTCCCCTCCGTTGAATGGAGGTTTACATCTGGGGATTCAAGTCTTGGTGGAGTGGGTCTATAGCTGCTGTCTCATCTCCGGCTTTTTGGACGATCGTGGTTGACCAGCCCCCGTGAGAGGAGGGCTGGGTCACCCTTTGCCGGACCGAAACAGCATTTTACTCCCGCCATTGCCGTGAGAGGGCACTGAGGTCTCACATGCTCCACTGGAACTCTATTGAAGCCTGGCATTTCACTCCTTCTGACTGTGATAACATCAAATTGGCCCCTGGTTATTGGCCATGGACTATCACCTCCCTTTGATGTTTGATGTACTCGGTGAATGACCTTCGTGCCCTGCGAGACTCCCCCCTCTCGCAGGTCTGGCCCTCTTCGTTATCGAGGGCCTATCTTGATGACGGGCGTTGGAGCCCCGAGAGATGGCATGCGGCTAAGAAGAGTTTGAGGGGTTTCTTAAGTGGGTTTTTTAGTGAGTTTTTAACAAAAATTTTAAGGGGTTCGGGGGGGATTAGGGTGGGTTCTGGGGGAAATCCACCGGGTTCAAGACCAGCCTTAGCGAAGGGCTGCGACATTAGGGACGTAGAACCGGAGGTCGGGGAGGGGGTTGGAGTTCGATTTGAAGAGGGCTGTTCCATCAGCACAGTGAGTGGGAGGGGCAGATATGGCGGAAGCTGGGGACCACATCATGTGCGGGGAATGCGCACTCGCTATCTTAGAGCGATTGCGCATTCCGGTCCCCAATGCTTTTCTTGTTCCCCAGGTTGTCCAGATTCTCAGGGCCAGAGCCTCCGGCTGATGTTGTGCAACGCCAGGTCCGTTGTTAATAAAGCCCCCCTCATTCACGATCTTATTCAGGAGGGGGAGGCGGACCTGGCGGGTATTACGGAGACCTGGTTGGGCCAGGAGGGGGGAGTGCCCCTCGTGGATATATGCCCACCAGGCTTCCGTGCATTTCATCAGCCGAGGGCTCAGGGCAGGGGCGGGGGGGTGGCGGTTATTATAAAGGAAGGTCTGGATCCAAGGGAGACCACTGTTCCACAGATAGCCGGATGTGAGTCCCTCTTTGTGAAGTGGGGTCGTGGAGTACAGATGGGCCTGTTGGTCACGTACCTGGCTCCCTGCCACGTGGCAACGGCCCTGCCCGAGCTCCTTAACGTTATAGCCGAGGTGGCGGTGGGCACCCCCAGAATTGCCATCATGGGGGATTTCAACCTGCCATCTATCGGTGAAACGTCTGAGGTGGCTCGAGAGTTCATGGCTTCCATGACGGCCATGGACCTTACTCAGTTAATTCATGACCCCACTCACACAGGAGGACACACTCTGGATCTAGTTTTTGTCTCTGGTCAGTGGTTGAGTGGCCTTGATATAGGGGATATAGCCATCGAACCCTTGTCATGGTCTGACCACTCGCTCCTTCGACTGGACTTTCTAACCGCTGCACCCTGCCGCAGGGAGGCGGGACCGACCAGGTGGTTCCGCCCCAGGCGCCTGATGGACCCCGATAGGTTCCAGATGGAGCTTGGGCCATTTCCTGAGATTCTGGCTCATGACTCGGCTGAAGACCTGGTGGCCGCCTGGGATAGTGCGGCTGCCAGGGCCTTGGACCGAGTCGTGCCTTTGCGGCCTCTGACCCGGCACCGAACTCACCTAGCTCCTTGGTTCTCCGAGGAGCTTAGGGAGATGAAGCGCCGGAAAAGACGCCTGGAGAGTAGTTGGAGGACCAGCCGCTCCGAACCTGACCGAACACTGGTGAGGTCTCATATTAAGACCTACCTAGTGGCGATAAAAGCGGCGAAAACTAGCTATTTTGCCGCTCTTATCGCGTCATCAGATAATCGCCCGGCCGCCCTGTTTAGGGTGACCCGCTCCCTCCTCCATCTGGAAGTGCGGGATGACCCCTTGCAGGGTCGAGCTGAGGATTTTGTGCAGTATCTGTATGACAAAATCGCTCAGATTCGGGAAGGGCTGGCCTCTGACTGGGTATGTCCAGACGGGATGACTGAGGCAGGTCTTGAGAGTGTTATCTGGGGGGAGTTTGATCCTGTGGCTCCCGAGGACATGGACAGGGTCCTGGGACGGCTGAACGCGACCACATGTTTATTGGACCCGTGTCCCTCCTGGTTGGTACTGGCTTCCCGGGAGGTGACACGAGGCTGGCTCCAGAAGATTGTTAACGCTTCTTTGAGTGAGGGGGTCCTGCCGGCCGCTTTGAAAGAAGCGGTGGTGAGGCCCCTCCTCAAGAAGCCTTCTCTGGATCCGGCTGTTTTGGCTAACTATCGTCCAGTCTCCAACCTTCGCTTCATTGCGAAGGTTGTTGAGAGTGTGGTGGCGCAACAGCTTCCCCGGTACCTGGATGAAGCTGTCTATCTAGACCCGCTCCAGTCCGGCTTCCGGCCTGGGCACAGCACGGAAACGGCATTGGTCGCATTGGTGGATGATCTCTGGAGGGCCCGGGATAGGGGTTGCTCCTCTATCCTGGTCCTGTTAGACCTCTCAGCGGCTTTTGATACCATCGACCATGGTATCATGTTGCACCGGTTGGCGGGGTTGGGGGTGGGAGGCACCGTTTTGCGGTGGTTCTCCTCCTACCTCTCTGACCGGTCGCAATCTGTGTTGACAGGGGGGCAGCGGTCGACCCCGAGGCACCTTGCTTGTGGGGTGCCACAAGGGTCGGTCCTCTCGCCCCTTCTGTTCAACATTTATGTAAAGCCGCTGGGTGAGATCATCCGTGGCTTCGGGGTGGAGTTCCATCAGTACGCTGATGACACCCAGCTGTACATCTCCACCCCAGGCCACCCCAATGATGCCCTTAAAGTGATGTCCCAGTGCCTGGAGGCCGTGCGGGCCTGGATGGGGAGAAACAGGCTCCAACTCAACCCCTCCAAGACCGAGTGGCTGTGGCTTCCGGCGTCCCGATATAGCCAGCTGACGCCATCGCTGGCTATTGGAGGCGAATCACTCGCCCCCACGGAGAGGGCTCGTAACTTGGGCGTCCTCCTGGACGCACGGCTGTCGTTAGAAGATCATTTGGCGGCCGTGGCCAGGGGGGCTTTTTATCAGGTTCGCCTGATACGCCAGTTGCGCCCCTTTCTAGATCGGGACTCCCTACGCACAGTCACTCAGGCACTCGTCACTTCCCGCCTGGACTACTGCAATGCTCTCTACATGGGGCTCCCCCTGGGGTGCACCCGGAGGCTCCAGCTGGTCCAGAATGCGGCCGCGCGGGGGATTTTGGGGGCGACGAGGCGCTCCCACGTGACACCTCTCCTGCGCGAGCTGCACTGGCTTCCGGTGGTCTTCCGGGTGCGCTTCAAGGTGCTGGTGACCACCTTTAAAGCGCTCCATGGCTTAGGGCCGGGGTACTTACGAGACCGCCTTCTGCCACCAATAGCCTCCCACCGGCCAGTACGCTCCCACAGAGTGGGCCTCCTCAGGGTGCCGTCCGCCAGACAATGTCGGCTGGCGACCCCCAGGGGGAGAGCCTTCTCTGTGGCGGCACCCGCCCTCTGGAACAACCTCCCCCCAGAGCTACGTACAATAACAGACCTCCGGATTTTTCGTCGGGCCCTGAAAACCCATTTATTCCAACTAGCTGGGCTGGCTTGAGTCAAATTTTAAATGGATTTTAAATTGGAATGTTTTAATTATGGCCAAAATTATTTAATTATTTTAAACAGTTTTTAGACTTTGTATGTTTGTATGTATGTCTTGTTTTTACTTTGGCTGTTCACCGCCCTGAGTCCTACATTGGAGAAGGGCGGTATAGAAATTTAAACAAATAAATAAATAAAATAAGGAGGAGGTCTCCTCAAGAGTAAGACTTGGGGCTAATTGGCCACTCCCCTAGCCTATTTAAGGTAGGACGACGACTGATGCAATTTGCAGGAAACAACTTCGTTCACATCCCTTCGTGTCTTGATTCCAGAAAACGTTTGATTCGGCTCTTGTTTCTCTCTTATCAGTTTTTCCTGCAGATTGCTTCTGGGCATTCTGCCAACCACAGTAAGATTACAGTTATCTGAAATTTTGTGTCTCAGAATTGAGTTATTATTCTTTGGATTCTTGTCAGCTGTTAATGAAGTTAAATTAACAGCCTTTGTTCAGAAAAGACTGATTTAAATTAGTAAACTAAGGTTTATGCGGACTTTGTGTGTGCTGTGTTCTTTGGGGTCCATAGCTGGGGCAGAACAGTTTGTTTCCTGCCTAAAAACACACACACAAACCTGGATTATGATGGAGCAGCTGAGTGAAGAGAATGCGCAGCTTCGGCAGCAGTTAGTTTTGATGGATGGCCAGCTGGCTCAGCTTCAAGCCCAAATTGCTTCATCTGCTCCTCCTCCTCCTCCTTGGAGAAACTGCCCGATAGATATGCCAGACAAGTTTGCTGGTAATTTGGAAATGTTCCTGGCTTTCCTTGGACAATGCAATTTATTCATGAGTTTGCGAGCTGAGGATTTTCCCAATGACCGGGATAAAGTTGGATTCATTATCAACCTGCTCTCCGGCTCTGCAGCTGGTTGGGCCATGCACCTGTTGGTCCAAAACAGTCTGTTGCTTAATGACTTTCGGGGGTTCTGTGAGTACTTGTGGCAAACGTACGAGGACCCTATTAAAGCACAAACATCCACCAGATGTTTGAAGTCCTTGAAGCAAGCCCAGCTACCCCTACAGGAATACATTAGCGAATTCCATTTGCTAAGCCAGGACTTGGAATGAGGCAGCACTTTTGATGTATTCCAGGAGGGCTTGTCAGAGGCGTTACAAGATGAGTTGGCTAGAATGGACATTCCTCTGACGCTTAATGAGCTGGTTTGTCTGTGCCTCAGAATTGATGCAAGTTTACAGCAGCGGACCCCTCGTAGTGCCCACCAGGAATCCCGTGTGAACCCAGCTGTACATAAGACTCCGACTCCAAGGGAGGAGCCCATGGAAATTGGTGCAGCCAGACCCCGCCTGTCCATAGCTGAGAAGGACAGACAATGGGCAGGGGAGTTGTATTTATATTGTGGGGAGCCTGGACACTTCGCCACCTCTTCCCCCAAGAAGCAACAAGGGACGTTGGCTCCTGGCCCTGTACCACAGTCACAGCCTTCCCTGTCGGCAATACGGCCGGAGCCCGATCTAGGGGAGACATTGGGTTGGGCACATACCAACACCAGCTCACACCCTGCAGACGTGGATTCCGGACCCCCTCGTTACTTGATTTTGAACACCAAAGTCTTTGTTTCCCATAACCCCCAAGGGATTCCAGCTCATGCTTTGGTGGACTCCGGCGCGATGACCAATTTCATGGACGAGGCGTTTGCTAATCACTTTGCCATTCCTCTGTGTCCAGTGGATCTTCCCATGGTCGTGGAGACCATTGATGGTCGGGTGCTTCTGTCCGGGCCGATTAAGGCCACCACTCAACCCATGCATCTGACCATCGGTAAGCATGAGGAGGCCATCCAATTTTATGTCACATCTGGATTACATTTCCCTTTAGTTTTGGGGCTGGCTTGGCTTTGCACTCATGATCCACATATTCTTTGGTCCCAGAATTTCATGTCGTTCCCGAGCCTGCAATGTGTGGATCATACTCGCCAAGTCTGCGCAGGCCAGGTGCAGGGTCCACCTGCGGTATCTTTGCCGGCCAACCTCTCAGACTTCATGGATGCTTTTAGCGAGAAAGAGGTGGACCAATTGCCCCTGCACCAGTCGTACGATTGTCCCATTGACTTAATCCCAGACGCGCCGCTCCCTGCAGGGCGGTTGTATTCTATGTCGGACCCTGAATTGGCCGCATTAAGGGAGTTTGTGGACAAAAACCTGGCCCGGGGTTTTATTCAGCCCTCGTCATTGCTCTTGTCCGCTCCAGTCCTCTTTGTCAAGAAGAAAACTGGAGACTTGCATCTGTGCTGCGATTACCGTAAGTTGAACGCCATTATGGTACATAACTGGTATCCTTTGCCCTTGATTCCTGAACTCTTAGAGAGACTCTGGGGGGCTACCATGTTTACCAAGTTGGACCTGCGTGGGGCTTACAATCTGGTTCAGGTACGAGAAGGGGATGAGTGGAAGACAGCATTCGGCACCAGGTATGGCCATTTTGAATATACGGTCATGCCATTTGCATTAACCAATGCTCCCGCTGTCTTCCAGCATTTTATGAACAATATTTTCCGGGATCTTTTGGACCAGCTTGTTGTGGTTTATCTAGATGACATCTTGATTTACTTGACATCCTGGAAAAGTCATCTCCAACATCTCTACCTGGTCTTGCAACAGCTTTGGGAACACCAGTTATATGCGAAGATGGAGAAATGCCAATTCTACCAGACGACCATCAACTTCTTGGGCCATCACATTTCTCCCGAGGGCATAGCGATGGATCAGAGCAAGGTCAAGACGTTGAGAACTTGGCAACCTCCCTGTCGGGTGAAAGATGTCCAGCGACTCCTCAGGTTTGCCAATTATTACCGGACATTCATCCCTGGCTTTGCCACTTTGACTGCACCGCTCACTCGACTCCTGCAGAAGAAAGTCCCATTCTGGTGGGGCACCACTGAGCAGCAGGCGTTCATGAAAGAGCAGGCCTTCATGAAAGAGCAATTCTGAAGCATCCTGACCCTCACCGTCCATTTGTGGTGGAAACAGATGCGTCGGATATCGCAGTCAGAGCGGTGCTACTCCAGGCTCATGCGGCTGGCGGTACTCTTTTCCCTTGTGCATACTATTCCCGGAAATTGAATCCTTCTGAGCACAATTATACCATCTGGGGAAAAGAGCTACTGGCCATTAAGACCACCTTTGATACCTGGAGACATCACCTCGACGGGGCCCGACATCAAGTGGAAGTCCGGACAGACCACAAGAATCTGGAGTTTCTGCAGACCATGCGGAAAGTCAATCAACGACAGATCCCGTGGTCCTTCTTTTTTACCCGCTTCAACTTCAAGATGACGTACATTCCGAGTGGGTGCAATCAACGAGCAGATGCACTCTCAAGGAAACCCGAATATGCCCAAGTCGAGGACCTGCTTCCGCCTCAGACAATTCTTCCAATCGAGTCATTCACTGCCATCCAGGAACCTGTTGACCTACAGGTTCAGATCTGGGAGGCACAGCAGCAGGACGCCTATGTCGATCTTCGGAAACGTGAAGTAGGGGCTGACTCTCCCTGGACGTTTACCGACAACCTCTTGAGGTACCAGGAGAGACTTTATGTACCATCGGGGCCACTTCAAAATCTTATATTGTCCCAGTGCCACAACAACCCTGCAGCGGGATATTTCGGTCTGTTTAAAATCCTTAACCTAGTGTCGCGGACCTTCTGGTGGCCTCGTCTCCGTCACGATGTGCAGATGTATGTGACATCCTGCATCTGTTGTCGACAGGCCAAGTCAGCCGTGGGTGCTCCCCAAGGACTGTTTCAGCCCTTACCGACACCAGAGAGACCCTGGGGGGTCATCTTGATGGACTTTCTAACAGACTTGCCCCCGTCTTCGGGTTTCAAGACCGTATTTGTAGTGGTGGATATATTGATGAAGATGGCACATTTCATTCCCTGTCGAGGATTGCCGACAGCTCGCACCACCGCCTGCATGTTCATCCAACATGTCTTTCAGCTACACGGCCTACCGGATAGGGTCGTGTCGGATAGAGTGACCCAGTTCACTGCCCAGTTTTGGAAAGGGCTGATGACGGCCTTAGATGTCAAGATCTGCATGTCGTCGGCTCATCATCCCGAAACTGACGGCGGGACTGAAAAAGTCATTGCAATATTAGAGCAATATTTGCGCTGCTTTGTCAATCAGCAACAAGACAATTGGACAGAATACTTAGCAGTTGCGGAGTTTGCTTTTAATAATTCCCAGCACATCTCCACTCAAACCATCCCTTTCTTAGCCAATCTGGGCTATCACCTGCATTTCTTCCTGCTCATGCCCCTTCACTCCCTGGTTCCAGCAGCGGATGAATTCTTGACTGAATTACAGGCTGTTCACCAACTGGTGAAACGATATCTCGACATCCGATTTGGATTTTCCTGTGGTCCTAGGCATGGATTGGCTTCAAACTCATGATCCCCTCATTTACTGGTCCCAGAACCTGATTGTCTTCCTGAGCCGACAATATGCCAATGACACCCTGCAAGCTTGCACCACCCAAGTCTCAAGTCTCATTGGGTCCTCCTTGCCTCCTGAACTGACAGTCTATTCTGACGTATTCAGTGAGAAGGAGGCGGACCAACTGCCCTCACACTGGTATAACGATTGCTCAATAGACTTGCTTCCCGACGCCCCCTCCCGGTTGGTCACCTCTATTCCATGTCAGAACCCAAACTGGCTGCGTTGCGGCACTTTTTGGCTAAAAACTTGGCTAGAGGTTTTATCCGTCCGGCCGCTTCACCACTGGCCATCCCAATGCTGTTTGTGAAGAAAAAGTCAGGGGAACTGAGACTCTGCTGTGATTACCGCAAATTGAATACGATCACAGTGCATCTTCTTCCAAAAAGAATTCTGATAATTTCCAGACAGGAATTGGCAGGGAGATGAATAGATGTCTGCCACACCTATTCATCTCCGCCCCTGCCTTTTATCCCCAGAACTATGGTGGGGCTTCGCTAGGAGTGGTGGCTCTTCCATCCTAAGGACTGGCCCATAGATTTCCACTGCTCTCCTCTTCTCTGCCTTCTGTGCATCCGCGCATCATGCACTGGGCCCAGCTGTTCTTCCTCTTCCTCTTCAACCATCTCCAGACCTGGGAGTTGTTGACTGTCAATTTGAGGGCTGATGGACGGGCCAGGCTCCACCTCTGTCTCTATCTCTGACAGCTGCATTCCCTCTTCCCCCTCGGAGCAATTGCCTTGATGTGGGTCCTGACTTCCATACCACATCCTCATGTGATTCAGGTGGTGAGAGTCTGGCGGCTGACAGACCACAACACCAAGTCTGTTAGTCAGGTTAGCTTGTAGTCCCGTCTTGGGGTGCCAAATTGTTGGAAGGAAAATTCATCTAGTTCAGTTCCAAGCTGGGCGAAAGATACTGGAAACAACATGGAGGCTGATTGGAAAGAAAGTTAGTTTATTGATGAAGCAGAACCACCAGCAACATGTGGTTCTGGGGCAGCTGACCAATTAGCTAGATGAGTGCCAGGTTTTTATACATATATCCTGAAATGCTGCTGGGGCTGGTGGTGTTGTGCACTGAAGGGGCTTGTGTTTCTGAAAGGGTGTTGGGAAATTCCTATTGTGGCTAATGGCCTTTGTCCTGTGCTGGATCTTGGGTAAGAGGCTGTTCTTTATAACTAATCATTTTGCTAATCTCTATTGTATTAGGATATATCATGGCTTCCATGGTTGATAGCCAATTTGGGATTTTCATTTACTGTTTCTTTCTAATTTCCTCCCATATTCGTATTAGTGCTTCTCTAATCTTATGTCTATGAAAATATGTTTTGGTCTTGTTCTTTTTATCCCACATAAGAGCGTGCCACCCTCTTTGCAGGTCATGTCCTTCCAAGGTTAGGATTCTTTTATCCTAACCTTCTTAAATTAACCTAGTCTCTTATCCATACTAAAATGGCTGCTTTGTGGTATGTTTCCCAGTCCGGGAGTCCAAAACCTCCCCTACTTCTATTGTCCTATAATGATCGCAATTTTATTCTTGCTTTTTTTCCAGCCCAGATAAATTTCCTGATAGTTTTATTGAATTCTGAAAAAAAAAAAAATCCAGTATAATGGGTATCGTTTGAAATAAGTACAATAATTTGGGCAGGATGTTCATCTTAATAGATGCTATCCTGCCCAAAAATGATAATTGTAATTTCCCCCCATTTTTCCAAATCCTTTTTTATTTTTTGAACCAGGGCTATATAATTATCTTCTTTTAGAGCTGAGCATCTTGCTGATAACTAAATCCCTAGATATTTGATTTTTTTAACTATTTGTAGATCTAATTCCTTTTCTAATTCTTTCTTCTGTATTGCTGTTAAATTTTTAACCAATAATTTAATTTTCCCTTTATTCAGTTTAAGTCCAGCTACTTCCCCATACTTTCCTATTTCCCGCAGTAGTATTGGGCCCAATTCCAAGGGTTGGTCTATAATACCCCACTAATAAACTACCAGTCTATTAATCAATAGAGACTTATATTTTTTACAATCTTATATCTTATAATCTTATATTTTATATAATAGTTATATTCTATATTAAATTAATCAGTGTGATCTTAAATTACTAGACAAGAAAATCTATATATCAACATGTAAAAGTAAATTAGATCAAGGTCAAAATCTATATTTCAGTTAATACTATAATAAGCTATGAGATTGGTACTTAATAATTAATACTTAATAATTAGTAATTGATTACTTCTCATTTATCATCAAATTAATTAATTAATCACTCAACAATAATATGGGGGAGCATTTCACCCATGCTTATATCTATTTTTAAATTTGATAATACTCTTCTTCTAACACCACAATATTCTCGAAGTTCTCTGTTCAAATATGAGTTCAGCTATCATATAATAGTCCTCTCTTTCCTTCGCGGTTCAAGTAGTCAGTTCTCTTTCTCTATTAGCCCTCTGCAATGATGGCTCTCTCTACTTCTTTTCTTCACAGTCCCAGTTTTATCCCCTTCTGCCTCTCCGCAGCGTCAGCACTCTCACCTGATTGCTGTTCACTCACAGATTTCACCAGCTTTTCTTTTTTTTTTATTGAAAAAGTTTTACAAATACAAATTTTCCCATTTCCCCCCCCCCTTCCCTCCCTAACCCTCTCTAACCCTCCCCTCCTCCCGTGACTTCCCCAAGGTGAAATCCATCCACATTATGTTATATCATACTTTACCACCTTCTGTTCTCCCCCCTGTGTACTATACATTTCTACATAACAATAAGCTATTTTACCCCCTATATACTATACATTTCTGCACAACATTCAGCTAAAAGCTATCTGGTACTTCCTAGTTTGATATTTATTCTGCACATAATCTATCCATTTCTTCCACTCCCATGCATAAGTCTCTTGAGTCCGGTCTTTTAAGTATGCTGATATCTTCGCCATTTCTGCAAAACTGGCCATCTTCAAAGTCCATTCTTGAATTGTAGACATAACATCCCTTTTCCAATATTGACCAATCAGCAACCTAGCTGCTGTCACCATATACAATATCAATTTTGTTTCACCCACTGAAAAGCCCTTAACTATACCCAGTAAAAACAATTGAGGAGAAAATTGAATTTTTTTCTTCAAAACATTTTGCATAACCCACCAAATTTTTATCCAAAAAGCCTTTGCTTTCTTGCAAGTCCACCATATATGATAATATGTCACATCTCCAACATTTTGGCTGAACATTAGGATACATGCACGACAATTTCTTAGGATCTAAATGCCACCTATAAAACATTTTATAAAAATTTTCCCTCAAATTCTGCGACTGTGTAAATTTAACATTCTGAACCCATATTTTTTCCCATGTTTCCATCATAACTGGTTCTGCAAAATTTTGTGCCCATTTTATCATACAATCTTTAACCAATTCATTTTCTGAGTCTCTTTCTAACAAAACATTATAAACCCTCTTAATATGCATTGGGCCTTTCTCTTTTATCTGTCTAACCAATTCTTCTTCATGCAACATTAATCTAATTTTTTGATCTTCTCTCCATCTCAATTGAAGTTGATTATACTGTAACCAAATTAAGTTAATCCCTTCTTCTAACAGTGTGTTTAATGTCTTTAATTGCAATCTGCCCCATCACAAAAAAGTACTTCTTTATATAAAACCCCCCCGAGTGACTTTATATTTATATTCTGTATAATGTGACCAAGATCCAACCACAACGGTATTTTATAATCCCATTTGAGCCAGTGCTTCTTCCATACTCTCATCAAGGAGTTTCTAAGCATATGGCTATTGAATACTTTATCCACCTTGTTATCATAAAATAGATATGCATGCCAACCAAATTCGAGGTCATAACTCTCTATATTCAATGTTCCAGTCTTTATCCTTCCAAACCACTTGTTTGTGTCAACGCTGCTGCTTCATAGTACAGTTGCAGGTTTGGAAGTTTAAGACCACCCCTTTCACGAACATCTTGCATAATTTTCAGTTTCACTCTTGGCTTTTTCTCATTCCAAACAAACTTATTCATTCCTTTTTGCCATTCCATCAACTGTTTATCACTTTTAAGCACCGGAATCATTTGAAACAAAAATAAAAATCTAGGTAGAACATTCATTTTAACTGCTGCTATTCTTCCAAGTAGAGACAGCTGCAGTTTTTTCCAAGTTTCCATATCCTTTTGTACCTTTCGCCACAACACCTCATAATTATTTTGGAACAATTTTATATTTGAATCTGCAACTTGAACTCCTAGATATCTTACCTTTGGTACTATTTCAAAGCCTGCCTTCCTTTCCAATTCCTTCTTTTGATCAATTTTCATATTTTTAACTATCATCTTAGTTTTTTTCTGATTCAATCTAAATCCTGATACCATACCATATTCTTCTATAATGTCTTTCATCTGAATTATTGATTCCATCGGCCGTGTTAGGGTAACAACCAGATCATCTGCAAATGCCCTTGTTCTGTAATCCTCTTGCCTTATCACTATTCCCTTCAACATACTCAAGTCCCATATTATATTCAACAAGATTTCTAGAGTTAAAATAAACAACAATGGGGATAATGGACAACCTTGTCTTGTACCTTTTTCTATACTGAAATTTGTAGTTAAGCTTCCATTAATGATAATTTGTGCTGTTTGCTCTTGATAGATTGCTGAAACCGCCTGTACAAACTGATCCCCAAAATCCATTTTTTAAAAAGTCTTTAATAGAAAGTTCCAGTTTACTTGATCAAAGGCCTTCTCCGCATCCAAAAACACCAGCACTGCAGAGATCTGTTTATTCTTCTCAAGATATTCCAATAAATCTATAATTTGCCTCACATTATCCTTCATATATCTGCCTTCTATAAATCCTGCTTGATCATGATGAATCACCTCTTGAATAACTGGCATTAATCTGTTGGCTAATACTTTCGCAAAAATTTTTATAGTCCGTATTCAGGAGAGATATTGGTCTAAAATCTTCTGGTTTTATAGAACCTGCTTCCTCTTTCAGTATCAAAGAGACAAAAGCTGCTTTCCATGAAGGGGGTATTTTCCCCCCTTGTTGTATACTACAAAATAAGTCTTTAAGATGTTCAATCATTTCTGCTTGTAGAGTTTTATAATACACCGCAGTTAAACCATCCGTTCCTGGAGCTTTAGCTGTTTTCAGTTGTTTAATAGCAACAATAATCTCCTCAGCTGTTATTGGTAGACTCGTTCTTTCCTTTTGAACACTAGAAATTTTTATAACTCTCTTTTCTTCTAGATATTTATTTATAAATTCATTCTGTATATCATCTTTAGCATATAATTTAGTGTAATAATCTAAGAAGGCTTCTTTGATTAATCTTTGTTGAAATACTTCCTTTCCTCCATACTCAATACTACCAATAGTCTGAGTACTCTGCTGCTTCCTCAGCGTATAAGCCAACCACCTGCCCGGTTTGTTAGCGTTGCAAAATGTATTATGTTTTGCAAATTGTAAATTAGTTGCTGCTTGTTCCGCTGTAAGCATTTGAAATTGATCTTTCAAAAGTTTTATAATTCCTTGTAATTTTTCATCTGCTGGATTTTTTTATAAGCAACTGCTCTTTTTTCCTTATCTCCCCTTCCAGTTCTAATCTTTTTCTTTGTCGATTTGATTTATGTTTAGAATTCATATAAATCAGTACCCCCCGCATATACGCCTTACTCGCATCCCAAACAATTTCAATAGGGGTACCCTTATTCAAGTTCATTTCAAAAAATTCCTTCATTTGTTTTTTAAGTTCATTTACATCCTTTTCATATTTAAACAAGTTTTCATTTACTCTCCACGATCTTCTCTCATTCTTTCCCATTTCTATTTCTATCCATACCAGGCTATGGTCAGATAAAGTCCTCGGAAATATCTTTGTTTTCTTTGTTTTTAAAAGTAAGTCAGCTGTAAGTAGAATAAAGTCGATCCTAGAGAAGGATCTATGTCTACCTGAAAAGAAAGTAAAGTCCAGTTCTTTTGGGTTATGCACTCTCCATATATCTTTCAGTTCCAAATCTTCTTTCATATCAAAAAAGATCTGTGGTAGTCTAACACATGACTTTGCCAAACTCTTTTTATCTTTTTAAAAATCTATTACTCTATTCCAGTCTCCCATAAGTAAAATAGATCTATAATCCCATTGTAATATTTTAGAGTATAATATTTTATAAAAAATTTCTTGTTGCTGATTAGGAGCATAAATTCCAATCACCAAAGTTGGCCCATTATCTGTAAAAAGTTCAATTGCTATATATCTTCCACAATCATCTGCTTCTATGATTTTTGCTGGCAATCTTTTATTTATATAAATCACTACACCATTCTTTTTCTCCAAGTTTGAGGCTATAAAATGTGCTCCTAATCTAGAATTTATCAAGTATTTTTGATCTTGTATTCTAATATGAGTTTCTTGTAAGCAAATAACATCATTATTGAATTGTCTCAAATAATGAAATATCTTTCTTCTTTTCTGTGGTGAGTTCAATCCGTTCACATTCCAAGATAAAAACTTAATTGTCATTTGTAGTGTCCTGAAGCGTTAAGAGCATTTGTTGAAGCTTCTGTTCCAAACTAGCAGTCTTCGGCTTAGCTCCTCCCATGGCTTCGGATTGTGCTTTGCCATTAACTCCCTGCTTATCTTGTGGTGGCTTTGACCTCTGCTGTTGTTGTTTCTCTACCATTTGTTTGTAAGCTGCTCGAGTTATACGCTGGTCTTTAGCATTGTGCAACATCAAATCAAGGTCTGCTGCCACTTCTCTTGTATTTTTAGGTGGTTCACCTATAGGCCCTAAAGGAAGATCCAGCAGCGGTTGATCTAAAAAAAACCCTGTTGCTCCTTGAGTTTCCATTGCCTCCATCTCCATCTGTTTCCGCTGCTCTTCAAACTCTTGTTCTAGTTGCTTCTCTTTCTCACCCTCCTCTATACATAACACTGAAGATGTGCGTGGAGATGTTGTGCCAGCTTTAAGAACATTAAAGTAAATTTCTTCTGCTTTTTCAACATTATTTAATCGATCTCTCTCTCCTTGATACCTCAATATTATGCCAACTGGAGCATCCCATCTGAATGGAATTTGTTGTTTCTTCAATTCAGTCACCAAGAAACCAAAATCTTTTCTATCTCTTAGCATCTTAGGTGGCAATTCTTTGTAGATCCTAACCTCTCTTCCATCCACTTGAATAGTAGAAACAAAAGACTTTTGTAAAATATCATTTCTTATTTTTCTATCTGTAAAATAGATCACCACATCTCTAGGCAATTGCCTTTGCCTTGCCACCCAAGAATTCACTCTATAGATCTTATCAATCTTGCACAAAATCTCCTCAGGATCAACCTTTAACATTACAGCAAGAGCATCAGCACAAACCCTTCTCAAGTCCTCTCTGTTATTTTCTTTTATGCCTCTGAGTCTTACAGCAAACTCCATAAATCTAAATTGCATCATTGTCACTTCGTTTTCAATCCTTTGCGTTTTATTGTCAACATCAGAAATTTTATGATCAGCTTCCTTCATTTTGGATTCCACTTCTGAAGTAAGTTGTTCCACTTTTTTATCAATCTGGACCACGACTTCTGACAATCCAGTCATAACTGTCAATATGTCCCATTTCATCTTGTCATACTTTTCTTGAACCACCTCCTTAAATTCCTGCTGAGATTTTTCAAATTTCTGATCCAAAACTTTATTTTGATCCCTCAGAGCCACAGCAATAAATTCCTTCAAGTCTTTAAACCCAGTCTCTTGTGTTTGGTTCTGTGTCTGAAAGCTTAAAGGCTGCTCTTGTGGCTTATGAGTGGGGGAGCCCCCCCCCCCCTGCCGCTTTAGCTGGCTTTGTCTGCTTTGAAGCCATTCTTCCACGCAGACTGATTCTTTCTAAGAAAGAAGTCCTCCCTCCCTTTCCACCACAAAATCCTTGAAAGATTTCCCCAGCTTTAGTCAAGTCCCAAAGGAGAGGGAACGGATCAAATCACTTTTAAAAGAACTTTTCCCTTTTCTTCTGGCCAGCGCTGTTACTTTTTGTTACTTTGTAACGCATTAGACATTGAAGCAAATCCACTTTCACTTTCAGCTTTCCTTATTGCTAAAGCCAGACACCATTTTAACAAGTTTTTACTTTCTCTCAGTTATTAAATTCATTCACAAGGCTAATCAAAATACTTGCAGTTTAAATTTCGAGTCCAGATTCCACCCTGCTTGTTTTTAGAAAATCTCTTAGTTTTCGCTCGTTGTGCTGGTTGCGTCGTCTGGCTCTGCTAAATGCAGAGTTTCACCCAGAGTCCGGAGCCTCGGCGAGCTGGATAGGGAGCCTCGCCCTGCTTCCTCCCCAGAAACAAAGAAAACAGTCTGGGGACTTCGTAGGGGGCTCTACCTTGTCTCGCCGGCTCTCCTCCCGATTCCTCTGGATCGTGGAGTTTTTCAAGCCGCCTCTCAGCTGTAGAGGCGGCTCTTTACGGGCGGCGGGGCTGGCGGTTTTGAAAGGACCATCTTGCGACGACGACGGCGCCAACCGGAAGACACAGATTTCACCAGCTTTTCTTGTCCGTGCCTCTACTTTACCAAAGTCATTGTTTCTACTCGTTGTCATCTTGACAGTTGAAATTATTCTGCTGATTCATTCTCCATCTGCCCAGTCGCCGACTCAATCTTATCGTGAGTCCTCTGACCCGAAAAGACCAATCTCACTTCTCAAAGTTCTGGTTGTTTTACGGTGTTCCGGCAGATCTCATATACTGACACCATCTGTTTCGATAATCTTCTATTCCCACTGTTTATCAGCTCATCATAGCCTCGGGTCTGCCATTCCAAAATGATAGATGTATTCACGCTGGATCGATAGAGGCATCCGTTCATGTGGCAAGCACTCACCCCTTGTTTCACTGCCCTCTGGACTCCCTCTCTAGTCCGCAATACCCTCCAGGCTTTTGCACCCCTAAGGGTCCCCAAAGCGCGAAAAATCCAGGTTTGAAAAACGGGAATCGATCTCCTTCCACCGTCTCACTATTTATTTATTTATTTATTTATTTATTTATTTATTCGATTTATATGCCGCCCTTCTCCGGAGACTCAGGGCAGCTTACAATGCATTAAGCAATAGCCTTCGTACTTTTGTATATACCTGCTTAGTAGGGCTTTCGGTCCCCCCCTAAGCGGTGTTCTTTTTTATACAAAGTCATCTTATTGCCCCCACAATCCGGGTCCTCATTTTACCTACCTCGAAAGGATGGAAGGCTGAGTCAACCTTGAGCCTGGTGAGATTTGAACTTGCAGTAATTGCAGGCAGCTGGTGCTACTTAACAACACTTTAGTCTGCTGCGCCACCAAGGCTCTACTACAAATCACCAACCGGAAGTCCAGGACGCCGACCTCCTTTCACTCGGCACAGAGCAGTTCATTCCATAGCCTCATGCATTGGGCCTGGTCTACTGGGGTGACAGCCACCGTGGGAATGAGGATGGTGCAGCAACAAAGTTTACTGAACCAGCCTGGTCCGGTGCTAAGGGGGCTGCAGCTGGGACTATTGGGACCAAGTACTCCACTCCAGCAACCAGTCTTCAGGCTGCCTCCAGCAGACCAGATCCCCACCACAGATGGACTGCCTGGCAGCCCAGAGGTGCCAAAAGAGTATCGAGACCTATCAGGAGTCTTTAGTGAGGAAGATTGCAACTTCTTTCCCCCTCATTGTGCAACAGATTGTGAGATCAAATTCATGCTGGGAGCCAAGCTGCCCAAGCCAAAGATATACTCCATGACTCACAAAGAGATGGAAGAACTGAGAAAATACATTGATGCCAACCTAGCACAGGGCTTCATCCAACCCACAAAATCCAGAGTGGCGGACCCAGTACTACTTAAACAAAAAAAGGTGGGGGGGGTGAGGCTTTGCATTAATTTTTGTGGAATTAATGCTGTGTGGGGGGAAAACACCTACCCCTCCCCTTCATGAAGGACATGCTTAGCCAAGGGCAAGGTGTTCATCAAACTGGACTAGAGAGAAGTCTATCATAGCATAAGAATCAGAGAAGGGGATGAATGGAAGACACCTTTAACTGCCCATTTGGCAGCTTTCAATTCAAAGTCATGCCGTTTGGCCTGCAGAAAGCCCCAGCAGTCTTCATGCAATTAATTAATGAAGTGCTGCATGAGCACCTATACAAAGGGGTCCTAGTTTACCTGAATGACATTCTCATATTCAGAGAAACTCTCGAGGAGCATGTAAAGCTAGCACAGCAAGTACTGAAACAACTCCTCGCTGCAAAACTCTACACAAAGCTGTCAAAATGTAAATTCCATCAAACCTCCCTAGATTATCTAGGATACTGAATATCCAGTGGAGAGGAGGAAAAGTGAAAGCCATGCTAGACTGGCAGCCCCCACGCACCCGCAAACCGTTTCAAAGCTTCCTGGAGTTCGCAAACTTCTACAGACAATTTATCCCAGCCTTCACAGAAGTTGCTCTGCCCCTAACAGAACTTAAAAAGGGGGCCTCCTCCTGCTCCTACCCTGTGCCTACGTGTCCAAAAAGCTCACTGAGACCAAAAGAAGATGGGCCATTTTGGAGAAGGAAGCCTATGCAGTCTGCTGGGCTCTCCTCTCCTGGAGGCATTTTCTAAAAGGGGGTAAAATGCCCTTCAAGGTCTGGACTGCTCATAAAAACCTTGAAGCTCTAAAAAAAACCCCAGGAAACTATCTCTCAAACAAATCTGTTGGGCACAGAACTTCAGGCGGTTTAAATTTGAGCTGAAGTACATCCCAGTGGGAAGGAATCTACTAGTTGATGCCCTATCAAGAAAACCCCATTTCGATAGCCTTAGGGAAGAAATTGTCCATGCCATCATTCCCACCTTGCAATCAGCCACACAAGTCACCACCAGGGATCAAACCAGACAACAACCCGACCCCAGCCAGAACAAGCTAACGGCGGCACTGAAAACAGTGCTCCCAGCTGACCCATGGTTCATAGATAATAGGGATATCTTGATCATGAAAGAGGACTGGTTTGGAAGGGGTCGAAACTATATGTCCCCGCTAGCTTGAGGCTGGAAGTACTACAGTGCAGCCACAGTTCAAGGCTGGCCGGCTACTTCAGATTCTTAAAAACCCTGCATTTAGCCAGGAGGCAATTTTGGTGGCCAAAATGAAAGCTGATGTAGAGGACTATGTGAAAAGCTGTGCCACCTATGCTACCATGAAAATGAGACCAGGGAAACCTCCTGGGCTCCTCCAGCAAGTAGCCAGCCCCAGCCAACCTTGGGAGGAAATTGCAATAGACTTTATACTCGAGTTCCCAGAGAGTGGGGAAAATACAGTCATTGGGACAGTAATCAACTTATTTTCAAAGCAAGCCCACTTCACAACCTGTTCCAGATTGCCATTAGAAAAAAACCTGGCAAAGATGTTCATCAAACCGATTTACCAGCTGCATGGAATACCCTGCCGGGTCATCTCAAACCAGGGAGTCCAATTCACAGCTAAGTTTTGGAGACAGTTCCTGAGATCAGCCGGATCCACACAAGGACTTAGCTCGGCTTTCCATCCGAGTACGAACGGAGCTTCAGAATGAGCAAAAGCAATGCTGTAGCAATATATAAAATGCTATGTGGATTACCAACAAGAGAACTGGATGGACCTGCTGCCATTTGCAGAAGTGGCTTACAACAACGCTGTGCACAGCAGCACCGGACTAATCCCTTTCCAGGTCACCAGTGGCATGGACTTTGTACCCATGCCTGAACCGCCCAGAGAACTCCCCTCCTCCATAACCCTGACTGAGTGGATGGAGTCACTGAGGAAGGTCTGGGAGAACAGAAAAAAAGTTCTAGTGGAAGCCGCGAAGGCATATAAAAAACAAGCGGATAAGCACCGATCTCTGCAACCTCCCTTCCATGTGGGAGATCAGGTTTATCTAACAACCAAATACATAAGACTAAATCTGCCTAATAAGAAGCTGGGACCTAAATTTTAGGTCCATTCCCAATAGTGAAAGTAATTAAACTGGTGACAGTTCAACTTAACCTCCCCTGCATTCTACGGAAAATACATCCCATTTTTCACTGCAGTCTGCTGAAGCCAGTCATATGGTCCAGATTAAGACCGCCAGATCAACCACCCCCCAAACCTATGGTGGTGCAAGGGGAAATCCATTTCAAAGTAAAAAAGATTTTAGACTCCAGATTATATAGAGGTTGGTTGCCATATTTAGTATATTGGAAGGGGTACCTTTTGTCTGAAGCTACTTGGGTTAAAAGCTAGGATGTGAAAGCAGACAGGCTAGTAAAACAATTCCATGTTAAATACCCTGATAAACCAAAGGGTTCCCCGGGGAGGGGGAGAGGTGGATAATCTTTTGAATTAATTAACCCCCTGTATCACTCTTGTTGCAGGACACAATCTACTGATGGGGGGGGCAGCCTGTCAGGCCTGGAAGCCATCTTTTGCATTGGGCCTTCAGGCCTGCCATATTTCCTACTGTGGGAAACTGGGAGGGGGGATTGTATGGACCATGAGTGATATATAGTCATAATAACATTCTTTTCTCAGAGAGTCAAGGACATCTTGCCCTGCACCTGGAGGGGTGGAACTGGGAGGCCTCTCCAGTTGGGACAGTGCTTCGATTGGGCCATGTGATGGACTTGTAGGTGCTGGATAGGGTCTTGGACTTTCTGTTGGATGGGGATAACCTGGAAGCTTTCAGATTCAGGTTTTCCCAGATGTGCCAATATGACATTTTTAATAAAATGGAACTTTGAGGAACTTCTAGCCTCAGAGTCTTCTTTTTTGGGGGTGCTACTTGGAACCCTGACAGCTGTAGTAATCCTACTATTCTGCTTTTTTTAGTTGTCAAGCTTTGCTGCAAGGAGTTTTGAAATATCCTGTCTTGAATAGATTTCTGCCTGCAGTATTTGCTTTGGTTATGAATTGAGTCATCTTAATTCATGGATCAATGGATAGTTCGCTTCCTCATTCAATAAATTCTTTATCTCTTTAAGTGCTGGCATCTGCTGTAGGCTATTAAGAAAGACTGGGGGCTGCTTTCTGCTTCTAGAAACATATTTCTTCATTTCTCCTTCAGGGAAATATAATAATCTTCCCTTTTAAAATATTTCCCAAAATATTTCATTCTTTGGAGGGGGGTTTCCCACAGTTCCCCCCCCCCTTTGCCATTATAAGTGAAATAATGGGAAATATAATATTCTGCCTTTTTATTATTTGCCAAAATATTTCATTCTTCTGTGGGAAAGGCTTCCTACAGATCCATGTTTTGGACTGTATTTATGAAAGTGCTGTGGGTTCTAGGTGTTGCACAACAACCTCCTCTCTGTAAGTCCTGAAAGTGGTGGACCCATAAGTTTGCCTTTAATATGTTGGTAAGTTTGTCCCTGTTAGTCAGAGGTTTATGAGATCTATTATCCTGGCTGTTTCAATCTTTGTGAATTTGGTTAAGTGAGATGTGCTGCAGAGCAATGTGGTCATAGATTCTTGGGATCTAATTCCAGATCTATGAATATGAACAGGGCTGTGACATCTTTATCAGTTCATATCCAATTTATCTTCTCCCCTTTTCTGCTAAGACAGTTCATGACATGCACACTGATAAATTTTTCACTACTACTGTATTGTTGTTTATGCAAAGATATCTCTTGGCTTACTAAATATTATCATGTAAGCTTCACTCACAAGGACTGCATTTTTTTTTTTTTTTAAAAAGTATGTACCTAAGAATTCAAGCAACAAAATCTAGCACTTGTGGCAATAAAAACTAGCATAGGATCTTCCTCAAGGAAACTCTCTTACTGATGACACTGTCTTTCTCTAATTGTTTCTACCCATACTAACCAGTCTGGCAGGTTACTCCAGGTACCATCAGCTATGGAGTGTCAGCTAGTGGGTCTCAGAAGAAGTGCCTTTTCTGCTATGGCATCTGCCCTTTGGAATATCATCCCTCCTGAAATTAGATTGACCCTACTCTGTTGGCTTTTCATAATGCCTTGAAAACTTGGCCTAAGGGTATAAGTATGGGATAGAGGCCATCTCCTGGTTGTATGGATGATTAGATTATACCTGACTGCTTTGTGTTTTATTTTTACTTGCTTTTTTACAATTTGTTTTATTGTAAACTGCCCACAGACACATAAAAGTAATATGGGCAGCTATATAAATCACATACATACATACATACATACATACATACATACATACATATATACATATATACATACATACATACATACATACATACATACCATAATGCATACATATATATGATCAGAATTGCCTCTAATGTTATTGCCTTTAATTGATTTGTTTTAAATGCAATGTTAAATAATTTAAATTGGAGGTATACAGTACATGTACTTAAGAGTACATTTTTTGAAATTAATAAATCAGTTCCTACTGATTTGTATGAATTTCCTCCTTGCACAATAAAGTATAGATCTAATGACGTGTGATTACAATTAATCAGTGTTAGTAACTTAGGTAAATTTTGGGTATCTGAGGATTTTGTAACATTTGTCTATTTGTAACATTGTCTATTTATTTTTAGACCCTGACCTTGAATAATTCAAAGCAGCATCTGTGAGCCTTAAAATCATTTTCTGCTTGGCTTGGTTTTGTACCTTCTCCATCTGTTCATATGTTTTTCTTGCTCTCAGTTTTCTTGCTGCTGTTGTTAAAATTACTAACAGGGATGGTTGTTCTTAATAATAATTTGAAACTATTGTTTAGATTGTACTATTGTACTCCCTAGTTATTTTTTTCATGATATTGAATGAAAATTGAAAACAGTTAAATAAAGAGGACTGGAAATAATGGGATAAATTGCTATATTACATAATCAGTTTGGTAAATTGGAGACTGATGGTGATGATGATGTTATCCATTCAGTTGTGTCCAAGTCTTGGTGATTCTATGGGCCAACTCTCTCCATATCTTCCAATTTTGCACTACTTTGATTTGTTCTATGTTCTACCTGGTTTCAGCTTTGATGGTGTTCATAGTACAGGTAATCCCTGGGTTACGAGCATTCCCTTAGCAAACATTCAAAGTTACTTGATAAGCTCCCAGTAGCATTTATGAACAAGATCTGAAACTATGAATCTTGCAGCACGACGAATGTTGCAGAGTCTCTGTGGTTGTTTGTAAGGGCAAACAATCGCAGAGGCTCTGCAACATTCGTCCTGCATATTGCCAGCCGAAACGGAGCTTCTGAAGGGCGCATCTGCCCCCAGAAGCTCCATTGTGGCCGGCACTGTGCAGGGCGAGACCTCTGGAAACCCAAACTGAGCGTCGGAGGGGCACATGTGGCTGAGAGGCTGGAGAGGAAACTGTTTGCTAGATCTTCACAAGGTAAGTGACCCGACACAACAGGTTGGACAGGGAGGAAAGCAATTGTGGGGAGCATGAGGTATTTCAGTGGGTCGGGGAGGCCTTAGGCAGGTGGCCTGTTCCATCACTAGCCCCCCCTCCCCCATGGCCTTCCCCATCCTGAAATACCTTGTGTGCACTTAATGAGCCTTGCATTCAATTAGCAAATGTATGGGCGAAAGGAGAGAGTGATCCCTTTCAAGGTACGAGATTCATTCCCACGAATTCCCAGGTTATGAATGGAATGGGCAGGCTCCGTTACATTTGAAACTCGAGGACTACCTGTATGTGTTCTTTGGCAGCCTAGTTTCCTTCCAAGCATAATTGTTTTCTCCACTGAATTGCCCCACATGAAGTAAGTGCAGAACAGAATAACAGACTTGGAAGGGACCTTGGAGGTTTTCTAGTCCGAACCCCAATCCTATACCATTTCAGACAAATGACTGTCCAGTCTTCTTAAAAGCCTCTAGTGATGGAACACCCACAACTTCCTGCATGACATGGCCAAACTATTTATGCTTTCAGAAGTGGGTAACCATTTTCTTTATCCATGAATGCTAGATTTCATTTCACAAATAATATATAAATAAAATAAAATATGTAAATATTATCAACTACCACATTTTATTTATTATGAACTTCAAGACTCTATGAATAAAATAACGGTAGCTGGCTGAGTTTTTGAATTTTTTAATATTTCTTCCTGTTCTTTCCTTTGAATAAGATTTTGCCTAAAAGAGAAATTATCCACTCGATTCTGGGCTTTTTTCTTTTCTAACAGCTAGCAAGCTCTTCCTGCTAGGTGGGAGACCTATATAGATCTATTTCTAGCTCGTTTGCTTTCATCAGTAGGCCACACCCATATCTTAGGTCTCCCACCTAGCAGGAAGAGCTTGCTAGCTGTTAGAAAAGAAAAAAGCCCAGAATCGAGTGGATGTGATTCTACTGAGCTGGTGCTGCAGAAAAACCTTGCTTACGTAGGGAAAACCTGGCTAGAGGAAAAACACACATAAACCCTACAAAGAAGTAATTATACCTTTACAGGGAGGATACATAATGTAAGGTCTGGCTATACTCTTAAGCTCTCAGTGAACCAAAAAGAAAGACTTAAACGGAGGCTTGAATAAGAATCAACATTTAATCTTTGATCAAAGACAAAAGGCTGGTAAAACCATTCCAAACACATACAAAGAGATATGTATATGGGAGGGTTCACATCTTCAGAGAAGATGTAACCACTTTTATACCTTTAAAGCACCAGTTAGGTCCCCAACTCTGGCCCCTTAAGTTATGTTTGTGTATTCTTTGTTGCCCTGCAAAGGAATCTAAACTTCCAATTAGTCTTATCTTAAGCATTTCTTTGTTTACTTAATTGGCTACTTAGCCCCTGGCTCTGGAAGACCAGATCTTATCCAGATTAGGCATAAATTAGGACTGAGGTATAGTTTATTCCTTTGTTGATGGCTAGTTTCAACTGAGATACGTACCATGCTTTTAGATTGATATGAGTTCAGGTCAAATGGCAGGGACATACGTTTGACAAATACCAGATACATTTCAGAGATACATACATTTTCCTAATGACAATATGTTTGTAACAGGAGATACAAATAGAAAGGAATAATATATGTGATAACAAAAAGCACAATATATATGTTACAGGAACCTAATGATTACAGAATAACAAACTTTTACTAAATCTAGTATATCAGTATTTTATATTCTATCTTTATTATTGTTTCCCTACACTAAGATATGGGTGTGGCCTACTGATGAAAGCAAACGAGCTAGAAATATTGCCTCATTTGACTAAATAACTCTTTCTTTAGAGTTATTTATTATATATGCAAATGGACAAGAAGACAAATATAATAATCTCCTCAGCAATATTCTACTGTAACAGTACAGCATATAATATTATTGTTAAACTTACCATTTATTCTTCTGACACTAGGACTGAAAAGTTTATGGTTTATGGATTTGTTTATAGAAAAGAGAAGGAATGAAGAAATAAATGTAACTTTAGAAAAGGTGAAGAGTTGCTAAATTTGACATACTTATGATGAAGGTTGAAAGTTACTGTTTATATATTAATTTTTTATTCTCTTCTGTTATTTCTATTTTTCTTTTTACACACACACATTCATACACAGTATGTTCCAAGTTTATAAATTAGAGAGTTGCCATGGCTGTAAATTAGCTATGATTCAAGAAGCAATTGGTCTCCAATAAACCAATAGACTCAATAGACTGTCCTTACTTTACCTTAATTTCAAACAGGGATGAAATCCAGCAGGTTCTGACAGGTTCTAGAGAACCAGTAGCAGAAATTTTGAGTAGTTTGGAGAACCAGCAAATGCCACCTCTGGCTGGCCCCAGAGAGGGGTGGGAATGGAGATTTTACAATATCCTTCCCCCAGGAGTGGGGAGGGAATGGGGATTTGGCAGTATCCTTCCCCTGGAGTGGGGAGGGAATGGGGATTTAGCAGTATCCTTCCCCTGCTTGGCTGCGATTCAAAGGCCTTTGCCTAGCAGCCTGCCTCGGCTCGAGGGGATCCTTGCCGGGCGCACCAGTCACGCTAATAGCCGGATGGCTAGCAACCTTTCAGGCCGGCCCTCTCCTCCTCTGGATGCCTCGGGGCCGTTTTACTTGTCTACTGACTATAAGTTTACCTCAGAATTTTGCTGTTGGAGCGATTTCAAAATGGCAGCCGCCATGCAATCTGAGGCTTCTGATCGCCAGAAGGTTTTCGGACGGCGCAGGCACATTAGCGATCTCCTAGAGGGTTCATCTGCCTTGCCTCCCCCACCTAAGAGAGCTCGAGGGAAGAACCCTGCCTCTGGCTGCCCCCATCTCCTCTTCCTCTAAAGAGGATCAAAGGAGACATAAGGCAATAGAAAAAGCCTTCCTTAAGCCTTCCTCCCATAGACCCAGACAGCCTCCTTGTATTCCAGACCCTTCCGGATCCTGATACCTCATTACAACAGCGGGCTCCAGCTCCACCACCTGCCTCTGACCCAGCTCCAGCTCAGACGCTTCTACCTCCCCCCATGGCTAAGGCCTTGGAAGCCATCATAACCTGGGCAATCAAGCAGAGCCTAGCTCAGTGTCTTCCGCCAGCCACTGTACATGCCTCCCCTGGCGCCCCTCAACAGGTGCAACCCAGGGAACTGGAGGATTGACTTTCTGAACAAGATCAGGCAGATTACCAATTTTCAGCCGATCAGACTTCTGGTTCTGAGGTAGACGAACTCCTTCATCAGGCCTGGTCTGATGACGGTTTGTGTCCAGACCAGCCTTCGTTCATCGGCCTTTTCAGGCCCCATCTCTTCCGTTCACTTCTGTTCAAGGCTATCGCCACTTCCCGCTTGGGAGAACCTCCTATACCAGCTGCCACCTCCTCGTTGACCAATCCAGCAACGGCCATGTTTGCAGAACCTACTGTAGATCCCGAAACCATTCCAGCCCCAAAGCTGTTTACTGATGTTCTCCAGCACCAATGGTCCCTCCCGGGAGCGGGTCCCAGTCCCAATGGACTGGACAAACACCTTTACAATTCGACCCCTTCTCTGTCGGACCTTCTCCAACCTCCTGCTGTGGATCCTCCATCGTGGCCCTCACCAACAATTCCCATCCTACGAGTCCTACTGAGGATTCACTCTGCCCGGAGGACAAGTGAGCTCCTTAAGGGCCATCTAGCTACTGCCTGGTCCATCAGGGTGTCCACATCGGCTTCGTTTTTCAACAGGGCGGCCCTACTCTGGCTGAAACAACTCCAGGCTCGCCTCCCTCTATCTGACACTAGTCTCACCAAGACCTAAATAAAATTTCGGCGGCTATGGAATATTCGGCCGATGCAATGCTCAATGCCACTCGATTCTCTGCATGATCTCTCGGTTCCAACGTGGCCTCTTGCTGGCTCCTGTGGCTCCGCAATTGGCAAGCAGATATGCATAATAAATGGCAACTTTCTTCCACTCCGTATTCCACTGGCAACCTCTTCAGTCCTTCGTTGGATCCTCTCCTCATCGAGGTGAGGGATAGACGTAAGGTCCTACCTCCAGCCTCCAGACACGGTGACTCTCGGTATTCGACTCCAGCACGGTACCAGTCCTTTCGATCCTCTGATTCACAGCTATTCCAGCCTCGGTTTCAACGGCCCTTCACGTCCAGACCTCTCCAGGAATCTTGGGTTAGGCAAAGCACCAGGTTTCCTCCCAAGCATTTCCCACATGGGGGGCGGGGCTGTTCCTATAGAAGACTCAAATAATTTTCCCCCCTCTCCTCCCATAGGTGGTCACTTGTCCCTTTTTTTCCACTCAAATGGGAATCCTCTACTGAGGATTCCTGGGTCTTGCGCGCCATCTCCTCTGGCCTTACCTTAGAATTCCTTTCCCTTCCTCCTTCTCATTTCATCTCATGCCTGGCATCGCATGATAGAACCAAAAGGGGACTAGTTTCGGCGGCCATTGAACTCCAGATCAAGGCCATTCAGCCCGTTTCCCTTTCCCAACGGGGCCAGGGGTTCTATTCCTGCCTTTTCATTGTCAAGAAGGCTTCAGGCAGGTGGCGTGCCATATTAGATCTCAAATCCTTGAACCGGTATATAATCTATCGCCGGTTCAAGATGCAGTCCCTTTCTTCCATTCTTGAATCTATCCGCCCAGGGGATTTCCTTTCATCCATAGACCTAACGGAGGCTTATCTCCATATGCCCATATTGCCCGACCATTGTAAATTCCTCCGTTTCTGTTTCCTGGGACAACATTACCAATATAAGGCCCTCCCCTTTGGCCTTTCCTCGGCCCCTAGGGTGTTTACGAAGATTATGGCCGCTCTTATGCATCATCTCCGTTCTCACTCTATCCGAATTCAATTTTATTTAGATGACATTCTAATTCTTTCATCTTCCCTTTCTGAGGCACATAGGGACCTCTCCACAGTACTATCATCATTACAGAACCACGGGTTCTCTATTAATTGGCCCTAGAGCCATCTTTTTCCTTCCACCCATATTTTGCATTTGGGGCCCTTATTGACACGGAATCATCCATGGTTTCCCTGTCACCCGACTGTCAGGTTAGCCTGAGTTCCTTAGCACACAAATGCCTGTCCACTGGTACAGCGACAGTCCTCGAACTGTCCCGATTATTGGACAAGATGGTGTCTACCTTTGGCATCACGCCGTGGTCTCGCTTACATAGCAAGGAGCTTCAGTGGCTCCTACTGCCCTTCCCAAGGGCCAGACATGACACCTCTCTCGTCCGTCTGCAACTGCCAAACGAGGTGCTTCAATCCTTCTGGTGGTGGACCTCGACTGCCATAGCTCGGGGCTTTTCTTACAGGGAACCTCCTCAACTCCAACTCATCACTGATGCCAGCCTTATGGGGTGAGGTGCCCACCTACTCCATCACATGGCCCAGGGTCAATGATCCACACAGGAGCGCCTCCTCAATATCAACTTGCTGGAGTTGAGGGCCGTCCACCAGGCACTCTCCCACTTTCAGGATCAAGTAGCGGGGAAGGACATTCTGGTCCTTACGAACAATAACACCGCCAAGGCCCATATCAACAAGCTGGGGGGCACACACTCCCAGGCCCTCATGGCAGAGATCCTTCTTCTGGGACGATGGGACAAAACACACCTGAATTCCATCAAGGCGGATCACATTTTGGGCTCTGCAAACATCCAAGCAGATGCCCTCAGCCGGAACCTGGTGGATCGGGGGAATGGGCCATATCACCGGACCTATTTTGGGAGATAATGGACAGGTTCGAATATCCTTCGGTGGACCTCTTCGCTTCCTCCCTCAACCATCAGGTTCCCAGATACTTCACCAGGTACCCGGAACCTGGAGCCAAAAACACGAACACCCTCCGCAGCAGGTGGCCAGCCAGTCTGCTGTATGCCTTTCCTCCCCTTCCGGTGATCCCCAGGGTGATCCGGAAACTTCTGGATGAGGGGGCGGAGCTTATCCTCCTGGCCCCTTACTGGCCCAGACTTAATGTCCCTGTCTGTGGCGCTACCCTGGCACATCCCGGCCTCCAAGGTGGTCCTGTCTCAGGGAGCCCTGCACCATCCAGACCCCCAGTGGCTGCGCTTGACTGCCTGGCGGTTGAGCGGCTCATCTTAAATGCGGCTCATCTTCCATCAGATGTCATTTCCACCATTCAAGCATCACGCCGACCGTCTACAACCTGCATCTATGATTCCACTTGGTGTTCCTTCTCCTCATGGTGCCCCAAGTCCTCTGTCTCGCCAACTTCGGCCACCATCACTCACTTCTTATCCTTCCTCCAAGATAGCCTTGGGAAGGGCCTGGCTCCAAATACCCTTCAGCGTCAGGTGGCCGCCTTCGCTTCAGTCCTGGCGTGCAGGTCTACTGACTTCCTTTCCAGACATCCCATCATCCGGAGTTTCCTCCGGGGAGCCACCAACTTTCACCCTCCGGTTGTGCATTGCTTCCCTACCTGGGATCTCAACAAGGTCCTCAAGGCTCTCACGGTTCCTCCATTCGAACCTCTGTGCCAGGTTTCTCTTTGCTTGCTGTCCTTTAAGGTCTCTTTTCTAGTTGCGATCACGTCAGCTTGTCGCATTTCAGAATTGGCTGCCCTCTCTATCCGAGCGGATCTCTGTATCTTTCACAACAACAGGGTCGTTCTCCGCATCGACTCTTCCTTTCTCCCTAAGGTAATTCCACCTTCCACCGAGCTCAGGAGCTCGTTCTCCCAAACTTTTGTCCCCATCTGTCTCATTGGCTGGCACACCTTGGACATGCATCAAGCCCTACGGATCTATATCTCCCGGACAGCTCCTACCGCTCTCTTCATCACCTTTCTGCCGGCATCCATCGGTTCCCGAGTCCCAGGTCCCACCTTGGGTAGGTGGATCAGAGCTACTATTGCCATGGCCTACCAACAATTGGGTATTCCAGTGCCCCACCACATCACGGTGTACTCAACCAGAAGTGCATCCACTTCGGCGGCCTGGTCCACCCAAGCATCTCTGGAGGAAGTCTGCAGGGCCGCCACATGGACCAGCCTCAGCCTGTTCATACGACACTATAAGGTGGACTCCTTTGCATCAGTGGATGCGGCCTTTGGCCGATGGGTCCTTCAGGCAGTTCATCATTCCTGACAACAGCCGGATCCGGACTTCCCCCTCCCTGGGGACCTGGAGCTTTGGTATGTCCCCAGTCTGACTGCCGTTTCCCTCCTATCAGGAGAATGGACGTTGGTCTTACCTGATATGTCCTTTCTCTGTCAGGAGGAAATTGTAGTCAGCCCCACCCAGCTGAGTCCTATCCGGGCTTTGGGCAGGGAGAGGTGGTTTACTAATTCTTTATAATTCCAGGAAGACACATCACCTGAGTCTGCGCTTTCATCCTTGCCGAACAACTAGAGAAGGCCAGGAGGGCGGAGCCAATTTGATTGGCAGACTCGGTCCTATGCATTAGACAGAGCATCTCCCCAGTCTGACTGCCAGTTCCTCCTGATAGAGAAAGGACATATCAGGTAAGACCAACATCCATTCTGTTCTTTATATAATAATCAGATTTGACATAATTGTTATATATTCTTCTTTGAGTGTTTTAAAAAATCATAATGTATAGTAGACAGGTAAGGTATTGAAAATAAATTGGTCCCTGTTTTTTGGAAGTTTGAAGAATTCTTAATGGTTTTTCCCCTTTAGATTAGAAATTAGTTATAGTAAAGCTGATGTAACGTATTACATAAGAATTTGTTCTAACAAAGCTAATAGAACAAAATGTTCTTTTAGGTGTTTCCCTAAAAACACTGCATATTCTTGGATAACTTGGAATCTCCCATGAGTAATGAAGAGAGCACACAATCCTGGGAGGCACCTATGCTGATTCAACAGGTATTCAATGTGATTTTACCTAGATGAGTCGGTTTAGAGAGAAGAACTACTGGAATGATGGTATTGAATGTTGAGTTGAAATCTACCAAAATTGATCCTTGCCTAGGTCCTTAGGGATTCAAGATGTTGTAAGATGTAGACTTATGCAAGGGTCCTCTTTGTAGACTTTAGTTCAGCATTCAATACCATCATACAGGACATTCTTCTAACTAAACTAAATCAACGAGCAGTACCTGAACACACTTGTAAATGGATCACAAGCTTCCTAACAGACAGGAAGCAGCAGGTGAAGCTAGGCAAAATCATATCAGATACCTGTACAATTAGCACAGGGGCCCCACAAGGCTGTGTGCTCTTTCCACTTCTCTTCTCTCGATATACCAATGACTGCATCTCAAACGATCCATCTATTAAACTACTGAAGTTTTCAGATGATACAACAGTGATTGGTCTCATTCAAGACAACGATGAATCCACATACAGACGGGAGGTTGAATAACTAGCCTCATATTGTGACCGGAACAATCTGGAACAGAACACATTCAAATCTGTAGAAATGGTGGTAGACTTTAGGAGAAACCCTCCCATACTACCTCCTCTTACAATACTAGACAACACAGTATCAACCGTAGAAAACTTCAAATTTCTAGGTTTATTTATTTAGTTAGTTAGTTAGTTTGTCAAACATGTACGAGATAACAGGTATAGGTATAAACATGGATATGAACACAGGAATTGGATACAAATAAATGGGGACAGTAGGACAGGGATAGAAGGCATGCTGGTGCACTTATGCACGCCCCTTAGAGACCTCTTAGGAATGAGGTGAGGTTAAAAGTAGACAGTTTAAGGTTAAAGTTATGGGGGTTTGAGGATGTAACAACAGAGTCAGGTAGTGAATTCCAGGCATTGACCACTCTGTTGCTGAAGTCGTATTTTCTGCAATCGAGTTTGGAGCAGTTTATCTTGAGTTCGTATCTATTGTGTGCTCATGTATTATTGCGGTTGAAGCTGAAGTAGTCATTGACAGTAGGATGTTGTAGTGGATAATTTTGTGTACTACGCTTAGGTCAGACCGTAGGAGGCATAGTTCTAGGTTGTCCAAAGCCAAAATGTCAAGCCTGGTGACATAAGGTATTCTGTTGTGAGCAGAGGAGTGGAGTACTCTTCTCGTGAAATACCTCTGGACTCGCTCAATTGTCTGATATACAGTGCAGATTACAGGCAGACAAGCTGTACTCAAGAATTGGTCTAGCAAAGGTTTTGTATGCCATAGTTTGCAGTACACTGTTACCGGAGAAGAAGCTTCACAAGATTAGGTTAACAACTCTTAATGCCTTTTTGGCAATGCTGTTACAGTGAGCTCTGGCACTTAGATCATTTGAGATGAGTACTCCTAGGTCCTTGACAGGGTGAGGGTCATCTATGAGGTTGTATCTGCCCATCTTGTATTTGGTGTTCTGATTTTTTTTTGCCAATGTATAAGACAGAGCATTTGTTTTTTGATATTTGGAGTTGCCAATTGTTTGACCATCTGACACATAGTCAAGGTTGCTTTGTAGGGCAGCAGCATTGTCGATGGTGTTAAATAGTTTTATGTCATCAGTGAAGAGGATGCAGCTGTTTATAATTTGATCGCAGAGATCATTTATGTAAAGTATGAAGAGTGTAGGTCCTAAAACGCTGCCTTGGGGGACACCGCTGTTAACTGGTGCAGGGTTTGATAGGGCACTCCCTATTTTGACTAATTGTTGCCTGTTTGACAGGAACACAGCTATCCACTTATGCAGAAGTCTATGTAAATTGCATCTATTGCTTTACCCTGGTCGAGTTCTGTAGCCCAAATGTTTTTGCAGTGTAGGAGTTGCAGATTACAGACAAATTTTTCCTGAAAACAAACTGTTTGTTAGAGGGTAGGTTGTTTGTCTCTAAGTGGAGGGTAATGGACTGGTTTATGATTGATCCCAACACTTTGCAGGTGACACAACACAGTGAGATTGGTCTGTAATTTTCAACTAGGCTGGGGTCTCCCTTTTTGAAGACAGGGATGACCATGGCTAATGACCATAGGTTGGGCAAGGAGCTGGTTCTGAAAGATATAGATTGTGCTTAGAGGTTCTGCTATGGCAGTGGAAAGCTTTTTTTAAGAAGTAGGTACATAATCGATCAGGGCCAATAGTTAGAGATGGTTTTAGGTTGTGTATTGTCTTTTCAACATTATCTTCTGTAAAATCGATATGTATCAGATCATTGCAATTAGTTGTGGTATGACTAGGAAATGTGGGGCATGAGCCATTGCTGTTAACAAAGACTGAACTGAAGAACGTGTTGAAGAGGTTGGCCTTAACAGCTTCATCATTACAGTCTTTCCCATTAGGCCCTTTTAGGAGTGGGATGGTTTTTGCATCTTTAAGTTTGGTATTTACGAAATTATAGAAGGCACCGGCGAATTTTTTGTATAACAGGTTTTCCTCTTGCTTGCAATGGTAATTGGTGCATTCTGCCTTTATCTGGTGGCATAAGGTTTTGTAGCAGCTTTTAAAGTTAGCTATGTAGCCAGTTTTGTTTTTTCGCCAAAGAGATTTTTTTTTTTTTTTTACTGAAGCTTCCTTATTGTTATGGATAATTTGTTTTTTCTGGTTTTGGGAGTTACTAATGGTACGTATAGTTTAATGACTCTTTTGACTTTGAGCAAAAAAGTGTTATAATGGTCTTCAGCAGTATTACAGCCAGTGAACAGAATGTGCCAATCAAGAGATGAGAGGTCAGCAGGTATGAGATCATTGTTTGTTTTTTTTTAATTATAATTTGGGGTCCCATCATTATGATCCTCTTTGTAAGGACGTAAATTGAGACAAAAGTCAATCATGCTGTGGTCACTGTTGGAAAAGGGTTTTTTTATTTGTAGACCATAAATTGAGTTTAAACCCGGGTTCACTACTCTGCCTTCTGGATTGGCTTTACTCCACCTGTGCCCCTTGACTGTTTTGGAGAGTGGACATCTATGATGTGGGCTCTGAGGGAATCCGGTCTTCTACTGCTGTCTCCCTACCAGAGAGGACAGACTATTGAACTCTCCATAGCCACTTCCATCTTGGCTAGCCATCGTGAGAGGATGGCTTGGATGGGCACCCTCTGAGTTTGTCGAAATGGCATGAGACTCCTCCCACTGTCATGAGAGGACAGTGGAGTCCAGTTTACCCACTTTCAAGTTTGCCTGCCTCTCCGTTTCCAGGACTTTTCAGACCACTCTATGGGACCCTGGCCAGATGTCATCTTTACCTTTTCCGGTCTTTGGATGCACTCAGCGGCCGAACTTCTTGCATTGCGAAACTCCCCCCTCTCACAGATCTGGCCCTCCACGTTATCGAGGGCCTACCTTGATGACAGGTTTTGGAACCCAGAGAGGTGGTATGCTGCAAAGAGGGGGTTGAGGGGTTTTTTATGCAAAATTTTAGCAAAACTTTTAAGGGGTTCCGGGGGGGAGGGTTGGATTAGAACTAGGGTTGTGGGTGTGGGGGGATAACCCACCGAGGAGAGGGCCAGGTCCGCTGAGGGGTGCGGCATGGGGGGTGGGGGACCCGGGGTCAAGGAGGGGTTAGAGCTTGTCCCAATGATGGATTTTCCATCAGTACTGTGGGTGGGAGGGGCAGATATGGAGGAAGCAGGGGGCCATATAATGTGGGAGCGCGTGCTCGCTGTCTTCGAGCGGTGGTGCACTCCAGCCCCCAATGCTCTACTCATTCCCCAGGTTGCACAGAGCCTCAGGGCCCGGGCTTTTGGCTGATGTTGTGCAATGCCAGGTCTGTGGTAAATAAAGCCCCCCTCATTTGAGATCTTGTTCAGGAGGGGGGAGCGGACCTGGCGGGTATTACAGAGACCTGGTTGGGCAGGGGGGGTCCAACCAGGAGGGGGGTCCCCCTTGTTGAAATGTGCCCACCAGGTTTCCGTGCATTTCATCAGCCGAGGTCACAGGGGAGGGGCGGGGGGTGGCAGTCATTATTAAAGAAGATCTTAGGCCGAGGGAGGCCACTGTTCCTCAGACTGCCGGATGTGAGTCCCTCCTTGTGAAGTGGGGTCATGGGGTACAGATGGGATTGCTGATCACGTACCTGGCTCCCTGCCACGTGGCGGCAGCCCTGCCCAAACTACTCAACATTATAGCCACAGTGGCAGTTGATACCCCCAGGCTTATGGTCATGGGGGATTTTAACTTGCCATCCATAGGTGAGATGTCTGAGGTGGCTCGGGAGTTCATGGCTTTCATGATGGCTATGGACCTGACCCAGCTAGTTCATGGCCCTACTCACATGGGGGGAAACATGCTGGACCTGGTTTTTGTCTCTGAACAGTGGCTGAGTGATCTCGAGATAGGGGATATAGCGATTGAGCCCTTGTCACGGTCAGATCGCTCCCTCCTGCGCCTTGACCTTTGCACTGCCACACCCCGCCACAGGGAGGCGGAACAGATGAGATGGTTCTGCCCCAGGCATCTGATGGAGCCTGATAGGTTCCAGATGGAGCTTGGGCCATTCCCTGAGGCTCTGGCTCACGCCTCGACTGGAGACCTAGTGGCCGTCTGGGATAGGGTGGCTGCTGGAGCTTTGGATCAGGTCATGCCTTTGCGGCCTCTGACCTGGCGCCGGTCTCATCTGGCTCCTTGGTTTACTGAGGAGCTGAGGGAGATGAAGCACCAGAAAAGATGCCTGGAGAGCAGTTGGAGGGCCAGCCTTTCCTAATCCGACCGAACACTGGTAAGATCTCATATTAAGACTTACCTAGTGGCGATAAAAGCGGCAAAATGTAATTATTTTGCCACTCTTGTTGCATCATCAGATAATCGCCCAGCCGCCCTGTTTAGGGTGACCCACTCCTTGCTCCATCAGGGAGCGCGGGAGGACCCCTTGGAGGGTAGAGCCGAGGATTTTGTACAGTATCTGTATGACAAAATCACTCAGATTCGGGAAGACTTGGACTCTGACTGGGTAGATTCGGGGGGGGAGTGGAGGCAGGTCTTGAGAATGTTATCTGGGAAGAGTTTGACCCTGTGACTACAGATGATGTGGACAGGATTCTGGGTAGACTGAATGCAGCGACATGTTTGTTGGACCTGGTTGTTGTTGGCTTCTCGGGAGGTGACACGAGGCTGGCTCCAGGGGATTATAAATGCTTCGTTGAGTGAGGGTGACTTTCCTGCCGCCTTGAAAGAGGCGGTGGTGGAGAACTTCCTGTGACGTCACAGCAGCCGGAGTGTTGGTGACCACCTTTAAAGCGCTCCATGGCTTAGGGCCGAGGTACTTACGAGACCGCCTTCTGCCACCAATAGCCTCCCACCGGCCAGTACGCTCGCACAGAGTGGGCCTCCTCAGGGTGCCGTCCGCCAGACAATGTCGGCTGGCGACCCCCAGGGGGAGAGCCTTCTCTGTGACGGCGCCCACCCTCTGGAACAACCTTCCCCCAGAGTTACGTACAATAACAGACCTCCGGATTTTTCGTCGGGCCCTGAAAACCTATTTATTTCAACTAGCTGGGCTGGCTTGAGTTTAATTTTAAATTGATTTTAAATGGGTTGTTTTAATTTACGGCCAGAATATTTAATTATTTTAATATTGTTTTTAAATTTTGTATGCTCTGTTTTTACTTTGGCTGTGCACCGCCCTGAGTCCTTTTTGGAGAAGGGCGGTATAGAAATTTAAATAAATAAATAAATAAATAAATAAATAAATAAATAAATAAATAAATAAATAAATAAAAAATAAAAAATAAAAAATAAATAAATAAATAAATAAATAAATAAATAAATAATAGGCGGTGAAACCATTTGGTGTTGTATGATTGCCTGGAAAGACTTTTTAGGAATATCCAAAATGGCTACCACGACTACTACCTTGAAGAAGAAGGCAATCACGACCTCTTCAGCCTCATCTCCAGCCACCACCTCTGTGACGCTACGAAGATCATCTGAAGACGTGGCTATTCCGGGAAAAGCATCGACGCAAGATATTCTCCAGTCTATACAGGAGACGTTGATTAAAAATCAAGATTCAACGTCAAAGACCTTGGAAGAGCTGAAGAGGAATGTCGAAACATTAACTACTGAGACAAGGTTGTTTCATGCAAAGTTTGAGGAGGTCCAATATACTTTGACTAATCACGAGGAACGGATTCAAGCTTCCGAGATAAAGACCGAGAAGGTGACCTGTAGGATGGAGCGGCTCGAACTCTGGCAAGCCTTGGCTAATAAAAAAATTGAGGAAGAGATTATCTTCCTCGAAATGGAAAGATCTGGCTATTTCTTATGGTTTCAGAATGTCCCTGAAGAGAAAGGTGAGCGCTTGGATGTACTAATGGGAGAGATCATTGCAGGAATTACTAGAAGAGATTTTGCAGAAGTTTCAAGAGATATTGATGATGTGTACCGAGTATATACAAGTTATGCTCAGCGCAACAAGCTCCCTAAAGAGATCCATGTTCGATTTACAAGAACAGCACTAAGGGATGAAGTGTTTCAGAAAACGAGGGACCAAGCTTTTACCTACAAAGATAACCGACTAACAGTATTGCCCCAGCTCCCAAGACGAGTACGAGACATTCGGAGGAAATATGACTTTTTGACAACATGGCTGAGGAAACAAGGAATACGTTATCATTGGCTTCTACCAGAAGGCCTGACGTTTACCTGGCAAGAGCAGAGGACTTCGCGGAGCCCTCTATCAATTTTAGTGACCAAGAGAGTGAAGGTGGTAACCTAGGTAAGAGCCAAGAAGAGGTAGCCCAGGAAACAACAGCCACAGAGCATATTGGACATGACAAAGACACAGCCCAATCTGGAGAAGAAAGAGGAACAAATTTCCAAATCGAGACCAGATCCCAGAAACTCAAGAATGCAGGTAAGTAGAGGTATGGACATCCATACCTCTACTTACCTCGACCTGTTTTCCATTAACATCAATGGCCTGAATGCTCCCACTAAGAGGAAAAAGGTCTGGGCTAAACTTCAAAAAGATAATTATGATATTATATGTTTACAGGAGGTCCATATAAGGAAAGACCATTCTAAGATTTTAATTTATCCCAAACTGGGGAAGTTGTATGTATCCTTGGCCGACCAGAAGAAAAGGGGAGTTGTTATTTACGATCGGAGAGGCCTGGTAAAACGTCAATTATATTCAGACACAGAGGGTAGGATACTGATGTTAGAGATTAGTATTGGCCAAAAAATAGTATTGTTAGTAAATATATATGCCCCTAATGTTAGCCAAATGGGTTTCTTTAAAGATTTGCATAAGAAAATTATGAATTAAATTACGAGCATATATGCATAGTAGGTGACTTCAGCACGATTGCTGATACTTCAATTGATTATGATCCAGGAAGGGGTTCTCCTAAATATAAAAATGGGCATAGGAAGATACTCCCCAAAACATGGGATAACCTAAGAACAGAAATAGGGTTAAGAGACGTCTGGCGAGACTTCCATTCTATGCAAAAGCACTTTACATATTTCTCTCCGAGGCATAGATCGTGGTCTAGGATAGATATGGTCTCGTCAACATCAGATTTGAAAGAAGGCATAAATTCGGTTGAAATAGGGACGAATATATGGGCAGACCACCATCCCCTGGTAATAAAATGGAAGGGGTCCACTAGAAGAGCGAGATGGTCTATGAGGGCTGAGATCATGAAAGATGAGGGATTTATAAATATGATTAAAAAAGAATTAGACCATTTTTTTACCGAAAACAAGAGAGAAGATACTTCCCTTCAAAATATTTGGGATACTGTCAAAGCAGTAGTTAGGGGATTGGTAATAAAATATACAGCTACCAAATGGAGAAAGGAGAAGGCCAAACGGATTGAGTTAATGGCTGAATTGGAGAAAACCGAAGGAGAGCTGCGTTCAGATTCGCATAATAACTTGATTAAGGAGAAAATTGACTTGATTAGGCATGAGTTATCTATCCTAGATCAAAACAATTTGGTGAATAAAATTCGGAAATGTCGACAAAACCAATTTAAGCCGGGCCGGTGGTTGTCATATAGATTAAGAAAAGAGGCAGAATCTAGAAAGATTGAATGTTTACAGGACTCTATGAGAAATTTGGTAGGTACTACAGAGCAAAAAGCAAAGGTGGCCCAAGATTTTTATACCGCCTTATGTAGCCAAGAAATCCATCAGGAAGATAAACTCAAGAGTTATCTCCAGAATCTACAATTGGAGATGATTCCGGATTACTGTAAAGAAATTTTAAATGCAGAAATTACAGTTGGGGAAATAGCAGTAACTATCAAGAAACAAGCCAATGGCAAGACTCTGGGACTGGATGGCATTCCTAGTGAATTTCATAAAGGAGTCTTTGACTCACTTAGTTTGTACATTAAAGATTTATTTAATGAGGTTTTATTACACTCTAGGACACCCCGGTCCTGGACGGAAGCCTACATTTCCCTAATCCCGAAACCCGATACAGATAAAACTCTGATCCAGAACTATAGGCCAATCTCGCTCCTGAATGTGGATTACAAGATTTTTGCGACAATACTAGTTGAGAGACTCCGGGTGTTCCTGTCCCGATTTATCCACCAAGATCAGAATGGTTTCCTGCCTCATAGGCACCTAAGAGATAATGTAAGGGTAGTATTTTTTTTTACTTAAAAAGTTTTTTTTATTTTATAAACAAACAAACAAACAATACATAATCATTCAGTGTATCTTCTGAATAAATCTTTTGTGTCTTCTTTTTACTCCTCCAGTATTTATCATATCTTAATATTATCATTTCCTTTATTATGACATTTCCCCCACATTTCTTACTTCTCTATTAATACATTTATCTATCTTTTAATTTTATTAAAAATTAGACAACAATTTTATCCCCACACAACCTTCAACTTCCCCTCCCCACACACCCCCAACTTCCCAGAGCAAAAACAGGGTATAACATTAAACAAGCATAAGCTAAAATATGCTAACTTACTACAAGATTCAAAACTCCCTCACACTCTTTAACTCCTCTTTTAAAAATTATTCATCAACCTCCCTTTTATAAATTCTCTTATCACATTTCACATTTGTTACTAAAATCCTTTCCATACCTTCTTTTTCAGCATTACTCCCTAATAAAATTGTAATTAAACATTTATCCTCTTTGGTCATTCATAAACCACTTGCCAATTTCTGATTATTCAACATTTACTCCCTTGTAAAATTCTAAATTAAACATTTTAAAACTTTCTTTAAAGCATTCTTTTTTTAAAAAAAATATTACTTTAGGTTAAACATTTTAAAATTTCTTAATACCTCAATAAGACATTCTTCAAAATATAAGTTCCAAAACTTTTTTTAAAAAGCTATCCATTCAATTTTAAATTAACCATTTTAATACTTCAGTAAGTTTTAAAAAGCTATCCAATTTTAATTAAACCTTTTTACTTCAATAAAACATTCTTCAGAATATAACCTTAAAGATACTGTTAATCCATTGGGTTAAATTATTTCTAACTCTTGAGTTCATTCTTCAAAATATAAATTTCAAAACTTTCAGGAAGCTATATATTAATTTTAAAGTTAACCATTTTAATACCTCGATAACTTTTAAAAAGCTATCCATTTTTAGTTAAACATTTTTACTTAAACTTAAAAAATACTAATTTCAGTAAGCAGATTTATTACTAAAATCCTTCCCAAAAGAAATTAATCTTTCATTCTTCCTTTCTTTCTATACTTTTTCCAGTCCTTCTTCTTCAATAATACTTTCTTCTTCAGCATTGCTCCTCCCCCTACTTTTATTTTTGAAAATTTTTGAATATGGATTTGAGGCTGATGTATCTTTGGAATTCGTTCTCTTCTTAGAATTGTTTCCTTTAATTTGGAACCTCCATTTCAACTCTTCCTGCTTGTATAATCAGTCACTTCATTCCTTAGAGATTGATTCTGTCTGTAAAGCCAAGGATTTTCATGGTAAAGTTTATCAGTCTGCAGGAAAGAGTCTATTTGCTGCTTTTCAGTTAATTGCATAGAAGCCTCTACCAAAACTTCTGTTTTCAGTGTGCTAACTTCCATCTTAATCCTGACAACCTCTTTTTCCTCCTCCAAAGTCACATTAGCTTGGTTAATTTCTTCCTCTTTTCCAGCCAGCAAATCATTGTTATTCTCTAAATTTTGATTTTGAACAGTCCTTTTAATTGATTCTAATGTAAACAGAAGTATGAAAATTTAAGAGTTCTTGTAAGACCTTTACAGTCACAACTTGTGAGTTTGCTGGCTCATATAATAATGATCCTCCATCCTTGACGTCAGCCATATTTCAATTTTCACTTTAAATTTATTCAGCTATCAGGTCAATAAGTCCAATTATTTTCCACACGATTTAGAAGTATAAATTAGTTGAGGTCAATACCATAGTCTTTTCCATTCCACTACCACTTTAAATCAAGAAAAATGTGTAATCCAGTAACTTTAACAATGTTGCTAATGTTAACAATCACTTTCACTAACAATAAGTTTCGTTTTCATGCCCTTAGGCACCATCTTTTTTTTTTTCTTTTAAACGGAGTTAAAGTTCAGTACTTGCATTTTTTGGTTCTCCTGATTTTGCTCTGCCAGCATCCAGGGTCAAAATTTCTTATAATCCTTAAAATTGCATTGCTGGTGTGGTCGCGATCCCTTGTTCTGCAGAAGCAGACTCGTCCCGGATCCAGAGCACTGAAGGGCTTTCAGGGAGCTCTCACCCTGCAAACCCCAGGCTTAAAAAAAAAACCTGGGTCCAGGGGAGCTCTACCCAGACCCTTCTGCTCTTCTTTCCCTCTTTTTCCCTGGGGGAGAGTTTCGAGCCGCTAGACAGATGATTTTTGCTGTTCTTGCGGCAAACGGAATCGCAGGGCTGGAGCTCCTAAAGGAGCATCCATCGGGGATTACGGAGCCACCGGAAGTCAACCTAAGAGTAGTATTGAACGTCTTAGAATACTATGAGACACACCCTGATAAACCAATGGTAATGATTTTTCTGGATGCCCAAAAGGCTTTTGACAGAGTCAACTGGAATTTTATAATACAACAATTGGAAGTGATGGGTTTTGGGTCTCAATTTACACGGGCAGTTCAAGCCATCTATTCTAAACAATCAGCAAGGCTACTGTTTAATGGATCACTATCAGATGAGATACAGATTTATAAAGGTACCAGACAAGGATGCCCACTTTCACCGCTGCTTTTTATTTTAACACTCGAACCACTTCTTAAGACGATCAGACAGGATTTGGAAATTAAGGGCTTAAAAGTTAAAGGGGAAGAATACAAACTCCAAGCATTTGCCGACGATTTGGTTTTCATATTAGAAGATCCCCTTATTACGGGACCAAAATTACTTACTAAATTAGATGAATACGGGGAGGTAGCAGGATTAAAAATCAATAAGGATAAAACCAAAATGTTAACAAAAAAATTGTCAGGTGCCCAAAAGGAACAGATCCAAAGTATTATGGGGATTAATTGTGTCAAAAAATTTAAATATTTAGGTATTTGGCTTACAAATAGATGTTCTTCTATCAAAGAGCTCAATTATTCCAAATTATTAATAGACACAGCGAATGAAGTGGAGAGATGGTGGCATATTCAGATCTCATTTTTGGGTAGAATTGCCGTGATAAAAAGCCCATGTTTTACCGAAATGGATCTTTTTATTCCAAACGGCTCCTGCAAGATTGGATAAATTTTTTTTTAGGAAATTAGACCAAATTCTAAGTAAATTTATTTGGCAGAGTAAAAAACCCCGTATAAAAAGAAAAATGCTGCAAGAGCACAAAACAAGGGGTGGCTTGGGGCTCCCTATGTGGGAGCTTTATTACCAAGCTTCATCCCTGGTTTGGATAAAAGATTGGATGATCCTCTCAAGAAAGCACATTTTGGCAATTGAAGGATATGATTTGCAGCGGGGATGGCATTCCTTCTTGTGGTCTCAGAAAAACAAACAATCCAAATATTTTACTAATCATTATATTAGAGGAATTTTATTAAGGGTTTGGGAAATGGTGAAGAAACACACAGATTCATAAGTGGGTTTCTCCATTAGAGGCAGTGACCCTTCCGACTGTGCACAATATAAAGAGGAACTGGGTTTATGGTGACTTGTTGGAGGAAGTCGGGAGACTTTGACCTAGAGCCGATCTCCAAAGTAGAGGATTAGACATAGACTGGTGGTCCTATGTGAAAATTCAAATTAGATTCGCTAGGGATAAACAGGAACATAGTATCTCCCTTCATTTACAAACTTTTGACAAGCTTCTCCTAGGTGGCCGAAGGAAATTTATTTCCAACGTTTACAATCTTCTTCTGTCCAATTTTATGGCGGAGGAGATTGTAAAGGACACGATGATTGCCTGGGGGAGAAATATTGGAACAACAATTCAGCTTGATGCATGGCAAAATGTATGGAACAAAACTATGAAACTGACCCTTTCTTCCCCGTTCAAAGAAAACTTTTATAAAATGATCTACTGTTGGTATCTCCCCCCCCCCCGCCAGAATCGCTAAGATGTTCCCAGGATCTTCTGATAGATGTTGGAAATGTGGGTCGGCCAAGAGTACTTTCTTCCAACAGTGGTGGATTTGTCCGTCAGCTAGACGCTATTGGGGGAAAATACAGCAGTGGCTGCTGGAAATAACAGGTGTGAGCTTTCCCCTTCACCCAGACCACTACTTACTCGGAATAAGACCGGACTACATTGACAAGAAGGATTGGTATATATTTGTCCATGTCTCAACAGCGGCGAGAATGGCATTGCTCAACTGTGGAAAGATGCAGATACGCCCCCTGACCATCTGATAATAAACAAGATTCTCCGATGTGCTGAGATGGACAGGCTAACAGGTATATCTTAAAAGACAAGAAAGATATTCAGTATATAATAGAAGTTGGGACAGATGCTTTGTCTGGCTCAAAAGAAAGTTAAACTTAGGAGAAGGGTGATAAGATCATCTAATTAGATTAACTAGATATTTACTAGGCTTTATAACTCTTCATAATTTTGATAAAAACAGGCCAATTGTTTTGTAGTTAGTAAAAAGAATTTGATTGCATTGAAATGTTTGGCTAGGATGATATTAGTTAATATTAATTGGAGAATGAGCTTAACTCTCGGTTAGTCATGTTTGTTGTTTTGTTTTAGTCCTGTGTTTATGTGTTTCTATATTTCGCTTCCTATATTGCTTTTCAATCATTATTGTGTGTTAATTTTATTGTAAATATTTAATAAAAATTATTTTATAAAAAAAAAAAAGAAGAGATGGTGGTAAGGCCTCTCCTCAAGAAGCCTTGCCTGGACCCAGCAGTGTTAGCTAACTATCGTCTGGTCTCCAACCTTCTCTTTGTGGCGAAGGTTGTTGAGAGTGTGGTCGCGCAACAGCTTCCCCAGCACCTGGATGAAACAGTTTATCTGGATCCGTTCCAGTCGGGCTTCAGGCCTGGGTACAGCACGGAAACGCATTGGTCGTGTTGGTTGATGATCTCTGGAGGGCTTGGGACAGGGGTTGCTCCTCTGTCCTGGTCCTGTTAGACCTCTCAGCAGCTTTTGATACCATCGACCATGATATCATGCTGCACCGGTTGGAAGAGTTGGGGGTGGGGGGCACTGTGTTGCGGTGGTTCTCCTCCTTTCTCTCCGACCAGTCGCAGTCTGTGTTGGCAGGGGGCAGAGGTCGACCCCGAGGCGCCTTATATGTGGGGTGCCACATGGGTCGGTCCTCTCGCCCCTTCTGTTTAACATTTATGTGAAGCCCCTGGGTGAGATCATCCATGGTTTTGGGGTGAAGTACCATCAGTACGCTGATGACACTCAGCTGTACATCTCCACCCCGGATCACCCCAATGATGCCCTTGAAGTGATGTCCCGGTGCCTGGAGGCCATGCGGATCTGGATGGGGAGAAACAGACTCAGGCTCAACCCATCTAAGACCGAGTGGCTGTGGTTTCCGACATCCCGATATAATCAGTTGGTGCCATCACTAATTATTGGGGGCGAGTCGTTGGCCCCCACAGAGAGGGTTCGCAACTTGGGTGTCCTCCTGGATTCATGGCTGTCTTTAGAAGAGCATTTGACGGCTGTGGCCAGGAGGACTTTTTATCAGGTTCACCAGTTGCGTCCCTTTCTAGATTGGGACTCCTTATGCACGATCACTCATGATCTCGTCACTTCCCACCTGGACTACTGTAATGCTCTCTACATGGGGCTCCCCTTGAGGAGCACCCGAAGGCTCCAACTGGTGCAGAGTGCGGCCGCGCGGGTGGTTATGGGAGCGACATGGCGTTCCCATGTAACACCTCTCCTGCGCAAGCTGCACTGGCTCCCGGTGTCTTCTGGGTGCGCTTCAAGGTTTTGGTTACCACTTTAGAGCGCTCCATGGCTTAGGACCTGGATACTTACGGGACTGCCTCCTGCCACCAGTAGCATCTCACCAGCCGGTACGCTGTCATAGAGAGGGGCGCCTCAGGGTGCCGTTGGCCAAACAGTGTCAACTGGCGGCCCCCAGGGGGAGAGCCTTCTCTGTGGTGGCACCTGCTATATGGAATGAGCTCCCCCGGAGATACGGAGGATCCCTGATCTACGCACCTTCCGCCGCGCCCTCAAGACTTTTCTATTTCAACAGGCTGGCCTGGCCTAACTTTCCCTTTTTAAATTTTAAATTTGTCTTAACCATTGGGGGTATTTTTAATTTGTCCCGGGCCAAATTATTTAATTTGGTTTTATTTGCCAATATATTGCCAATCTATTGCCAATTGCCAATATATGATAGATTTCCTATTAGGGATTGATAGATCTCCTTACTAAATCCAGGACTTCGGATTTCTCCATGTTGAAAATCCTGTGCCATAGACATTTTAGCTGGCTTACATAGCTCCATACTATAGTGTTTCAACACTCCATACTATAGCGTTTCTGACTTATCTTGCTAGATTGAGACAGTTTATATCCTCTAGCTGTTTGACCAATATCAAGGCCCAAATAATATCTAATATGACCTAAATTCCTGATCTTGAATTTATCTTGCAACTTTCTAATAATCTCCATTGCTTCTGTATCAGTTTTAGTTACTATTGCTGTATCATCAGTAAATAATAGCAAAAATGATATTAACCATCATTCTCTCTTTTAAAGAGACATTTGTCTGCTACACTTTCCTGAAATCCAATATTATTAAGCTCTTTAACTATACACTGGTTCCATTCAAACCCATTGTCTTAAACCATAAAGGCTTCTTTTTAATTTCCAACGATCAGTTTGATTATTTGTTTTAACTCCTAACGGCTTTCTCATATAAATGGTATGTCATAATAGAGCATGCAAGTATGCTGTCGCCACATCTATATGGTTAATTATATACTTATTCTTTGCCGCCAACACCAGCATTGTTCTTAGCGTGCTAGCTCTTAAACTCGGAGCAAACACCTCATCAAAATCTTTTTCAGTTTGAGTAAAACCTTGAGCTACAAGGCGAGCTTTATGGGTTACAGTCCCATCTATACCTTTCTTTAATTTATACACCCATCTACAACCAATCAATTTCTCTCCAGGTGGTAATTTAACATTTTCATAAACTCCTAATTCAGTTAATGAGTTGATTTCTTTACTCATTGCTTCCTTCCATGCATTCTGCTCTTTTTCAGGATACATCCTGTTGTCCTCATAATTTGAAGGTTCTATGTTAACCTGACAAACTATGGTTGCTTTATACCTATCAGGTGGATGTCTTTCTCTATTAGATCTCCTAGGCAATACAGGACTCGTTGCAGGTATTTTAATCTCCTCCCCTAAACCTATTTCCTGTTCTTCATCCTTAATAGAAGACTTTACATTGTCTACATCCTCATCAGGGGTATCATTAATCATTTGATTCTCAATAATAACATTATTGTCATCCTGTCTGTAATCTGCACGCTGAAGTTTCTCCCATCCTTCGTGCTCCAAAAATTTTGCATTTGCACTACAGTAAACACAAGTAGTTTCTGGTGCCCAAAATCTAAAGGACCGATGATTTGTGTCAACAAAAAACATTTTTCTGGCTCTCTGATGTTCCTTCCTCCTCACATTAGATGGAATATGTACCCAAGCAGGGGCTCCAAATGTGTGCAAGTAATTAAGGTTTGGTTTCCTCCCATGCCATAATGTAAATGGTATTTCACCCGTAGATGAATGTACAACATTATTTAGTACATGGTTAGCACACATAACAGCCTCACCCCATAAGGTTTCAGGCAAACCAGAATCTGCCAACATTGTTCTAGTCATGGCTTGTAATGTTTGACCCCTTCTTTCAACATAAGTGTTACGTTGTGGTCTATATGGTGCAGACCGTTTATGCTGTATTCCTGCCTCTTGCAAAAACTTCTCTAACCTTTGGTTAGTGAATTCTGTGTCGTTATCAGTTACTAAGCACATTACTTTAAACTTCTGTTTCCTTTCTACAAATCACAGCCAGTTATTTATATACTGGAATGTTTCACATTTCGTTTTCATTAGATAACAGAATCCGTTTCTAGAGTAGTGGTCTACTATGCTTAGGATATAGCAGGCTCCTCCTATACTGGGTTTTTTGGGACCAATCAGATCTACAAACACTACCTCTAATGGCTTTTTGGTTTTAAAACCATTGATACGATTTGCTGGGGTTACTCTGCTTTTTTTGCTGACTACAGGCGTTACAATTCAAATACTTATTACATGATTGTAGTTTTATCCCTTCAGATAACTGAACTGTTTTCTTTAACATCCTGAAATTTATATGCCCTAGTCTCCAATGCAACAGATGAATACATTCATCATGTGGTTTATCATTCCTATAAACTGACTTAGATTTAGCCACTAATCATGTAAAATGAATAAATCATTTTCTAATATTGCAGTAACAACATTTCCATCTTTCTCAATTATACACTTATCATTTTTAAATGTTACTGTAAACCCAATTTGCAATAAAGATTTAACAGCAAATTAAATTTTAACCCAGGAATGTATAATATTGGCAACAGTTCATTACTAAATGACCAATGTGCAACACCCTTTCCTGCTACCTTAACCTTCCAACCATTGGCTAACTTAATATGTTGGTTACTCTTCTTCAATTCAACAAAAAAAATTCTATTCCTAGTAATAGATTGAGAAGCACACTATCAACAACCCACCAATCCTGGTTAACTTTAGTAGTTGAACTAGGTATAGCTAAATTGCAACCCTTCTTGGGTCTATTATTATCCCCAACAGACAGTTTCTTATTCTTACAATACTTAGCTATATGCCCTTTAGCCCCACAAGCAAAACATCGTTTTACAAACTAAGCAGTTGAATACATTTTTTCTTCTTTTGGTTGTTTTACTCTCAATTGATTCCTTTCTTGTCTTCTTCTGGACTCTTCCATTCCACCGGTTATGCCAGTGAATTTGAGTTCATTTCTGGTCAAAACCTCCAATGAAGAAACATAGTCGTCATAACTATCGTCCAAAGAAGAAAGGATTATATAAACTTGTTGTAGTTCCAAGAAAACAAGTTCCTTTTCATGCAGCTCCTGGAAAATTCTGGTCTTGGATTCCAAATGAGCCATCATATCTCCTCCTTTAAGAAGATGTTGTTTGAACAATTTTCATGTGAGATATATATGAGTATCAACACTGTCACAGACATATAGTTTCTTCAACTTGGTCCAACACCTAGCAGCAGATTCCTCGCCATGAATAGGGACAAGCTGCTGGTCATTCAGTGTCAGCCCAATTATGCAAAGAGCTCGTTCATTATCTCTGTTAAACTTGGCTAATTTCTTTGCATCTTCATCGTCATCAGGATCCCATGCTGTTACATCGGGTGGATTATTTACTATGTCCCACAGTCCTTCTCTATGCAAAAGTAGATTACATTTGGTAGACCAGGATACATAGTTTGTTCCATCCAACCGGGTTATAATGGAGATATTCGATACTTGCTCTTGTGCCATCTACACTTGGATTATATAGCACAAACACAGTTTTTTGTATTATTCACATTAACTCTCAGTTCACTATATAGCTCTATTTAGCTCTGAGCAATCCTAGTTAGTTCTGGTTGGCTCTGGGCCCATAACCAATGTTAAGGATATTGTTGTGTTAACCAACCAGTAGAGCGTAGAGCACAGGGAAACGTGCTGAGAGCAATGAATAAAATACATACAAACTGGTTTATCAAAGTTTTTACTTTATAGTGAAAAACAATGTCATAATCTTTAATCAATCCAAGTCTTTGCCAGTCAAATCAGTCCAGTGATACAAAAGTCTTCCTACCATACTAAACAGCAGTAGATAATAAACAGCAGCATATTCACACTGGTAACAGATCACGCTGGTAGCATATCCACCCACGATGATAGCATGTCTACACACGATGGTAGCATATCATCAATGACTACATTTCAGCTCCCTTCTTAAATATAGTTACAACAGAGCTTATCCAATCAGGATATAATGACTCAGCATTACAATGACTCAGCAGTACCTCTTAAAGTCATAGAATACAGATTCATGTTAAAGTCATAGAACACATATATTGTCCATATATTGCCTGGACAACCTGTTAGGCTTACACCATATCCTAACACTGTCTTTTAAATTTTGTAATCTATGTGTTTTTATTCTTTGACTGTTCACCGCCCTGAGTCCTTTGGGAGTAGGGCGGTATATAAATCTAATAAAATAAGATAAATAAATAAACAGTTGCAGAAGATGAGATCAAGGCAGTTGTTGAGTCTAGTGTTGTTTGTTACTAATTGATCCAGTCCCAAGATAGTAACGGCATTGTACAGAGTTGCATGTATAGGTTCAGTTGTACATTCGTTTAGGATCCAATTAATAAGAGGTAAATTGAGGTCACCAAGGAAGATAAGTTAGTAGTGAAGTTAGCTTGTTCGCATGAATGAGGTCATAATCAGGGGCTCTGTAACATAGTAAGAAGTGAAAAGTTGTATTTAAGGACAGTTTGCAGACAATGGTCTCAGGAAGAGCAAGCTCCTGTGTAACTTGAATGTTTTTCAGATTTAGGGACTTTATATAGAAGATAGCAAGACCACCCACTCTACGGATTTCACGGTCAGACCGGTAAACATGATAATCACTTACTGTGGTAATGGAGTCTGGGAAGAATGCATTCAACCACGTCTCGCAGACAAATATAATGTCGAATATAGCCATATTTAGTAAGAGGAGGAATTCAGGCATTTTGTTTGCAAGGTTTCTTGCGTTAGGTAGCTTGCATTTAAGGTCTATAGTAGTGGATCTGGAGGAAGTTTGGGGCATGCATGCCTAATTTTGATTGTGGGTGTGGTTATTGAGATGTGGGACATTGGTTTTGCGTTTGATACAGTCAGTGCAGTAGTCAATGTATAGGTTGGTCTCTCCTTGGTCCTGGCGTCTTTTGAGCTCTGAGCGGAGCTCATGGGAGCGGGCACGTTGCAGTATGAATAGGTCAGGCTGTGAACAAAGTTTCTTATGGTTGATGTTGCTTTTGGCAAGTGAGTTTATTGTGTAAATGAATTTGCATTTGCTGGACTCATTCTTGCAAATGCCTCTGCTGAAGCATGGGGCCACCGAGCCGTCACTGTTCTTGAACTCAGGGCTGTCGCAGGAAATGTTGATGATTTCATCGGGGGAGATAGTTAATACTTGAAAGTTGCTGCTGATGTTGCGACCCTTTGTGATGTCATCGGATTCATTAGTATCCTTTAGACCAAATAAGATCGCATTGGGACTTCCGGTTTGCTGCTGGCCGCCGCTAGACGCTCCTTTGGGATCGTCAGCTTCCTTTGCCTGTCAGAGCCGCCTTCACAGCGGAATGGCGGCTCGAAAAAACTCCGTTTCCATGAGGAAACAGAGATAGAGCCGGCAGGGGTGGGTAGAACTCTCCGCAGAGCCCCAAAAGTTTTTTTTTTTGCTTTTGGGACGGAGTGGATGAGATGCCCCATATCCCCAGCCGCTGCTCCGGGCTTTGGGAGACCTCTGCTAATGCAGAGCCAGGCGTGAGGAGCAAGCCTGTGAATTTAACAGATTACTAAAAGAAAAAGTGAGCTGGACCTGTAATATTGAAACGCAAGTATTTTACTTATCTTCTAAAAAATTTATTTAAGAGAAAAGAGGAAAGGAAAGGGGGAGGAAAAAAAAGCCTTTTAAAATGGCGTCTGCCGCGGCTGGAGAAGAGGCTGAAAGGGAAAGTCCTTCCGTTTTCTATTAACACAATGTAGCGGAATAAACACCACTGGCTACATTTGTAGACAAAACTTCGCTCCTGTGTCTTTTTCTCTCTTTTTTTTTCCCTGGAGACTTGATATTGTTATTGATTGGAAAGAAGTCTTTTTTCTTTTAACAAAGCTTGCCTGGGTGGAAATATGGCACTGAAACTTATAAAGCCAAACAAACAAGTAGTGGGGGGGGATTCCCCCACTAATGACTTAAAAGAACAAGTTTTAACTCTTCAATCTCAGAAACCTGATTTTAATATAATAGAATTTCTTTTAGAGGAGATTGTAAGAAGGGATGAGATTGTGAATCAGCATCTTGAAAAATTTAAGCAGGAAATTAAAGAATTGGTGAAATCTAAGTTTGATTTTTTGGAGCAAAAAATTTTAAAAGTGGCTAATGGTTTGTCAGAATTTATGATACAGTTGGCTACAAATACTAATTTACTAGAGTCTAAAATGGAAGAAATTCAAGATAAATTGGACAATAGAACTCAAAAAATTGAAAATGATTTGATAAACACTCAGGATAATAGCTCAGAAGAAAAACCTAAAATGGAGGCTGATCAAAAGTCTGGTAATGTAGAAAATCTGCAACAGAGGATTAAAAGAGAGGTTTTAATGGTACAATATAATTTCACAGAATATGCGATAAGACTGAGAGGTTTGCAGGAAGATAACAGAGATGATTTAAGGAAAATATCTTCTGAATTCCTAGCTGGGATTTTAAAGGTTCAACCCGAGGAAGTGTTTTGTAGGATTGACAGAGTTTACAGAATAAATTCCTGGATTGCCAAGCAAAGGCAATTGCCTAGAGATGTAGTGATTTATTTTACAGACAAAGAAATTAGGAATAATATTGTGCAAAATTCCTTCAATTCTAATTTGCAACTGCATGGAAGAAAGATTTGGATTTACAAAGAACTCCCACCTAAGATATTAATGGAAAGGAAGAAATTTGCTTTTCTGGTGACTGAGTTAAAAAAGAGAAATATCCTATTCAGGTGGGACGCTCCAGTTGGTATCATATTGAGATATCAAGGAGAAAGATACCAGTTAAATACTGTTGAAAGAGCGGAAGAATTTTATCAAAACAGATTGAAAATGAACTTAACGTCTTCAGGTATAATACAGGATAAGCAGAAGGAGTTGGAAATAAAGGGAAAATACCGAGCTACAGAGACTGTACCAGATAAACTGCCTTTGGATTTTTCGGATACCCCAGCTGGATTATTTACAAATCGGAGAGAAGTGGCATCTGATTTTAATGTGATGACCTATCAAGTCAAGGACAAGCACGGAAACCAATCAGGGGATATACAAGGGGCAAAAAAGAAAGATGAGACACAAAAACAAAACCAACAAGATCAATCTACAGAGCAGAATCAAAACCGACTAGTTGATACACAATCCGTAGAAAGGAAACCAGGATGGAAATCAAACCCGCAAAAAGAAAAGAAAAAAAGAAATAGGTTGCATAAAAATAGAAATTTTTAAATCAAGCAACAGTGAAGCCAGTGACTTTAAAAATGAATGAGTATATGAAAATATAGAGGAGGCGACGTATTGGTCAATATTATCCTGAGGATGGTGACAGGCCTCTGCATTGCCGTAATTTTGGGATGTGAAAAGAGCCTCAAACTGATGGATTTTAATTATCTACTTTGGAACTCCTTTTTGTGCTGATAACTATATTATAATTATCTTGAATTATAAGGCAAAAGAGTCATACTGGGGCATGCAGAAGATCTGGTTGTTACCCACTACGATGATGGGAATTAATAATCCTGATGAAAGCCACAATTATTACTACATGGAATATAAATATAATGTCACTCGGGTGGTTGTTTTTACTTTCATATATATAAGAGGATATTTACTACTGATGGGGGCAGATATGATTGAAGATTTTGAATATCCTGTTGCATCAACAAGCTATGTTACCCTATTATGGATGATGGTTTTAATAATCCAGTGGAAAGACTTCAAAGAAGATATCATATGGATTATAAATTTAAAGTTATTGTCTTTTCTTTTTTACTTAGATATAATGGAATATATATACATGTACTTTTAAGTAGAGTGGGCAATGAATTAAAGACATTAAGAATTGTTGTGTATGATAATTTTGCAGGACAGTGGGTGAAAAAGCTAGTTTGCAGACTGATTAGTTTAAGAAAAGGGATTTTTAAGTGATACGTTTAGGGGAGTGGAGGGAATGGATAGAGTGGAATAAATGTTAAATTAGGTTTTACGGGGAGGGCCGCTTTGGAATGTTATAGTAATATATATAGATCAAATGTTAAAGTAGGATTTATTGTATAGTTTTAAAGTGGAAGGTGGTTTTGAATTGTTGTAATAATATACAGATACAAGCTTGGGAGAGGAGAAAAAGGGTAGATTATTGCCAAATTGGGAGTTATAATACTATTTTGCTAAATTAGAAGTTACTATACAATGTTATAGTATAATGTTTTTGTTTTTTTTTATTCCTTTCTTGAAATGTATTGATAAAGGGGATGTTATAATATTAATAATACTTTTAGTCAGTAAAGGTCAGTATTTAGAGGAGGGGGTAAGTAATCTGTTATGAATTAGGTTTTTTGTTATGAAGAAGTCACAGGGGGGGACGGGTGGGGAGGGGGGGTTAGGGAGGGGGAGGGGAGGGGAAAAAAAGGGGGGGAAATTTTGTATTTGAAAACTTTTTCAATAAAAAAAAAGATCGCATTGGGAGCCTTCTGTTCACGTTCAATGGTGTCTTTGGTGAGGGTAGAGATATTATTTGCATGGTTGATTGTGGTTATGGTTGTTGGATTGGGATAGGATTTCGAGCTGTTGGATGTTTGCTTTTTCGTGTCATATCTTTTTTTTTTTTTTTTTTTTTTTTGAGGGATGCTTGTTGTGCTTCTATGGTGTCAAGGGATGTTAATCGTGTTTCTATGGTATCGACCCTTTCAAGCCCGACAATAAACTTGTCCAGTTTGGGTCTGCATGATGGACAGAAATGTGGAAATGCAAGTTAGGATACTTGTAGGAATTGGGCTATGTTTTTGGTTAATCCCAAGCACTTGTGGTGAGCATACATGTCAATTAGGGAGCATTTCATGGTACTCTCATCCTCCTTGAAAGATTCTGCATATATAAAGCATGTATGGGTCATTGTGTAGGTCATTGGTACAGATCTTTTTGGGTGGCAGTGTTTGCCTGGCGTGGTAGGTTTGGTGTGGAGATGTTGGTGATTTTAAAAATTATTTATAGCTGTGTAGCTGAGCACCTTTTATTTGCAGGAATCCACTGTTAAATTAATTAATCAATCAATGCCCAAATGATCAATTAATCAATCAATCAATCAATGTTATACTAATCAATTGATTAACTAATCAATCAATTAATCAATGCTACACTAATCAATCAACTAATCAATCAACTACATTAATAAATTTATCAGTTGATCAATCAATCAATTAATCTATGTTACAGGACTGGAGGCTCCTTTCCTAGCTGGAAAAAGGTAGATGTTCCTGGTGGAGTTTTTCAAGCCTCAGTTCTTGGTGGAGGTTTTTTGGGGGGTTTTTTAGGCCTCACTTAAACTGGGTGCCGCCATTTTCTACATAACCGGCAGACTGATCTTCATCTTCTCTGGCAGACTGATTTCTGGCAAATTGATTTCAGCTTTGTGATTGTGATCTTGCCTTGTGGCGGAGATCCAGCAGTAGCCTTGGTTTCAGTGGAGATTCGAAGGCCTTGGCAGGAGAAGTTTTGCCTTCAGAAGAAACTTTTTCCTCGGCAGGAAGTTTTGCTATCGGCAAGGACTTGGACTCGGAGGTGATCTGGCGGTAGCCTTGTCTGGCAGTAGACTCGGAGGGGTCTCATTTGTACCCTTGTCTGTCTGGCAGTAGCCTTGTCTCGGGATTTGGCAGTAGCCTTACCTTGGTGCAGCCTTGCCTTGGGGGAATTTGGTGGCAGGGATCCAGCAACAGCCTTGCCTCAGATTTGGTGGGGACGGCAATCTGGGATACAGCCTCACCTTCACTGAGGACTTGGTGGTGGGGATCCGGCGGCGGGGATCTAACAGTAGCCTTTCCTCAGATTCCTTCAGATTCAGATTGCCTCAGATTTGGCAGTCAACAGGTATGGCAATTTGGGATATAGCCACACCTTCACCGGGATACAGCCTCACCTTCCTAGCTGGGCGCCACCATCTTCAAAGTTCAAAAATGGTTGTTTTGATGGCTCAAAAGTATATATACACATACTGGCAACAATTGGTGGCAGAGTGGGATTGCTCCAGTAGATCTCTAAATTCTCTCAGTCCAAAGGAAAAGAGCATCGGCTGTTGGAGCGAGAGAATTTGGTCCAGGGAGATCTCATTCCCTCCAGGCAATGGCCTCCCAAATACTTCGAGTTTCTCTATCATATCTCAAGACCTAAAATGGACACCTAACATCAAAAACGTCATCAAAAAAGCACAACAAAGAATGTTCTTTCTGCGCCAACTCAGGAAGTTCAAACTGCCCAAGGAGCTGCTGATACAGTTCTATAAGGAATTATTGAGTCTGTCATCTACACCTCTATAAGTGTCTGGTTTGGTTCTGCAACCCAACAAGACAGACACAGACTTCAGGGATAATTAGAACTGCAGAAAAAACAATTACTACCAACCTGCCTTCCATTGAGGACTTGTATACTGCACGAGTCAAAAAGAGGGCTGTGAAAATATTTACAGACCCCTCACATCCTGGATATAAATTGTTTCAACTCCTACCCTTAAAACAGCATTATAGAGCACTTTACACAAAGACAACTAGACACAAGAACAGTTTTTTCCCAAAAGCCATCACTCTGCTAAACAAATAATTCGCTCAACACTGTCAAACTATTCACTAAGACTGCATTACTATTACTATTAGTCTTCTCATAGTTCCTATCACCCATCTCCTCCCACTTATCACTGCATGACTGTAACTTTGTTGCTTGTATCCTTATGATTTATATGGATATTGATTGTTTCCTGATTGCTTATTTGTACCCTATGACTATCATTTAGTGTTGTACCTTATGATTCTTGGCAAATGTATCTTGTCTTTTTATGTACACTGAGAGCATATGCACCAAAGACAAATTCCTTGTGTGTCCAATCACACTTGGCCAATAAAGAATTCTATTCGATTCAATTCAATTTGATTCGATTCGATTTGATTCGATTCCTGAATCCATCTACAATATTGTAGAATTGAACTGCCTTCTTTCAATAGAGGGGGAGGAATACAATACCACCTATCTCCAAGAAAATTCCACAACCATTTGCACTCTGATTCAGGTGACCCTGAGAGCAGAGATAAATCCCCAAGTGGCTTGAACAGCTCCCAAAGAGAGTGCTATCGACAAGATGACTGCAAAGAAATACAATCCTTCCATTCCAGCCCCCCATCCTGTCAGAACCTATCCTTCCACCTTCCCACCATCCAGTCACAACTGATGACCTTCTTGGATGAGAAGTGAAATGTCTTGTTGTTCCTTAGGGGAAAACAGTCCAGTTGCCTTTTAAAAAAGCACCTTTGAGATAACTATGATCTGGATGGCTGAGAATCTCCATAGACATTTGCTAATAGGTAAATACTGATGCTTTCTGAAATTAATATTAATAGAATGGTGAAAGAGAGACTATTGCTTGCACACAATAATGAAATTGATTGGATTTTGATGTATCTGACATTACTGGTAAAACCTGGAACTTCAGCTGGTGCTGAGCGCAGCTACGTAAGCCATAATGGGTTCCAAAGAAGGGCACATATATCACCCTTGCTCTGGAAACTTCACTGGGTGTCAGTTTGCTTTTAGGTCCATTTCAAGGTGTTAATTATCACCTATAAAGCCATACATGGCATGCAACTAGTCTACCTATGGAATTGGCTTTGCCCTATAACATCAGTCTGTCCCACTTGATCAGGCAGGGAAGGTATGCTGCAGAACCTGTCAGTCAAAAAATTTCAATTAGCAGGGTCTAGGAAGAGAGCCTTCTCTGCTGCTATCTCCGCATATTGCCTCCAGAGGTAATCTTCCATTAAGAGGTTCTGTGGCCTGATGTGGAAGAGCACAGAGGATTATGCAACCATGGAGCTGACTGGCTTCATTGAGAGCCCCATCTATATTAATAAATGTTAAATGTTAAATCTTGGATTTTAAAAATCTTACTTCTGGCATTAAATTGCAAATTGATTGCTTATTTTAGACATATCATGATGCATAAACTCATCTGTAAAGAGTACCATTATATATGAACCATTGTATTGCTTGCTAAATTATATTTAAAAAATTATGGCACACAATGATATACTGTATAAATCCAGCCTATCTATCAATTTTATTTTATGTTAATATTCCTGATTTCTACTCTGTACCTTTTCAATATGAAGCAGGGGCATTGCATAAATGAAATGAAATGAAATTTTACATTCCTGAACATAGAAATCACTTAGATGTCTCCTGTTTGACATCAAATTTAATATGTGCAGTGGTATATCTATCTAGACGTGGTGATGTTATTGTTATTAATTTCAGCGTATATATGTTAATTTTTATCTGCAATCAAGAAGAGGAGCAATTTATACCCTTACCTGTATTTGTAAGAATTAAGCCCTAGTTTCAGGAGATGGAATCCTAATCAAAGTAGCAAATGCTGCAAAGATATATTCTGCTATTGATATTAGATTTGCATATGAAATGAAAGTAGGGCAGAAAGATCTTTGGTGTATTGTTTTGAGTTAAAACTATACACAGCATGGGTCAGGGTAGAAAGATCTCCCAAATGAAATAAAACACAAATAGAAAAACCGTGAGTTTTTCAGAAGTTCTGATGACTTTGTCATGTAACTTTAATTTACATAAATAAAATAAGTTCTATTTCTTTCTACCCAATAAAATGATACTTAAAATGATAAGTATAATGTAACTTGTATGTTGGATAATTAACAATTTGGGTCACAAATAATGAAGATTAAAAAAAAACAATGTTACCTAGTAGGGTAGTTTTTGATTTAGGGGTATAAAAATATTCAAGTTAAAAAACCTTAATTATTATTTTAGAAAAATATTTTTCTGAACTATTTTGATTAGTTTGGTGCAAATAAATTGGGAGGATTATTTTGTGTACAGGAAATAGATCTCATAAAGAATTGAAAGCTAAGCAAAAGACAGTATAATATTTTTACTATTGTTTGTGATAATTGGAAACAAAGGGCAAGATAAGCCATCATAATTATCATCATCATCTCATCATTATCAAGAGACTGGGTTAGAAATGGGGAGACAGTAAGTTCTTAGCTATAAAAAACATTTGCTGACCTTGGGCCAGTCACTTTCCCAACCCATCTAACAGGCTTGTTGTTGTGGGAAAAATAGGAGGAGGAAAGTGTGTTGGATATGTTCGTCACCTTGAGTTATTTGTAAAAGTAATAAAGGTAGATTACAAATAAATAAAATAATGAGGAGAATCTTTGTAAATGTGTAGATGATAATCCTTTACTAAAATAGTGGTTGAGACTTGAAATCTTTCAGAGATCATGTGGTCCAAAGACCCTGGAGGATGGAGCAATTTGCTGTCATTTGACACAGTTTCCAGAAGGTGGATTATTGCTAAAAGGCAAATAATGACAGAAGTGGGGAGGAATATGTGGGACCCGAAGGAGTGGGAAGCGGAACATGGGAAACCACAGGTGATGGGGGGCTTGGGAGGCTTGAGGCACTAGGTTTCCCAGGATCTCCTCGGAGGCATACCATACTCCATTTAATAACCCACACATTTGTTTAACAAATGCACTGGGGAAAGCAGAGATAGCTGGTCATTATTTGTGATAGTTCATTTAACATTTCTCCCAACTTTCAACTCTAATGGACAGGCTCAGTGGTGAAATCTAAAATTTGTTACTACCGATTCTGTGGGCGTGGCTTGGTGGGGGGGTAATGAGACTGTGTGGGCATGGCCAATTTGAAAGCGTGGCTTTCAAAAGGCTCTGACGAACCAAGCTGAGTTGCCTGATCGGCAGAGGCTTTTTAAAAAACCTCTGTCAATCAGGCAACTCAGCTTGGATCATCAGAGGCATTTAAAAGAAAAAAAGGGGGTTTTTTTCTTTTAAAAGCCTTTGACAATCTCAGCTAAGCTGTGCGATCATCAAAGGCTTTTTTTTTACTTTTAAAAGCATTTTTTCTACAACCTCTTCAGCCACAAAATGCTTTTAAAAGTAAAAAAAAAAGCCTCTGATGATTGTGCGGCTCAGCTGGACATGGGGGGGGCAGGGATTTTTGCTACCTGTTCTCTGAACCACCCGCATCCATCGCTACCGGATCGGGCGATTCGGTCCCAACCGGGAGCATTTCACCCCTGGACAGGCTCCATTACAGTTGTAGCTTGAGGACTACCTGTACAATTTATGTAAGGCAACCAAATAATTGTTTAGAATAACAAAATAGTAAAATTACTAAGAAATCACACTGTAAGATAGAATTGAAACCTGAACTGTTTCTTCTGGGGATTATTAAAGGAAATTACCCTAAAAGGATAAAATACTTAATTATTCATATAAATACAGCAGCAAGAATTGTACTCGCGCAAGCCTGGAAAATGTCCATTATACCAACAGACAATAATCTGGAAAATTTTCAAATGTGCAGAAATGGACAAACTTACTTTAGAACTAAATAATAAGGAAGACTCAGAATACTACTTAACTTGGGAAAATTGGTACCAATGGATAGAAATTAAAAATAAGGAATGTATAGAATAAAATAAGATACAAAATGTGTTTAGATATGTCGATTAAGTAGGAATATGTGGGAATGGATGAACAAAGTTAAGAATTACATACTGTCAGAATGACATTGAATTGTATAATTATTACGGATGTATTTTTGTTATAGATGTATTTTAACTTGTATTTTTGGATTTTAAATGTTAAAACAGATTTATATTTTTTTTAAAAAAAACAGTAAAATTACTGATTTGAAATATATGGAACCATATAATACCCATGTTTCCTGGAAAATAAGACTAGGTTTTATTTTCTTTTGGGCCCCAAAATAAACACTAGGGCTTATTTTGGGGTCCGGGGGTGTCTTATTTTCTTTTCCACATATGGAAGCCCACTTCTGCTTTCTCGCAGCAGGGCAGGAGGCCGTGCAGTACACCAGTGCTGCTGCCACAAGGTGGGGGGTGGAGCTGTCCCACACTCCCTGCACCGGCTTACCTCAAGGCCCCCACAGCCAGGTTCGCAGTGGCGGCTTTGGCAACCCCATCCAGCAGGACCCCAAGTGGCTGCTGGCCCACTTCTTCTGCTTGCTTGTGGCCACAATGGAACAGGAGACCCAAGCAATGTCCCGGTGCCACGGCCATGAAGCGAGGGGGCGGTGGAACTGCCCCAAGTGCCCCACACCAGCTTACCTCAGGGCCTCCATAGCCAAGCCATCCACACCGTGACACCTGTCTTGCCTCCTGGCTGCAGCTCCAGCATACCACTCAGCCTCCTGCTCCATTGCAGCCCCGAGCAAGCAGAAGAAGTGGGCCAGCGGCACGTTGGCTCCTGCTGCACATGGCTGGCAGTGCTGCCGCTGCGAGGCAGTTGTCAGGACGTGGATGGCGTGGCTGCGTGGTCCCTGAGGTAAGCCAGTACAGAGCACATGGGGCACCACCCGCCGTGGCACTATGAGCAACCATACAGAATGGGCGGCCAGCCAGCTGCACAGGCTCCTAAGTAGGGCTTATTTTGGAGAGTAAGGCTTTCATTAGGCGTACGTGTTAAAAGCATGCTAGGACTTATTTTTGGGATAGGTCTTACCTTCGGAGAAACGGTACTACAAGCTATGGAAAAATGTAAGTAATATTATATCTAACAACATGTATGAGGAAGGATAGTATATAAGAACGGATTATGCTTTCAAAATCAAGTCATACTGACTGTTTATATTGTTAAAGTAACTGGCAGCTAATGAAATTAAAACAGAAAATAGATTCAATTAGTAGTAACGACATAAAACATTGATGAAAAGTAGAAACTAAATGGATAACTGCATTTGAAATGTTTCCAAACAGAAAATATCTAAGAGCTGTTTAATGAGAAATTACAATGTATTGTAAAACTGTGGATCAGTATTTAGCTATATTCATTGAACCAGAATCAGATTGGTCAGATAGCAGCAACTTGAAATAGAAAGAATCAGTGTAACCAGAATGATGAGTGGAAATAGTACTTTCTGATGAGCATAGAGAAAGCAATATATGTTTCAATGTTTCAATTGCTTTTCCACTACATGGGTACAATCTTCACTCAAAAGGGAAGTTTTGGTATCCTCCTTCAATAACTACAGTTGGAAAGGCACTGATTCTAGCCAAGGACAAAGCCCTTTGAATTTGAGAGTTTGTATGCAGCTGAGAGTTGAGTAGAGTAAATGTGCACTGTGGATCAGAAAGATGTTTCTGGGTTAAGACTGACGAACTGATTGCAGCCCTAAGTTGATGACATGTAATTTAAGATTGGCTAATGCACATACCTAGCCCATCAGCGTAATAGTTGTCCATGAGAAGCCATAAAATTTTAATTTTTTATGTATTGCTTGACATTGGAGACATAGAGGCTGTCAGTCATAATTAAAGGGGCCATGCCATCTGGAAAGAAAGAAGCTTAAGTCAGTAGGAAAGGATGTGATTCCAGTTGGAAGTTTCTATTTTGAATAGGCTGACTTCACAGCAGAGCACTACATTTGGAACACAGCGGGTGCTTGAAAGATTGATCTCAATAACTTAGACTGAACTCTTTCAAGGGGAAGAAATGATCTGTAACGGCCCAACTGGACTCCAAAAATGTAATGGAATGGGTGATGGACTTGGAAGATGAGGGGAATAGATGATGCCTAGTCTCCAGTACTTTAACAATAGGAGGAAAAAACTTAACAAGGACCCACCCTAATTGTTCAAGCACTTTAAAATGTCAGCAAGAAGTTTGTATTTTCAGATTTGCAAGATTCTGTTAATGCAATGTTACAATGAAGTAGAATTAGCTAACCTAGTCTTGATTATCTCTGATTTACCCAAAAAACATAACTGAGCTCAGATTTTGGTTGAGAAGACTTGAAGCACTATGGATATATGCTGGTCTCCTTTGGAGAATTAGAAAGATTGTAGAAATGAAGCTATTTTTCATGCAGTAAGTTGACATAATCGGCAGTTATTTGAAGATATTTACTGCTCAATGGTTATTTAGTCACCAGACATATCCTTTGGCAAATACCATGACCTTGATTTTTTTTTGTAATAAGTTTTATTTTATTTTATAACTTACAAAAATTCCAATTTCAATCAAACCATGTGTTGTCTGGGTACAAATCATTTTAGAAAATAATAATCAAATTATTTACAACAATATTCATTGCATTAGTATCAGTGGTGGGATTCAAATAATTTAACAACAGTTTCTGGGGGTGTGGCTAGATGTGCGTGGCTAGGTGGTCATGTGACTGGGTGGGCGTGGCCAACTCAACATCACTCAAGTTAAAGGGTGCCTCAACTGGCCCCTCCCCTCCCAGCCACTCCTTGTCACACCCGGCCTCAACGTATCTATAGTTCTGTAAAAATGTTCACCTTTTTTTGATTTTATTATCTGCATCTACATACTATAGATATACTTTCAAAGGAAGGAAATGGCTCACATGCTTTGCCCAAGAGTGTGATAGACATGTCACAAAAGAGGCTTTTGAGGGGCTGCCACAAAGAAAGGGTGGGCAATGTATTTTCCAAAGAAGCAGAAGGCAAAACAAGAAGCAATGGATGGAAACTGAACAAAGAGAGAAGCAACCTAAAACTAAGGAGAAACTTCCTGACAGTGAGAACAATAACCAGTGGAACTGCTTGTCTCCAGAAGTTCTGGGTGCTCGATCACTGGAAGTTTTTCAAAAAATACTGGACAGCCATTTCTCTGAAATGGTATAGAGTCCCCACCACCACCAGGTCCCTTCTAAGTGTTATTCTGACACCTTTCCCAGGTCCTCCACTCAGATTTTGGCATCATCAGTTTTCCTGCCTGAGCAGGGGGTTGGACTAGATGACCTCCAAAGTCCCTTTCAACTCTGTTATTTCTGAGCTAAATAGCTAAGACCCTCATTGGGATCCTCTCTTTTTTGCTCCTTCTGGACTCATTGAGTTAAAGAGCTGCCTTTAGACATTCATTTTAATAAGATTTTTAGAAACCTGCAGTTGAAAGTTCTTCATGACTCCTTACCCTGAAGACCCAATTTCATTTGGAATTTAATACCAAACTGACTGCCCTTTTGGCATTTCTCTTGATACTTCTCCAAATTGCACCCCCAAGTAGCCACATCTCCCTCTCTCCCTCTCCCTCTCCCCTCTCTCTCTCTCACGCACACACACACTCAATTTAAGCAAATTCCCTTGTCGTGGAGACTTTAGAATCATAGGCTATCAGAAGGTACTTTAGAGGTCTTATAGTTCAAACTTTTTCTCAAGACAGAAAACCTCATACATACTTGCAGGTTCACAGACATCCCGGCTTCCCAGGCACACAGTTCCTCCTCCCGCCACCCCAAGCAAGGCAGGGGGCCCATGCGGCAGCAGCAGAAGGTCTCCACAGACTGGGCCTGCTTTGCTAGCATCTCAGATTCCATTTCTCCCCACCCCATTTCCCATGGATTACTTACTTTTTTTTTTTTTTTTGCTATAAAAACAATTCTGTAGCATTATAAAAAGAGTTTTCCATTAAATGTTTAAACACTCAGATTTTTAAAATTTTGCACTTATGTCAAAAATGGCTAAAATGATATGAATACCTTTGAAACCTTGAATTCTGTGACATGGATTTTAAGAACTACAGAAGAGAAAACTACATTAGTTGTTCAGTAAAGTCTCATTCTAACAATAGCAAAAGGTTTCTCACAGACTGTCAAGCAAATATAAAAACTTATATTTGTGGTCGAGGCAAGCAAGGGAACCAGAGAGCAGCAGCAACTATGCCTCAGGCATAGTTTTTTAAAAAGTTGCCCATATTCACAGAATAATAGAAATTCTTCCCTATTTTTTTGCCTTATTTGTGCCTATGATTAAAATTTAGAACTACTTTTATTTATCTTTTTTCATCTGTGATTTTACATCATAATGTAATCTACTATTATGTTCAAAACCCTTTTGCTTGGGGAAAAATAATCTTTTCTAATTTATAGCTGTTTTGTGAACTAGTAGGTTTTTCAGAAGTCCAGTTTTACTCATATTTAGAATAGAATAGAATGAGCTGGAAGGGATCATGGAGCAGAGGTATGTTGCTGCCAGTTCAGACCAGTTCAGTTATTACAATTCTGCGCAGTTTGGCAAACTGGCAAATCCCACTATTGGCTCGCCCTGCCCACCCCACTCCGCCCCACCCCACCCTATGTCACCTCTCCCACCTTGACCGGTGGCTAGAGTCACACCCACACCCAGCTACTCTCTGGCTCAATCGGTCAGACCACAAGGCCCAGCTGATCTCCATGCCTTGCAAGTGGGCAAGGCGCAGAGATCAGCTGGGCTGCGTGGCTGGTGTGATAGGCTGTAGCAAAGACAGGCAAGTGCTCCCACTTGCCTGTCTTTGCCGCAGCCTATCACACCAGCCACACGGCCCAGCTGATCTCTGTGCCTTGCCCACTTGCCTGCCTTCACTGCAGTCTACCACGCTGGCTATGCAGCCCAGCTGATCTAAACATCTTGCCCGCTCTGGTCACCACAGCTGCCAGCGAAAGTAAATCACTTGGCTGAAGGGTGGCCTCGGGATGACACGGCGAGGCTTGGCCGCTTTTCAGGCCTGGCTTTTGCCATCCTTCTGCCTGCATGCTGCCCGTGAGCCCTTTGCCTCAGGTCAGGGCCCAGGGAAAGTGCAAGTCCCTGGCTCTGGCCTTCCTGGGGCCTCCACCCGCATGCCACCCACTTGCCCTTTGTCTCAGGTCAGGGGATGTGCCAGTCCCTGACTCTGACCTTCCCTGGGGCTTCCGCCCACATGCCCCCCTCTGGCCTCAAACTATGTGCCCCCTGGGCTGAAGCAATTTATCTGGCCTGCGGCCTGCCACACTCAGCCGAAGGGCCGTGGGTGGGCAGTGTGGGTGCAGGAGGGCGGTGTGGGTGCAGGGGGGCCAAAGCAATTTGGGTAAGGTTCTTACCTGTAAGAAGCCTCATCCAGAAAGCGGGTTGAATTTCCTGTGTCTCTCAGATCTTGCAGCCACTTCTTCCTGCCCTTGGTGTTGGATGGATGGAAACTACCGTATTTTTCGGAATATAAGACGCAACTTTTTTCCCCCTAAAAGGGGGGGAAAAGGTGCGCCTTATACACTGAATGTAGCCCCACTCACCCACTGGCCCCCACCCTTTGGCCTTGCCTCGCAGCAGTTACCTCTTTGCAAGCAAATAGCAAGAAAAAACAGCTCCTTTCAGCTTCAGCACAGGATAATTAGCACAAGTTGATTAGAACAACTTTCCGACTCTCAACTGATTTGCTCTCAGCTGTTTTGCGCAGGGCTCTGCTGCTTGCTGCAAAGAGGTAAGTTGCTGGAGCAGATTTTTTTGTCTTTGTCCAAGCTATGCTGAAAACGAAACTGAAAGTAAAGCAGGCTGTTTGCTGCAATGAGGCAAAATTAGGCAGAGGTGGAGGGAGATTCTTTTTCTTCTTTTTCCTCACCAAAAAAGGTAGGTGCAAACAATGGGAAATTTAGGGCAAAAGAGGAGAGTTCAAGATTTTAAAACACAAAAGAAAAAAAGGAGAAAGAAAAAGGCAAAAAGAAAAACGGGAAGGGAGAAAAAGAAAAAGAAATGAAAGAGAAAGATGTTATACATATTTAGAATTGAAATATGAATAGTAGTAAGAAATAAATGGGAAATCATGATTGTAAAAATGAAATGAATAATAATTGGAATATTTGTCTTTGTATTTTTGAAATCTAGACAATAAGTTTTTCTTTTTTTATTTTTTGTAGAAATATGAATAAGTATAAACTGTAACAATTGAAATACCTTTAATGGAATATGGTGATGAAACTAAAAAGGATTAAGTTGTAGCTTGGATAACAGCTAGAACATTTTTAAATTTAAATTTAATTAGGGAAATTGCAACGATTGAATTATTGAATTATTTAATTATATATTGTGATGAAAGTAGAAATGATTAAGTTGTGATTTGGAGGATTATATGGGCAAAACTATTTGGGTTATTGGGAGAGTTTAAGATATGAAAATGAATAACATAAGGAGAAAGCTCTATTTAACTAGGGAATTGTAATAATTGAGATACTATTAATTGTATATTGTGTTGAAATGAGAAATGAGTAAGTTGTGGTTTGGAGGAATATATAGGGGAAATTATTTGGTTTATTATTGGTAAATATAATTAATTGATTTGTAAGAAATTGGATTGCATGGAAATAATTGGAATATTCATGTTCATATTGATTAATACTCAAAAAAAGATAGTTATATAACTAATTGATTTATATTAAAATGTTGAGTTTGTATTAAACAATTGTAATATTACATAATTAACCAATGTGAGGATGGATATAAAAATAGATGACAATGGGAAGGGGTATAATATAGAATAGAAGGGAAAAATTGAATTTGATTAAGATTAGAGATGAGGATGAAGGGTAATATTGGTTTTTTAAAAAAATAGATGAAGAATAAATATGGCAAAAAGGAAATATAGAAATTGTAAATTTAATTGAAATGACTAAACACTGTTTAAATTTGTGAACCGGCCAAATACTCTGTTCAAAGAAAATACATTGTATGTTTGTATGTTTGTCTAAAAAATAAAACTTTTTATAAAAAAAACAAAACAAAAAAGGTAGGTGCATCTTATACTCCGAAAAATACGGGCATCAAGGAAAGAAGCAACCTAAAATTAAGAGTAATTTCCTGACAGTGAAAACAATTAACCAGTGGAACAGCTTGCTGTCAGAAGTTGTGGGTGTTCCATCACTGGAGGTTTTTAAGAAGAGACTGGGTAGTGACTTGCCTGAAATGATGTAGGGTCTCCTACTTGACATTAAAAGGCCTCCAAGGTCCTTCCAACTCAATTATTCTGTTTCTGTTTCCTGATTTGTGTCTACTCAATTTTAGATATCAGAATAGAATAGAATAGAATAGAATTTACTTAACACTATTTTCTGATTCAGCAATTTAAGCTAGGAATAGTTTACTACTGTCTTGTTTTTTAATTAGTTCTTTATAGTCTAAGGTTAAAATTTCATTTATTTCAGTTTCAAGCACAAAAAAAAAATCCAATAGTGGTTTCCAAGTAGAAATGAAGCTAGATAAAGTGTCTTTTCTTCCATCAAAGCAGTCAGTTTCACTACCTCTGGCAATTCTATTAATTTCACATCCATACGTCTATTGTGGGTACTGTACATGTGAGACCTTGCAACTCTATATATAGAAAAGCCTTAATGCTCTTGTCATATAAAAGAACAAATTTCATGGGTTTTTTTCATCTATTTATCCATCAAACATAAAAGAAAAGCCTCTGACTTCAGTTTACATTCAGTTTAAGAATTCACTAAGTTAAAATATATATTTGATTCCAATAAGCCTTAGCTTTCATACATGTCCACCAGAGGTTATAAAAAGTACTTTCTGATTGTTTAAATTTCCAACATATATTTTACACACCCTTATACATTTCTGATAATTTATCAGGTTAAATGCCAACAGTACATTATCCTATAAAATTCTCTTCGTTATAGTCCAATATACGTTTCAGTAATTTACTTCACACACTCTCCCATTGATTAAGAATCATGTTATAATCTGTGTTTTTTGTTTCATACAATCATTAACATGTTCATCTTCCATCTTCCATATTTTCAGCAGTAATTTATAACTTCTTGGCAATCACATGTTCAATATTACTATTTAAATCCAACTCAAAATCAGTTTTCTCATTGGTAAAAACAAAATTATTCTTATCCAGTTAAACTTTTTTGTTAATTGAGCATAGACAAGTATGGTATGACAAAGTTAAAATAATTTTGTTAGGTATGCCATTTGTTTGGAATAGATATAAAGGGTTAGGGTTGGTTGAGCAGAGGGTTGGACTAGAAGACCTCCAAGGTCCCTTCCAACTCTGTTATTCTGTGTTCTATGTTGACTAACTCTTAATCCATATTGCTAGCTCAATTCACTCTAGCCAGCATTTGGGGTTAGGGTTGGTTGAGCAAGGGTTTGAACTAAAACAGGGGTCAGCAACCCACAGCTCTGGAGCCACATGTGGCTTTTTTGCGGCTCCCTGTCACCGGTCGGCTTCACAATTGATACGGCTTTTGATTATGACAGGTAGAGGAAAAAGGATGCTGTGCTAGGAGGAGGCTCTATGGTGGGGGAACTGGACTTCCAGCCAGCTCCAGAATTGAATGAGGGCTTCCGGTTAGGACCTTTGTGGCTCTATGAGTGTTTAAGGTTGCCAACCCCTGGACTAGAAGACCTCCAAGGTCCCTTCCAACTCTGTTATTCTATATTCTAAAGTAAGATTGACTTCCAAAATTCCTTAATGGTTGTCACTGCAAGTGACATTTGTTTACAGGAGAAATGATTATCACACAAACTTGGTTGATGTGTGCTGATTTATTGACTTTCTCTGAAGGAGAACCTAAATTAAAAACTGTAGAAGAATCAGAAAGAGAAGATCATATAACTGTAGATCAGAGTGTTTTGAATAAAAATATATCTCAAATAATTTTGAGAGTATCTTAGTTTGGGGACCATATAACATCTACTACATTGTGTAATTGCAGACATCCTTAAGATTTTCCATAATTCTCACCAATTAATTACAGTTAATCTTCAATTTGCAATCATATTTGAGTCTGGAAATAAGATCATAAGTTGTGGTGGTTGTTGAGCCACCCAGACTATGCCCAGTTTTATGATCTTTTGTGTGTGTGTCAATTGCTAAGCAAACAGAGATGTTATTAAACAAATCAATTTAATCCAATAGGCTTCCCCCCACCCACCCACCCCCAGAAACTGAAAGTAAATGCCAGAAACCCGCAAAAAAATGCTTAAAATCTTGGTTATTTGACCACGAGATCGTGCAAACAGCCATAAATGCAAACCAGTTGCTAAGTACCCAAAACACAGTCATGTGACCATAAGGGAGAGCAATCATCAGAACTCAAAACCAGATCATAAGTATCTTTTGAGAACACGGGGGTCTGTCATAACTTTGACTAGTTGTTAAGCAAGGACTATCTGTATTAGGTATTCCTCAATCTGTATTGCATTCTGTCAATACCATGTTACCTATCAAGTAATAAAAGCTGATAAAAATTAAACTTCTCGTGATTTTATAAGGGTGTGTGTGTCTGTGTGTATATATATAATATATTGATAATTATTTAAAAGTGCTTTGCCATTGCCTTTCCTGGATTTTTAAAAATCTTTATAGTTTAATATATTTAATGGAGTATAAGGGGCATTTAATAAATAATATCACTTGACTAACTTGGATGAAGGGCAATCTGGAAAAAAAATTCATAATGATTCTAATGGTCATCATTTAGAACAAAAAGTATATTTATTCTTTTTTCTTTATTTATATTTAGCCAGTGAGACCGGCAGTGATTTCCACCCAATGTTCTTCACACATGACAGATCATTTGAAGAGTTCTTCTGTATTTGCATCCAGTTGTTGAACAAGACATGGAAGGAAATGAGAGCAACTTCTGAAGACTTCAATAAGGCAAGTTTTGTTGGGAATGTACAATTCTGATCAATACCATCATTTTCTCAATTTACATAATTGATATATAAGCAGTTATTTCATTAGGAATAGGAATGTTTTATTAGGAAAGCTCATTTCCTTAATTTATTTTTAATTTGAATTTGTATTTAAGTCAGGACTCATGAATCAACTGCTATTGATACAAATAGCAGATGCCATTCTCCTTCTTCAAGCTGCTGAAGTGCTGAATCCATGTAATGTTTTCATAAACATCTGAAAACAAGCTATATATTAAAAATGTGCTGCTTCAGTAGTCCATGAAAGCATTGCTTAGCTTCAACAGTTCCCTAGTTCATGGAACAATAACACCATCTACTATTTTTAGTAATAGGTAATCCATTTAGAAGTATGAATTGTCCTTAAATTGGATGTTCTTAATCCAGGAACTGAGTTAACTTTGGAGATAATTCAGATGTTGGGAGAGGGAATATATATGCCTGGAAACCTCTGCCATTTTCCCTAAAAAACAACAACAACAAATATATACTTGCAAGTAAATTACAACCTGAAAGCACTTTAAAAAGAAATATGATGCTTTATTACTACTCTCAATGAATACTGAGAAAATTGTATCATTTGCTTTTTTTACTGGTTTAAATTGGCTTGTTTCTTTTCCTTTTTTTCCTGAAAATAAAAAGCTACAGTACACATGTGGACAATTAATCTTTTGCTACTATTTTAAGTGAAAATTTGAAAGAAATTTGAAAAAAATTGGTTTGAGTTTTCTATGCCGGAAATGCTGCTTTTATAATTTTTTCCTTATCTAATAATTTTATTGAAGTTTAAAAACAGATAAAAAATTAATACAAATCAAGAAAAATTGAAAAAATAAAAAATACGGAGACAAAAAAGGGGGAAAGAGAAAAAATATAGAGGAAAAAAATTGATAAATAAACAACTTTCCCCTTCATCAAGACTTTAAACCAATAAATCAATATAATAGTCTTTTACTTTACACAATAGCTTATCATTTTCTTAATAATACAACAAGAAAACCTCTTCTTTCCATGTCTTATCTCATTGTTTCTTTTTGTTTGTTTGTTTTAAATGTATTATTTTGTAATTTTTTCAAAAATTAATTTCCAATTTATTAAATCTCCCTTTTTTCAGTTATGATTTTGGCAAAAATAAATTTCAAAACATGAAGTTTTTCTTCCTCATAATGGTAGTTTTTACTATAGCTTCTGTCTCCTCTCCTTATTACTACTAGCAGGGTGCATTGATTTAATTGTTTTTGACTAACTCAGTTTTACCTGGATGCATAAATAATTCATCTCATGTAGGTGTTAAAGCTCCTCTAGATTCATATAAAGCATGTCTGAAACTTTTTTAACTATTACAATTTCCCTTTGTTAATTGAAGATTACCTAAGGATTCTTTTTTCCATTCCATTTTCATTGAAAATGCTATGCATGAGGAATTAATAAGTGTAACATTCTTAATCCTCATGCATTATCTGTACCTTTTCTTGGAATGTGAAGAGAGCTTTAAAGCTGAAGAACGTAAAATATAGTTGTTGCTCCAGGATTTAGGAAGGAAAAACGTTGTATCTATCAAGGGTCAATTGCCTAAAAAAAATCAGAGTTAGTCTATTTACTTGTGTAGCATCAGAATGCAAATAGATTGGCAGAAGTTGGAGAGTTGTATGCCTTTAAAGATTATTTCTACTGTAAATTAATATTTAATTAGACAATTCTTTAACCTCAATATCTTTTTATTCACCCCTTTTATTGGTGTTATTATTATTTTGATTATCATTATTCTGTTGCTTTATATGTACACTAATTACAAGTAATAAAGATCTTTGGTGCTCACAACTTTCAGTTCTCTTAAAAGTTATATTATCTTTTACCCCAATTCAGAAAAGATCTCTGAGCTTACTAAAATAGTAAAAATAACATCTCCAAGTTGATCTCAGCGCTTGGTGACTTCATGGATAAGCTCACATAGTTTACTATTGTCTGTTTTTAAGAATTTTTTTTAATTTTAATATCCTGCAATCATAGTATTAACTGATGATTTTCCATTCAATGGTAATCAATTTCAAAGCTGTCTCACTTTTCAAGAACTATTACGTTCTTACATACTTAGATGGTGGATCAGTCAGATACTAGAAGATGTTTACAAAAGCTCTTTTAAAATAAATTCAAGCTTAGTAAAGATATAAGTTTTTGTTTAGAGGAAGTTTTAGTTTAATCAGATATCTTCCTAAATCAGTTTGTATTCTTGAAAGTATAAAGCTGGGATTTATTCTGAAAGGGAAAAATATTTTTATCTTTTCCTGCTTGTAAAATATATTTGGTTTAAAAATTAGTTGGATGTTTCCTATATACTCATATAGACATTATGTTTTTGTTCTTTAGTGTGGCTACATTCATGTTTGCGACTAGATTTTTTCTCAATTGAAAAGAAAGGCATAAAGTAAAACTTTTTAAATTGATTTTTATTAATTATTTAATTATAACTTTTTTATATAAAATATTCAGATTTTCTTGTTTAATATTTGTGATTAATCTAAGAAATTGAGAGTCATTTATAATGGCAATATTTTCCAATTACATTTCTAATTACAATTACATTTCCAATTACAAACAATTTTTTTCATTAACTGGTAATTGGACAATATATTGAAATTCAAAAATAGAATAAAACCCCAAATCCATTATTTAAAATATAAGCTTTATCATTTCTATCTGATGATTTTGGTTGTTGTTGTTGTTGTTGTTAGTCGTGAAATTGTGTCCAACCCATCTTGACCCAGTGGATAATGTTCCTCCAGGCCTTCCTGTCCTCTGCCATCCCCCAGAGTCTATTTAAGTTCATGCCGACTGCTTCAGTGACTCCATCCAGCCACCTCATTCTCTGTCGTCCCATTCTTCTTTTGCCCTCAATTGTTCCCAGCATTAGGCTCTTCTCCAGTGAGTCCTTTGTTCTCATTAGGTGGCCAAAGTATTTGAGTTTCATCTTCAGGATCTGGCCTTCTAAAGAGCAGGGTTGATCTCCTCTAGGACTGACCAGTTTGATTGCCTTGCAGTCCAAGGGACTCGCAGAAGTCTTCTCTAGCACCATAGTTCAAATGCTGTTGGTAAGCACTATCAATTCAGAAATGGTAGCCAATTCAATTATTTTTTTCTGATGAGCAGATGGGTGGATGTAATTACTTGTTTATTGTTCTTCTAAAGAAAATTTTTGGTCTCCCAAGTGTTCAAAGGAAATAACGGTGAATTTGGAATGTTACACATTTCTTTAATTGTAATTGCTATTTACAGGCCGGCCCCGTGGGCCAGATTTAAGCACCCCTGCCATATACTATTTGAATAATGTGGAATGCCCCAAAGCCATCTCTGATCACTATAATATATTATAAGAAACACATATTTTCCTTCAGTTGTAGAAGAAATTGGAATCAAAGCCATTGCCTCACTATTTTGTAATTTACTCTTGACTATTTAAGTATGCCACTGTTGTTATAGTGTAAATCTAAACACAGATTATGTGTTACCATCTTCCTAGAATATATATTGTTTAAAAGTTAGGTAAACATTATTAGAGAAAAGCATTACATTCAAATTAGCCACATTTATGAAAAATACCTTTGAATTTTAAGCAAGTTAAGTGGTATAGTCTGTCTTGAGTTGCCATTTAAAGTTCAATTATTCATTGTGGTGAGAAGGTCAATCATACTCTCTTTAAGCAGTTGGCGTTATAGGGATCTGTATACATATTGAAGCTAAATTAACAGTATGTGGCATATGGGTGTTTTGTTACATCAATTCTTGTTGATGTAAATGTCAGTAAGCTTATAACACCAGAATTTTATTTTGCAAGTTACAATATATGCCTGAATTTTCCCAAATAATAGATCTTGTTATGGTTGAATAAAACCAAGTGGGAAGGAAAAAATGTTCTAGAGCTTTTGTTTTAAGTGAAACAAAATTATCACAATGAATGCTGCTGTTGTCAGTGACATTTTTACATCTATTAGGCAAAATAATCTACCATTACTGTTTCTTCACTTTAGGTAGCTATAATCTAAATAGATGTAGGAACCACAACAAGAAAAAACAAAATCTTACAAGCTTATTTCTATCTAATTCAAACTTTTCTTTGTATTTTGTCTTTTTCCATTCTCTTGCATAGATATAAGTGATTGGTACTGAATTGAAGTTATTTTGTGGAATCATATATGTAGTTGCAAAGGTTCTAAGGGTTGTAGAGTCCAAGGTCAAAAAAGTCCATCCACAGATTTCTAGCGTCTGTTTTCCATTCCTAGGCTAATATCAGCTTTCTCACATATTTCCATTTTTCTAGTCAACATGAAGTGTATGATGTGATATTCCTGTATATATAATCAAAGTGCATATTATAACCTGTAATATAATATTATAAAGAATTTGCTTTGTCTGTAAACATGGAAAATGGTTAATATTTGGAAATCAAATATTGTGCCAGACTAATTACAAATAATATTGTTTTGGTTTGATGTGAAAGGTAGGGAAAAGATAGTTTGGACATAGCATAACATTTTCTCACTCTAACTTGCCTGACATTAACAAATGCATTCTGCTTAATAATCATTGTATCTTTATTTTTTGTGTCCTTTTCTTTTTGATGAATGGATGTTGAAGTGCCTGATTAAAAGCAATAAAACTGCAATAGAATAAAAATGTCAGAGCACAATCCTTTATTAAAATAAAAAATAACCATATTGTGTAAACAATTGCAGCTTATTGATTCAGTTACCTGAGAAGGCTAAAGCTTTAATAATTAAAAAGGCATATTGTGTGACTCCTGCAATCCCTCTGACAATTCTTCCATAAATTCTAATTTTATTGAATGTTAACTCTACCTTTAAGAATGTCAGAAACTATAGCAAGGCTAACAAATATTCCACAGATATTCTGCAGAGTGAAAATTGGGTGGAAATGGCCATATAACCAGAGATGGGCTTCACATAATTTAACAACCAGTTTGCCTGTGCAGAACCAAAAATGTGAGTGAGTAAAATGCCTTCCACGCTTGAATGGCTTCAAACACACAGCGATTTCATGCACGTGGCTTCCAGCACATCTTGGGCAGCCGTGGTGAGTAGAGCAGGCGAGGCGCAGAAATCAGTTAGGTTGCATGGGCTGGGTGAATGAGCCAGAGAGTGAGATATATAAGATGGTATAGCACCTGATTGGTTGGGTGGGCCAAGCCGGTAGTCAGAACTACCGGTATGGCGAACTAGTCCAAACTGGCAGCAGCCCACCTCTGCATGTAATCTTTTTTTTTTTTTTTAATTTTATTATTAAAGAATTACGGTACAATTGCACTATTTCCGGTTACATGGTGTTAATATATATCTACAGTTATACCTTTGCATTAATTACATTGTCATTTACATGGTATTAATTCATTGTCTCAATTCAAAAATATTATCCGTAGGATTTCTTACTGTTATAATTTGATACCAAGAATTACCTCTCTTTTTCATAAAATTACATCCTTACTCCCTTTTATATCCTCCTACGGTAATATTCCTCCTATCCATATACCCATTTAACTAATCACCCTTCCAGACTCCTTTATCTCTCTCAAATTCACTTCACTCTTCTTTTCTTCAGCCACTCGTACCACATGTCCCAAACACTGTAGTAGTCAGTTTCTTCTCTGTTATTGATTTCTAGCGTCAGTTTATTCATTTCGGCACAATCTAGTATTTTTCTGATTACGTGCTCGTCAGATGGCAACTTTTTCTCCTTCCAGTGTTGAGCAAAAGAGATTCTCGCTGCTGTAATTATATGTGTAATGAGGTATTTCTTCTTTCTTGTGATTTCTTTCTTTAGGATTCCCAGGAGAAATATTTTTGGTTCTAATTCGATTTTTTCTCCTATTATTTCTGACACCCATTTATGTATCCTCCTCCAAAAAATTTTAGCTTGTGGGCATGTCCACCAACAATGGTAATAAGTACCTTGCTGATAGTCGCACTTCCAACAATTTGGAGCCATATTTGGATAAATTTTAGCAATCCTAGCCAGTGCTAGGTGCCATCTGTATATCATCTTGTATTGATTTTCCCTGTAAGTTGTTGCCCTAGTCATTTTTAAATTATTATTCCAGATTTGGTCCCACTCGTTCAAATTTATTGTCTCTGCATGTAATCTATTAAAAAAAATTGGAAAAAAATCTCTTACCTCCAGGCTCCACTGACGAAGGTGGAACAGAAAAGAGTCCTGGATCATCTTCATCACAGTTACATACTGGGACAGCTGAATTATTTGAGTCTATAAGTTAATATTTACTACAGTTTAGAAGTTATGGCATATATACAAGGATATATAAAATTTGCGTATTAGCAAAATTAATATGGTAAAATATTTCCTTGTCATAGCTACTGCTTGGAATCAGGAATAGAATCAAATTGATCCTTTGAACAGCCCCTCTGCATGCATGGCTTTTGAGAAATGTGTTATTCTCAGGTATAGCTGTTAAATCTCACAACAGTATTCTTTAGTAAACAATTATATTTGAATTGTGTTTCAGCTGGTCTAATGTATAAAATAATATGACAAATAATATGACAAAATCTTAATTGAATTAAAAGGGAAAATGTTTGAATGATGATGACATTTTTCTTGCAAAATGCATTCTACAGATTCCTTGATTCTGATTTCCAGTGATTACATGGTAGCCTGGGGACTGTAGGGGATCCATCACAGTAGAACCCTTTAGCATTACTACCAAGAAGCTAAAACAGCTATTGTCTAATATCATCTTCTGGAATAGAAGCACAAATCACAGAACCATCACAGATGTTCCCAATATTTTGCTTTATTTTCTAAAAAGTATAATTTTCTTAATTATATTGTTACAAAAGATCAAGGAAAACTAAAATTACCACAAGCTTCCTATCTTTCTGTAAAAAATTATCCCCCACCATTACTAAAGCAGCTTTGTTCTGGTCTAGAATCTATTTTGATAACCATGCTGAAATAAATGTGTGAAGTTGTTAGGTTGGTGGAATACAACTGAGGCATTAAAATATGCCTCTCTAAAGTATAGCATTGAGAGCCTGTTTGATGCAGTGGTTAAGGCATCAGGCTAAAAACTGGGAAGACCATAAGTTCTAGTCCACTAAACCAGCTGGGGAACTTTGGGCCAGTCACTTTCCCTCAGCCTAGGAAAGAGGTAAATGGCAAGCCACTTCTGAAAAACATTCCTAGAAATTACAGGGATTTGACAAAGCAATTTCCAAAAATCAGATACAATTGAATGGAAGAAAAAGAAGATTACCAAATATTGGTTTCCTCCTATTAGTTGATAGACTTTTGATTTAATGTTTGGGTTATATGGGCTATTTAAAAAGCTAGAAGAGATAACTTTGCAGTAAGAAAGCTTTTCCTTGAACGTTGTATTAGATTTTGTTACTGGTACAGTTTATTTAGCTTAATTACCGTATTCTGTGTGTGTTGCAAAGCTTAGCAGGTAATTTTAATAACTTTGTTTTTCTTTTTAATTCCATCATGTTCAGATAGTTTCTTTTAAAAAATATAAGGAGCAAGCAGGGTGAAAAGTTATGTAGTTGACTTTAAATACTTAAACTGAGTTTAAAGCAAAGTGAGCTAAGAAGAATAATGCTCTATAATGGATTGTTACCAACATGTCAATCATAGCAATATCCATAGAGCACACTGCAACTCTATTCATGTGAATGGTTGACATTCGGGAGCACTCAGAAGATCAGTTACTAGGAAACTTATTAGATAAATGAAAATGCTAAATTGATGCAAAAGTTTTAGGAAATGCACACCAGAAAATAGGCAGAACTGGACCTAGTATGTGGGCTGAATCTGAAATAGGTTTGTTGGAAAAGGAAGTTCATAGAGTGCATTTCAACAGTTGCTTCTTCCTACTAGAAAGTACAATATCAATAGTTAGATCAATAGTTCTGTCTATCTCAAGATAGACAGAAAAGTTGGCAATAAAAAAAGAATGAGGGTGAGAGTGGCATAAACTATAGTAACATGATGTGCTTTTTACTCTTTTTAACATTTAGTTTTAATGGAAGAATGTACAATCTTGTTACCGTGTTCCTCCAGTATGATGTTTCAAACAGTTTGTGCAATGTCTATAATGTTTCAAACAGTTTGTGCAATATCTTATTATTTCATCTTTAGAAGTAAAGTATAATTGCTTAGATAACTTAAACTGATACTGTCCAAAAGAGAAGGACATATTTCAAGAATCAAGATATGCATAAATATAACTGTAGGGATCACCATCCCTTAATCTACCACATTTGCCATGTTCCTATTCAATTCACTATTCAGGCCTTCACAATGTAGTCAAGTATTCTGCCTTCCTACATACCCTGTTGCTACTTCATAACCTTAAAATAGCCTTCTCTAGATGGTGCCCTCCAGATATGTTGGACTCAAACTCAGCAATGCCTGATTGATCTGATGGGAAAGACAATCCAACATAACTGGATGGTACCAGGATGAAAAAGGTTGCTTTACAGCAATAATAACCTGGAAATGCAGACAACATGAGCCATGAATAGGAACACTTCCTTTAGAAGTGTGAATTCACAGTAACAATTTGCTACAGATGCTTGCTATCTTTCTATCGTTTAACCAGTCCATGCAAATATTATGTGTGCCATCACTCATATAAACGACGGGAAGTATAAATTGAATGGAAGCCCACATTTTGCACAAATATAGTAAAATGATTTAAATTATTTTTGGGATAGGAGTAGACACTGTCCAGAATGCCGCTATAGGGCATTGCATGCCAAAACAATTAGACAGAAAATTTTTTTCTCCATGCCATCACTCTGCTAAACACCTAATTTCCACAGCACTGTCTTATGCCTAAGGATATTTAACTATGTAGTAGGGCTGTACTACTATTATCCTTCTCGTCTTTCCTATTATCTGCTCCTATTGGTATCTTTTGACTATCACTTCGTTGGTTGTATCTTATGATCTTATGTATACTGAAAGTTTATTTGTCATCAGTGACAAATTCTTTGTGTGTCCAATCACACTTGGCCAATAGAGAATATAGTAGAAGTAGAACTGATGGAAAAGTAAAGTTGACCTCCATGAAACAAATAGTGCTATTAAGAAACCATTTACCATAAACTCTTTTGAGTTATTAAAAAATGAAACCTGCACAAAAGTCTTTATAGAAAAGAAGGAAAATATTGTTCAGAGATAGAAATAATCAAAGATTCGTATAAGATACAGATAAGTAACAAATCTTACTTTATATCTTTTTTAAAAAATAAGTATTTTTTCTGATTGTGAAATGCTTATTATATACATAGCAAAAGAACACTACAAAACCAGTTTTTGAATTCTTGGACTATAAGGACTATGTACTTGACATGGGTTATACATTATCCTAAATATATGCTAAAGTATTGTTTGTTTGTTTATTGAATAAAGAACAATGATTGGTTGCATACAACATTCTAAGCCAAAATCTCAAGTGACTTAGCACTGAATATGAACAAATGTCGGTGTCAGCACTTCAAGCTGCATTTACTCTAGTGCTGACATAAGAAGGAGAGGCGGAGGCATCTGGAAAGGGACGTTTGACTTTTTACCTACTTATTTTCCCTGGAGATAATATCCCCTAGGAGATGGGATGGGAGGGGGGAAATTCCTTTGAGCTGGAGCAGTAAATTAGGGGTAGAATGACTTGGAAGATGGCCAATGAGTGCAGGGGAGTTTGGAATGGAAAGGGAGAGTTTTGGGTCTGGAAGTCAGTATTGGCTTCTATGGAGTCAGATCAGAATGTCGTGCTTAATAAATAGGAGTTTTTCTTCAAAAACTGTTTGAAATGCAATTTATTTGAGATGACCTCAAAACCTGACAGTAGGTTTTCATAATTTTCATTACTTTAAGTGGTATTCCCTATACTAGCACATTTGAGGTATATTTGGAATGTAAAATAGTGAATTTTCAGACAGCGAGTTTTTGATTCAAGATACTTAGAAGGAAACAAAGTAAGTTCAGACTTAAAACAACCACCTAAATCATTTTCCTTTCACAGGATGGAGATATATTAAACAATCTACATTATTATCAGTGGGGAATTTTCTTTTGTACAGCTTTATTTATCTCTAGCTGTATTACAGATTTGCAAGATATTTAAATATACCGTGTTTCCCCAAAAATAAGACCCTGTCTTATATTTTTTTGAACCCTGAAGTAAGTCCTTGCCTTATTGCCATGCGCTTAAAAGCCCAATTGGGCTTATTATCAGAAGATGTCTTATTTTGGGGAAAACAGGGTAGTTATATTGTATAAATTCTTCCATTGGTTTCAAATGGCCATTCACTGAAATAAATGAGAACTGTGTTAACAGGATTATAGTTAAAAGGCATAATTGTGTGAGAACAATGCAAGAAATAGGTGTAGTTTCTATTCTCCATTTTTAAATATACATTATGCAAAGAATGGATTCTCATATAAGACTCAAATATTTAAAAGGTAAACATGCAAATTCCCCATTAATTATTTCAGTGATTAAAAACATTGGTAGGAAGCTTTTTCTCTATTTATAAACGTTTCCTTCAAGCACCTAGTAAATAGAAGTTGATAAATCTAAACCTTATGACAAATAAACACTATGCACACTATCTATAAAGCTACAGTATTAAATAAAATATTGCAGCAAATGTTTCACTACTGAGTTATTTAATGAGAAATAGTCACCTACTTAAATCGATGTTGGACTTACTTTGGTAGCATTCCTTGGTTAATATAGTACTCTAATTGATATGATTGTCACACTCCAGACGGGCATTTGTTTTTGTTTCGTTTTTTATTTATCAAAACAAAAGAAACCAACAATCAGAAAAAATAATAAGAAGAACATTGTAAAACTCTTACAGCACCCAGGGCAACATTCTCCCATACTACCATTTATTATCTTATCATATTATCACAGTATTTATGGGAAGAACCAGTATTCTGTAAATCTTGGGAGAATGGTGTTGCAAAGGGCAGCTATGGAGAAGTCCTGCATAGTTGACAGCATTTCAGAAAAGACCTGGAGCATTCCCACCTTATCTGACCTGATGGAATGGATAGATATCCTTAGGAGGAGAGAGGGAGCCTGGTTCAATATCATTTAAAGATGATAGTCAGCATCTTGAAATTCACACCATGATCCTGAACCTTTCATAGGTCATCTACCAGTGCAACTAATGTTGCAGTGCTATAACCTGACCTGAACCCCCAACTGAAAAGAATTCAGATTTATCCAAGCCCTCTGAAACTGAGTGCTGACCATCCTCTTAATAACTTTTTCTAAAAAGAGAAGTTGGAGACTAAACAAAAATCATTTGATATAATTGAATCCAAGGCTTGTTAGGAAGGGGTTGTACCACAGTCTCCTTCAAGTGAAGCAGCACCAGTTCCTCCCACAGTTACTGGTATTATGATTTATCCCAGTTTTTAATATGTAATTCAAGACAGCAAATATTTTATATATAACACCTATCGCAAACAAAACCAGCTAAACATGGCTATTTTCCCCATAAAAACAACTGTGAGATAGATTGGGCTGAGAAAGAATGGTTCAAAGTCACCTAGCTAGTTTTCATGTGTAAGGGAGGCCTAGAACTCACAGACTTCTGATTTCTAGGTGTAACCACTACATCAAGATAGCTGGCAATGAAGTATTAATCACCACTTGGACTCAATCATGTGCCACTTCTAGACCTTAACCAACAAGGAAGGGGAGGGTTCAAAAGACATGTGGCAAAGCCCTGAGGATTTTGTTAATTTCCTTGAGAGTAAGCTCAAACTCTGCCCAGATAACCAAGTTTAGATGTGCCCTCATTACTTCAAAAGAAATTGCCCTGCCAGCATTTAACTCCAAATGAAGCCACACATCTTTATTCAGTAAGGTGCCAAAAATATTCCTCACAGCAGCCCTGCAAGGCCTTCCCTGTCCCTCCTTACTCAGAAGGGACCTGGTTACCCTAAATAAGATTGCCAGTTGGCTAACTAGATGTTATCAGAGCCAAGAAATAATCATCGCCTAATAAATCCTAATAAAGAGTCCTATCTATGTTCAATCAACTCCACTGTTTGTCTTTCTTTAGCAGTACTGTATGCCTGTGGTGTGAAACTGAAATAAAAATGGGGCCACTACACTATATATCTCTGCAGGCTGCATATTGACTTAGAAAGCAAGATATGTTTATTTGTTTATTAATTCATCAACACATTAAAATATGTTAGCAACTAGATAAGCTTTTTTATACATACATACATACATACATTCACACACACACACACACACACACACATACACACACAAATAAAAAGTGTAAAAGAAACAAGAAACATTACAGATTTATCAATTTGTTTTAAAATGCTCATGGTCATTCATCCTTGGTCATCTCCTGACTGATTATTGCAACATACTATACATGGGGCTACCCTTGGAAATCATCTGGAAGCTCCATTGATCCAGAATGCAGCAGCATAGATAATTATGAGTACAACTTGCAATGCCGTCTACAATGCTACTCTGTGAGCTGCACTGACTCCCAGATGGCATGCAGGTGCAATTCAAAATGCCACTTTTCACTTTTAAAACCCTACATATAAGAGACCGAATTATTTGAGAGACCACATCATTTTCCTGCCTTTAACAAGCTCCATAGAGAAGGCACACTCCAAATTTGAGATCTTGTCAAAAGATCCTTATAGCTGCAGTTAAGTTGAACTTGTGCAGGATTGCTTGTTTTTTGTTGTGTGTGTGTTTTATTTGATGTTGTTAAATATTTCCCAATTGAATTTTACTTTGGTTTGGGATGCAGTTAGGAGTGTTGTGACCTCACATACAGCCCATGGGCCATATGTTTTATACCTCAGTTCTAGTCATCTCATGTGTTGCTTCATATCATGAAGGTCCTTAGTAAATTACGGAGTGTCTCTGGCTCCATAAAAATACAGCATCCACCCAGTCATAATCTATCCCAAAATCCCAGTTGCATTCTTATTCCGCAACCAGGGCCTTGACTGCACCATGCTTCAGAGCCTCTAGAAAAGACCCCAAGCTCCTTCTAAACCCAGTTGGGTCCATCAATCTCTGGAGGTGGCCAATCAAATAAGATCCAGTTCCCTGCATTGGGGACTAGCCCAGAGAAGTCCAGAGCCAAGAGGATATGATTTGATCATCCTCCAAACCAGGGGTGAAATGCTACTGGTTTGGACCGGTTCAGGTGAACCGGTAGCGGATATTGGGGCTGGGTCACCGAACCGGTAGCAATCGCTGGCTGAGCACGCCCTTGAACCGGTCCATGGCCTGCAGTCCTGCCATGCTTGCCTGCCTTCCACACTGCCTTCCCGGTGTCCAGCTTGCAAAGGCAGGCAAGTGGAAGGCAGACAAGCATGGCAGGGCTGCGGGGAAGGGAGCTAGCAGCCTACTTCCTTCCCCGCAGCTCTGCCATGCTTGCCTGCCTTCCACACTGCCTTCCTGGCAGTCCCCCACTCCTGCTTGCCTTTCGAGGTCGATGTCCAGCCCAGCCAGTGAGTGGGCAGGCAGCCCTTGGTGGAGATGCTGCTGCTGCACTGCCCTGGTACATGTGCAGCAGTCCTGGGGCCAGGACATCCACCTGCCCTCCCGGAGCACCACTGCCCCTCTCAGCCACAGAGCAGCAGCTGCATCTCCACCAAGGGCCGCCCGCCGTCAGCCTTACCAACATGCTGGCTCCGTTGGGCATGCTGAATATGCCAGCAGAGGATCTAGAAGGTAAGGCCGATGCTGGTGGTAAGGGGTAGGGAGACCCGCTGCGTTCGGATCCTCAGAGGGACATGGTGAGGCTTGCTCGCCTTTTGGGCCTGGCGCACTCGGCCTCTCGGAGTACCGCCACACTGCCACCTTTTGCTTTCGTTTTCCAGCGGGAGAAGGAAGAAAGCAAACGGCAGCAGCATGGCGAGGCTCTGGGAGGTTGGATGTCTGCAGCCAGGTGGGGAGGGAGAGCGGCGAGAATGGTGGTGACAGGCAAGAGAGCGCCAAGATGAAGGGCTACCCACACTGGCCCGCCCAGGTAAGCACCGCCACCCAAGCCGAAGGGAAAGCACTGCAGGCTCTGGTGGCACAGCTGGCCCTGGCCCTCTTCCTGCACGGAGTGCTTCCGCTCCTCTTGCTCTGCTTCTTCTTTGCCAGGAAGCAGCAGCGCAGCTGAGCCTTCTTCCCCCAGAGCACCAGACTCCGCAGGCTGAGTTCCTGGAGTGGCACCAGCAGTCAAAGAGAGCAGGCAAGTGGCTGGGTGGGTGGGAATTCAGTGAGCTGCTTCAGAGCCCCAAGTCCCCAAACCTTTGCAGAAATTGGGCGGGTGGTTTGTATGGAGGATTGGTGGGGGGATGCGTGGCCCTCCGGGATGGAGAGCAGGGCAAGAGAAGGCTCCGAGATTCGCTTGGACAGTCAAGCCAGAGGACGGAGGGAAACTCAAAACATTGGGGGCTTCAGAAGGGCAGAATGTGCTTCAGAATGTGCAGCTGGCTCTAACAGTGAGTGACGTACGTGACGTCAAGTTGGCCATGCCCACCTGGTTACATGACCACCAAGGCATGCCCACAGAACCGATAACAACAATTTTTAGATTTCACCACTGCTCCAAACCCAGATCACATATACAAGCAGCATGCTGAAGTGTGCCAATGCCATGTTGTTGTTCTGCTACTCAATATTTTCAGAGTGTCCCAAAGTCTATAATTTTAAAATATACATATTAAGTATGACTTCAAGACCTCTAGTTTAACTCTTTATAGATTTTAACAGTTACTTAATGATTAAAAGTATTGCTCATAGTGTTCTGTCCCAGTCTCACACACGCACACAAACAGACCTTCAGGGGTTAAATAAAACTTGCAAACAACAAATTCTTTCGATAAGAGGATTGGCAGCAACCCAGTAGCTGCTTGCCAAGAACTTTACTCATAGAGAGAGGGGTTGTTCCTCTGTCAGATAAACCCAAACAAGATACACACAGTTCAAGAATTGTCAAGTCCAGTCCGTATTAAATCCAAGGCAGATAATGTTGTTTCAAAGATACAATGTGACTAGTAGTTTAGTTTTGTCCGTCACAGAGTCTGAATGGCCACCTCACCCCCTTTTATCCCCTGTGTGGTGTGGTCCAATGACTCAGCTTAATCTCTGGCATGCCTCCTTTTCTGCTACGTGCGCTTGTCTCTCCGACGCTGGCGTGGATCCAGCCAAGACTTATCTCCGCCACTGTCTGACTGTGAGGAGATACCTGGCTCCTGGCCAATCTCTTCTCCTTCGGGAGACACCTGAGGCATTGCCAGAGAGGAGGGTCCTGGAGAGGGAGGCCTGGCCAACTCCTCTCCTTCATGTTCGGAGCCTTCTCCCTCCAATAAGTCAGCCTCGGGGGTCGGAGTCACAACACATAGCTTCTATGAGAAAACAGACTATATATACTCTAGTCCTGTCCCAACAACTTCACATTTCTTACAGTTAGTCCATGCTTAACAACCAGTTGCTTAAAGTTACAAGGGACCTCCCCAAAACTATTGACTCGATTTTGACGTTTTGCACCCACACACACCCAAGGTTGTGTGACAGCATTTAAGATACTTGACAACCAGCTTGCATTTATGGCATGCTGCAAAGAGGAGGTTGAGGGGTTTTTGGGGGAAGTTTCCGAGGAAAATTTTAAGGGGTTCAAGGGGGGTTTCGAAACGGGACCTGGGGGGTTCTCTACAGATCAGGGAGTCCGCTTGTCGGACGGTGCCAGCAGGGAGGGCGGGGGCAGGGGTGGTGGACGAAGCACGGTGGGTCGAGGGTTATTCTATCACCATGGTGGTTGGGAGGAATGGCGATGGAGGATATAGAGGACGTAGAGACAACCCTGCTTGCAGCGGGTTCAGTGCTCTGGTCTTCTTGGTTCTGCTTGTGTCCCTGGGGGGGTAGGAGTGCAGAACCCGGGGCTCTGACTGGTGTATGGTAATGCTAGGTCCGTTGTCAATAAGGCTCCCCTCATATGAGATCTGATTGAAGAGGGGGATGCGGACCTGGCTTGTATCACTGAGACCTGGTTGGGCCCGGAGGGGGGGTTCCCCTCTCTGATCTGTGCCCACCAGGCTTCTGTGTACTACACCAGCTGCGACTCCTCAGGAGGGGTGGAGGGGTGGCGGTTGTTATTAGGGAAGGTTTTAGTCCTAGGGAGGTCACTGTCCCTCAGATAGGCGGGTGTGAATCACTTCTGTTGAAATGGGACCCTGAGTGCAGTCGGCTCTGTTGATTACGTACCTGTCTCCCAGCTGCGTGTCTTCAGTCCTGCCCACACTGCTCGAGGTCTTAGCCGAACTGACAGTTGAGCTCCCCAACCTTATGGTTGTGGGAGATTTTAATCTCCCGTCAGCCGGTGAGACATCCGAGTTAGTTTGGGAGTTCATGGCGGCCATGGACCTGTCTCAAGTTGTACAGGGCCCAACTCACAGTGGTGGACATACACTCAACCTGATTTTTGTCTCTGGGCAGTGGATAAATGCTCGGGGTAGGGGTGAACTTTCCATCCAACCCCTGTCATGAACCGACCATTCCCTCCTTAGCCTAGACTTCCCATCCATCAACCCCCACCGCTGGGAGGTGAAACCGACTCGTTGGTTCCACCCTAGGCGCCTGATGGACCCTGATAGGTTCCTGACGGAGCTTGGGACATTTCCCACTGACCTATCCCGCGATTCGCCAGAGGCCCTGGTGGACACCTGGAAACAGGCCGCCACCGGGGCACTGGATCGAATCGCCCCTTTGCGGCCTCTCCGCCAACAGGGATCCTGCGTAGCTCCATGGTTCTCTGTGGAGCTGCGGGAAATGAAGTGTCAGAAGAGATGCCTAGAGGGCTGTTAGAGATCGACCCATTCCAAATCTGACCGAGCACAGTTAAGAACCTACATTAGGTCTTATCTTGTGACATCGGCAGTGGCGAAACGTGACTATTTCACTGCTCTCATTGCGTCTGCAGAAAACCTTCCAGCAGCCTTGTTCCGAGTGACCCACTCCCTCCTCAATCAGGGGGCGAGGGAGGACCCCTTTCAAGGCAGTGCTGAGGATTTTGCACAGTTTCTGCAGGACAAAGTCGCTCAGATCCGGACGGGTTTGGACTCTGACTGGGCATGATCCGACGAGGAAGTGGGAGCTAGTTTTGAAGTAATATCTGGGTTGACTCTGACCCTGTTTCCATAGATGAAGTGGACAGGATTGTGGGTAGATTGAGGGCCTCCACATGTTTATGGGACCCGTGTCCCTCCTGGCTTGCTGCGGCAACCAGGGAGGTGACCAGAGATTGGATCCAGGCGATTATCAACGCTTCTTTGAGGGATGGGGCCTTCCCCGCCATACCTAAGGAGGCGGTGGTTCGTCCCCTCCTCAAGAAGCCTATCCTGGATCCAGCCTCCATGAACAACTTTCGTCCCGTCTCCAACCTTCGCTTTATAGCGAAGGTTGTTGAGTCTGTGGTGGCCTATCAACTTCCACAATTCCTGGAGGAAGCAAATTACCTGGACCCGTACCAGTCGGATTTCAGGCGTGGACACAGCACGGAAACGGCATTGGTCGCCCTGGTGAATGATCTCTGGTGGGCCCAGGATGTTGGTTATTCCTCCATCCTGGTGCTACTTGACCTCTCAGCGGCTTTTGATACCATCGACCATGGTATCCTACTGCGTCGGCTTCGGGGGTTGGGGGTGGGAGGCACTGTCTTACAGTGTCTTACCTCTCAGGCCGTAGGCAGTTTGTTTGGGCAGGGGGGCAGAGATCCTCCCCGAGGCCCGTCACTTGTGGGATGCCACAGGGGTCGGTTCTCTCCCCCCTGCTTTTTAACATCTATATGAAGCCGCTGGATGAGATCATTCGGAATTTCGGGGTGGGATATCATCAGTACGCTGATGATACTCAGCTTTACAACTCCACCCCGAACCAATCCAGGGATGCCCTTTCCCGTGATGTCCCAGTGCCTGGAGGAGGTACGGGTCTGGGTGGGTCAGAACAGGCTCAGACTCAACCCCTCCAAGACTGAGTGGCTGTGGATGCCGGCATCCCCTGATCTAGTATCCCCATCTCTGCAGATGGGAGGGAAGTTGCTGACTCCCTCTGAAAGGGTTCGCAACCTTGGCATCCTCCTTGATTCCCGGCTGTCCTTGGTAGATCATCTGATGGCCGTGACAAGGGGGGCTTTTGCACAGGTTTGCCTGGTGTGCCAGTTGTGCCCTTTCCTAGACAGGGATGCCCTCCGTACAGTCACTCAAGCTCTCATTATCTCTCGTTTGGATTACTGTAATGCCCTCTACATGGGGCTGCCCTTGGGATGCATTCAGAGGCTCCAGCTGGTCCAGAATGCAACTGCGCGAGTTGTTACGGGAGCTTCTCGTTACTCCCATGTAACACCTCTCCTGTGCGAGCTGCACTGGCTGCCGGTGGCCTTTCGGATCCGCTTCAACATGCTGGCTCTCGCCTATAAAGCCCTACATGGCACGGGCACGGAGTACTTGTGGGACAACCTCCTACCGGCCTCCCACCACCCGGTGCGGTCACATAGGACTGCCCTCCTCCGTGTGCCATCGGCCAGACAATGTCGGCTGGTGGCCCCCAGATTGAGGGCGTTCTCGGTGGCCGTGCCAACCCTCTGGAATGAATTATCCATCTAGCTCCGGACAGCCCCTGACCTCCATTCCTTCCGCAAAGATCTTAAGACCTGGCTTTTTCCTCAAATCACCTGACTGGTTGGGTTTTTTAGTTAACTGTGGGATTTTAAATTGGACTTTTAATGCTATTTAGTGATATTGTTTTTATTGTCATTTTATACTTGTGAGCCACCCAGAGTTCTTCAGGAGAAGGGCAGCATATAAATTTTAATAAAATAAAAATAAAATAAATAAATATTGCACAATCACACAATCACGATTTTTAGTGGTTTCTGGCCTTTACTTTTGGCTTCTGGAAAAAAACCCACCCATTTGGATGTTAAGGATTCATTTAACAACCACTACATTTGCTTAATGATTGCTACCAAAAAAAATTATAGAATTGGGTACGGTCAAGTGACGACTCACTTAATGACCACTATGATTTAATGACCATAATTCCAATGCAACCTGTAATGTCATCAAAAATAATACCTGCCTTTTAGCCTGTTTTTTTCCACACATGGAACAATTAAATCACCTGTTTCTACATTTATTCCAGTTAATTTTTTTTCTCATTTTAGAAGCTAACCTCTGAATATAAATTGAATTTACTACAAGCAATTACAATAGTTCCCTGTGGGTTTATGTGCAATTTACCACATAAATGCAGTTATTTTGCAGTTATTTTGCAAAAACATATTAGTGAATAATTATATTAATTATTAGTAATAAATTATTTATTTATGTATAAACATGTTTTAGTTATTTTCTTATCCTTTCAAAGAAAAACACAATGAATTTTTGGCATATACTGAAATACACAATTTATTTTATTTAGAATACAGTATGTTAATAAAATGTGCTATAAGATCTTTTAGATCTTGAAAAAAAATTCAAGTAAAATCTGGAATAAAATGCTCTGATTATACGGAGCATATCCATAGTATGTATATACTCTACTGTATTTTCCCTAGTTGTTCTATTTTTGCTTCAGTGCTTAGTTTTCTGTTAGAGAGGGATCTTGGCAAATTCACTATAATGAAATGAAAATATCTAATGTCTGAAGCAGATGATATTCTAAATTATCAATATATGATCTATAAAAACTTTGTAATTAACTTTGGTAATTATGCAGTGTTTCCGATACCTTTTTAATTATTATAAAGCATTTCTCTTTATTGTCATAAAGATATGCAGCTGTTGGTTATACAGTAGTTACATCCATGAGCATAGGTATTTAATGGAATAGAATGACTACATCTTTGAAGATACATTCATTCATTCTCTCTCTGTCTTACAAATATACACACATATGCTCATGGTTGCATACATTTCCCATATTTCATGTTTTAGATGTCATTGCATGCAGATAAACTCTCAGTGAGATAAGCATTTGGGAGGAGTAGAAGGGAGATGAGATTGCATTTGCTTATGAGGTTGGCAGCAGATGTTCTACACAAATCCAGCTCCCTGCATCCAGTCAGTTTCCATGGTGATGGAATCGGTAATTGTTGAGCTCAGACACTCTCCCTCCTCTTCTCCGTATAAGTGGAAACTGGGAATGCATCTGAACTCTCCCATGACAATTCCTCAGCCCTAAAAATATAGCAGAATGGCTAATGGGGGTGAGGGTATGCGGAAAAAAGAGGCTGTGTAATCTCTCCACCCGCTCTGGAAGATCTTAGGATCAAGGCTGTCCTAGAAAATATGGCAGCTAAGGATGCTAAAAAAATGGGCAGGAGTTTTCCTGAGAAAAGGCAGAGTCAATGATTGGCTGCTTTTTGCTAGGTGCTTGCCAATTGGAGAACAACTAGCCTTCAGCACTCTAAACATAAGCAAAGCTACATGCTCATTCTTTTTGACTTCAACTATACACCAAAGGTGTGTAAAGAAGCTCTATTTTCACATGGCTGGCTGAAAACGGATCTCATTAGAAAGCTTCACCAGCGGCAATCTGCCGTTCAAGATTATTCTTCCTTCTGCAGAAAAGCATTAAGTCATTCCTCTGCTGTGGTACCAAAGGAAAATTGGCTGTTGCAAGTGATGGAGCCACAGGATTTCTGTAAGTAAATACCATGGAATTTTAACCGTTATTTTCAGTTTGGGAAGAAATTAGTGTAACACTAACTTGACAAACTGCTAAAGGCTTTGTTTTTTAAACCTAGCAGATTTTATTTAATTACATTTATTTGTGTACAAAGGTACAATTAGCTATTAGCTGTCAGCATTGTCTGCTTCAGTTTTGGAAGAATACATAGTTTGACAAAATCCTCAGTTTGTTTTAAAATAATTCCATTAGTCCTAATATTTTATACATTTATTAAAATATTTTTCCATTCAAAGCTTCCTAATTATTAGAGCATGTTTTTTCCCAGTAGCACTGAACAAAGTTAATTCAGATAACAAACCAAATAAATTATGTGCTGGATATTGTTGTTGCTGTTGCTGTTATTATTTTCAGCACATTGAATACCTGTCAATTCTGTTTTAATTTAAAAAGAGGGTTTTGCATTCCAAAAGAAGTTTTTATATGAATTTATTCCTATGAAGTATAACAGTTCTATCTATCTTGGACAAGTGAGCACAGAAATTCAGAATTCTTTTTTTTCTGTGAAAAAGAAGCTCTAACTTTATTTGCTCTGCTTAGTCAGTTTACATTGCTGTCCATGCATGTAAGTTCAATGTGAGTAACTTGCAGACAACTGTTAATATTTGCAGTGTATCTCCAGTTTCCTTTTTCCACATCTGTCTGTCTCAATCTTCAATGTGTGGCTTCTAGTAAGAATTAAAATAACATTATAATTTGATGAAGTCATTATTCATTATTTTTTATATAATTATATCTCATTTTTCCCTTCCAAGCACTATAAAATTTTAAGAAAGTAAATTGATACAATCTATATTTTTCAAATATCTCTTTTGGGATTTTTGTTCCAAACTTCTAATCTTAATGCATTTTTGCCCCAAGAATTTCCCATATATTTTTGAAGGTACATTATAAGAAAGACTCTGTTCTTGCATGTGAATAATCAAATTAAGTCTTTGATCAAAATGTGATGTCTACAGACCATGAAAGAGAAGTTGTACAATAGGACTGAACATTATGAATATTTCCAAATGGATTCTGGAAGGACCTGATTGAACTTCTGTTCAGATTTTATTTGGCTATTAGGAATACACAGCAATATAGTTGATTGGATCCAGGCTCATGATTTGAAGAGACCTTTTGAAATTAATGGGACAAGTATGTCTTAACTAATTTAAATGCTATCAATTTCATTGTTTAATTCTCTTCATGACCAAATTTGAATTCAGTGTAATGTTGCTAAGTCTATATGTACATGCTAATTGTCAGTTATAATGTAGAAATCATTGATTCAGAATTTAAGGTAATCCAATTCTGATACAAGCAAAGTAAAATTTTAGCCTTGAAATGAGACATAAATTGGTCAACACAATAACTTATTCTTCTTTGTTAGTCCTATTTTGCACTGAAAGTTCTGTCATGGATAATATTCCACATAGATACAGCTGAAAGCAATTGCTTTTTCACCTAGAGAAAAAAATCAAATGAAAAACGTTATAGCTTAAAGCAGCCACTTATCTTTTCCTAATACTTTAGGGATGAGGTTAAAATATAAATCTGCCAGCTTCAGTTATTGTTAATATCCAAAGACTACTTGCTAGGATTCTTGAATTTCCTATAGCCTTGTTTGACAGCATTTGTTTCCTAGTCTCTGTGCATTAATGGCTGAACAGTGAGGGATTGAGAGGGCAGACTTTTTAATTGCTAAGCTTTGGGTCATGGATTGTGACTGTCTTGTTGATATATAGCCACAGTAATGGCTGAATTAGAAAAATCAGCCCTGCTGTTAAAGCTCCCTATGAATTCATTTCAGGCTTGAATGTGAATAAGAGTTTTTATTTGTTGTCAGCCTAGGGCTGTTGTGTATTATGCCAGCTTCACAAGGAATTGGTTTCTGCATCATCATCCCCAAGAATCTGGGCAGGCTGATACACTCTTCCAATACTGAAAGTCAGTTAGAAGCTATTGAAGCAACATTAAAATGCATTTCATTGAACTGAATTGATATGGAAATCACTTAATTTTATAGACTGACCCCCATCTGTAACTATCTACAGTAGACATTGGTATGAATGCTAGATTTCCTTGTCTTTTATGAAACAAAATTAATATGCCTAGGAGAGGTGCAGCTTAGAGTACAAGATAGTATAGTGTGGGTTTCTCTTAGCTTGTGATTTAAGTCAACTGGATGTATACTCTATGCGTACTCTATGCACTCTTTGCCTTAAATAATTTATATTGTTGGATACATGGTTGGTTGCTTGGTTGGTTTGGATAGAAGTGGGTAATTGGATGGATTTGATATGCACTAAGTATATGCAAAGTTATGGGTTTTGTGGCTTGGCAATCATATTTAGTTTCTTTTAAAAACTTTCAATATAATAAATCACAGCCTAATCAAATTAATTCAAGGATATAAAGACATTTAAGTTTTGCTCAGCTAGTTTTTCAGATAGTATTATAAAAACCTGGGAGAGAGACAGGCTGTTTTAATAATGCAGGTTCTTTATATAACTTCCTATGTATGAATTTAAGCTGTTTCTTATTACAATGTAACATTACATTATTTTCTATCAAAAACATGTAAGGAAGTTTTACCAATCTTAAACACTTTTACTGTAGACATTTGTTATAAAACCCAAATGTACTCAATTACCCAAATGAAGAACACAACAAAGGGGGGGGGAGAGAATGAATCCAAGATACAATTGATAATTTGTATTTGGTAATGTTAAAGAAAATGATTCTAAGATACCAAATATGTCACTTTTACTTCATGAATTTTATTTAGATTATTTCTGATGGACATTTTAATCAGGAATAATTATATTCTATTTTATTCCATTATGTTTTTTCATGATCATATATTGTCTGTATATTTTTATAACTTTGCTTAGTGTTCCTTTATCTGAGGATTACAAGCTGCACTAAAACAATTTTATAGTGCACAGGTTAACTTGTATTACCCCATGTATTCCTGGAAGTACAGGATATAAATGGAATACATTACAGTGCAGAAATAGTTGAGGGAGAGTCCTGTAAAATTTCAACTTGGGGTACAGGGAATATTGATGGTCAATGTAGATATGTAGATGGGAGCTGATTCTGGAGTTTAAACTAACATGTAGATGTTTAAAATGGTCTAAATGTCAAATGATTTGGACATTCTCATTCATTGTGTTTCTTGTAAGATATTTGTGTTCTTTACCAAAATCTCAGAAGACTTCAAATAGTAAAAATAATATTTATTTTGGAATCCTTCCAGATTGTCATAAAGTTCATCCCTGTTTGATGCAATAGTCCTCAAAAAAGTCAACAAAATAATATACTAGTCTGTCCTTGATTGTTCAACGAATTCAGAAAAATTGTTCATGAAGGTAACTGTGTGTATCAATAGACAAGTATTTGCTCATAATATTTTTCATCATGTTTTAATGAGATTACATTACATTACATAATGAGGTTACAATGATTACATTGACTGGAAAATGGTGAACATCACATACATTGAGTAAAATAGAAATAACTTTCATTTCTTGTTAACATAAAGAAATTACTTGGAATTTTTTTCTACATTATTTTTTAAAATATTAATCATTTACCAGATATATTATCTCTATGGTTCAATTCACTTGTTTGATTTCTCCCATGATTCATGCAAGTAAAAATCAATATCACTAAATGAAGCTGAACTATGTAAAAAGCAAAGAAGAACCATAAACTTCCAATTAACTTGACATTTATTTTTATTCTGATTTTTTCATGGTTATTATTAAGAAAAATTTAGCCCTCTTCTGAAAATGTCTGAACAATAAGAACTGTCAGTTTTGACAGTTTTTAGAATCCCACAATTGTTCCTACATTTTCTTGAAATTCTTCTATGTAGTATATGAAGCAGAATATTTTTTGGCAGTTACTTAAGAGTAGTCTTTTCAAAAAGAGTTAGCTTCTGCTATTATAAGTAGAATGCCTTTGATTATAGAACTTCAGGAATACAATTTGGTCTGTTTTTTAACATTCACAAATATCAATATCAGAAATAGCATTATTAAAACAAAAGTGCAAAGCAACACAAGAATGTTAAACTGTATAATATCCTTGGACTGTTGGCTAAAATATAAGCTGAATGTAATGGGAATCTCTGCTTTTTTATAGTCAATAAATTATCAGGTTTCTATTCAATTCTAATGGATTCTTCTGATCACAGAGTTCTTAGCAGCAGTTGCCTTTTCTGTCAAAAGATTATTATGCCAAATTTCCTGTAAATATGATTATTGATTAAACCAAGTTTTCCCTAATTTGCTACATTTTTCTTGTAGTGGATTTATAGATTTGTACAAGTAAATCATGCTGTAAAATATGTCTTTTCATTTACACTGGAAGTCAGGAGAAAACCAAAAGTGCTTGGAGAAAATTGACTTGCTACATCAGAAATATAGATGTAGTAACTACATAGCAGTAAGCAAACCTCAGTCCCATAGCAGTTTGTGAATTATTTTAGCATATAGGAAATGTAAGTATAGGGTCAACAATCATTGCCATGGGACACTAACTATCCACCCCATTCACCATCCATCCACTTCTATTCACTATCTTCTCCCCACTATCCTCTCCTGTTTTCCCCAAAATAAGACATCCCCTGATAATAAACCCAATTAGGCTTTTGAGCGCATGGCAATAAGGCCAAGTACTTATTTCAGGGTTAAAAAAAAATAAGACAGGGTCTTATTTTCGGGGAAACATGATATTCACTATCCTCTCACTTCCTGCCCCCAGACAGGCACTATCTGAACAAAACATAGGACACATTGGAATTAGACAGATATCTCAGTTTCTAGATGATAGAAAATAAGAGAGATGAAATGTTAGAAGAAGCTCAGCAGGACAAATGCAGCACCAACAGCTTCTCAGACATAGAAGGCAAAAAGCCAGAGAAATTATGGGGCTCAGGTCAAACACCAATCCGTTGACCCAAATTCACTTGTACTGCCCCAGCTCCCTCCAGGTGCACTTTACATCACCTTTCCCAAAACTGCTGAGTTCCAGAAAGTCTATCAGAGTATTGCTCTGCCAAGTTTGCTTTATTCCCAAATAAGAGAAAAAGGGGAAATTCAAGTTTCATCTTCTCATAGCCACAAATACCCAAGGATCAGGCCTTGGGTCATATAAATAGCTAATAAAACTGAAGGAGATTACCAGTAAAGCAGTTTCTGTGGCCTGGCTGCTTAATATTCAACTTCTGAATCCACATTCCTACACTGTCTTCCATATTTGGCTCCCATTTAAGCTGTTATCTATTTATGTTAATAAATATTGAGTTTATTGGAAAAAAATAATAGCAAAGAAAAATATGGACAGGCTGAAAAAAATAGATGAAGTGGCCTCAAAAGTGGACATGCAACAATGAAAGAATAGAAGTTTCTATCTAAAATGACAGATCTCCAGAAAAAAGCTACCTTTGAAGGAAACCAGATAGGCTTGACTCAAGAACTTATAGAACAGAACTCAAGGCCAACTTTCTCTAGCTAGTTATTTGCCTCACAAAAAATTCTGGGTAGAGAATCAGTGTGATGAAATGATTAAGGGATCAGGCTAGAAGGCAAGAGACTGTGATTTCTAATCGTTCTTTAGGCATGAAAGCCTTCAGTCACCCTTTCAGTTCCATGAAACAGGCAATGGTAAACCACTTCTGAAATCTTGCCAGGAAAATTGCAGGGATTTACAACTTCAAGAATGGACATTGATTTGAAGGCATCCAAAAAAAAAAAAAACCCCATCTGGGTGGGTTAGTATTTTCTCTGCTTTGGAAAAAAATATTTACATACCCGGAAGAGATAGCATTCTTTTTCTTCTTCACAATTAAACACCACTTCTGGGGAAAATTCAAAAGAAGATGTTCTAGTGAACTCCTCCTTCATTATTTAATTGAAGGGTAGGGAGGGAAATCATTTCTGATCAGGGATTTGACTGGTTGGTTTTCATAAATTTATCTTAGTAGAAGGGATTATACTCTATATTTAGTTTTGGATGATTTCTGAGCTAACAAACTCTGCAAGCTTTCGTTGTTAGAGATACCAGTTACAACTCTCCAGAAGCCATTGATAGAAAATCAATTCCTGTGGCCACTATTATGATTTTATGTAACTATGTGTAGTGTTAATTGCCAAGCATCTTAGCAGAAACTATTTTTAGTTAGAGATTACTGAGAGGTTGGTCTTTTTAATATTTAAGAGAATGAAATAACAACTCTGATTAAATACTGAATGCATTTCCTTCTGAGATGAGAAGGTGATTCCTACACATCTGGAATTAAGAACTACAGAGTTCCATTTGAAGGTATTATTATTATTTCTGGGGAGGCTATATATGCATCAGCTTTGTTTCTGGAATCAGCTTTCAGGATTTAATGAAGATAGAATTGATTAACATGTGTAGACGTGTATGCATTTAGGGGATATAAGTAATAAGAGTGCAAAAACAATCTCTCAACAGTGGAGCTTTTATTAAGGTACCATAGTATCACAGAGTTCCTTCTGCTAGTATTTTTGGCTATATTTATCAGCTGAGTGAGGCTACCCAGGTGTTTAGGAGAATGATTTATAACTGAAAGCTTATGATCACAATCTATGCAAATTAGTAATAAATAGTCTGAAAGAATTAAATATTAATAAATACAAGGCAGATAGATTGATTGTTCCTTCTAACACTATTGGTAATATCCACAATAGCTTCTGCAGTATACCTCTTCATATTAAAAAGCAAGAGACATCACCTTTCCAACAAAGCTATGGTTTTGTTCTGGAGAAGAGTTCTGATCGAGATCATACCAGTCAATCCTAAAGAAAATCAATCCTGATTGTTCTTTGGAAGGACAGTTACTGAAACTGAAGCTCAAATACTTCGCCCAACAAATGAGAAGAGAGGACTCACCGGGGGAAAAAAACAATGTTGGGAAAGATTGAAAACAAAGAGAAGGGACAGCAGAGGATGAGATGGTTAAATAGTGTCATTGATTCAATGGACATGAATTTGGGCATACTCTGAGAAACAAGTGAAGAACAGAGAGGCCTGACATGCTTTGGTCCATGAGATTGCGAAGAGATGGACATGATGTAGCAACTGAATATTATTGGTAATATCCATAATAGCTTCTGCAGTATTTGTCTTTTACATGATAAGCAACAAAATAATGCATACTTGCAGATTAACAAAGTTGGAAGGGACCTTGTAGGTCATGTAGTACAACTCCCCGCCCAAACAGGAGACCCTACACCATTTCTGACAAATGGCAATCCAATCTCTTCTTGAAAGCCTCCAGTGATGAAGCTCCCACAACTTCTGAATGCAAGCTGTTCCATTGGTTAATTGTTCTCACTGTCAGAAAATTTCTCCTTATTTCTAGGTTGAATCTCTCCTTGATCAGTTTCCATCTATTATTCCTTGTCTGGCCTTCAGGTGCCTTGGAAAATAGCTTGATCCCTTCTGCTCTGTGGCAGCCCCTCAAATACTGGAAGACTGCTATCATGTCTCCCCTACTCCTTCTCATCACTAAACTAGCCATGCCCAGTTCTTGTAACCATTCTTCATATGTTTTAGTCCCCAGTCCCCTAATCATCCTGGTTGCTCTTCTCTGTACTTTTTCTAGAGTCTCAATATCTTTTTTATAGTGTGGTGACCAAAACTGGATGCAGTATTCTAGATATGGTCTTACTAAGGCTTTATAGAGTGGAATTAGTACCTCACTTGAGCTTGAATATATCCCTCTGTTAATGCAATTTAGGATTGTGTTGGCTTTTTTGGCTGCCACCACACACTGTTAGCTCATATTTAACTGGTTGTCCACTAAGACCCAAAGATCCCTCTCACAGTTATTGCTATTAAACCTGGTTTCACCCAGTCTATATATGTACTTTTGGTTTTTCTTGTCTAAGTGTAAAACTTTACTTTTCTCTACATCGAATTTAATTTTGTTAGATACCAAGGGTGGGTTCTACTTACCTTTACTACTGGTTCGCAATGGGGCCACTCACACGCTCTTCTGCGCAAGGGCAGAAGCTTCTGCACATGCGCAGAAGCATTTTGATGACATCAGGGTCAGTGGGTGGAGTCTCGTGCTGGTTTTACTACAGGTTCTATAGAACCGGTGCAAACCGGGGGCAACCCACCACAATTAGATACTTCATGAACTTGTCTCTGTAGCAATTATTGAAAATAAAATATATCACTTTATTTATTTATCAGCCATCTGACACAAGGTGATTGTCTCATTTTAGTTTTCTAACTGTCATCTATCCTTTGATTTGTCATTTTTATGCTAAATCAGCCTTTTTTTTTAAAAAAAAAAAAGTGGACTGTGATAAAATGTGCATCTGGAGAAGGGAAGAGCACCCCGATTTCCCAGGGAGGAGGCAATACATTTCAGTGAGAAGCCCAAAACAAGGGATTATAAAGTTCTTAACTGGAGTGTATGTGTGTGGAAGAAGAGGTTCAGGGTACCCACAACCTAGAATCTTTCTGTATATCTCTGTGATGACGAACCTATGGCACGTGTGCCCGAAGTGGCATGCGGAGCCATGTTGCCTGGCACACACGGTGTTGCCCGTTCCTTTTCTGGGTTTCTGGTGCACATGCGCACACAATGATCAGCTGGCCTTTTTGCATGCAGCAATGCCGGAAACTAGAAGATCTTCTAGCTGGTCTCCCGTTTTCCTGCGTGAGCATGCATGCCGGCCAGCTGATCGTTGCGTGTGCATGCATGCCAGAAACCTGGAAGAGTAGCTGGCTGAAACCGGAAGTTTAGTAGCTGAAACCAGAAGTTCATTTTCAGGCACTTGAATGTGCCCTGGGCAGCTCCTCTTCTGGATTGTGGCCTAGACACATGCTCACGTGCACTCTCCCTTTTCAGCATTTGGTGCCGAAAAGGTTCACCATCACTGGTATATCTATTAGATTAGAAAGTTGCAGCTTTAATTTGGCAAGGTTCAATCTATTAAGTGTAAGCAAATAATGAATTAGACTCAATTGGATTTCACTGTATCATCTTTGGACTTGCACTTCACATGTACACATTAAATTAATGTCACGAGTAAGTGCCTCACCCACAGAAGCAGGTACACAGGCCTCAGGACTACAAGGGTTAACTCACACAATCCATACATCCACCTCCCCCTTAGACCACTCCTTACCCCAGACTCCGCCTCCCAGGTACTTAAGGTTGTCCCACGCTGCTCCAGATGTTCTTGCTGATGATAACTGTAATGAGAAGACCAATGTTAATAAACGGCTACCTGATTAGATATTAATGAGTCTATGTCTGTTATTGGGTCCGATCCTTAAGATTAGTAACAAAATGGTAGCAGAGGATGGTTTAATGACCCAATAACGAGAAGATATGCCAAAAGAACAGATCGCAACAGAAGAAAAGAAGAAGCCAAACACCCGAGCACGAACCAAAAGGATGGCGGCGCAGCTGTCCCCTCATGGCAACCTCCCGGTGGGAACGCCAGAGAAACCGGAAGCCAAGGCCAGCCCTGAAACCGCAATGATGGACAAAGGAAAGGGGACCGAAGGCCAGATCAGCCAGGAAACCGACGCACAAGGGAGCAACAAACTCCGACTCGACATATTAAAACTGCTGAAATCACCTGCGGCCGATGAGGACCTCATTGCGAACCTCCAGAGCCTGATCCAAGACCATGGAGCAGCAAGAGGAGACCATGACCAAAGCCCAGATCCTGATGACCACGGCTCGGTAAGAAACTCACCCCCAGCCAAAGCCCCGACCGACAATGAAGAACCCAATCTCGTGCCAAATTTTGAATGGCGGCCATCTTTGTGCGATCAGCCTGCCAAGATGGCCGACCACTGACCAATCGAAAGCCAAGGTTCAAAATGGCCGGCGTGAAAAACATGCACCCCCAAACCAGCGAGGAAGATGAGCCCTATGGGGATGAGGAGTCCGATCAGGGCCTCGAATAGGCCATAAGGACCCTCACCGCTGCCCTCGGCTCAGAACTAAAGATCCTCAAGGACAAGCTAAAAATGCGAAAGGGGACCAGGGGGGAAGGGGAGAGCCACCCACGCGAGGGACACCACCCATCACAGAGGCCACGATTGCCAGAGCGCAGAGACCGGACCAGATACTCACCGCAGATGCAGGACCATCCGAGCCGACTGGACCTCCTTCCAGACGACATCGCGACGACCTGACCACCCTCGACTCATCGCTGGACTCACAAAGTCGAAGCCGAGGCCTACCCAATAGAGAGAGACCTCTACGCGGGAACTACAGCAACGAGAACCTCCGACGACGACTGCAAAACTGAAATGGACTTCGCACATGCGCATTTTCGCCTAAAGGAAGAAAGAGAAAAAAAAGTGCAGAGAGGACTTTTTAAACTTCCAGCAAGTATCCCCATGCCATATTGCGGCTATAGACACATTCAGAACCATGGACAGCCGCCTGCTGTAAGTAATTTAACTAATAATGCAGGGAATTTGCCAAATGATTTCCCAAAGTTAAAATTGGATAGGTCTAACCTCCTGGAGTGGAACCAACAGCACCAGGTTGTTTTTTTGAGGGAAAATATGTTGTTCTTTATTACTAACCCCCCAGAAAGGCCATGGACTTTTGAACTGGACTGCCTGCACCACAAGGCATTCTACTTACTAATCTCCAGTATTTCTCCCACCATATACCCCAGTGTTAAACATTACTTAACTGTATCAGAAGTAATGCAGAAAATGTTTGGGCTTTTCTATAGCGAGAGCGTGGCAACCACAACTAGAATCTCCAAAGAATTCTATTCTGCCAGAATTAGGCCAGGGGCTTCTATGAGTGAACACCTGCTAGGGTTAAATGCCACCAGGGCTGAGTTATACCTGAGAGGGGAAATTGTATCAGATCATACCATGAAAAGCGTGATAGTTAACTCCCTAGACCCCACCTGGTATAACTTTATCACACACCTAGATTCACTGAACCTGGGGCACCTATCCATTGACAGCCTAACCAACAGATTAATAGCAGAAGACAACCTGAGGAGAAGTCGCCCCATATCACGCAGAGAGCACAGACCCATAAAGAAAGTAGAATTTCAGGACAGACAACAGGACACAGCAGAATGCTACAATTGTGGGTCCAGAAGCCACTACAAAAGGGACTGCCCCAGAAACTTCAGGGAAAGGGACAGGCATGAACACAGGGCCAGACATCCAGAGAGACAATCAACAGTCAATAGATTTAGACGTAGGGACTCTCCCAATCCAAGGGATAGATGGGGAAGCAGGGACAGTTCAAGAGACAGTTGAACCGGGTCGCTATATGGGGTAGGGGAACACACCCTAGAAACACATCAAGACAGGAAGGACACCATGTGGCTTATAGATTCAGGAGCCACCAATCACACCACATACAACAGACAGCTACTCTCTTCATTCACAGAAGAGAACTTCCTAGTCAAGGTAGCCAACCAGAGTGATGTCCAAATAACTGGGAAGGGAAACGCTTACCTACCAGGGATAGGGAAAGTAGAGGGGCTTCTGCTGGTCCCAGAGATACCCCACAACATTCTAGCTGCCCTGAAACTCAGCAAAGAATCAGGGATAGAGATAACCATCAAGGGAGGAAAAGCACTCATTAATAGGAACAGGAAGGACATAGGAAAGATAGTAATTAGTGGAGGACTACTATACCTACACACTGATAGCAACATCGTACATAGTATAAACACCAACATGGTGACAGATGAGACTAATACCGGACCAGGAGAAGACAGAACCAATAGCATAGATAAAGGAAGTCAGGGAGATAGGGTTGCCAGCACACATGAACACAGCCCACACAGTTCAAAGAAACCCAATATAGGCAGGCTCATCCTCGATGATTGTGCACACCTGCTACACAGAAGGTTGGGGCACGCTAGCTTCCCTATTATCCAAAAAATGACTGAATGTACTGAAGGCATTAAAGTAAAGGACTGTAAAAATTATCTCGAGTGTTCGGTCTGTAAATGCTCAAAGCTAAAAACAAAACCCAGGCCCAAGAAGGCAACACGCACCACCAGTCACACTTTTAACTTAGTACACATGGACTTAGTGGGGCCCCTGAGGCCATCTATAAAATACAGAAAAAGGTACTTCCTCACCATTGTGGACGACTACAGTCGCTACGGTTTCGTGTACACACTAAACCACAAGAGCGAGGTGTACCAGAAATTTAAAGAGTTCTACAAGAGGGTAGAAGTTCAACATAACACCCTGATAAAGCAAATAATGACCGATAGGGGATCAGAGTTCCTCTCGAGCGACTTCACACACTGGCTCAAGTCTAAGGGGATACTACACTACACTTCCTCACCATTTTCGGCCTTCCAGAATGGGGTGGCAGAACAAAGGAATTCCACACTACAAACCATGGTTAGGTGCGCATTAGAGGATGCAGGAATTGGCCAATATTTTTGGTCCGAGGCCCTAGTATATTCCAACTACACGCTCAACAGACTATGTGATTGACAAAACCCCATACGAGTTGATGTACAATAGAAAGCCACAAATAGGACACCTACATGTGTTTGGGGTAACGGCTGATGTACACATACCAAAACAACTGCGCCACAAGGGGGACAAGGTATCCAGAAGGCTTAGGTTTATGGGCTACGAACCAGGCACCAAGGAATACAGGTTTGTAGATAGCAACAATAGGTTCATTGTGTCCAGAACTGCTGTGTTCCATGAACAAGCAAACTGGTCCAAAATACACCTCAACGAGATACTCCCCAGACAGGAGATAGATAACAATACACAGGAGCAGGCCAAACAAACCACCATAGGTAGCGAGGGAGAAAGGAGACCCAAACCCATTCACCAGGAAGTAAAAATCAGCGAATGGAAGGGAGACCACCCCAAAATAAAAATAGATACACTCACACAAAAGGAAGCAAGGTACTTGCACAACACCGAATCGACCCCAAGCAGACCAGTTAGGGCAAGCAGGAACCAGTTGCCCAAAAGACTTGAGGACTATGTGCTCCGTATACACACCAATCCAATCACCCCAAACTCGTACGAGGAGGTGCTGAAACTCCCCCAGGAAGAAAAACTAAGATGGGAGTCAGCCATGGAAAAGGAGATGAACAGTCTCAAAGAGTTAGATGTGTTCACACCCGCCAAAGTCCCCGAAGATAAATCCCCAATAGGAACCAGATGGATCTTTAAGATCAAGATGCTAGAAGGTGGCAAGACGCTGTACAAGGCCCGGCTAGTGGCTCAAGGGTTTGCCCAAAAATACCCAGAGGACTATACTGACATCTACTCACCCACCATGAGGGCAGAGAGCATTAAAAGTGCCTTGGTAATTGCATCCATCCTCAGTCTGGAAGTACATCAGTTCGATGTGCAGACTGCATACCTGCATGCCAAATTAGATAAGGAGATCTACGTCAAGGCACCACACAGCAGGGACGCATGCAAGGGTGACACATGGCTACTTAATAAGAGCTTGTATGGGTTGAAGCAGTCTGGGAAACGGTGGTACGAGTGCTTGGTTAAAGTACTAGAAACAATGGGCTTCACCGCAACTCCGGCAGACAACTGCTTCTTCGTCAGAAAAAATGGTGGTTCCCTAGAATATATGCTCATCTATGTAGATGATATATTGTACATTGGCAAACACAAAGAAAGATGTGACTCCTTCGCCAGCAAACTAGGTGAACATTTCTCGCTAAAATCTCTAGGGAAGATAAACAAATATCTGGATGTACAAATCAAAACACCCAAGGGGTTTCGCTTGTCTCAAAAAGAAAAAATCATTGAACTCCTACACAAGTGTAACATGGCAGATGCCAAACAGAGTAAAACCCCCATGCAACCACTTTGTAAAGAACATGTACGGTGAAGCTCCCGAATTCAAGGACAATACGCTCTACAGGTCAACTATAGGGTCACTTTTGTACATTGCCAATTGGACCAGGCCCGACATTGCCCTATCTGTCAACTTACTGTCCAGACACGTAGGCAAACCCAACGTGTATCACTGGGAAGCAGTCAAGAGGGTACTCAGATACCTGAAGTACAGCTCGGACGCCTGTCTATGCCTAGAGCCGGACGCACTCGATGAACCAGTCCTCACATGTTACGCTGATGCTGATTGGGCAGGAGATGTAAAGAATAGGAAGAGCACTTCAGGTTACGTGTTCTTCCTCAACAACAGCCCTGTACATTGGTACACGGGCAAGCAAAATCTAGTAGCCACATTGACCACCGAGGCAGAGTACATATGCTTATCCAAGGCAGCCAATAACCTGACATGGTTCGATGACCTACTCACCAGCATCTGGGCCGAACCTGCCTACCCCATAGTCATACACGAGGATAACAAGGCAGCTATCAAAATATCTGGAGCGGATGCCATAGGTCAAAGATCCAGACACATAGACATAAAGCACAAACACGTGAGACAGCTCTCAAAAATAGGGTTCATCAAGGCCACGCATTGTGACACAGAAGAACAAACTGCGGATATACTAACGAAACCTCTGCAAGGCAAGCAACACGCATACCTAGTGTCCAAACTATGCGTCCTCCTCTATACTCCTCCCCAAGCGCAAAGCACATGCATGCAGGTTAGGCATTTAGAGAGGGATTTGTCACGAGTAAATGCCTCACCCACACAAGCAGGTACACAGGTCTCAGGACTGCAATAACTCACACAATCCATACATCCACCTCCCCCTTAGACCACTCCTTACCCCAGACTCCACCTCCCAGGTACTTAAGGTTGTCCCACGCTGCTCCAGATGTTCTTGCTGATGATAACTGTAATGAGAAGACCAATGTTAATAAATGGCTACCTGATTAGATATTAATGAGTCAATGTCTGTTATTGGGTCCGATCCTTAAGATTAGTAACAATTAAGGATTTCCCATTTGTATGCATTTATAATACAAACCCAAATTAATGTTTCAAATATCTTCATGCATAACATAGGACTATGAAATTTAGAGCCAATTACTGTTTTTCTCCCTATAAATAGCATCACCCTCAGAATATTCTTTCTTGCACTTCTTTGCAGAGTTCATAGCAATAGGAAAAATAAAAACACCTTACATGTAATTATAATTTTGACTAGACAATAAAGTTTTAAAAGATCAGTAATAATAGATAATATTATTTGTAGCTATTAAATCATATAAATTATGACTCCATAATAAATCAATATAATTTAGGTTGGCCAAGTTATATTTTGTAAAATTTAAGAACAGAATGTCTGAAATAAGTATTTTATAAATATTGTTTATAAAGTCTTCAAGTTTGTGTTTCATATGGTTGAATGAATAATGATAAAATATTCACTGAACTGAAAATAATACAGGTTTTGTTATTGCTTTATTTTGTTTATAAAATTTATTGTCTGCCCATCTTACCATAAGTAATTCTGGGCGGCTTATAGACATAAAAAATATATCACAGTACAGTACAGAAGTGTTAGGCAGTTCCGCAAAAATGCTGTAAATTAAGAATGCTTTCAGTTTATTTTTATCAATTAACAAAATGGAAAGTAAATGAATAGAACAAAAATGCAAATCAAATCAATATTGTGTGATCATCCTTCAAAACAGTATCAATTCCAATACTTGCCCACTTGCACAAAGTCAGGGATTTTGTAGGATTAGAGTCAGGTGTATGATTAACCAATTATACCAAGCAGGTGATAATGAGCATCAATTTCATATGTAGGTTGAAACACAATCATTAACTGAAAGCGAAACTGAAAAGGCTTAAAACTGGGTGAGGAACAGCCAAACTACTACTAAGATGAGGTTGTGAAAGACAGTTTCATGTCACAGGTCATACACCATGGTAAAACTGAGCACAGGAACAAGACACAAGGTAGTTATTAGCAAATTCTCTACCAGCAAAGGTTTCAAAGCAGACTGGCGTTTCTAGATGTGCTGGTCAAGCTCTTTTGAAGATCCTAGATGCAGTGATCGGCCACGAAAACTTAATGCAGCAGATGAAAAACGCATCATGCTTACTTCCCTTTGACATTGGAAAATGTCCAGCAGTGCCATCAGCACAGAATTGACAGAAACCAGTGGGACCCAGTTACACCCATCCACTGTCTGGAGAGGTCTGTCTCATAGATATAGAGGAAAAGCTGCAGAAGTAGCCTCACAGTATGTCCTTCAGAGCAGGAGATCCAGAAATTAAATCAACTCATCTTTCCAAGTTGCACCGTCTTGGTGGCATGTTTGCATGCAGAAAGAACTTCTGTCTCACTGCAGCACGCCTATCTACAATTCATTAAGTATCTATTTGATATAAGAATGTACCTATAGATATAACATGCATACTCACATATATTCCTTATTTTTTCCACTTTTGAATCTGGATTAATGCACAACCTAATAAAATAAATATAGTAGCCATCTAGGGAGCAGCACCTCACTGACTTTGACTCTGCATAGAAAAATATGCAGAGTCAGCCCAGGTTAGTGCTTGGTTTGGAGATCATCTTAATTGTCCAGGGCTGTAGGCAAGACTGAAAGAAATATCCCATAAGAAGACAAGGGAAAATCACTTCTATATTATGCTAAATTAATTTGCTTGGATATATCAGTAAGCTGTCAGCAGTTGAGTGGATTCTGATGAGAGTTTATTTAATACTAATTATTCTGCTTATTTTGTTTATGTTTATATTTCATATGTACTTGAAATCTGTTATTAATGTAAACCGTTCCTTTAAAAATGTATAGGAGGATCCCTGGTGGTGCAGTGGTTAAAATACAGTATTGCAGACTAACTCTGCCCACAGCCAGGAGTTCGATCCTGATGGGCTTGAGGTTGACTCAGCCTTCCATCCTTCCGAGGTCAGTAAAATGAAGACTCAGATTGTTGGAAGTAATACGCTGACATTGTAAGCCATCCAGAGAGCTCTGTGAGGCAGTATACAAGTCTAAAAGTCTATAGAGATTCTCAATCATCCAGATTATAGTTGATCCAAAGGTGCTTTTTCAGGAGACAGCTGGACTTTCTTGTGTAGGCCACTCAAACCCATATGATTCTGGGAAGCTTAGAGGTTACAGTATTTTTAAAAAAATTATTTTCAATATGCATAATCTCAATTATGAATCAAGGATACTAATACTAAATGCCAGTCTGCTGATCTTTATTTTCAGTTATCCAGGCTTCTTTGTTCTATTGAGAATTTTTCCTGTAGTTGCAGCAAAATTTCCTGTGTTCCTTTCCTTTTTCTTAGTGTATTACTAATAATTTAAAACGTTGTGAAAATAAATTTGATTTTAATAATAGTATACATCTCTTCATTTAAAAATGTCATATGGGATCTTAGGGAATTGTGCCTATTCTGTCATAGCACATGTATTCTGGAATGCTTTAATGCCCTCCCTGTCCCTGCCCAAGATCAGAGATTGGCCATGATTCTAAATCCTGCTGACCTTTCATAACATATGGAAGGCCTAATGTCTTTCAGGATTTGGAGGTGATTTTTATATTTTTTTGTGGTTTTTATATTTTTTTCACCTACCTCTTGAAGGAGGTACAACAATTTAATATTAAGATTCAAATGGACCAATCTATATAGAAATAAATCTAGATGAATCTAGTAATTGGAGACTTTAACTATCCAAGGTTAACTGGATAAAGTATCAACTGGGAGACAAACTCTGCAGCGAGTGGGAGATCAAATAGATTCCTAACCAACCTAGCCAACAATTTTGTCATCCAAAAGGTAGAGGAGGGAAGTAAGGCTATACTGGACCTAATTCTTACTAATAGAGAAGAAGTGATAGAGGGAGTTGAAGTTGCCGGAACCTTGGGTGAAAGTCACCACAAGTGAAATTCAGTATAATGCAAACACAAGCAATACAAAATAATCCAACCAGTGTCTTAAACTTTAGAAGAGCTGATTTTAACAAACCCAGAGAGAGCCTAGGAAATATTCCATGGATGAAAATCCTAAAGGGGAAAACAATTCAAGAAGTTTGGGAAATGCTGAAAAATGTGATCATAAAAGCCCAGTCCAGCACAATACCACTGAAAAAGTAAAGCAAGAAATTCAAGAAGAAACCAGCATGGCTGCACAAAGATCTCTCTGACAAACTGAAAGACAAAAAGGACAAATACAAAAAATGGAAACAGGGACACTTAACTAAGGCAGAATATCAGCAGATAGCCAGAACATGCGAAGATGAAGTCAGGAAAGCAAATGCTCAGAATGAACAAAGACTTGCAACAAAACTCAAAGATAATAAAAAAAAGTTTTTTTCAACATATTAATAACAAGAAAAACGTCAAGGAAGATAGTAGCTATTAGTAGATATTCTACTAATTATCTTCTACTTCCGGTTGGTGACCCCCGGTGACATGGCGTTGAGTGAGTGACTGCTGCTCCTCAATACCATCAGTCACCGTACTTTGGGGATCCCCTCAGGGGCGCGGAGCCTGGAGAGCCCCACGGACGAGAGAGCGAGCCGGGTGAGCATGAAAGCGGAGCGCAAAACGTTGATCACAAGACCGGGCAGCTCTGTCAACCCAGCATGCGTGAGTCGGCCAAATTAATGCCGACACGAAGCTGCGGTAACCAGCAACCAGATTGGAAGCAAGGGAGATTGGATGCTGCAGTGCTGACAGATACACACCCTTCCTGCGTATGTGAAAGTGGACATCAGTAAGAGGAGTCGGTGGAGTCGGGCGAAAATACTCGCGGAGGAAAAAACCGGCGATTGAAAGTTTGTGAGCAGTTTGAACAGAGAGAGAGCCCGACAAGCCGGCGTGGAAAAAAGAAAAGAGCTGACGTGTTGAAAGCAAGCGCACAAAGAGAGGATTGGTGAGATGATACAAGAACAGTGAAAATATTCCTTTCCTTTTTGTTTTCTATAGAAGTAGATTCATCGGAGGCTGAAACTAGGTGGATCGAGCTTGACTATCTTAAGGAACAGGAAGTGCAGCCATTAAGAGACTTGTCTGAGGAATAAACTGAATAGCTGGAACGTCAGACTTGTGGACAGTCTAGCAGCAAGGAATATGATAGAGTGCTGAACTTTGATGAATGGACCTGAGTGGAAAAAAAAAACAAAGCCCGAAGAATAGACACTGAGCAATAAAGAAAAGTTTATATTCCAAAAAGAAGGGAAATAATAATAATAATAATAATAATAATAATAATAACAACAACAACGTTGGAACCTTCTGACAATTTTTTCTTCAATATCCTGATTGTCTAAATATAATTATCAGTAAGAATTGTTAATCTCCCTACAAATTAATTTTTCTGGATTAGATATATATAGTATATATTCTTAAGTTATATTGTTTTAAACTTTTTAGATTCATTCACCTATCTATAATTGCATTTATAGTCAAATATTTATAATTGCATTAATTCCTATCTACAGTATTTATAGCATTTATAGTATTTAAAGTATTTATAGTATTTAGTTATATTAATTGATATATTGATTGTTAAGAATTAAACTAGATATTTTATAAATTAAGTTATTAATTATCTAACGACTAACTGTCAAGCTAACCAAATATACATTAATTATATATTGAGTATAAGGTACTATTGGTAAGGGGTATAGATTACTAAATTGATATTGATTGTCAAATAGAATCTACTTTTACTTAAAGATCTAGAAGACAAAATTAGACATAGATAAAAACTAAGGAAAGAAAACAGAGGCGGAAGCTGGTGAATGAGAATTTGGAGAAATATCGAAAGAATAATTAGAGAACAAAAAATAATTTTGAAAGAAATGACAAGCATGTCATCAACAGTGGTGAAAACCGGAAAAAAGACTCCCTCTAACCCCACTATAACAATGACCTCTCCGGCTACACAGAAATCAACAGAAGGGCTGGCAAAAACGGAAAAATCTACAGCCACATCAACAATGCAAACTCTGCAAGCATCATTAACTTTGATTCAAGAAACCATGATGGCAATGCAGGAAAAAATGTCCAATAATCATGTCGAATTAAAATCAGATATACATGCATTGGACCAGAAAATGAAGGAAATCTAAACCTCAATATTCAATAACGAACAACGAATTCAGAAAGCCGAAATAAGAATTGACCAAACCGAAAAGAAATTAGACACTGTGGACCAAACATTGACAACTCAAAATAGAGAGTTAGAGGATTCGATAATCCAATTAGAGATGGACCGGGCTTCCTTCTACCTGCGTTTCCAAAACATTGTTGAGGACAAAGAGGAAGACATGGGTGAGAAGATGGCAGAGCTGATAGCAGACATACTCCAACAAGATAAACAAGAGATAATTAGAGAGTTGGATGACGTATACAGAGTCCAGACAAATTATGCAAGAAGGAACAAGCTCCCTAGGGAAGTGCATGTCCAATTTGCAAGAAAAAATAAATAAAAGATATTCTATATAACATGACAAGAGAGGAACAGATAACATATAGAGGAAAAGAAGTAATAATTTTAAAACAGATACCAAGAAGAGTAAGGGAGGTGAGAAAGGAGTATAGATTTCTAGCTGTACAGTTAAACAAAAGAAATATACTATTCAGGTGGCTCTTACCAGAAGGGATGTTAATTACTTGGCAAGGGAGAAAAATAAAAGTAGAAAGCCTGAGTACAGCACAAGACTTCCTTGACCAGTTGAGAGGTGCAGAGGAAGAGCAGAGTAGCAAAGAGGAATTAGAGACAGCAGCAGTAGAGGAGGAGGCCCTACACCAACAGAATACAAAGGAAGCAACCGCGGAGGAGAAGAAGACAGAAGAAGCCAAAGGGAAAAAAGCAAGACCAGTGAGAGCCGTACGAACAAACAAAAACTAATAACCAGACAAGGAAACAGGGATGAATGATTTGAAATTAATATCTGTAAATGTCAATGGCTTAAACGACTACAAAAAGAGGAAACTAATATTAACAAAATTAGGTAAACAAAATGTCGATATAATGTGTCTACAAGAGGTGCACATAAAAAAAGAAGAGGGTAAATGTTTAGAATATAAAAAATTTGGTCAAACATTTGCTTCGCTGGCAGAGAAAAAGAAGAGGGGGGTGGTAATCTATGTAAAGAAAGGAATTGAAGCAGAGCAAAAGTTTAAGGATACAAAGGGAAGAACCCTCATGATTGAAATTAAGAGAGGGAACTCCAAAATATTATTAGTGGGTATATATGTTCCAAATAAAAAACAGGGAGAATACTTCAAGAAACTCCATGAACAATTAGTAAAGATGGAATATAACAAAATCTGTATAATAGGGGATTTTAATGATATTGTGGATTTGGAGAAAGATTATAAAAGTAATAAAGCAAAAAAACCAAAAGGACAAATTTACCGAGAGCTTTTTTTGATCTAGCCGATGAATTGGACCTAATTGATATTTGGCGTACCCTGCACCAAACGATAGGCAATACACATTTTATTCAAATGCACAAAGGTCGTGGTCCAGAATAGACATGGCATGGGTTAGCAGGAAACTTGGATTAGAAATTGGAATGGCTGAAATTAACCTGAATAACTGGGCAGACCACAACCCCTTAGAAATTAGGTAGAAGTGTGTAAAGAGAAAGAACCAACAGAGATGGAGGTTTGGTACCAAATTACTGGGTGACAGAGAATGCATACAAAAACTTAAAGAAGAAGTAAACTCCTTTTTCAAGGAACATGGAACATCCCGTGCAATAGTATGGGACACAATGAAGGCCTACTTGAGAGGAGTTGTGTTCTCATATAGCGCATACAAAAATAAGGAAAAAGGAGGACCCTGGAAGACTATTTAAATCATTTAGGAGAAGCAGAAAGAAAACTCCAAGACAATCCAGGCAATGAAATAGCTAAAGAAAGCTGGATGATGTGGAGACACAAATTGAATATCATTGATCAAGAGGAACTAACGCAAAAAATGAAAAGAACAAAACAATACCTCTTTGAGAATGCCAACAAATCGGGCAGGTGGTTGGCCTATAAATTAAAAAAGGAAAATGAAAAGGGGACAATTCATACACTAGAAGATTCTAAGGGTAAGCTATTGACCAAAGAAGAAGAAAAATTGGAAAGAGCTAGCGAATTTTATGAGACTATATATAAAAAAGAGGAGGTCCCAGAAGCAAAATAGAGCAATATTTGATAAATGCAGAGCTCCCACAAATAACAGAAGAAGAGAGAGAAACGCTTAATAGAAAGATCACAATTGAAGAATTAAAAACAGCCCTCTCCAAACTGAAAAACAATAAAGCGCCAGGTCCCGATAGATTCCCAGGGGAAATATATAAAAAACTAGAAGAAATATTGCAACCAAAATTAGTAGAAATCTTCAACGATGTATTGATAGGCTCTAAAATCCCAGAGTCGTGGAAGGAAGCGCATGTTACACTTGTGCCGAAAGAAGGTGCCGACCTAAAACAAATTCAGAATTATAGATCAATCTCCCTCCTAAACACTGATTATAAGCTATTTATGGGCATAATGGCAGAAAGAATTAAAAAAATATTAAACATTTGGATACATAAGGATCAAAACGGATTCCTTCCGGGGAGGCAAATCAGAGATAATCTGAGAACTGTGCTGGACACCCTAGAGTACTATGAAGAATACCCCGAAAAACAGATGGCCTTAATCTTTGTTGACGCCCAAAAAGCATTCGACAATTTAAATTGGAAATTTATGACCAAACAAATTGAGATAATGAAATTTGGAACAAATTTTGAAATGATGATAAAATCTATCTATGATAATCAAAAGGCAAGTATTCTAGTAAATGGAGATAGGACAAAAACATTCCAGATTAGCAAGGGGATAAGGCAAGGCTGCCCCCTGTCACCACTATTGTTTATTTTGGCCCTAGAAGTTTTGCTACAGAAAATTAGAAATAATGAGGAAATAAAAGGTCTAAAGATTAGGAAGGAGATCTACAAGACGCAAGCATTTGCAGATGATGTAGCTTTAATTCTTGAGGACCCTATAGAATCACGACCAAAAGTGCTAGAGGAATTGGGTAAATATGGAGAGGTGGCAGGCTTCACATTGAATAAAACTAAAACTAAAGTACTGACCAAGAATGTAACCGAGAGTCAGAAAAATGAGATAGAAGAAGTGTTAGGATTACAGGTTGTCAAAAAAATTAAATACCTAGGAATTTGGATTACTTCAAGATGTTCCACCCTAAAAGAGGACAACTATATCCCCTTAATTAGAAAAATGAAACAAGACCTCGATAGATGGAAGAAAATAAAATTGTCACTTTTGGGCAAGATAGCCGCGATTAAGATGAATATTCTCTCCAAAATATTATTCCTATTCCAAAATATACCGGTGAATTTAGATAAGAAATTTTTCTCAGAATTAGATAAAATTATCAGAGAATTTATATGGGAGGGGAAGAAGCCGAGGTTTTCCATTAAAATTTTAAGGGGCAAAAGAAATATAGGAGGATTTGGGCTCCCCGATTGGGAAACATACTACAGGGCAGCTAAGCTAGTTTGGATAAGAGATTGGACCACCCTGGAAAATGAGAGGATCTTAACCCTAGAAGGCCACAACTTACAAAAAGTGTGGCATGCCCACATTTGGGACATAGAAGAGAAAAGGAAAACATATTTTCATAGACACAAAATTAGAGATTCACTGATACAAACATGGACCCCGATTAGGCAAAGATATTATAAAAAAGTCCCAAGTTGGCTCTCTACGATGGAGGCCCTAATCTACCCCAATAGATGGGGAATGGAGAAAATGGGTAGGTATAAAGATATCTTAGAGGAAGGAGGAAATCTCAAATCAAATGATACCTTGAGAGAGCAAGGAATAATTTTAGATTGGTGGACCTACTTACAAATAAAATCTAGATACCAGAAAGACAAAGAACAATACGGCTTAGAATTTGGACCTAATGGGTTGGATAAAGTCCTGATGGGAACAGGCAAAAAGATTTTGGCTAAATTGTATAATTATTTACTAGATGAAGACAAGGCTGAGGATATAACAAAGAATCAAATGAACGCATGGGAGAAAAATATTGGATGAGATATAAATTTTAATGAATGGGAGAAGGCATGGAATAAGAACCTTAAATTGACCAGAGCGGCGACATACAAGGAAAACCACTACAAGATGCTCCATAGATGGTGTCTAGCCCCGGCCAGGCTAGCAAAGATATATCCTAATATAGATCCCAACTGTTGGAAATGTGGCCATGGTCAAGGCACCTTCTTTCACATGTGGTGGACATGCCCGGAAGCGAAAGGATATTGGAGTAAGATCAGGAGATGGTTACAAGAAATAATTGGGGAACATACTGGAGTGCGCAGAGATGACTAAACTAACCCATGAAATAAATGATGATGAGAAGTCAGATTATTATATTGAGTGGGAAAGGTGGTATAAATGGATGCATGATAAAATGAAAGAAAGAGAAAAAGGTGTGTTAAACAAAGGTAAAAAGTAATTTGAAATATTACCAGAAACACTGCACATCTGATATTAATGAAAATGTCAATATACTTATGTTTTTTTTTAAAAAAAAGTCAATAAAGTTTTTTTCAAAAAAAAAAAGTTTCTTTCAACAGATTAATAATAAGAAAAACATCAAGGAAACAGTAAGTCTACTAAAGAGAAGAAGTAACAGACAGTAGGGAGACAGCAGAGCTGTTTAACTCATTCTTTGACTCAGTCTTCACACAAAAGAAATTATAGCCCGATGTACTAAAAAACCCTGTAAAACTACTGTAAAAAACAAACTAGAAATAAAAATTAAAATAAGCAAGAAAATGGTAAGGGAACATCTACCTGATCTTGATGAATATAAATCACTGGGACCTGACAGATTACATCCTAGATGTTATCTCAGAACCATTGAACCATATCTTTCAAAAATCATGAAGCACCGGGGAAGTACCTGAGGATTGGAAAAGGGCTGATGTGATTCCCATCTTCAAGAAAGAAAGAAAAAAAACCTTCCCAGGAAACTACAGACCAATCAGTCTAATATTAATACCTAGGAAGAGCCTGGAAAAGATATTCAAAAAACAGATCTGTGAACAACTAGAAGCAAATAAAGTTATAACTAGTAGCCAGCACTGGTTTGTTAAAAACAGATCATAGCAAACTAATCTTATTTCATTCGTTGATAAAGTCATTAAATTAGTAGACCAGCTAAATGCTGTGGACATAGTATATTTAGATTTCAGTAAGACATTTGACAAAGTAGACCATAACCTACTTCTTGGTAAGCTAGAAGAGTGTGGAATAGACAACATCACCACCAGATGGATTTGTAGCTGGCTAATAAACCGTACTCAATGAATAGTTCTTAATGGGACTACATCCATATGAAGAGAAGTAACTAGTGGGGTACCAAAGGGTCCATTTTAGGCCCAGTAGTCTTCAATATCTTCATAAATGACATAGATGAGGGAATAGAAGGGGAGCTCATCAAATTTGCAAATGACACTAAACTGGCAGGAATAGCCAACACCCCAGAAGACAAGCTTGGGATCCAAAAAAGATCCTGACAAACTTGAACAATGGGCCGTATCCAATAAAATGAATTTTAATATGGAGAAAAGCAAAGCTTTACATTTAGGCAGGAAAAATCAAAGGTATAAGTACAGATTAGCCAAGACCTGGCTCAAAAACAGTTACTGTGAGAGGAATCTTGGAGTCCTAGTGGATGATCACTTGAATATGAGCCAGCAGTGTGCAGCAGCAGCCAAAAAAGCTAATAAAGGTTGTATAAACAAAGGCATAGAATCAAAATCACATGAAGTAATAGTACCACTATATAAAACCCTAGTAAGACCATACCCAGAGTACTGCAATCAATTATGGTCACCATACTACAAAAAAGATGTTGAGACTTTGGAAAAAGTTCAGAAAAGAGCAACTAAGATGATCAAAGGCCTGGAGATTAAACCATAAGAAGAATGGCTGCAGGTTTTGGGTCTGACTAGTCTAAAGAAAAGAAGAATAAGGGCTGACATGATAGCAGTATTTTAGTATTTGAGGGGCTGCCATAAAGAAGAGGGAGTCAAATTATTCTCCAAAGCACCAGAGGGCAGGACAAGAAACAATGATTGGAAACTAATCAAAGAGAGAAGCAACCTGGAATTAAGGAGAAACTTCCTAATAGTGAGGACAATTAACCAGTGGAACAGCTTGTCTGCAGAAATCGTGGGTGTTCCATCACTGGAGGTTTTTTAAGAAGAGACTAGACCAGAGATGGCTAACCTTTTTGCCACCGCGTGCCAAAAGCAGGGGGAACATGGGCGGGGTCATACACATGTGTGCCCACACCCATAATTCAATTCAAGGGCCCCCACACATGCACACGCCCCCCCCATGCTCCCCACGCTTTTGGCATGCGATGGCATGGTGGGCCAGGTAGGCCTGTTTTTCGCCCTCCCCAGGCTCCAGAGGCTTTCTTGGAGCCTGGGGAGGGTGAAAACGCCCCCCCGGAGGCCCTCCAGAGGCCGGAAATGGCCTGTTTCCTGACTTCTGGTGGGACCGGAAATTAGCTGGCTAGCGCAGCGCATGCGAGCTGAAGCTGAGCTACAGCAATGCTCACGTGCCCACAGATATGGCTTTGCATGCCATAGGTTCGCCATCACAGGACTAGACAGTCACTTATCTTAAATGGTATAGGTTCTCCTGCTTGAGCAGGGGGCTGGACTAGAAGACCTCCAAGGTCCCTTCCAGCTCTAATCTATTTCTATTCTAGATACTGGTCCTTACTAAGGAATATAAATTACAATCAAACAAAATACTGGTGATGTCTTCTATAGCTCCACATATACACTTCTTTCACTGATATGCTATTTTCTAGAATCACTCTTATTTTACCTAGAGTCCAAAACATTGAATCTTGTCCTGGTAGAGGCAATCCTTTGACCTTCTGTTAGGCCTATAATTAAGTATTTTTCAATTTTAAATGATGTTTTGTTTTTGACAAGGTTTTAGGAGCTTAATACTTGAAAGTTTGAGCACTGACATTCAAGACTCTTGAAGATTTCCTTGGCCTGATGGCAACCAAAAAGTAGATAAGTAATTTTTAATAAACTATCAGGTTCCGCAGAAAAAACCCCCAGCCAAATAATGTTTAGGTTTGAAGCTTTTATCTTCTCCGGCACTCACTGACCATCCATCCAGTGCTCCCCACCACCTTTAAACAGTTCCCGCCAGCACACCTCTCCTACATGCCTGCTCCATCACCCAATGCTCCTGGAAGTGCTGAGTCACACTGAGTTGACTTGCAGTTGTAAGTTGTGCTTCTGAGGCTTGCCTGCCGCTGGAGACATTCTGAGGCAGTTCTGGAGGCCCTGTAAGGGGCTTGACAATGTCCAGATGTTTGTAGCAAGGCTGCCTCCCCTGGGATCGGCCCCTGGTGGTCTTTTCTCCCCCTCCCTGAATGGCAGCTCCGAGCTGAGCATGCCAGAGCTGACATGCAGCCCCTCTACCACAGAGACGGCATCAGGAAGAGAGAGAACATGGTCAGGAGGGATATGGGTGGATATCCCCATATTAAAGGTGTTGATTGGAGAATGCAGGGCTAATTCAGCCCTGACCACACAAGCTAAGCAGGGTTGTCAAACTCAAATTTCATTGAGGGCTACATCAGGGCTGTGGTTGACCTCAAGGGGCTGGGCGGGCATGGTCGACTGGGTGGGTGTGACCAGTTTGATGTAACATGAGCCAGCTCCTTACATTCCATCAGCCGAGAGCTCAGGACAGGGGCGGGGGGGTGGCAGTTATTATAAAGGAAGGTCTGGATCTGAGGGAGACCACTGTACCACAGATAGCTGGATATGAGTCCCTTTTTGTGAAGTTGGGTCGTGGGGTGCAGATGGGCCTGTTGATCACATATCTGGCTCCCTGCCACGTGGCAACGGCCCTGCCCGAACTACCCTCAGGCTTTTGGTCATGGGGGATTTTAACCTGCCATCCATCGGTGAAACGTCTGAGGTGGCCTGGGAGTTCATGGCTTCTATGACGGCCATGGACCTGACTCAGTTAATTCATGGCCCCACTCACATAGGCGGGCACACTCTGGACTTAGTTTTCATCTCTGGTCAGTGGTCGAGTGGCCTTGATATAGGGGATATAGTCATCGAACCCTTGTCATGGTCTGACCACTCACTCCTTCGACTAGACTTTCTAACCTCTACACCCCTCCGCCGGGAGGCGGAACTGATTAGTTGGTTCCGCCCCAGGTGCCTGATGGATCCTGATAAGTTCCAGATGGAGCTTGGGTCAATTTCTAAGACTCTGGCTCATGACTTGGCTGAAGACTTGGTGGCCGCCTGGGACAGTGCGGCCGCCGGGGCCTTGGACCATGTCGTGCCTTTGTGGCCTCTGATCAGGCACCGAACTAACCTAGCTCCTTGATTCTCCGAGGAACTGGAACTGGAGGAAATCCGAGGGAGATGAAGTGCCGGAAAAGACACCTGGAGAGTGGTTGGAGGACCAGCCGTTCCGAATCTGACCGAACATTGGTGAGGTCTCATATTAAGACCTACCTAGTAGCGATAAAAGCGGCAAAATCTAACTATTTTTCCGCTCTTATTGCATCATCAGATAATCGCCCAGCCGCCCTGTTTAGGGTGACCTGCTCCCTCCTCCATCTGGGAACGCGGGATGACCCCTTGCAAGGTCGAGCTGAGGATTTCATGCAGTATCTGTATGATAAAATCACTTAGATTCGGGAAGGTCTGGCCACTGACTGGGTAAATCTGGATGGGATGATTGAGGCAGGTCTTGAGAGTGTTATTTGGGAGGAGTTTGATCCTGTGGCTCCCGAGGACGTGGACAGGATTCTGGGAAGGCTGAACTCGACCACATGTCTATTGGACCCATGTCCCTCCTGGTTGCTGCTGGCTTCCCGGGAGGTTACACGAGGCTGGCTCCAGGGGATTATAAATGCTTCCTTGAGTGAGGGTGTCTTCCCTGCTGCCTTGAAAGAGGCGGTGGTGAGGCCTCTCCTCAAGAAGCCTTCCCTGGACCCGGCAGTGTTGGCAAATTATCGTCCAGTCTCCAACCTTCGCTTCGTTGCAAAGGTTGTTGAGAGTGTGGTAGCGCGACAGCTCCCCCAGTACCTGGATGAATCGTCGTATCTGGATCCGTTCCAGTCGGGCTTCAGGCCTGGGTACAGCACGGAAACGGCATTGGTCGCGTTGGTTGATGATCTCTGGAGGGCTCGGGACAGAGGTTGTTCCTCTGTCCTGGTCCTATTAGACCTCTCAGCGGCTTTTGATACCATCGACCATGGTATCATGTTGCGCCAATTGGAGGGGTTGGGGGTGGGAGGCACCGTTTTGCAGTGGTTCTCCTCCTACCTCTCTGACTGGTCGCAATCTGTGTTGACAGGGGGCAGCGGTCAACCCGATGTGCGATGTGCGATGTTTACGGCTGCTGACCTGCTTGCGCTGCGAGACTCCCCCTTCTCGCAGGTTTGGCCCTCCTCACTATCGAGGGCCTACCTTGATGACGGATTTTGGAATCACGAGAGGTGGCATGCGGTGAGGAGGGGGTTGTGGGGTTTTTTGGGGAAATTTTTAGATAAGGTTTTAAAGGTTTCTGGGAGGAGGGTGGGTTCGGTGGGTTTGGGGGAGAACCTGTCAGGGAGAAGGCCAGAGCCGGCTGAAGAGCACAGCACTAGAGATGCAGGAACCAGGGTCAAGGAGGGGGTTAGAGCTTGTGTTGTGGATGGACATTACATCAGTACTGTGGGTGGGAGGGGCAGATATGGCGGGAGCAGGGGGCCACATCAGGTTGTGGGAGCGCGCACCCGCTGGCTCCAAGCGGTGGCGCGCTCCGGCCTCCCCTCGTTCCCCAGGTTGCACAGACCCTCAGGCCCTGGGCCTTCAGCTGATGCTGTGCAACGCCCAGTCCGTGGTAAATAAAGCCCCCCTCATTTGTGATCTTGTTCAGGAGGGGGGAGCGGACCTGGCGGGTATTACGGAGACCTGGTTGGGCCAGGAGGGGGGGTCCCCCTCGTTGAGATGTGCCCACCCGGTTTCTGCACATTCCATCAGCCGAGGACACAGGGGAGGGGAGGGGGGGTGGCGGTTGTCATTAGAGAAGGTCTTGGTCCGAGGGAGGTCACTGTTCCTCAGACGGCTGGTTGTGAGTCCCTCCTTGTGAAGTGGGGTCATGGGGTGCAGATGGGTGTGCTGGTTACGTACCTGGCTCCCTGCCACGTGACGGCAGCCCTGCCCGAGCTGCTCAACGTTATAGCCGCGGTGGCGGTTGACACCCCCAGGCTTATGGTCTTGGGGGATTTTAACCTGCCATCCGTCAGTGAGGCGTCTGAGGTGGCTCGGGAGTTCATGGCTTCCATGACGGCCATGGACCTGACCCAGTTAATTCATGGCCCTACTCACACGGGGGGAAACACGCTAGACCTGGTTTTTTTCTCTGGTCAGTGGTTGAGTGACCTTGAGATAGGGGATATAGTGATCGAGCCCTTGTCATGGTCAGATCACTCCCTCCTTCGCTTTGACCTTCGAACCGCCGCACCCCGCCGCAGGGAGGCGGAACCATTGAGGTGGTACCGCCCCAGGCGCCTGATGGATCCTGATAGGTTCCAGACGGAGCTTGGGCCATTTCCTGAGGCTCTGGCACACGGCTCGACTGAGGAGCTGGTGGCCGCCTGGGATAGGGCGGCCGCTGGAGCTTTGGATCGGGTCGTGCCTTTGTGGCCTCTGACCCGGCGTCAATCTCGCCTGGCTCCTTGGTTCACCGAGGAGCTGAGGGAGATGAAGCGCCGGAAAAGACGCCTGGAGAGTGGTTGGAGGGCCAGCCATTCTGAATCTGACCGAACACTGGTAAGGTCTCATATTAAGACCTACCTGGTGGCGATAAAAGTGGCAAAGTATAACTATTTTGCCACTCTTATTGCGTCATCAGATAATCGCCCGGCCGCCCTGTTTAGGGTGACCCACTCCCTGCTCCACCAGGAAGCGCGGGAGGACCCCTTGGAGGGTAGAGCCGAGGATTTTGTACAGTATCTGTATGACAAAATCGCTCATTCAGGAACACCTGGACTCTGACTGGGTAGATTCAGCGGGGAGGACAGAGGCAGGTCTTGTGAGTATTATCTGGGAAGAGTTTGATTCTGTGACGCCCGAAGACGTGGACAGGATACTGGGCAGGCTGAGCGCAGCCACATGTTTACTGGACCCGTGTCCCTCCTGGTTGGTGCTGGCCTCTCGGGAGGTTACACGAGGCTGGCTCCAGGGGATTATAAATGCTTCCTTGAGTGAGGGTGTCTTCCCTGCTGCCTTGAAAGAGGCGGTGGTGAGGCCTCTCCTCAAGAAGCCTTCCCTGGACCTGGCAGTGTTGGCAAATTATCGTCCAGTCTCCAACCTTCGCTTCGTTGCAAAGGTTGTTGAGAGTGTGGTAGCGCGACAGCTCCCCCAGTACCTGGATGAATCGTCGTATCTGGATCCGTTCCAGTCGGGCTTCAGGCCTGGGTACAGCACGGAAACGGCATTGGTCGCGTTGGTTGATGATCTCTGGAGGGCTCGGGACAGGGGTTGTTCCTCTGTCCTGGTCCTATTAGACCTCTCAGCGGCTTTTGATACCATCGACCATGGTATCATGCTGCACCGGCTAGAGGAGTTAGGGGTGGGGGGCACCGTCCTACGGTGGTTCTCCTCCTTTCTCTCTGACCGGTCGCAGTCTGTGTTGACAGGGGGGCAGAGGTTGACCCCGAGGCCCCTTGTATGTGGGGTGCCACAAGGGTCGGTCCTCTCGCCCCTTCTGTTCAACATTTATTTGAAGCCGCTGGGTGAGATCATCCGTGGTTTCGGGGTGAAGTACTGATGATACTCAGCTGTACATCTCCACCCCGGACCACCCCAATGATGCCCTTGAAGTGATGTCCCGGTGCCTGGAGGCCGTGCGGATCTGGATGGGGAGAAACAGACTCAGGCTCAACCCATCCAAGACCGAGTGGCTGTGGTTTCCGACATCCCGATATAGTCAGTTGGTTCCATCACTGACTATTGGGGGCGAGTCATTGGCCCCCACGGAGAGGGTTCGCAACTTGTCCTCCTGGACTCACGGCTGTCTTTAGAAGAGCACATGACGGCCGTGGCCAGGGGGACTTTTTATCAGGTCCGCCTGATTCACCAGTTGCATCCCTTTCTGGATCGGGACTCGTTAAATACGGTCACTCATGCTCTCGTTACTTCCCGCTTGGACTACTGCAATGCTCTCTACATGGGGCTCCCCTTGAGGAGCACCCGGAGACTCCAGCTGGTCCAGAATGCGGCCGCGCGGGTGGTTATGGGAGCGACGTGGCGCTCCCATGTGACCCCCCTCCTGTGCGAGCTGCACTGGCTCCCGGTGGTCTTCCGGGTGCGCTTCAAGGTTTTGGTTACCACCTTTAGAGCGCTCCATGGCATCGGACCGGGGTATCTACGAGACCGCCTTCTGCTACCAATAGCCTCTCACCGACCAGTACGCTCCCATAGAGAGGGGCTCCTCAGGGTGCCGTCGGCCAAACAGTGTCGACTGGCGGCCCCCAGGCGGAGAGCCTTCTCTGTGAGGGCACCTACCATCTGGAACGAGCTCCCCCCAGAGATACGGAAGATCCCGGACCTGCGCACGTTTCGCCGTGCTCTCAAAACTTTTCTATTTCAGCAAGCTGGCCTGGCCTAACTCCCCTCTTTTAAATTATTTTTAAATTTTTTAATTCGTGATTTTATAAATTGGGTGTTTTAATCTGTGTTTCGGCCAAAATATTTAATAATTTTAAGGGATTTTTAATATTTGTATTATCTGTATTTTATCTTGGCTGTTCACCGCCCTGAGTCCTTCGGGAGTAGGGCAGTATAGAAATTTGATTAAATAAATAAATAAATAAAACCCAAGGCGCCTTGTTTGTGGGGTACCGCAAGGGTCGGTCCTCTCGCCCCTTCTGTTCAACATTTATGTAAAGCTGCTGGGTGAGATCATCCGTGGCTTTGGGGTGGAGTTCCATCAGTACGCTGATGACACCCAGCTGTACATCTCCACCCCAGGCTACCCGAGCGATGCCCTTGAAGTGATGTCCTGGTGCCTGGAGGCTGTGTGGGCCTGGATGGGGAGAAACAGGCTCCGACTCAACCCTTCCAAGACCAAGTGGCTGTGGCTTCCGGCATCCTGATATAGCCAGCTGGTACCATCGCTGGTTATTGGGGGCGAATCACTGGCCCACTCCCATCACGGAGAGGGCTCGCAACTTAGGCGTCCTCCTGGATGCACGGCTGTCTTTAGAAGAGCATATGATGGCTGTGGCCAGGGGGGCTTTTTATCAGGTTCGCCTGATACGCCAGTTGCGTCCCTTTCTGGATCAGGACTCCTTATGCACGGTCACTCAGGCACTCGTCACTTCCCGCCTGGACTACTGCAATGCTCTCTACATGGGACTCCCCTTGGGGTGCACCTGGAGGCTCCAGCTGGTCCAGAATGCGGCCGCGCAGGGGATTGTGGGAGCGACGGGGTGCTCCCATGTGACACCTCTCCTGCGCGAGCTGCAGTGGCTCCCGGTGGTCTTCCAGGTGCGCTTCAAGGTGTTGGTGACCACCTTTAAAGCGCTCCATGGCTTAGGGCCAGGGTATCTACGAGACCGCCTTCTGCTGCCAATAGCCTCCCACCGGCCAGTACGCTCATACAGAGAGGGCCTCCTCAGGGTGCCGTCTGCCAGACAATGTCGGCTGGCGACCCCCAGGGGGAGAGCCTTCTCTGTGGCGGCACCCGCCCTCTGGAATGACCTACCCCCAGAGATACGCACGATACCAGACCTCCAGACTTTTCGTCGGGCCCTGAAAACTCATTTATTTCAGCTAGCCGGGCTGGCTTGATCCCATCCATTCGGTTTTAATTTGAAATTGGTTTTAATTGGGTTGTTTTAAATTGTGGGCCGAACTTATTTAATTACCTTTTAAACTGTTTTTTACATTTTGTATGCTCTGTTTTATCTCGGCTGTTCACCGCCCTGAATCCTGCTGGAGAAGGGCGGTATAAAAATCTAAATAAATAAATAAATAAATAAATAAATAATAATAAATAATAAATAATAAATAATAAATAATAATAAATAAATAAATAAATAAATAATAAATAAATAATAAATAATAAATAATAAATAAATAATAAATAATAAATAAATAATAAATAAATAATAAATAATAAATAAATAAATTTCCAGGATGGTCCCATGGGCCAGATCTGACCACATCACGGGCCGCATCTGGCCCATGGACCTTATGTTTGACACCCCTAGGCTACAGCGTCTTATCAGTTCCCAAGATATAACTTAAGAGACAAGTTAAGGAACAGCTGTGTTTTATAAGAGTAGGAGGGGGATTATAATATGTTCCACAACTCTGCCTTCTGAGGTTGGTATAGGAGCTCTTTTGGGTTTTATATCTTTGGCATAACAGATGAAGTGCCAGGATGGTTATAAACTGTGTACTTTTGATGGCAGATTAGACTATCCTAACCCTTACTGTACATCTTTGAAGTGTCTACACATGTCCTCCTGTTGGTAAAAACCATGCCTAAGTATGAAAAGTATTTAATTTGGCTGCCTGTCAGGACAGAATTTAGCTGAGAGGGCATCTCAGCTCCATGTGGACCTTTGATTTCTTCTTCCCCCATCGTCTAGGGCTAGGCAGCCTTTAGAAAAACAAAAGGGCTGCTGGCTGAGAGGAGTAGAATTTATCTGGTGGACTGCAGAAATGGAGCAATAACTGGATTTCTTTTGAAACTTTCACTCGAGGCTCATGAGTTAATTAGGGCATTTGTCAGAGCCCTGACACTCAGATCCCAAAGAAACTCTTCTAGCAGACTGCAGGAATGGAGCTGTGATTTTTATTTTTATTTTATTTATTAGATTTATATACCGCCCTACTCCCAAAGGACTCAGGGCAGTGAATAGCCAAGAGATAAAACACACAGATTACAAAATTTAAAAACAGTATAAAAACCTAATTAAATAAATTTGGCCCGGAACAGATTAAAACACCCCTAAAATTTTAGACAAATTTAAAATTTACAATTAAAAAGGGAGGTTAGGCCAGGCCATTTTCAGTTTTGAGCTCAGTTAGCAGAGGAGTTTGTCTTGCCTCCATGCATGAAGGGGTCCTAAACTCATCAGGCAGTTCTTTCACTTCATCTGCTTAAAGACCAAGTGATTGCTTCATGACCGCAGCCAAGAGTGCTGGGTCTGAGGCCCTTAAGTGAAGGCATGTCACTTAATAACTTGGTTCTCAGAAATGTCAATTTTGATTTTTGTCTCTACATGTCAGCGTTTCCACTTTGCTTTTGGCTCGATATCAGTGGATTCCTTCCAACCAGCAATGTCCCTTATGTTGCTTGTTCCAATCCAAGTTTTTTTATTTTATATTATTTGTACATATCAATGTGTGAATGGTGTGATATCTGAGTGTCATACATTTCAATAAAAATAAACATCATATAACACATAGTTATTACATTTCATGTTGCTTGTTAATCTTTAATTTTTGCAGGAAAATTACAGATCGTTCTCAGTTAATGACGATAATTGGGACCAAAATTTCCATCACTAAAGGATGCAGTCATAAAGCACGATGACACATGATTACATTACTTAGCAATGCAAATCCCAATCATCCCAGTTGCCTTTATTAACCAAATCCCACCCAATGATTAGACAAGGATCCACCCTGATCCAAGCCATTTGCAGTTGTGTTCCTTCCAGCCTAGGTCTTGGAAGATAAGGGATTATTTCCTGTTTAACTCTCTCCAACCACCAATCTCCTCAACAGTCTATGGATTGAGTTATTATGGAAAGCACTGGCAGTAAAAGTATGATGTAATGACAGCCCGATAGATTTTAGTGCAAATTTTTAAATAGAAACAATATCTTAATAGCTATAGTGAAGTTTTCCTCTCATAACAACAGTTCTCAGCAATATATTATGAAGACAATATATATGAAATAGAGTCTAAACGGATTTTCTAATATGCCTTGTCAGAGGGAACAAACACATTGATGACAAAACAGATTTTTATTGCCTGTTTGATGTTAATTTACAAAGAAGAGCATGTGATGAAAACAAAGGAAAAGTTTAGCAGAAAAATGTAGTGTTTCTTCTAGTGTAGCTCATTATTTTAGAACACTTTGATGTGCACTTTATCTATTCCCCAGTATCCCAATTTGAACCAGAGCTTCTAATTATCCTCATTCCTGCTGGCCCTGGAATACTGAGATTTGGCTGAGCAAAATGAGATGGTCACTACTAGTTAACTATACTGTCAAGTATTTGCAAGCCATTGGCACATGTGTCATATAGACACCAGTGGAGGCAGAGAGTGTCTCCACCCCTATGTGGAAAGGGGGGGCTTACCCTGAGTATAAAACACCCTCCAACCTTTTCCACCTCGCTCTCTCCATCTCTCTCTTTTCATGTTTGTTCCCCATGAGACTTGATCTCTGTTGTACATAGTTAATATGATTTATTATATGAATAAATATGTTTAAGACATTTATTTATGCATCTGCCTCTGAACTCTTCTATGCTCCTGGGTGTTTCTACGATCCCAATTCCACAGAATGGTAGCAGAGGGAATGGTAGCAGAACTCCACTCCAGGAGCTGTTGAAAAGGCAAGATGCCCTCCAAAATAACCTGTGAGAGAAGCTCCCCTGTTGTGACCAGAGGCCTTCAACAGAGGAGAACTTCACATCAGCCCCAGTCTGAATCACTGATGGAAAACATCGAAGGGGATTTCCATCCAGGTACAACCTGGCAGCCAGAGGCCACCCAGATGCAGCAAGAGATCCCAGGGGCTGAGCCAAGTGATGCTGGAGAAGGCTTCTTCAGCACTCACGACGAGGGGGCAGAAGGACAAGATGAAAGCCTGGACAGGCAAGTGGCTGAGATGTCTGCAGAGGAGTGCTGAGCAGCGCTCGTCTCCCTCCTTAAGACAAGGGCAGCAACCAGAAAGAGGCCTGTGGAGGCAGCACCAGAGATGCCTGCCATCCTGGTAAGGACTCACCTGCCTGATCTCTCCAAGATGGTGCCTGCCACCTCTCCCCTCACACAGTTTCCCACCAAACAAAATGGCCATCAGCTCCCTTCTGGAGCCAACTTCCCCCAAGATGGCTGCTCCCTGGGCACTTTGCCAGAACCACGAGCCAGGCCTACCCCAGCTCCACGGTCCAGGCCTACAACGCCAGCCAGTCAGTTCAGCACTCCAGCGGCCCAGAGGACTACTCCAAACCTATAAGCCCCTTGCCAGGCCGCGCCTACCACGGCAAGCATCAAAGAAGCCATAGAGACCCTGGTTGCCGCCCTGGAAATTAGGGAGCAACCACCCATCAACCAACCCTGAAAAAGTCTAAGGTGACCATTAATCCAGTGCCTACTGTCATTACTGCACAGACCAAGACTGGTAATGATAAGATACATAAGGTTGACAAAGTGTGCATGGATAAAATCTTTACATTTGGATTGTGCACATATTTTACACCGCAGGCTAGGCCATGCTAGCTTCCCGGTTATTAGGAAAATGCAAGATTTTTCCGATGGGCTTAAGATAAAGTATTGTAATACCTATTTGGAATGTGCCATCTGTAAGGCAGCCAAATCAAAAACTGCTGCTATACCTAAGGTTTCTTCCCGACGTGCAAGGTACCCTTATCAGCTGGTACACATGGATTTGGTTGGTCCTTTTAGGCCCTCCCTTGGCAAGGGGCGTTATTTTTTAATGGTAGTTGATGATTACTCTCATTATGGCCATGTATTTATTTTAAAGGACAAAGCTGAAGTCTTTACCAACTTCAAATATCTTTACAACCAGATCCAAACACAACACAAGGTGTGCATCGCTCAGGTGCAGAGCGATAGGGGAATTGAGTTCAGGACTTTTGAAAAGTGGATGAAGGAGAGAGGTATCCTCCATTTTAAATCATCGCCTCAAATGCCTTCAGAGAATGGCATTGTAGAAAGGAGAAATGGCGTGCTGCAGAATGTCATGAACTGCTTACTTGCAGATGCCGACATGAGCCAAGGTTTTTGGGCAGAAGCAGTCAAAATGGCTAATTATCTAGTCAACAGGACATGGGGTAGTGCCATTAACCAAACCCCATACTTCCTGGTCCATGGAAGGAAATCTAACCTCTCACACCTGAGAATTTTTGGTTCCTATGCCTGGGTCCATATTCCCAAGCACCTCAGAAGAAAGGGGGGCAAGGCATCGAGGAGGCTCAGATTTATAGGTTATGCAACCGGCAGCAAGGCCTCTAGATTTGTAGACAAAAATAACCTTGTCATTGTCTTAAGATCAGCTTCCTTTGAGGAGGAGTCAAATTGATCAAGAATTCATTCCAATGAACCCAGTTATTCTCCTATTAGAAATGACACTGAACTACCAACACCACCTAAAGAGGATGAACCAACATACTCCAAACTACAGACCAGCGAAGATCCGGATGGTGATAAATCCTTACCTGACTCTGACAATTTGGACAAGCAATCCCTTGGTGACTTCACACCTTCTGCCTCACCAAAATGTCCATATCTTTGCAGCGCCTGGGACAGAGGCCCACCTCATTTCGATTGGAAAGATGCATCCGGCAGCTCCAATTCTGACACCGATGCTCCGGATGACAGTGATGATGGTGAGTGGCAATTCCCCAGATGGTCAAAACTCTCCAATAAAGGTGTACCACCCAAAAGGTTGGACATTGGCTGTGTGGCCTCGGTCAACAGCGTTACCATGGCGCCTAAAACATACACAGATGTCCTCCAGCTTCCCGAGAAAGAACAGCGTAGGTGGAGGGTGGCAATGGAACGAGAAATGGACAGTCTCAAAAAATTGAAAGTCTTCATTCCCATGGAAGTCCCCAAACAGAGGAAGGCAACTGGCACCCGTTGGGTCTACAAGGTCAAGCCACTGCCCAACAACAAACTCCTTTATAAGGCCCAGCTAGTAGCACAAGGCTATGCACAGCGCTACTTACAGGACTTTGATGAAACCTACTCCCCCACCATGAGAGCAGAAAGTGTGAGGGCTGCTTTGGTCACTGCAGCAGCACATGGGAAACACATTTTTCAATTTGATGTGCAAACTGCTTATTTACACGCACATCTAAAACAAAAAAATTATGTCAGAGGTGCCCCCGGATTCCAGCAACAGGAAGGTCACACCTGGCTTCTGAAGAAAAGTTTGTAAGGCCTCAAACAATCAGGCAGAATGTGGTACAAATGCCTGACTACAACACTCAAATCACTGGGTTTCCATCCATCTCCAGCTGATAAATGTACCTTCACAAGGGATACCAAAGGGGGGCTGGAGAAAGTCCTAGTGTATGTCGATGACCTTTTATATATAGGGCCTGACAAGGGGGGATGTAATATATTTGCCAGGACCCTACAAAAAAGGTTCACTCTAAAGTCTTTAGGATATGTGGACAAGTACCTAGGCGTACAAATCATCACTACACCAAAAGGTTTTGCTCTCTCCCAAAAGGAGAAGATAGAGGAACTTTTGGTGAAATGTAAAATGGAAGATAGCAAGCCAACTGCTATTCCAATGCAGACCGACTATTATGGTTTGGCACACAAGGATAGCCCAGAGTTCCAAAATAATACTCTATTTAGGTCAGTGGTCGGCTCATTATTATATATGCCTTCCAATGTCTGCCTTCCAGACATTGCCCTGGCCGTGAACCTGCTATCCAGACAAGTGGAACATCCTACCCAGTTCCACTGGTTGGCCATTAAAAAGCTATTAAGGTATCTCAAGACCACAGCAGATTACGTGCTTCGCTTGGAACCTGAGAATAGAGACAAGGCCCAGTTAGAATGCTTCACAGATGCGGACTGGGCTGGAGATACCAAAACCCTTAGGAGTACTTCGGGCTTCTTGGTACTGTTAAATGGGGCACCCATCCATTGGCATGTGGGGCAACAGAAATTTGTTTCATGCTCCACCGCTGAAGCCGAATTTGCATGCCTATCAGAGGCAGGGTTATGGTTTGATGCCTTAATCTCTAGCATCTGGACACCATCGACTTTGCCCATCCAAATTATAGAAGACAACACCGGGGCCATAGGCATTGCCAAAGCCTATGTGGTGGGGGAAAGGTCCAGACATATTGATATCCGTTATCAAAATGTTAGAAAACTAGTAGAGATGGGGTTTATATCTTTAACGGCATCTTTGATGTCAGACCAAACATCAAACAGCTGACATTTTCACAAAACCTATACCAGTGGATAGGCACAAAGATCTGTGTAAAAAGTTATGTCTCACAGGGTAAAATCTGTTGTGCATTGCATTAGTGTGTCTGCATGCCATTGGCTTGCAAGGAGGGGAACTGTCAAGTATTTGCAAGCCATTGGCACATGTGTCATATAGACACCAGTGGAGGCAGAGAGTGTCTCCACCCCTATGTGGAAAGGAGGGGCTTACCCTGAGTATAAAACCCCCTCCAACCTTTTCCACCTCGCTCTCTCCATCTCTCTCTTTTCATGTTTGTTCCTCATGAGATTTGATCTCTGTTGTATATAGTTAATATGATTTATTATATGAATAAATACGTTTAAGACATTTATTTATGCATCTGCCTCTGAACTCTTCTGTGCTCCTGGGTGTTTCTACGATCCCAATTCCACATATACGTATTAATCACACAATTTATTTCAGGTTAAATAATACCATACAAAGCACAAATAACAGTAAGAAATTGATAGCAAGACAAAGGCAAGATATAAGAGAAAAGAAAATGAATTTGGTTTAAACCTATTTCACATGTGCAATGGCCTATTATCATTGCTTCCTCCTTAACTCAACCAGGGGTGGAGCTCTTTGTAAGTAATTTCTATATCTTTTTAACATTTTTACCATGATTTTCCATTGCAAGTTTTATTATACTGTTAGTGCAGCAGAAAAATGTTTTAGAATACATACTAAATTTGAAACTTTCACTCTGAAACAAACTTTGGAGTTCACATTCAATTTCTGGAAAGCAAAAGTGGATTGTAGAAGTCAACACATCAAAATTCAGGGATTTGTAAATATGGGTGATAGGCAAGTTGAGTGGTGTAACAAGTGGACAGTCAACAAGATGAACATAAAGATAAATATGCAACTTTTAAGAAGGGCAAGCCTTTGCCAATACCTGGTGAAGAATTTTGATAATTGAAAATCTTATCAGAGATGTACATCCACAATACTCTTCCATTCTATCATCACCTGCCCTCCCCAATTTTAAGATGCTATAGTCAGCTACTTTGTTTTTGTAGCTTTTTTGAATTGGAAAGCATTTAAAAGCATTTAATTTAAAGATTTAAAATCTGCACAGATTTTGTGGAGGATATTTTTCTATTAACATAGAATGTATTGTGTTGTCCCTCAGTAGAACATATACCAATCATGTTACAATTTATTCCCCAAAGGTTGTATTCCAAGTTTGGAATCATGACTGTCAAAAGATTTGGAGATTATACAGAATAGAAAGAACAGATTCTCCTCTGGCACTTCTTTAAAAAACTTCAGAGTTGTAACATTTTTAAAATGTCAATGCTCCTAAGAAAAAGAGTAAAAGTATTTTAGTTTGATTTTCTTTGGAAAGTTTGGGGGAAATGTTTTATATGTAATATATATTTCCTCATCAAATAAAAATATAGTATTGTTTTAGTTAAATGCATGAATTATTTATAATTCCAATAGTATATAGATTTTTTTCTATTAGCATATGTATACATTTATAAAGAAATTATGTGAGGCCACTTCATTTTATGGAGCTTATTTACAATAAAATATGCATTACATTATGGCCTTACAAAGAAAGAAGGAAGGAATAGTTTAGTTTCAAGCTGGAAAAATTTTAACATTGTATATTGAATAATGAACACAGAGAAAGAGAATGAACTGCAGACAACATGACAATTCTATTGTGTAAAAAACATTAGGTAAACTCAGTGGCACACTATGTTAATTATCAGTTTGGGATCTTTTGCATTGCAAATCTACCAATAATTAGACCTTTTCTGTTGCATGGATGGTGGAGATATAGAAAATTCTGTTATGCTGAATCAGGCTAGAAACTAGAAGCTTCATTTTCTGTTGTTCAGATTTTCTTTTGAACATTTTCTTTTTCAGATTTTCCTCTGAGATTTTCTACATCTTACATGAGATGCTAGAGATTGAAACTTCAGGTTTCTATATGCATATATTACTTTCTATAATGCAGTATATAGTCACTGAACTGTGGCCCATGGTATAAATACTTTTGTATACATCATCTAGGCCACAGAGGAAGCAACTTTGGTGAACTTGTTTAATCCAATAAATTCAGTGGATTGGGAATCACCAGAAAATTCCTGGACAGTTGGGAAATTGAAAAAAAAATCCTAGAAAAGGGAAGTGTCAAACCATTTCTACATAGTTGTCAGGAAAAAGATGTATATATTGGCAACAAAGATATCAAGAATCAAGTCTGATTCAAAGAAGAATTTATCTTTGATTGGCGGGGTGGGGGGGCAAGACTTTGTGGATTTGCTTTTGGATTCTCCCACATCATTAAAACAGAATGGAACTTTTGTGGAAAGTCTTACTTTTTTCCTAGCTCCTGTAACCATGTTTGACATTAACTTGATAGTTGTCATATAGGGATATGAAAAGGATTTAATTTCATTTAATTCAAAACATGTTGAAAGTAATTAAAAACTTGTTTTCATAAACATAAAGGTTTTGTAATCTCTTTTCCTGGCTACCTTAAATAATATAGCTAGTCCTCAATTAAAACCATAATTGAGCCAAAAAATTCTGTTGCTAAGTGAAACATTTGTTAAGTGAGTTTTGCCCCATTTTACAACTTTTCTCACTGTATTTGCTAAGTGAATCACTGTGGTTGTTAAATTAGTAACATGGTTGATAAATGAATCTGATTTCTCCATTGACTTTGCTTGTCAGAAGGTCACAAAAGAGGATTGATCACATCACTCTGGGACACTGCAACTGTTATAAATGTGAGTCAGTTGTCAAGCATCCAAATGTAAATCATGTAACTATGGGGATGCTGCAACGGTCATAAGTATGAAAAATTGTCATAAGTCACTTTTTTCAGCACCATTGTAACTTTGAACGGTCACTAACTGAATTGTTATAAATCGAGGACTATGTGTATCCTGGTTCTTATGCAAACAGTTTATCATATGAGCATTTGAAATTAATTTTCAATCTAGAAAGATTTTTCTTTTTCTGAACATGTTAATATCAGCTTTGTAACATTTATCTGGCAGCGGCAACGGCAACACTGGCGGCGTTGGAAATGGCAGACGCCGGGACGAGGAAGGAGTCGCTGGAGTTGGTGTGTGAATTTAGTTAGTTTAGTTTAGTTTATTATATTTCTATACCGCCCTTCTCCCGAAGGACTCAGGTGAACAGCCATGGTAAAAATAATACACAACAAAAAATTAAAAACTTAATTAAAATAATTCAATCATTGGCCGAATTTAAAACACCCAACAAAAATCATTTTAAAATCCCTATCAAAACCCAATTTAAAAACCTTTATCCTGTCAGACCAGCTTGCTGGAATAATAGGGTCTTCAAAGCACGACGGAAGGCGCGGAGGTCGGGGATCCTTCGTATGTCTGGGGGCAGTTCGTTCCATAGGGCTGGGGCCCCCACAGAGAAGGCTCTCCCCCTGGGGGTCGCCAGCCTACATTGTTTGGCTGACGGCACCCTGAGGAGGCCCTCTCTGTGGGAGCGTATTGGTCGGTGGGAGGCAATCGGTGGCAGAATGCGGTCCTGTAGATAAAAGCGCTGGAGATGGTGGGTGGCAGCTGCTCGCTTGTTATTTGGACCTCCTGGGTGATTGTGGGGTGCTGTTTGGCCCCTCGGTTGTCCCAGGGACCTCCACGAGGATTTATGGAGGTTGGGCGAGGCGAGCAGTACGGCCAGCAGAAAGATCTGGGAGGGGTTGGGGAGAGCCAGACCATGACGGAGGGGTTTTTTCCCCCGTGGCACTTTGTTGCCTCTGCTCTCCTTTTTCTTACCTCCCACTTCCCCGAGGCCAGTTCAAGGCCTTACTAGGGACTAAGTTTATAGGCTGTGCTGGACTGCTCCTGCTTGCTGGACAGTATCTCCTTGGTTAGGTTCCATCTTGACCTCCCTGGATATGGCTGTTTATGGTCTCTGCAGACTGAGCCTTGTCCGGATTCCGAGGACTGACTTGTTTCCACTTTCTCCCCCCAATTGAACAGAGAGTTACATCTGGAGATGCAAGCACTGGTGGAGTTGGTCTACAGCTGCTATCTCATTTCCGGTTTTTCTCTGGACGATCTTGGTTGGCCAGCCTCCGTGAGAGGAGGGTTGGGCCACCTATTACTGGATCGAAACAGCGTTTTTACTCCTGCCACTGCTGTGAGAGGGCATTGAGGTCCCGTGAGGTCCATCTAAGTCCAGCATTCCGCTCCTTTGGACTGTTATAACATCGAAATTGACCCCCTGGTTACTGGCCATGGGTCATTACCTCCCCCTGATGTCAGATGTATTTGGTGAATGAACTTTGTGCTCTGTGAGATTCCCCCCTCTCTCAGGTTTGGCCCTTCACTTTATTGAGGGCCTATCTTGATGGAACCCCGAGAGATGGCATGCGGCAAAGAAGAGACTGAGATGTTTTTTAAGTGGGTTTTTAATAAAAATTTTAAGGGGCTCGGGGGGGCAGGGTGGGTTTGGGGGATAATCCACCAGGGTCAAGACGGGGCCCTGCGAGGGGCTGCAGCATTAGGGACATCGGATGTTAGGGAGAGCTGGAGCTCGACCTAGGGAGGGCTGTTCTATCAGTATTGTGAGTGGGAGGGGCAGATATGGTGAAAGCAGGGGGCCACATCATGTTTGTGGAGTGCGCACTTGCTATCTTCGAGCGATTGCGCAGTCCGGTCCCCAATGCTTCTCTCGTTCCCCAGGTTGTTCAGATCCTCAGGGCCTGAGCCTCCAGCTGATATTGTGCAATGCCAGATCGGTGGTAAATAAAGCCCCCCTCATTTACGATCTTATTCAGGAGGTTGGAGCAGACCTGGTGGGTATTACGGAGACCTGGCTGGGTCCAGAGGGGGGGTGCCCCTTGTTGAAATGTGCCCACCAGGTTTCCAGGCATTCCATCAGCCGAGGGCTCAGGGAAGGGGTGGGGGGATGGCGGTTATCATTAATGAAAGCCTATGCCCGAGGGAGGCCACTGTTCCTCAGATAGCTGGATGTGAGTCCCTCCTTGTGAAGTGGGGTCAGGGGGTGCAGGTGGGCCTGCTGATTGCGTACCTGGCTCCCTGCTACGCAACAGCGGCCCAATCTGAGCTGCCTGACGTGATAGCCAGGGTGGCAGTCGATACCCCCAGGCTTATGGTTATGGGGGATTTCAACCTGCCATCAGTCGGCGAAATGTCAGTGGCGGCTCGGGAGTTCATGGCTTCCATGACAGCCTTGGACTTGACCCAGTTAGTTTATGGGCCTATTCACACAGGGGGACACACTCTGGATCTGATTTTTGTCTCTGGTCAGTGGCAGAATGATCTAGAAATAGGGGATTTAGTCATCAAGCCCTTGTCATGGTCTGATCATTCACTCCTTCAACTAGACTTTCGAACCGCTAACCCTCGCCGCAGGGAGACGGAACCGGTTAGATGGTTCTGTCCCAGGTGCCTGATGGACCCGGAGAGGTTCCTGATGGAGCTTGGGCCATTCCCTGAGGCTCTGGCTCACGGCTCGACTGAAGAACTAGTGGCGGCCTGGGAGAGGGCAGTCGCTGGGGCTTTGGATCGCATCGTGCCTTTGCGGCCTCTAACCTGGCACCGATCTCAATTGGCTCCATGGTTCTCCAAGGAGCTGAAAGAGATGAAGCACTGGAAAAGACGCCTGGAGAGTGGTTGGAAGGTCAGCCGTTCCGAATCTGACCGAACACTGGTGAGGTCTCATATTAAGACCTACCTAGTGGTGATCAGAGCGGCGAAGTCTAGCTACTTTTCCACTCTGGTTGTGTCTGCAGATAATCGCCCAGCCGCCCTGTTCAGGGTGACCCACTCCCTTCTCCATCCGGGACTGCGGGAAGACCCCTTGCAGGGCAGGGCTGAGGATTTTGTGCAATATCTGCATGACAAAATTGCTTAGATTCAGGAGGGTTTGGACTCCGATTGGGTAGATCCAGATGGGGTGATGGAGGTAGGTCTTGAGAATGTTAGCTGGGAGGAATTTGACCTTGTGACTCCCGAGGACGTGGACAGGGTTCTGGGTAGGTTGAATGCAGCCACATGTTTATTGGACCCGTGTCCCTCCTGGTTGGTGCTGGCTTCCCGGAAGGCTACACAAGGCTGGCTCCAGGGATTGTCAACGCTTCTTTGAGTGAGGGTTTCTTTCCCGCCACCTTGAAAGAGGCGGTGGTGAGGCCCCTCAAGAAGCCTTCTCTGGACCCGGCTGTTTTATCAAACTATTGTCCAGTCTCCAACCTTCACTTTGTGGTGAAGGTTGTTGAGTGAGTGGTGGCGTGACAGCTTCCCCAGTATCTGGATGAAGCGGACTATCTGGATCTGTTCCAGTCGGGCTTCAGGCCTGGGTATAGCACAGAAACGGCATTGGTCGCATTGGTTGATGATCTCTGGAGGGCTCGGGACAGGGGTTGTTCCTCTGTCCTGGTCCTATTAGATCTCTCAGCAGCTTTTGATACCATCGACCATGGTATCATGCTGCACCAGTTGGAGGGTTTAGAGGTGGGGGGCACCGTGTTACGGTGGTTCTCCTCCTTCCTTTCTGACGGTACACAGCCTGTGTTGGCAGGGGGGCAGAGGTCGATCCCAAGGGGCCTAGTTTGTGGGGTGCCATGGGGGTCGGTCCTCTCACCCCTCCTGTTCAACATTTATGTGAAGCCACTGGGTGAGATCATCCGTGGCTTCGGGGTGGATTTCCATCAGTATGCTGATGATACTCAGCTGTACATTTCCACCCCGGGCCACCCCAATGATGTCCTTGAAGTGATGACCCGGTGCCTGGAGGCCGTATGGATCTGGAGGAGGAGAAACAAGCTCAGACTCAACCCCTCCAAGACCGAGTGGCTGTGGTTTCTGGCGTCCCGTCATAGTCAGTTGGTTCCATCACTGACTATAGGGGGTGAGATCTTGGCCCCCTCAGAGAGGGTTTGCAACTTGGGTGTCCTCCTGGACTCACAGCTGTCTTTAGAAGACCATCTGATGGCTGTGGCCAGGGGGGCTTTTTATCAGGTTCGCCTGATCCACCAGTTGCGTCCCTTTCTGAACCGAGACACCTTGCGCACGGTCACTCATACCCTCATCACTTCCCGTCTGGACTACTGTAATGCTCTCTACATGGGGCTCCCCTTGAGGAGCACCTGGAGGCCTCAGCTGGTCCAGAATGCGGCTGCGCAGGTGATTATGGGGGCGACTCGATGCTCCCATGTAACACCGTTCCTGTGCGAGCTGCACTGGCTCCCGGTGGTCTTCCAGGTGTGATTCAAGGTGTTGGTCGCCACCTTTAAAGCGCTCCATGGCATAGGACCTGGGTAATTACGATAGCCTCTGATAGCCTCCCATCGACCAGTACGCTCCCATAGAGAGGGTCTCCTCAGGGTTCCGTCAGTTAGACAGTGTCAACTGGCAACCCCCAGGGGGAGAGCCTTCTCTGTGGGGGCACCTGCCCTCTGGAAACGAGCTGCCCCCGGAGATTCGTCGGATTCCTGACCTTCGTACCTTTCGCCGCGCCCTTAAAACACTATTATTCCATCAAGCAGGGCTGGCCTAAAATATTATTTTAATGGGTTATTTTATTTTAGATTATTGGCCAAACTATTTAATAATTTTAAATTATTTTTAACTTTTATATTGTTGGTTTTTTATCTTGGCTGTACACGGCCCTGGGTCCTTCGGGAGAAGGGCGATATAAAAATTTAATTAATAATAATAATAATAATTATTATTATTATTATTATATTATTATTATTATATTATTATTATTATTATTATTATTATTATTATTATTATTATTATTATTATTATTATTATGTAATCAGACTGTAATTTGATTTCGAATTTCCAGACTGATTTAACTTATTGTGTGAAGAACAAACAAAGCTCTTGAGTTGGAAGGCATTTTATGGCCTGGCAATACTGCTAGTGTGCGGAAAGAAACTAGGGAGAATCAAATTTCGAAAGTATTTTTAAGGTTTTTTTCTCTAGAAAAAGTCCATTTTTCAGTTTGAAAAGCAGCCAGGATTAATGATAAAGATGGGAGAAGGCTGACAGGTAAATATTGGCTTTGCACAAACAAGTTTCTATAAATAACTTGTTTGTTCCAGAAATTCCACTGATGGCAACAAGTCTGCCAAGCTATTGATTTAGGCAGAGTGCTGCTCATTGCTAAAAAAGCACAACTGTCAGATGTGCTGGTCTTAGACTGAGGAGTCCTGATGTTCCTGCTGAGAACTCTAAAACCTGTCAACATTTTTTCTGAGGCAAATAGCAAAAACTCTGAAAGATTATTAGGACAAAAATAAGCCAATAAGTGTTAAATGGTTTGTTCAGGCATGAATTAGGCCGAGGTTTCGTTTAAACAGAACACTTTATTAAACAGCAACAGGCATTGAGAAAACACAAACAAGGCTGAGGAGAACTGACAGCCGATTTATACTCCTTAGCTTGTCAAAAACCAATCAGCAACCACAGATACTCCCGCTTTAGGGAGGCCACGCCTCTTGGCCAATCACGGGGTGGCGTCCCCAGTTGCCGGGGCCACCGAACACAACACTCCTTCACCCCTGGCTTGAACAGACGTAGTCTTTAAGGTACTCTGGGCGCCTGCGCAGATGAGATGAACGTCTCAGCGCCGGCGCGGCTGCAGCGGTGGAGGGGGGCAGATCAGTGTCAGGAGCTGGCGTGGCCGGCGAGCCGTCATAGCCAATGGGGACATCCGGAAGTGCTGGTAAGTCTTGGGTGAGACTCGGCCCCCGGGGGGTAGGAGGAAGTGTGACGGCCCCCGGAGCGTATCTGGGTGGTGTTGCATCTTGTAGGACTATGCTTGGGTCTCTTCTGTCCCCAGCGTCTGATGGGGTATCTTGTGGGCCCCTCAGTTGGTCCGCGTGTCGGCGCCACGATCGACCATCAGTCAGTTGAATCCTGTAAGAACAGGGGCTGGTTACATCTATCACCCGTCCCGGTAACCAACGAGGTTCGCCCCCATAGTTTCTGGCAAACACCAGGTCTCCTTCCTTAAATGCCCTGAGCCCCACACTAACACCCTGATAGCCCTCTGGAGCATAGGTAGGGTGCAAACGATCCATCACCGTTCGCAGCCACCGCCCCATCAAAACCTCCGCGGGACTGCGATGGGTGAGCGGGCAAGGAGTCACATGTTGAGCAAACAGATAAGTGTCAATCTTGTCCTGCCAGCTCCCTGAGGTAAACCGGGCCAACACGTCCTTGGCAGACCGCACAGCCCGTTCAGCCAAACCATTCCCTGACGGCTGGTAAGGGGCAATCTGGGCGTGATGGGTTCCTAAACTCGCGAGGAAAGACTGGAAAGTGGCAGAGATGAACTGAGGTCCATTATCAGTAACAATCACATCAGGGATCCCATGGGTGGTAAAAAGGTGTCGTAATACCCTAACAGTGTCCTAACAGCGGTTGTGGAAGGCATGAGTTCCAGTTCCACCCATTTTGATAGGGCATCCACAACGATTAAGAAATGTCGGCCCCGGAAAAGGCCGGCAAAATCCAGGTACAGCCTCGACCAGGGCCACGGGGAGTTTCCCAATCCCTGGACGGGGTGGACGGAGGGGCTGGCCGGGAGAGCTGACAAGGCTGACACCCGGAGACCCATGCAGAGACATCGTGGTCGAATAAGGGCTACCACAGATAACTACGCCCTAACTCTTTCATACGTACGATGCCTGGGTGGCCTGTATGTAAACATCTAAGAACCTCAGGCTGGAGGGAGGGAGGAACCACAACCCTGTGTCCCCACAGTAGACACCCTAGGTGGACCGATAACTCATTTTGGCGGGTACAGTAAGGAGCAAAAGCAGGAGGCACCTGCCCTAAAGGCCACCCCTTAGTAACCCAGTGGAGAACCTGAGAGAGTATCGGGTCACAGAGGGAGTGGGCTGCTATGTCAGTGGAGGTCAGTGGTAATGACAACTCGTCCACCAGAAGGACGGGCAGGGCCGGAGATGGATCCAGCACAGGGGCCGGCAAAGGGAAACGACTCAGTGCGTCCGCGTGGGGAATGAGCTTACCCGGTCTGTAGACTAATGAGTAGTTATAAGCGGCCAGGAATACTGACCACCGGGACATGCGAGGGGACATGACCAGAGGCGTTTGGCGGCAACCATCCAGTAACCCTAACTGGGGTTTATGATCTGTTACTAATTCAAACGGCCTGCCATACACATATTCGTGAAAGCATTTGATAGAAGCAACAGCCGCGAGAGCCTCCTGGTCAAGCTGACTGTAGTTACGTTCTGCGGAGGACAAAGTCCTCGAGTAGAACGCTATCGGTGCTTCTAACCCATTCGGAAAACGGTGACTCAACATTGCCCCAATTCCGAATGGGGACGCATCAGCTGTCAGAGTGAGGGGTAAATCTGAGCTGTATTGGACTAACACAGCTGACGAAGATAACAGGTCTTTAACCGCCTGGAATGTGCGGTCATGTACTTTTGTCCAAACCCAGGGAGTTGCTTTGGACAGCAACCGGTGGAGGGGTTCAGCTACCGTGGCTTTGTGGGGTAAAAATACATTATAAAAATTTAAGAGACCCAAAAAGGATTGCAACTCAGCCCAGCAGGTGGGCACCGGTGCATGCTTAATGGCAGCGACCTTAGATGGGGTGGGACGGATCCCCTTACCATCCACTAAGTAGCCTAAGAATTCAATTTGGGAAACACCAATTTTGCACTTGCTCCTGTTTAATTTTAAGCCTGATTCACGGAAACGGAGGAGGACAGCCCTTACTCGTTCGATGAGCTCGCCCCGACACGAAGCGGAGACAAGCACATCGTCAAAGTAAGGCACTACCCCCGGCAGGCCCTGCAAAAGACGCTCCATTAAATTTTGAAAGAGGCCCGGGGCTACGTTCACACCAAACTGGAGGCGCCGACATTTAAAAGCTCCACGGTGGGTCACGATGGTTTGAGCGTCAGCCGAGGCATCATCCACCGGGAGCTGTTGATACGCCTGGGCCAAATCTAATTTGGCAAAAATGGACCCTGGGCCTAGGGAATGTAATAGATGTTGAACTACAGGAACAGGGTAAGGATTAGCTGTCAACGCCTTATTTAGGGTGCATTTAAAGTCACCACAAATCCTAATAGACCCATCAGGTTTGATGGGAACCACGATGGGGGTCTCCCACTTAGAGTGATCGGTTGGCTCAAGGACACCTTGAGCTAAGAGCTTATCTAATTCCGCGTCCACCTTTGGCCTAAGAGCAAAAGGGACACAGCGCGGTTTAAGCCTAATCGGGGCAACCTGGGGGTCCAGATTGAGGGAGATGGGGGAGCCCACATACTGACCCAGGCCCCCATCAAAAATGTCAGAAAACTCATTAAACAGGCCCCCAAAACTGTCCACGTGTGTGGAGTGAATCCCTGATACCTGTAACCCCAATGCCCGAAACCAATCCATTCCCAGTAGGCTGGGAAGGAAACCCTTGACCACGATCAATGGAAGAAGTCCCACAAACCCCTCAGTTTCGATTAAAAAGGAATCCTGTCCTAAAATAGGAATGAAGTTCCCCTGGTAGTCTCTCAATCTGACAGGGCAGGGTTTCAAACGTCTCTTCTGAATCGTTGGAATTAGCCGCTTTAACACCCCCCATGACACGATTGACTTTGCCGAACCAGTGTCCACCTCCATCGGACAGGAGGCGCCTTTGATGAGCACTGTCATTGAAAGTTTGTTGTTACTGGGTAGTCTGGAAAGGGAAGTCACCTCAATGATACGGCAGTCACACGAAATTGAGAAACATTCCTCCTTTTTAGGACGGTGAGACTTCGGCAAAACAGCAGGTTTGGGCAGAGATCGGCATGCTCGAGCAATGTGGCCCAGTTTCCCACAATGGCGGCAAGTTGCAGATCTAAATCGACAGGTCGCCCTTGGATGCTGTTCACCTCAGCTGAAGCATAGAGAGGGCTGAGGTTTAATTGGCCAACGTTTGTTCTTCGGTCTAGGCTTAGAAGCTTGTAGACGACTAATATCGGCCTCCTCATCCGTAGACTCGTCAGAGGCAACGTCTTGCAGGTTAACAATAGTAGATGACAACCCCCTGGAAGGGTAGAACTTTCTAATGTCGGCAGTAGATTTGTCCGACATTTCAGCCGCCTGTGCCTCCTCGATCGCAGTCGGGAGATCTAAATTCTTTTTTGGCCAGTAAACGTCTTTGCAGATGGATGTCTTTAACGCCACACACCAGTTGCTTCACCAGCGCGTCATCAAGGTCGCGGTATTCACAATCGAGGGCAGCTGTCCTCAAACGAGCCACATAACGATTGATAGACTCCCCCTCCTCTTGTAACACCTGTCGCAGTTGAAACCGACGGGCAAATCGGGAAGGTGCAGGGGAGTAGTGGTCTTTTAACTTAAGACGCAGGACATCCCAGGCAACTGTGTGCACCGGGATAGGGGCAAACAAAGCCCGAGCGGTCGCGAAAACCTCAGGGCCACAAGAATTCAAGAAATGAGCTCTCTTTTTACCTCCAGAAAGGTCGGTGAAGTCGTTTGCCTCTAAGAAACATTCGAAGCGTTCCATATAAGCTTCCCAGACCTCAGTGGATGGGTCAAAAGGGGCAAAAGTCGGTGGAGCCATTGGAATTCTTCCTCTTCCTCGTCGCCAGTGTTAAATGGTTTGTTCAGGCATGAATTAGGCCGAGGTTGCGTTTAAACAGAACACTTTATTAAACAGCAACAGGCATTGAGAAAACACGAACAAGGCTGAGGAGAACTGACAGCCGATTTATACTCCTTAGCTTGTCAAAAACCAATCAGCAACTACAGATACTCCCACTTTAGGGAGGCCACGCCTCTTGGCCAATCACCAGTTGCCGGGGCCGCCGAACACAACAATTAAACAAGGTTAAATTGTGAAATATATCAGTAGCTTTCTACAGGATTCTGATCTATCTATATTAACTAATTTATTTTAGATAATTCAGAGAATTTTGTTCCACAGTAAGAATAACCATCCTTTTGTTAATATATATTTGCTATAAAATATAGCAAATATATTTTTAAAATATTTTAAATATATTAGCTGATCAATAGTTAGTAATTAATTAGATTTAACTATGTCTTTATTAAATAATATTTAAATTTAATCTCTTAAATTTAATCTTTGACACACACACACACACACACACACACACACACACACACCTACCTTAAGCATGAAAGTCAGCTGGGTGATTTGGCCCAGTCACTCTGTCTCAGCCCAACTCATCTCACAGAGTGACGGATGTAGAGAAATTAAAGAAAGAGTATTAAGTATGTTTCCTATCTTGAATGGTATATTCTAAGTCTAATTAATGGGGATAGAGAAAACTACAAAATGAAAAGTGCATTTTCCCTCTTTCCTTCCTCTATTTCAACACAATATGAAATAAGATTACTAGAGATTTTTTATTACTATTTGGAACTTAAAAACAAATGAAGGGAGAACGCAGCTGGAGATATAGAAAGACAGACATGACTTGTAACATTTCTGAATACAATGGAGATAATGTCTGTTTCTATATATTGTATAATCAGCAGTTATACTATCATAGAGTTGTACATATTTTAATCCTTCAAACAGTCTACCAGCTGGATATGTTAATCAACCAGTGGTTCAATAAATCAGTTTTTCCTATATACTTGAAATGCAAAATGAGAAGAGATTGTCAAGTGTATGAAACACCATAATATATGACTGTGCTCTGTTTAACGCATCACAGTTGTACAGTTTGATCAGCACTGTCTTTAATGAATTACCTTAGAATATTACCAACATACATTTTTATGAGTGATTATTATAACACTGATTAAGCCAATGTGTTATGCTTCCTGTCTTCTAATAATATTTCTAGGATCATTCAAAGCAAAAAAACCAAAAAAGACCTGTATTTGCAGGGGATGTTATTAGAAAATATTGGATTAGATGGGGAAATTGAAAGAAGTCAAGAGCAATTCAAAGAGGACACCTGATTTTTTTCCTACCTAAATATATCCCATTTAGGTTATTTCTCTTTTTTTTTTTTTTTTTGCTAGTGTTTCTTCACTATTTATACTGGCATCCTAAGTATGATTATGTGTGCCATGCCCTCCTTAATAGCCTCTCTATTTGAATAATAAACCAATAATTTAATGTTTTTTCAACCTCAGCCAAATCAAGCAAGCAAACAAAACCAATACTTCAGTATATTAAATTTGAATAACTTTAGATTCAGGCCAACTTCATTTCTGTAACTACTAATATATATGTTTGCTTTTTTCAACTTCTCATCCATTTTGTATAAATATATTATTGCAGTGTAGTCTCAATGATAATGAACTGTCCATCAGTAGAAGCTTCTCTCTCTTTTTTTTAGGAAACTCATTTTCATGTCATCAGTTTCTTCACACACATTTCTTTAAAGTGTAAAAAGAAAAAAAGTCTTATAACCTTTTTAAAGCATAATTCTTCCATAAAATCAAGTACTTATAAAAATCAGCATCAGAATCCAAAGTATATTTCAGTAGAGCCCAAATATATAACAGATGTACCTTTTTGATATATGGTAATTGCCAATACTTTATTGGAAATAATAACTTTACCATCTATAAAGATTAATATTCGTCCAAATTCTCACTCTTGCTAAATATTCAGATAGTTCTCAACTTACATTCATTTAGTAACAGTTCAAAACTACAACAGCACTGAAAACTATGACTTATGATCGGCTCTTCCATTTACAATCAACACTGGATCCTCACATGATCAAAATTTAGTTGTTTGGCATCTGGCATTTATATACAATGGTTATATCCTAGGGTTATGTGATCACCATTTACAATCTTCCCAGCTGCCTTCTGGCAAGCAAAGTCAATGGGAAAGCTGGATTCACTTAAATAACTGCAGTGATTCATTTAATAACCAAGGCAAAAAAGGTCATTAAATTGGGTGTGATTTAAGTAATAACTTAACCATCAAATCAAATGAGCCTTCTGGCAACCATAAGAGTTACCATGATGTAGTCTTTTACCATATGAGTCATCCATTTGTTCATCTGACTCAATTTTCTATTGACTTACATAAAGCATTTTCTTCTATTACAATTTGATAAGTGAGCATAATGTCCATAGACTGTAATTATAACATATAGTTAACTTTAATATTATTACTAGCAATTTAATTATAAACTTTTAAATGCCAAAAATGGACCAAGCTAGTCTCATTTAATATTCTTCAGATTCATATATATTTTCTCCATAAAATTATTTTTCAATGTTTGTATTCTTACTTGTAATTTGGCTAACTCTTTCCATCATGGATAACTGTTCAGATTAGTCCAAATAGGATATTACAATGTTAAATATCTTGTTCCAAAGATCTATTCTTTAAAAATAATGTTAGGATGTTTTAATAATGCACTACATTTTACTCTAGAAACATTATCTTAACAAAGCAAATTAAGTTGCATCAAAAAATCATGTCAACAACTTCTTCAATTTCTGTATTTGAACAAAGAAAGACCTACTTGTGTTGAGAGAAACAGACAATGACAGCATGAAATTGCCATGGCAGCATTTGTTAATTCTTGCTAAAAATTAACTGAAATAGAAAAGCTTTAAAATCAAGTTTAGGAGAGTTCAGAAATATACAAAAGATAAATAATCAACACAAAATATTTATGTATGCAAATATAAATGTCTCAGGTTGAAGAAAAAGCAAATAAGAATTTAGAGAGAATCAGTGGATTTCTGATTTCTTCTCTTTGGAACTGTTTCAGGATGAGCTACTGAATTAAATAACATCCAAAAATACACAACCTTTGAAAAAGAAGCCTTTGTAAAAAAAAAAGAGAGAGAGAGAGAGAGAGAGAGGTGGTTGTAAGATAACAAAAAACTCATTGAAGTATTTGGAATTCTATCTGAGATTATATGACATATTCAAAACAGTTACAATAAATTATGGAAGGAAATAAAACAATTATCTTGTTAAGTGGGGGGAAAATTCTTGACTAATCTTGACACTAAATATGAATATATTACCCTTGATGAGTTTCCTATTCCAAATGACACAAATTCCAATAACAGACAAAAAGTTTTGGAACCAGCAATCGGTAGATTTCTATGAATTGAAAACCCTGAAAGTAATATTCCAAATTTTGTAAGATTCAAACAAAAGAGATAACTTTCATTTCCTAACTTTAAATTATATTATTGAGCAAACTGTCTATCATAGGGAATAGATTGAAAGAAAAATCGCCAAACAGGAAATTATAATCAATTATAGAAGCAGATGGCTTAGCCAACTAATTTGATATAAAGAAACACAGGAAAAAAAGAGTCTGAAGATATATATTACAAGACAGAGTTTATTAAAAATATGGAAGCTTCTAAAAACAATAATCCACCCAATGAACTCAATGTTAACACACTTGCAAGTGCCTTTTACTCCAAGGGCAATTATTGTAAGAAATATTTAATCATATTGGAACATCCAGTCTCAGAAAACAAGGTAAAGACATATCATGAACAGCTCAGAGAAAGAATGGAATTTATTGTTGTTTATGTATTTCTATATAGTTGAAAAGTTTGAAATAGTTTAATTCTTTACAAAAGGAATTTTAAAAAATGATCAAATCCCTTCTACAAGCATATATTTAAGCTGTCATTGAAATATGCAACAGAAATAAAACAAAATGTAAATTGCCTGATAAAGAGAGTGCAAAACTTCAAATAAGTAATCACAGTAAAATAGTGGGGGGAAATGGCAGCTATAATTTGAGAGGAGGAAATGATATAAAATGTTTCACAGATACTATGTAACTTGTCAGTGATTACCAAGATAGAAATATCGTGTGATAACAAATTTTAGAACATCTTGTCACATGTGCTATTCATGCAAAAAAAAAAAAAAACCCTTGAAAACATTGGAAGGAAATACCAAAAATAATTAAGAAAATTCTAAAAATAACATTTGAATTGAACATACAATATTTTTATTAAGTTTAGTTCCAGAAAACAAATGAAAATATTACAACTTACTAAAATACATTTTGACAACTGTAATAAATGTAACATTGGAAAAACAAAACACTTCTAATAATACAAGATTGAGAGACTAAATTGAAGAATAGGCAACAATTGCAAAACTGCCAGTAGGCATTCATAATAGAAGTCTAACTAAATAGAAGCAGAAATGGCTCTCTTATATGTGACATAGGCAGATTCAGACATTTTGAGTACTATTTTTAGTGAAAGAAACAAATTTAAACAAATGAAATTACTTAAATGGATACTAGTAATTATCTCGACTTTAATATTTAAAACACAGTAGTTAGATATTGGTTAATATTTGGGGGAGAAATTGAAGGGGGGGAATAACATGTTTTTTTTTATTTTATTTTATTTTTTAAACAAAACAAAACATAAAACAACCATCATCCATTACAATTACAGAAAGTGTATCGATCGGTTACAGTTCTTTAGTGCTTAATCCCATATCCAAAGTTTACAGGTTATTTAATTTCTCTTATTTGACAATTTATTATATCCCTTTATATTATTATTCTCATTTAACAATTATTTAACAATGGCTTATCTCCTGTAAAAAACCGCTGCATATATTTTATTGTTACATTTATTTCATATTTCATTTCCATGTTTTATTATCTATCCATTGATAAAATAAATCCCATATCATATAATATTGTTTATCTTCCTGTTCCCTAATTTCAAATATCAATTTACTCATTTCAGCACATTCCATAACTTTCTTGATAACTTCATCTTCCATAGATATTTTCTCCTTTTTACAGTTTTTAGCAAATACAATTCTAGCTGCTGTTAAAACATTCACAATTAAATATCTCAGTTCTCTATTATATGTTTCTGGTAAAATCCCTAATAAAAATATCTCTGGTTTAAAGTCAATGTGTTTCTTTGTCATTTTTTCCAACCATGTGTGGAGTTTAGTCCAATATCTTTTAGCTTCTATACATGTCCACCACATATGGTAATATGAACCCAGAGTCTGATGACATTTCCAACATTTCTCCAATTTGTTCTTGAACATTCTGGCTATTCTTGTCGGGGGGTAAATGCCACTTGTAAAACATCTTATACAAATTCTCCTTATAATTTTGCGACCACAATTTTTGCCATTTCTCTAAATCCCATGACCAAAAATTTTCCCCCATGCAATCATTGTTTCTTTAACTTGTTCTTCTTCCAATTTTGCTTCTAGTAAATAATCATACCGTTTTTTTAATTACATAGTCATCAGAACCTGTTAGAATTTTATCTAAGTTTGTCAAATTACTATAAAAACCCTCTGTCTTGGAATCTTTATCATATCTAGACTGTATTTGCATATATGAAAACCAATTCATTTTTATCTCTTGTTCTTCTAATTCTTGCTTCGATTTAAGTTCACCCTTTTCATTCAATAATTCACTATATCTAACAATTTGTTCCTTTCTAAATGTTATATAGTATGAGAATGCTTCAATAGTAGATAACCAGACTGGAATTTTTAAATAATGATATCTTTTGATCTTCTCCCAATTTGATAACAAAGACTCTCATATAACATGTCTTCTAAAATACCCCTGTGTTTTTGTACTGTTATATCATAAGAAAGCATGCCAGCCCAACAGCAAGTCATGTCCTTCTAAAGTTAACAATCTAACATTTCTTAATATTATCCATTCTTTAATCCACATCAAGTTACTAGCTTGATAATATAGTTCCCAATTCGGCAAACCAAAACCTCCTCTTGTTCTAACATCTTGCAACAATTTTAATTTTATCCTTGCCTTTTTACCCTGCCAAGTATATTTTAACACAAGTTTATTCAGACCTTCAAAATAATCTTTTCCCAACCTGATTGGAAATTGTCTGGAACAGATATAAAATTCTAGGCAATATATTCATTTTAATAGTTGATATCCTCCCTATCAATGATAATTGCAAATTCTCCCATTTAGCCAAATCTGTCACTATCTGTTGTTTAAGCTTATTATAGTTATTCTCCTTGAGTGGGGGAAGTAACGTATTTTGAAAGGGCTTTTTTTCATAAATGGTTTTGTTTTACTGTTGTTTATCTTTGCTTTTTCTATGTTTATTCTGGCGTGAGTCCATTTTAAATCTGTCAATATTGCAATTTAAAAAACTACTGTCTAACAATAAAAAGAAAAAAAATTCAGTGGCAAGGGTAACTAAGGAGATGTAATATTTTTAGACTTACAAGGAACAAAAGTGATCAGGCTATTTTCTATAGAAGATCCTGTCTAGTCATATCAGTCACAACTAACCAGGTCGAGACAAATTTGATTAAGTCTCAATAAATCTCCTTCAAATCTTTCTCATTATTATAACTACAAAGGACTATTGTTACAGCAAAGAGTTAAATTCCTCCCTATCTTTGAAGATAGACAGTGCTCATTATGACTTTTCCTTGATGGAGAAGATGATAAACCACCTGTATTTCAGTATTCTCTGATTTCCTTAGGGTGTTGGATGCTGCTGAGAACAAAGGTTATGAAAAGTTCCTGTGAATAAGTGGACATAATGCAGCTTATTATATCAGCCATTTTTGTTTCTGTATTGCACAAACAACAGATTCTTGCATCTCTTGCAGTGTGTTTAAATCAGTGGTGGGATTCAAGTAATTTATCAACTGGTTCTCTGCCCTGATAATTTCTTCCAACAACCAGTTTGCCAAACTACTCAGAAAGTTAACAACCGGTTCTCCCGAAGAGGTGCTAACCGGCTGAATCCCATTACTGGTTTAAATGTGTTCTGTGTAAAAATAATTTTGTGTGTGGGTACATACGATCTTATATAGAAATGAAGATTTAGTTTAACATTGGCTTTCCATATATTTCCAAGGTATTTAAAAATGTGCTGACCAGTGATTCAAATGTTGATTCTTATTTCTTCCCCCACTTTTAAGAAGGCTGTTCAACTTTTAAAAATGTAAGGCCCACTTTCATTGTATAAATTACACTGTTATTTATCCCCCAATTAATCTCAGTTGATATGTTCTCTACAAAGCTTGGTTTCAATTGATTACATTGTCTACAAAGTAAATTACTTTCTGATAAATATAATTTTTCTATTATATTATTATAATTATATTAATTCATTATTAGCAACTTGAATAAATGAAAATATGTTACATTCTTAGTTCAACAATATCAAGGTCAGCTCACAAAAATAACCTTTCATCTCTGTGATCTATAAAGAAGGAAATAACTTGATTTATCCAGAGTTGTATAGGCCTGTTTCTTTAGCAGCAATAAAAATAAATGAACTTACAACTAAATTATTACATCTAGTTTCACTTGTTTTCTTTTTCAAAGAGATAGAGGGGAACCAGTGTCAGATATAACAGAATAGAATAGAATAGAATAGAATAGAATAGAATAGAATAGAATAGAATAGAATAGAATAGAATAGAATTCTTTATTGGCCAAGTGTGATTGGACACACAAGGAATTTGTCTTGGTGCATACTCTCTCAGTGTACATAAAAAGACAAGATACATTCATCAAGAATATAAGGTACAATACTTAATGATAGTCATAGGGAAACAGTCAATATAAATCTTAAGTATACCAGCAACCAGGTTACAGTCATACAGTCATAAGTGGGAGGAGATGGGTGATAGGAATGATGAGAAGATTAATAGTAATGCAGACTTAGTAACTAGTTTGACAGTGTTGAGGGAATTTGTTTAGCAGAATGATGGCATTCAGGAAAAAACTGTTCTTGTGTCTAGTTGTTCTGGTGTGCAATGCTCTATAGCATCATTTTGAGGGTAGGACTTGAAACAGTTTATATCCAGGATGCAAGGGGTCTGTAAATATTTTCACAGCCCTCTTTTTGACTCGTGCAGTATACAGGTCCTCAATGGAAGACAGGTGGGTAGTAATTGTTTTTTCTGCAGTTCTAATTATCCTCTGAAGTCTGTGTCTGTCTTGTTGGGTTGCAGAACCAAACCAGACAGTTATAGAGGTGCAGATAACAGACTCAATAATTCCTCTGTAGAACTGTATCAGCAGCTCTTTGGGCAGTTTGAGCTTTCTGAGTTGGCACAGAAAGAACATTCTTTGTTGTGCTTTTTTCATGACGGTTTTGATATTGGGTATCCATTTTAGGTCGTGAGATATGGTAGAACCTAGAAATTTGAAGATCTCTACTGTTGATACTGTGTTGTCTAGTATTGTAAGAGGTGGTAGTATAGGAGGGTTTCTCCTAAATTCCACCACCATTTCTACGGTTTTGAGTGTGTTCAGTTCCAGATTGTTCTGGTCACACCACAAGGCTAGTTGTTCAACCTCCCTTCTTTATGTGGATTCATCATTGTCTCAAATGAGACCGATCACTGTTGTGTCATCTGCGAGCTTCAGTAGTTTAACAGATGGATCGTTTGAGATGCAATCATTGGTATACAGAGAGAAGAGAAGTGGAGAGAGCTCACAGCCTTGTGGGGGCCCTGTGCTAATTGTACAGGTATCTGATGTGATTCTGCTTAGCTTCACCTGCTGCTTCCTTTCTGTTAGGAAGCTTATGATCCATTTACAAATGTGTTCAGGTACCGCTAGCTGGTTTAGCTTAGTTAGAAGAATGTTTGGAATGATGGTGTTGAATGCTGAACTAAAGTCTACAAAGAGGACCCTTGCGTGGGTCTTTGGAGATGCAAGATGTAGTAGGATGTAGTGCAGAGCCATATTAACAGCATCATCTGTTGATTTATTTGCTCGGTATGCAAATTGCAGGGATTCTAATAGTGGATCCGTGATGGTTTTCAAGTGAGACAGCACTAGTCTTTCAAAGATTTTCATAACTACAGATGTTAGAGCAACTGGTCTGTAGTCATTCAGTTCCTTGATGGTGGACTTCTTCAGCACTGGGATGATAGTAGAGCGTTTGAAGCAAAAAAGAACATAGCACATCTTTAGCGATTTATTGAAGATATGGGTAAAGATGGGGGCCAATTGATCAGCACAGACTTTTAAGCAAGAAGGAGTTATCTTGTCTGGGCCTGGAGCTTTTCCTGGCTTTTGTCTGTGAAATAGGTCTTGCACTTTTTTTTCTGTGATCATTAGGGGTTGTGAACTCAATGGAATGGGGTCAGTTGTAGAAGGCTTGGCTGTTGTTAGTGTGTCTGAGATGGGGGTTGTGGAGATAGGTGGCTGTAGTTTCCTTTCAAACCTGCAGTAAAACATGTTCAGGTCATCTGCCAGTTGTTGATTTCCTTCAGCCTGGGAAGGAGGTTTGCCATAACCAGTGATTTTTTGAAGAGTTTTCCATGTTTCCTGGTTTATTTGTTGAGAACTGATTCTTTAGCTTTTCAGAGTAGCTTCTTTTTGCTGCTCTGATCTCCCTTGTTAATACAAGGCTGGCCTGATTGTACAGCACTTTATCACCTTTTCTGTAGGCTTCCTCTTTGGAACAACGTAGCTGCTTAAGTTTAGTCGTGAACCAAGGTTTGTTCTTACTGCATATTCGCAAGTTCCTAGTCGTACACATAGGTATTCACAGAAGCTGGCATATGATGTTACAGTATCTGTGAGTTCGTCTAAGTCTGCAGAGGTACTTTCGAAAACATTCCAATCAGTGCAGTCAAGGCAAGCCAGTAGCTTTAACTTTGCCTCCTCAGTCGAGGTCTTCACTGATTTAATTGTTGGTTTTGTGGTTTTAAGTCTTTGTCTGTAAGCAGGTACAAGGTGAATTATGCAATAATCAGAGTGTCCCACAGCTGTTCATGGTAAGGACCGATAAGCATCTTTTAACGTTGTGTAGCAATGGTCTAAAATATTCTTGCCTCTAGTGGGACAATTGACATGCTGAAAGTATTTTGGTAGTTCTTTCCTTAAGTTTGCTTTGTTTAGATTTCCCATAATAATGGCCAGTGAATCGGGGTATTTGGCTTCAGCCTCCATAATCTGATCAGCTAGAATTCATAATGCCTTTTTTACACAGGCTTGTGGGGGGACATAAACAGCAATTAGTAGAAATGAAGAGAACTCGCATGGGCAGTAAAATGGTTTACAGTTGATAAGTAAAGACTCTTAAGTTTTCGTCACAGAATTTATATATCATAGTTATATCCTGAGACTAGCTGTTGTTGATATACTGTATAAGCATAAGCTCCTCCCTTCTTTCTATCTGATGATTCTGCAATTCTGTCTGGTCTATGTATCTGAAACCCTGTAATTTGCATACTGTTGTCATCAATATCAACATGTAACCAGGTTTCAATAAAGCATAGGGCAGCTGCGCTGTGAAAATCAGAATTGCATCTGTTTAAAAGGAGTATTTCATCCATCTTGTTAGCAAGTGAACGTAAATTTGTCAGGAAGATCGAAGGCAGAACAGTTCTATTTCCCCTAGTCCTTATCTTGTTTAAAATTCCCACCCTTTTACCTCATCTCCGTTTCCTCTGTTTGGTTTTCTTGGTAATCCATAGCTCCGGGGAAATTGCTTATTCCTGTGTTAGAATCTTCTCTGTGTTTGTAAAGACCGGGGTAGGGTGGGGGTGGGTTGAGATCACAGAAAGCTGCTCCTTAAAGAAACATTGCTTAATTCTTAGTAGATGGTCTCATGAATAAGAAATCCATAGTGAATCGCAGAGAATAATTAAAAATAAAGAAACCATTAGAGAGCATTTCACCAAGGCAGCCTTCGGCGGTGCCATCTTAGATCAATGTTAATGTTAAATCTTGAGATCTTTCTCAATTCAGAGAAAGCTTTTTATAATTTAAAATATCATGTTTACAACTTTGGAAAACATTAATTATGGCTTTAACATTTTCAGATGGGTTCAGAATATTTAGCAAAAATTAGCTGTAGTAAAAATAGTCAGTATACCATAATGAAGAAGGTAAAGCCAGGTTTTCTCCTTTTTATTATTGATAGAGAGCATTTGGTAAAGTCAAGAATGTAATATTTTTGGTTCCTAATAGCTGAAAAGCAACTAACAACATTTTAGAAATTGTAGAGAGAAGAGGATGAATTTGATGGACAGAGAAAAAGTGTATATTTTTTTTAAAAAATTTATTAGTCATATTTCTATGCTGCCCACTCTCCGAGGACTCTGGGCGGCTTACACCAAAGACTTACACTTACCCCTTACACTTACACCAAAGTATACTAAATAGCATATTGCCCCCAACAATCTGGGTCCTCATTTTACCCACCTAGGAAGGATGGAAGGCTGAGTCAACCTTGAGCCGGTGAGATTTGATCCGCTGATCTGCTGAACTAGCAGTCAGCTGAAGTAGCTGCAGTACTACACTCTAACCACTGTGCCACCTCTGCTTATATTGCTTAAGTCCTAACAATAAAGGGTTACAAAAATGTCTTAGGCAGACAAAGCCCTATTTCATCTAAGTGTAAAAGAGAGGGGAACATGCCTTAAGGTATAGCTGCATTATAGAATTATCAAGTGATTTGGGGAGCTGCTGGCAGAGAAGAGGAACAATGCATTTGCATTTGTATAGCTTGGCTTGATTTTTCTAGAAATATGAGAGGAAGAACTGAGAATAGTAGGCGTTGTGATATAAAGAGGATTACCTCTGGAGAGAAAACAACAAAAAGGGAACCATTATTTAAGTCCAAACAATAGGCCAGAATTATGAAACCATCTTGGATAACTTCTCTAATTCACATAAAAGAGGGAGAAGTAATTGCAAGATTATATTACTACAAACAATTTTTTAAAAGTATTGTTTAGTCTTCTGTGAAATCTATTTCTTATAGGCCTGACAGGAATTAAGTAAGCATTGAGAGCAGCATATATAGTTAATGTAGTTTGACAATAGCAAATAGGATTACTGTATTTCTTATATTCTGGGTTGGAAAGATTAGTCAGCAAAAAAACTGACTAATTAGCATGCACTTGCATTATGTTATTCAGCAGGAGTCTGTGCCATCTATACAGGTCCATAGGGTGCTTAGTAATATATGTCACATCATTCCTGGATATCTGCACTCTATACCATTTGATAAACTATATATCTTGGCAGGAATTGCCCTACCAGGCATCAGAAGGAGTGTGGCACAAGATGTGGAAAATGGAAAGGTATTATGTGATCTGGCACACCCATTATTTGGCCAAGTACCCGCTATAAAAAGACTGAAAGCAAGAAGGCATTTTTTTAGACTACATCAAGGTTATTGTTACTATACCTCAAACAGGATGATTAAAAATATGGGAATCTCAAGTAAAACATCTTCATAATTGGGTAGAACCACTTGAGGAGCTGCCCAGAGGTGTGCAGGAAGAGTGGATGGACTGAAGATATTTAAACAGATTGCACACTGGTCTGGCTAGAACTAAAGATTACATGGGAAAATAGGAGTTTTGAAAAAAGCACCATAGGTTTGTCAAAATAAATTCCATACATTGGCAGTTTTATAAAAATATCCAAAACAAAACTATAACATACATCCTATTTATTGAGGAAAGGTATTTTACATAGATGTTTATGATTGGATGTCAATCTTAGCACCTATTATTTGAATTTCAACTTGAATAAACTGACAATAATTATGCTAATCTGTTTTATTTGAGGAGAAACAATTAAGTTCTCATTGCACAAAAAGAATTCTGCAGGAAGTAGAACAAGGAAGCTACCAAAGGGCTCCTGTTTTAACAAAAAATAATTAAAAGAAGATAATTGGTAAGACTTAAATATTCATCTGTGTTCCATTCCCTCCTGTGCTGCAGAGAATGGGGGAAAGTAACCATCCTGATGTTCAGCAATGAGACAAAGAAGAATAAGGAGAAAAACAGTATCCATCAAAAGTAATAAGGATTTTTTCCCCCTAAAACATGCTGATTAAATAAATGTTATGCTGACTGGAAGTTTTTGCATATTTTGTTCTTGGGATGAAATTATAAGACAGTTTATCTTCAGTAAAATAGTTTAGATACTTATTCTTAACTATATTTTGCTCCATTCTATATTAGTAACTTACATTTAAAGGTTCTTCTTTAATTGTAAACTAATTTCTTCTTGTTCCCCCTAGTGTCCAACTTTCAAAGTCCTTTCCTATTAAAAATCAAAACAAAGCATTTTCTCATGGGAAGGATTTGAATAATTAATTCCAAAATTTTATTTCAAATCCATTTGGATTCTTAAACTAGTATTTAAAGCTTGTTTTGCTAAGAATTAAAGGAAACTCACTGTTCTCCATTGTATCGGGGAAGATCATCCAGGAATGGGTAATGCTCAGCTTCTCTGCTTGGAGACCGAGTAATGTTTTTTGTTGGCCATGCCTCCTTTGCCCAGGAGCTCCCCAGTTTGACTCATTCTTCCAGTGAGTTGAGACTGAGGTAAAGAGGCTCACCCATTCCTGGATTTTCTTCAGTTCCACAGGATGGAAAGTTCTCGGATTTCCTGACCGAGGGAGGCTCGTTGGTTGCAGGAGGGCGATCTGAGGGATAACCAGTTCTCCGGTTATACCCCGTGCCAGCTTGTAGATCAGCCGAAGGCCCTGCCAGTCCCGAATTTTAGCGAAAGGGGTCACTGCCTATCAATGGGCAGCCCATGGCATTCCCATGCTATGGCAGAGAAGGGCTCAGTCCCTGCCTGATTTCGCCCAGGCACAGATAGTGGCAAGTGCTTCGCGCCAGAAGAGCCGCGGCAGGAGTGCTCATGACGAGCGGGGCTGCCTGATTACACGCGGAAAGTGGCTGCCGAATCGCAGCATCATCATAGCCGTGGCAGGAGAGCTCTGCATGGATCCGCAGGAGAAGCGGCATTAGCCCTCGGTTCCCTCACAACCATGGGGCAGCCTCCCTTCCAGCTCATCGAACAGGGGAGCGCTCAGCGCACAAGTCAGCCGCAACAGGAGTGCTCTTGAGGAGCGGGGCTGCCTGATTCATATGCGGAAGCGGCGGCTGAGTCTCGGGTTACCACAGCCGTGGCAGGACAGCTCCTCGTGAGCCAGTCTGTCCAGATCCGCAGGAGAACCGGCATTGGCGCTTGGCTACCTCACAGCCATGTGGAAAATCTCCCTTCCAGCTCATTGAGCATGGGAGTGATTAGCGCTATTGTGGCCTCGGCAGGATTGCTCATTGGAGCCGGTTTGCCTAAAACTCCATACGTGGAGCAGCAATAGCGTTTAACGCCTTAACGCCAGTGGCATAGAAGTTCTGGTCAGCCAGTCTGCCCCTCCCACAAGGTAAGGTAACGAGCCTACGGGCATTACAGCGCTGACAGTAAAGCTCATTTTGAGCCAGGCTGCCTTACACCTCAGCGCAAAATGTGTTATGCGTTGCTGCGCAAGCAGCTGCGGTGGGGGAGCTCCGTACGAGCCGATCTGCCTACTTTCTATTATGTGAGGTAACGGAGATGCCTTGTAACATTGAGCTACGGCTCAGGTCGGGTCGGCCTGCCTAGATTTCCATAACGCAAAATGGCGGGAAGATTGGCGCCCTTTTTTAACCGCTATGTCAGCTGCGCCTAAATCATCTCATCTGCCCGGTGATTACTTGGTGGGCGGTCTTAGTCCATTGGACCGCGAGAGGCATTGCTCTTCATGGACTAGTCTCCCTCTCTCCGGCTGGTAACAATTGATTATCAGGTTAAATTGCTGGAGAAAAGAGATAGGAGCGTGGGTCGCTCTAAGGAACAGGCTTTGTCTTTTATTTGGCATGGTCTTCGGCCAGCCATCAGGTTACAAAATTGGGGGTTCAGATCCTTATGCGGATCAGGGCTAACTACAGTCCCTAGAGATGTTATGGCAGCCTCTAGTGCAGGTTCACAGTCACGGACCCGTTTGGTCTCATAATTTACACACTGGGCTAAAGCCTGGGGGTCTGTCAGTTCCAATCCTGTTTAAACAGAGGCAGATGGACTGGATTATAATGAGGTTGACCTTCTAACACCCGCTGTCACCTTCAATAAACAAGACCCACTAAGGGGTGCCAGACAGCAGGGGAGGAGCTGAGTCAGACTTGGCTGGCTCTTGCAGACAGCTCTTTGGATCACCCACCATATAACACCTACAGGGACAGCATGTTCCTTCCCTAAGAGTCATGCGCAATGTCCCAGCAGATGGTAGCACTTGGCTGACCTTACCCAGGCCTGTACGATAAGCAGAGTTGGTCCTAATTAGGACTCAGAACCTTTGACTTAGGTTCAGACTGTCAGACTGGACAGTCCTCAGGTCTGTGTCTCTGGCTACCTTTCTCCCCTGGAGTAATCTTACTTGGTTTTATTTTTTCTTGGTTTGATCATTGGACTGACTTTCTTTGACTATTCTAACAGTTATTTGGACAATTTCTTGAGTACATTACCTCATCAGCTAACTTGCTTGGCTCCCTCAGGACAGTTTCAGCTCCTCACTATCCTGAAAAAGATTACCCCATGGACTGATCAGTAATCCAGGGTCCAGTGGAGCCTTGTGCTCCCGGAAGGGAGCAGGAGCTGCCTACTTGGCTGGCGAAGCTTCGCGCTTCAGTTATCGGCTTGATTGGTGTGGAGCTTTGCGCTCCTGGTGAGGCTGTCAGGCGCCCTCCCCTCCCCTTTTTTTTCTGGCATTGGACAGATATTTTCCCGTTTGTGGAGCTTCGCGCTCCCGATTGCTCACTGCTTGCCGGCAGTTGATAACAGCTTGGTTTGAGGCGCCCAACATTGAATTGAAGGCTAGGAGACTTCACGCCAGCTCTCTGCCTTTCTGCAGCTCGGAACCATTTGAGGGGCTTCACGCTCCCTTCATTGGGTTTGAGGCGCCCAACATTGAATTGAAGGCTAGGAGACTTTGCGCCAGCTCTCTGCTTTTCTGCAGCTCGGAGCCGTTTGAGGAGCTTCGCGCTCCCTTCATTGGGGCTAGCTCCATCCACCATTTGAATTGCCTTACAATCAGAGCAATGTGTTAGAGCTTTTCTCAGGCCTCCAGGCTGCAGCCTGTGCCTCTTATGTCCCTGGCTTGCTTGAACATCTGACTGGCTTGCGGAAGACAAAACCATCGGCTGCTGTGAGAACAACTAAGGCTCTTTGTATTTAGGCTATTATCAAGCCTCTCCTTGTCTAATTGGTGACACTTGGGACGCATTTAACCACCTTGGTGGATGGACTAAGGACCTGTGGGCTTGCTCGCAGAGGACAAGTAGACAAACTTGACTGGTGCCTTCCCCCCCCCCTTGCCTTGAGACCAGGCTTGGGGTTCGCAGCCTAGTAGGGCATGCTTGCAGCCCAGGCAATATAAGGGGGTTCTGCCTTACTATTCTTGGCAGTGGGGTTGGTTCTATCTCTGTCGAGATCCCTCTTCCATTAGGACTGGCCTATCTAGTCCGTAGACCATACCCACCCATGGAAGCCCATCTCTTGCTTCCTGCCAAATCACAGATCCTTAAGGGCCAGCCTTTGGCTGAGACAGGTGATTCTTATGATACCTTATATCATTATATCAAGGTTTATGATGATCTGGCTCATGGCACCGTTCCACAGGGAGTTTTTTCTTCTCCCTTTCTCTTGATGGATACACTCAGATCTGTCTGCATGATCTATTCCTTGGGTTGGATACGCCACAACTTATGGCCCATTGCGACTGTCGTTAATTATCTTAGGGCATGTTCCATGCTTATACAGTCTGCAGATCTCTAATTATCTTTTTCATTAACAGGAAGACGACACCTCCAAGTCTGCACTAGGATTGCATCGCTAAGGCATAGGTTACAATCTGGAGCCTGTGACTTCTATCCCAACCGGGCGGTGAATGCCGGCTGGTTGGTTTTCAGCTAGTTACTCTCTACTGGGATGTTACCACATATGTCCAATACGGCACGTTGCCTGGGGTCCATATCCCTGGCTGAGGAGAACTGAGTACCTGGGGAATCTCGTGTCCTTAAACCATCCCTCGATAATCAGATGGGTTGGACGGCCTCCTGGCTCTACTAAGTGCAGGGGCTTTGTATAATCACAGTCAATACCAGATACACTGAGTTGTGTTTTGGTTTTACCTTTAGGAGTCTGTTCACTAAAGTCCATTTAACGGTCCACGTCATACACAGATAAAACAGTAGATAGTCAAACTGACAGTCCACTAATATGCCAATCACTAAGTCTTCTTACCAGTCGTTCTCATGCACAATAAACAGATCTTCTGGTTTTGCAAACAGTAGCAAAACAAAACAAAAACAAACAAACAATCAATCAAACAATTGCTGTTGCTTAACGCATTGTAAGTCTATTGCTCAACGCATTGTAAGCCGCCCTGAGTCTCCGGAGAAGGGAGGCAAATAAATCAAATTTAAAAAAAAAAAATCGCACTGAGCGGTGGAGAGTAACAGCAGATAATAGAGAGCAGGCTGGGATCATGCAAAGGTCATGCACAGGGAATTAGCCATGATGCAAGCTTTCTCTTGAGGGCAGTGGCTGCGGAGCTGGCCGGTCCGAACGCAATATGATGCACTGCAGCAATACAATACCATTTTTATACAAACATATCTTGCTGGTTTATATATTGCCCAACCCATCCGGTTGGGTAACAGCCATTTCCTAATAGGACTGGCACATTTTACTTGTCCCAGCCTGCATACTGCTGCAGATATTATAGCCACATTGCTGGTTTCTGTTCCTGGGCCCTCGGGCGGGCCATGAGTTCCTCAACCCGACGGTGGACAGGTCCTTCAGTTCTCATGACGGCTGGGTCTTTTTGGGTCTCATTGCTGTTGGCTGCCTCTCATTAGAGGGGAATGTTGGTCAGGCCCCGGAAGTTACTGGGGTTCAGGACAGGGCGTTGGGTCCAACCTTTCGTCTTTGGCCCAGATCATAGTTCCATTTTCAGATTGAGGGTCCTGCGCAGTTTCCCGTTTCCAACATCCTCTGACGGAACACGATTTCCTTGGGCCTGGTGGCAGAGTGACCCTCCTTTTCTCAGGGTTGGTCTACCCTAATTCAGTCCAGGCACGGGAGGCTGGATAGCGCCTTTTTTCCTTTCCAGTTACAGTATCGGCAGCCTTACTTCAGGACCCAGTCCTGGTGCAATCTCCTACGAGGTCCTGCTCTACAGGTAGGTGGCATTGGACCGTTCATTATCTTTCCACCTTACAGAATGCATGATCCCATTATTGGGCTGGTGGCCTGGAGTCCCCTGAGGTGTCTAGGCTAGGACAATACTTCCCCAAGTTTGGGCTTTAACCTGCACGATGGTTTTCCTCCCTGTCACCGAGTTCTTCCCCGTAGGTTACCTTCTACGGACTCCTCCCTCTCTCTGATGGGGGCAGGGGGCACCCTTTTTTTGAGGGGAACGGGGGAGCTTGTGAGCCCTTCCTGGGTTCCATGGACTGTGCTTCCCCGTAATTGAATGCTGGAGGTGTTCCTCCGCCACCATTCCAACCTTAGTGGCCCCAAGCCACTTAGTGTTTTAGCTAATTTAGCGAAGTCTATTACCTTGTGTCAGAACAAGTCAAACAATGTTCCAAGAAAGAGAGTTTCTTTGAGCTAGAATCTTCTTGCTCAATTTCAACTGTTGGCCGATTTGTTACATATAGTCTATCTTTTCACCACAAGATCATGAATGTTCCCTTTCGCACAGAGCACCATCCGTGGCTCTTCTGACAAAAGCCCTCCGGCACTTCACTCGCCCAGGCAGGGCTTGCCCGTCCACTGGTTCCACCACCTTTCCTACAAAGTCCTCCTCTCTTGGGGGAGCCGGGGTTTGTCTTTGTCTTCCAGTCATCCTCCCAGTTTTTTGGTATTTGGCTCCATGCGGTCATGGCCTTGCCTGCCTCCTTCGGTTTTTGACGGCCGCCTCGAGAATTGTCCTACGTCTCCATGGAATGCGACCGTGCCGGTACCATGGGGCGCATGGTCTACTTTCCGGTAAGTGCGTGGAGCACTTTAGTATTTCCCTTGCCTAATCCATGCCGGGCTGTTGTTGGGTGGCAACCTGTTCAGTGGCTCAGCTACTCTGGGCTGGCCGACTTGGTCGGAGCTCCCGTACTCAAGGGGGACTCGGACCAGACTGCTCCCTCCCATATGACTAACTAGCTTTGGTAAGTCCCATTCCTAGATGATCTTCCCCGACACAATGGAGAAGGGGCGTTGGTCCTACCTGATACACTCCTTCTCAGGGTGCAGGGAAGATCATCCAGCCCCACCCTGCTGGCCGTCTGGTTCATGATCCGGGAGGGATTTCTGTTTTCACAGATTGTGAGCTCTTCGTCATGCCATTGCTGCGCCTTCGTCGAACTGGGGAGCTCCCGGCAAAGGAGGCATGGCCAACAAAAAACGTTACTTGGTCTCCAAGCAGAGAAGCTGAGCATTACCCATTCCTGGATGATCTTCCCCGCACCCTGAGAAGGAGCGTATCAAGTAGGACCAACACCCCTTTTCAGACTTGTTGATTCAAAGGTTCCTAATAGCTGAAAAGCAGCTAACAAGCTATTTCCAAAGAAGATCAGAAAAGGGATTATATTAATTTAGTGTCTTTTGAAGGCACCAGTTTAGTTTGAGCAAGATCATTGTTCCCCCATCTCCCATAGCTTTAAGTCAGATGGAGGCCACTGTTTTACAGTCTTCTCATGAGGAGCAACTGTCTGCAGCATTTGTGGGTGATCTCAAGTCCTCTTCTTCTCTGGAGTTGAATTACAAAGAGCCAGTCTATTTGCTGTCTCTTCATTCCATTCAACTATGATTTTCATTCACAATTTCTTCTCTGGAGGTCTTGTGCCAGGCACTGTTAACATGTCATATCCCATTGCATAGCCCGTTGTGTCTTACTATATCTCTGTGTAATTCCTTTAACTTTATTTTATTTTATTTTATTTTATTTTATTTATTTATTTGATTAAACTTAAGTATTGCTGAGCACATTGTAAGCCACCCTGAGTCTTCGGCATATAAATCAAATTAAAAAAAAAAAATAGTAGTCTTGATTCTATACAATGTGGCAATTATGTCCTTTCTGAAATTCAGCTCAAAAACTGAAAATTCAATAAATATGTTTTTCCAACTTTGTTGGAACCATTATCTATAGTTGAAAATATTGAGAAAATATTATGTGCAACAGTGGTAGGTTTCAAAAAAATTTACTACCGGTTCTGTGGGTGTGGCTTGGTGGGTGTGGCTTGGTGGGCATGGCAGGGGAGGGATGCTGTAAAATCTCCATTCCCTCCCCAATCCAGGGGAACGTTACTGTGAAATCCCCATTTCCTCCTGATCAGCTGGAACTTGGGAGACAGAGAATAGATGGGGGCAGGGCAGTCAGAATTTTTACTACCAGTTCTCTGAACTACTCAAAATTTCCGCTACCTGTTCGCCAGAACTGGTGAGAACCTGCTGAAACCCACCTCTGATATGCAATCTTTGAAATTATGGACATGTTCATACATTTTATTCAACATTTCACATCTGTCCATTAACCCCCAAATGTTACTTTATTTACGATGACATTTTTAGTTTGTGTGCATGTTGTATATACTATGTTTCACTTGTTACTTTATAAGATAGTTTCATAGATTGTAGAAGCATTCTTGAAAATGCATATAATTGTTTGGATTAATGTTTTTCTTTGTAGCATGCTAATTTTCCATTCTTTAAAACGTTAAAAGAATCTAGAAAAAAAAATCAAGTGGAACATAGAACCTGACAGGCACCATAGGGCATTTTGTCTACATTTAAAAACTAAGTAGCTAATGTAACTTTTACTATATTTTTAAACAGAAGGAAAGAATAACAGTATTGCCACTTTTCCTTAAAGTAAAATGCACATATTTTTGCAACCCAAGCATAGCCATGTAATTTGAGAACAGATACATGTATATTTTAATAATACATTTCATTAAATTCCCCTGAGCATATTCTGTATTATTACAGCCATATGAAATTATTGTCTCATGCTATATGTCATAAGAGTTATATAAAATGAATACCCTGTTCTTGACCGATCCTATTTGCAGCAATTTTCTAGAGTTTGGCTTCTATTCCAAAAACAAGGAATCCTAATCCTTCCAGCACTTACCAAACTATATATAATTCCAAGCAATTTCAACTAACTTTCAGGAGTGTTGGGAACTATGTTTCAGGAATACCTGAAGAGGCACAATTTACCTACCTTTAGTTAACAGTTAGTCATGTCTGGAGTCGGTGCTCATCAATCAGTACACTGATACATTTTACACTGATAGGTTTATTTTCCAATTTTTTTTATTTTATACACAAACAAACACATAATAAATAATCAGTCATTCAGTGTGTCATCTTGGTGTTTCTTCAGTGCCATATTATTATTATTATTCCTCCTATCTTCATCATTTCTTAATATTTTCCGTTCTTTTGTTACAACAGTCTCCTCATAATTCATTTATTATAACATTCTCTTGTTTACTATTAATACATTTGTCTATATCTCTTCTCTAACCAATAATAAAATTGTCCCCTTATCTTAAAATATTCCATATCCTCTCTTTCTTTAATTATCAAAGTCAATCTGTTCATTTCTGCAGTCGAAAATGTTCTTAATTACTTCCCCTTTTGAAGGGATTTTCTCTGCTTTCCATCTTTGCGCAAATACTATCCTTGCTGCAGTTATTACATGTATAATCAAATATATATTTTCTTTACTAATTTTCTCTGGTAGGATACCCAATAGGAACAGCTCCAGTTTTAAGTCAATATGTTGTTGAATCATTTCTTCTAACCATGTTTTATTTCTACTCCAATAGTTTCTGGCTTCTGGACATGTCCTCCACATATGATAGGAGGATCCTGGTGTCTGATGACATTTCCAACATTTAGCTGATTTATCTTTAAACATTTTTGCCAATTTTTCCGGTGGCATATGCCACCTATAAAACATTTTGATTTGATTCTCTTTATATGCAGTGGGCATTGTTAATTTATAGTTCCTTTCCCATAGCTGTTGCCATCTGTCTAACTCGATTGAATATCCAAATTTTTTTGCCCAAGCTATCATTGTTTCCTTTACTTGCTCTTCTTCTAATTCAATACCAAGTAAAAAATTGTAGATTTTTTTTATTATTTTATCATCTGTTCTGTGAGTATCCTATCCAGAACTGTCATTTCTAAATAAAAACCGTATAATCCGCATCCTTTTCATATCTTGTTTGTATTTGAATATGAGTATACCAATCCATCTCAATCCCTTGTTCTTCCAGTTTTGTTTCCCTTTCAATCCCCCCCTTGTCTGTTAATATATCTTTATATCTAAGAATATTTCTAAAATTAATAATATTTGGGTGTATTAATGCTTCCATTGTTGATAACCATATTGGTATTTTCAAATAGTATTTATCTCTGACCTTCTCCCACACCAATAACAATGCATTTCTTACATAATGTCTATGAAAATACATATTCATCTTGCTTCTACCATACCATAAGAATGCATGCCATCCCAATTGTAAATCGTGTCCTTCCAAGGTCTTATATTTCTTAATTCAATCCATTCTCTCATCCAAGTCAACACTGTGGCCTGATAATATAATTTCCAGTTCGGCAGTCCAAATCCTCCACATAGTCTCACATCCTGTTAATTCTCGCTTTCTTCCCCTACCATATGAACTTCCTTATTATTTTATTAAGGTGTTGAAAATAAGTAACATACGCCTCCATCCATGAATCTGGCATTTCTGCTTTCCCTAAGAGTTCATTAAATAGTTCCAGCATTACACTGCTTAACTCCTCTTGTAATATCTTACATAATTCCGCTGGTAGTCCATCCAGCCTGGTGTTTTCCCTTTTTTTTTTTAATCACTTCTGTTAACTCCATCATTGTTATTCTTTCTTCTAGCATACCCTAATATTGTTCAGATATTTTAGGTAGGTTTGATTTTTCTAAACATTTCGTTATCTTCTCCTCAGATATCTTCTCTTGACAGTAAAGTTTCTCATAATAGTTTTGGATTATTTTCTTCTTTTCTTCACTTCTGTAATGTATTTTTCCCTTTTCATCTTGTAGATGATTTATTATTTTATTCTCTTTCTCTCTTTTTTATTTTATATGCTAGCCATCTTCCTGGCTTATTCACATTTTCAAAGAAGTTCTGTTTAGCTGATCTTAATTTACATGCCAAAAATTCTTGTTCATTCAAATTTATTTCATGTTTTTTCAATTCCATTTGTTTTTTAACTTCGTTTTTTTGTGTATCTTTTTGTAATTCTTTCTCTAACCTCTTATACTCCTCTTCCAGTTTCTTCTGTATATGTCTTTTCTTTTTATTCTTCTTTCCCAAATACGTTATTGCCAAGCCCCTAATATATGCTTTCATTGTGTCCCATACATTCTGAAGTGATGTATCCTCCTTTTTGTTTATTTTAAAAAAGAACTCTAATTCTTCTTCCATAAACTGTTGAAATTCTTTTTCATTTAAAATTCTTTGATTCAGAGTCCATCTTGTCTTTTTCTTTTGTCCTTTCCATGTTACTGTCATTGGGTTATGGTCTGCCCAAATATTTGTTTCAATGTTTACTTCTAGAATATTGTCTATAAGATCTGTTGACATCCATATCATATCTATCCTAGACCACGGCATGTGTCTATTTGAATAGAAAGTATATTGTTTTTCTTTCAGATGTTTTTTTCTCCAAATATCTTGAATGTTTAGTTCTTCTATCATTGTGAAGAAAGATTTGGGAATATTTTTCTAGGTTTCTTGTTTGTTTTTGTTGTTTTATAGTCCAATTCCACATCTTTTACAGCATTAAAGTTACCCATTATACATATATGTTCATATTACAATTCTAGTATTTTCTTGTGTAACTTCCCATAAAATTCTTCTTGTTTGTTGTTTGATGCATCTAACGCTATCAATAGTATTTGTTGAGAGTTCATTCTTATTTCTACCATCAAGATCCTCCCTTCTTCATCCTCAAATATTAATTTAGGTTCTAATTTTTCTCTAATATATAAAGCTACTCCTCTTTAGCTTTGTTGTATCAATGAGGTGAATAAAACTCATAAGTTTGAGTATTCTAATAATTTTGTGTGTTGTTTTCTAATGGTAAACTTCTTGTAAACTAATTGTACTTCTTGTAAACATATAATGTCCATCTTTAATCTATTTAATTTGTTTAAAATTCTGTTCCTTTTTGTTGCCGAATTCAATCCATTTACATTTATTATGCCTAGAGGAGTGTTGGAGGTCCTCCCGGTCTGAATCTGATCGAACACAGTTAAGAACCCATATTAGGTCTTATCTTATGGCGATGGAAGCAGCAGGACCACTTCGCCGCTCTCATTGCATCTGCAGAAAACCACCCAGCGGCCCTGTTTAGAGTGACCAACTCCCTCCTCAATCAGGGAGCAAGGGAAGACCACTTGCAGGGCAGAGCTGAGGATTTTGTACAGTTTCTGCATGATAAAATTACTCAGATCCGGATCGGATTGGACTCCGACTGGGCGGAATCCACTTGGGAGACTGAGGTAGGTCTTGGGAGTAGCATCTGGGTTGAGTTTGACCCTGTTTCCATCGATGAAGTAGACAGGATTGTGGGTAGATTGGGTGCCTCCACGAGTTTGTTGGATCCGTGTCCCTCCTGGCTTGTTTCAGCTGCCCGGGAGGTGACTGGAGACTGGATCGAGGCAATTGTCAACTCTTCTTTGAGGGAGGGGATCTTCCCCACCTCTCTCAAGGAGGCGGTGGTTCGACCCCTCCTCAAGAAGCCTGACCTGCATCCAGACTCACTTAATAACTATCGACCCATCTCCAACCTCTGCTTTATAGCGAAGGTTGTTGAGACCATGGTGGCGCAACAGCTCCCACAGTTCCTGGAGGAAACGGAGTACCTAGACCCGTACCAGTCGGGTTTTCGGCGAAGGGACAGCATGGAAATAGCATTGGTCGTTCTGGTGAATGATCTCTGGCTGGCCCGGGATGGTGGTTGTTCCTCCATCCTGGTCCTACTTGACCTCTCAGTAGCTTTCAAAATCATCGACCATGGTATCTTACTGCAGTGACTTGGGGGGTTAGGGGTGGGAGGCACTGTTCTACAGTGGTTCTTTTCCTACCTCTCAGGCCGCTCACAGTTTGTATGGACGGGGGGACAGAGATCCACCCTGAGGCCCCTAACTTGTGGGGTACCTCAGGGGTCGGTTCTCTCCCCCCTACTCTTTAACATCTATAGGAAGCCGCTGGGTGAGATCATTCGTGGTTTTGGGGTGAAGTATCATCAGTATGCGGATGATACTCAGTAGTATATCTCCACCCCAGGCCACCCCGGGAATGCCCTTTCTGTGATGTCTGTTGAGGGTAAAACTGTCCTCTGCAAAGTGGTGCAACAGACTAGACAGCGAATAGATACATTGCTTAGCAAAACACACAGATATTCACAGACTCTGAACGTTTAAATAAAAATAAACAGTCTTTACTTGTAGTAAAACAAACTTGGCTTCTCAAAACAAAGATAACACTTCTTCAAACAATCATGGGTCAACACAAAAACAAATTGTAGTTTGCTTACAATTCCAGTTCTCTTCAGTAACACAGACACAGTTCCTTTCAGCAGTTCAACCTTCTAATAGCAGGAGCAGAAGTGAATGAACTTCCTGCCTTCTTTTATGTCTGCTTAGCACAGCCAATTAGTCATCTTGTAGCAGTTAAAGTTACAGAACATAGTTTTCTATATATTACCTACCCAACCGTAGGATAAGCATCCAACAATGTCCCATTGCCTGGAGGGGGTGCGGGCCTGGATGGGGAGGAACAGACTCAGACTCAACCCCTCCAAGACTGAGTGGCTATGGATGCCGGCACCTCATGTTTCAGAGGTCCCATCACTTTTGATGGGGGGGGAGGTACTTGCCCTTGTAGAAAGGACCTGCAACTTGGGTGTCCTCCTGGATTCTTGGCTGTCTCTAGAAGATCATTTGACGGCCATGACCAGGGGGGCTTTTGCACAGGTTCGCCTGGTGCGCCTGTTGAGCCCTTTCCTGGACCGAGATGCCCTTCGCACGGTCACTCATGCCCTGGTTACTTCCTGCTTTGATTACTGCAATTTCCTCTACATGGGGCTGCCATTGGGGTACACCCGGAGGCTCCAGCTGGTCCAGAATGCGGCCGCGTGGGTTGTTACAGGAGCTCCTCGTTACTCCCGTGTAACACCGCTCCTGCGCGAGCTTCACTGGTTACCGGTGGTCCTCCGGATCCGCTTTAAGGTGCTGGTACTCACCTATAAAGCCCTACATGGCTTAGGTCCAGGGTACTTGCAGGACTATCACCTGCCTGCTTCCAACCGTCCTATCCGCTCCCACAGGGATGCTCTCCTCAGGATACCATCGACCAGACAATGTCGTCTGGCGACGTCCAGGGGTAGGGCGTTCTCTGTGGGCGCCCCTGCCCTCTGGAATGAGTTACCCACCGAGCTCCGAACGGCACCTGATCTCCATTCCTTCCATCAGGATCTGAAGACCTGGCTATTCCAACAAATGGGCTGATTTAGATTTTTGGGTGTTATTATTTATTATCATTCGATCTTAACTGGTTTTAATTGGGTTTTTATTGTATGTTTTTATCTGTTTATTTGTTTTTACCTGTGTTCGCCGCCCTGAGTCCTTCGGGAGAAGGGCGACATATAAATACTTGCAAATAAATAAATAAAATATTGATATTGCTTTTATTTCTTCTTCCATGTTTTACTTATTACTGGTTTTTAATTTCATCGCTCTTTTCTCTCTTTGTTCCTTTGCATCTTTTGATCTTGCTCCTTCTCTTAGTGCTCTTTCTTCCTGTTCTGTTGTCCTTTCTTCTTTACTTTTTAGATCATCTTTATGTTCAGTCTCTCTTGTTGCTCCCAATTCATCATCTAATGATTCACAAAATTGCTCATAAAATAATTTTGCTTTTTCAATGGAGTCTAATCTATGCCTTTGTTCTTGCCATATTACCAAAATTCCTTCTGGTATTAACCATCTGAAACTCACTCCTTTTGTTATTAAAAATGTTATTAAGAAGTGATATTCTCTCCTCAAATCTCTGACTCTTCTGGGTATTTGTCTCAATACTATTATTTCTTTGTCTTTGTATTTCAATGCCGTGCTTCTTGTTGTTGTAGTATCTCTGTTTTTCTTGCTTTCTTTGTGAATCTTACATGACCTTCTCTCAGTAATCTATTTCTCATTGCATATCTTGTATGTACTCTGAAGACCTCATCAATCTCATTCAGAATCTTCTCCTTGGGTTCCTCCATGGCCTCTACCAACATCTCCGCCATCACACCTGGCAAGTTTTCTCCTTTTTCCTCCTCTGTTTTGAAATCTTAGATAATAATCAGAACTGTCCATTTCTAATGAGATAATTGTCCTCTCTTGATTTTTATCCACTAATATCAATTTTTCTTCTAGTTCTTCCACTTTTTTTTCTGTCAAATCTGCTTTTTCCTCTACTTTTTGAATTCTTTCTTCGTTTTTCCCAATCAGCTCCTTTTATTTCTTTTAAGTCCTGTTTAATAATAATAATAATAATAATAATAATAATAATAATAATAATAATAATAATAATAATAATTTTATTTCTATACCGCCCTTCTCCCGAAGGACTCAGGGCGGTGTACAGCCTAATTAAAAACAGAATAAACATCAATTTAAAATAATTTAAAAGTATTAAATAAATTTGGCTTAATTTAAAACCCCAAAAATTTAAAACATCCAATTTAAAATTATGTTGCTAACCCAGCCTGGCGGAACAATAGGGTCTTGAGTGCGCAGCGAAATACCCGGAGGTCAGAAATCTTACGAATTTCCGGGGGCAGTTCATTCCACAGGGCTGGGGCTCCCACAGAGAAGCCCCCCCCCCGGGTGTCGCCAGCCGACATGACTTGGCCGATGGCACCCTGAGGAGACCCTCTCTGTGGGAATGGACTGGTCGGTGGGAGGCTATTGGTGGCAGAAGACGGTCTCGAAGGTACCCGGGTCCTATGCCATGGAGCGCTTTAAAGGTGGTGACCAACACCTTGAATCGCACCCGGAAGACCACTGGGAGCCAGTGCAGCTCGCGCAGGAGGGGTGTCACGTGGGCGCAACGGGTTGCACCCATAACCACCCGCGCGGCCGCATTCTGGACCAGTTGGAGCCTCTGAGTGCTCTTCAAGGGGAGCCCCATGTAGAGAACATTGCAGTAGTCCAACCGGGAGGTAACAAGGGCGTGACTGACTGTGCGCAGGGCGTCCCGATCCAGAAAGGGCTGCAACTGGCGAATCAGGCAGACCTGATAAAAGGTCCCCCTGGCCACGGCCGTCATATGCTCTTCTAAAGACAGCCGTGTGTCCAGGAGGACACCCAGATTGCGAGCCCTCTCTGTGGGGGGCAAAGATTCACCCCCAATAGTCAGCGATGGCACCTGCTGACTATATCGTGACGCCGGAAGCCACAACCACTCGGTCTTGGAAGGGTGGAGTCTGAGCCTGTTCCTCCCCATCCAGACCCGCACGGCCTCCAGGCAGCGAGACATCACATCAAGGGCATCGTTGGGGTGTCTGGGGTGGAGATGTACAGCTGAGTGTCGTCAGCGTACAGGTGACACTTCACCCCAAAACCACAGATGATCTCACCCAGCGGCTTCACATAAATGTTGAACAGGTGGGGCGAGAGGACCGACCCTTGTGGCACTCCCCATGCGAGATGCCTCGAGGTCGACCTCTGTCCCCCTGCCAACACAAACTGTGAGCGGTCAGAGAGGAAGGAGGAGAACCACCGCAGAACGGTGCCCCCTATTCCCAACCCCCTCAACTGCCGCAGCATGATACCATGGTCGATGGTATCAAAAGCCATTGAGAGATCTAATAGGACTAGGACAGAGGAACAACCCCTGTCCCGAGCCCTCCAGAGATCATCCACCAATGCGACCAATGCTGTTTCTGTGCTGTGCCCCTGCCTGAAGCCCGACTGGCACGGGTCCAGATAGATAGCTTCATCCAGGTGTCGGGGAAGCTGTCGTGCCACCACGCTCTCAACAACCTTCGCCACAAAACGAAGGTTGGAGACCGGACGATAGTTGGCTAATTCAGCCAGGTCCAGGGAAGGCTTCTTGAGGAGGGGCCTCTCTACCGCCTCTTTCAAGGAACTGCTCAAAGAAGCAGTTATAATCCCCTGGAGCCAGCCTCGTGTAACCTCCCGGGAGGCCAGTACCAACCAGGAGGGACACAGGTCCAATAAACACGTGGCGGCACTAATCTTACCCAGAACCCTGTCCACATCCTCGAGTGTCATCCTCAAATCATCGAGTGACTGTATAAGGCTTTTTAACTCCATCGTCTCCGATACTTTTTGTGTTTCTGTAGTCGAGGGACTTGCTGTTGGGTATAGGTGTGCTGTAAATTTCTTCATCTCGACACTGTGTAAAATTAATTTGTAACCCACTTATGGTTTATTTATAATCCAAATATCTAATCCTTCCCATTGGATGAATTAGAAAAAATAAGAAAAGAAAAAGAAAATCAATCACTCCCCCAAAAACAAAATAGAAAAAATATTACCAATCCAGCAATAAAAAACAAAAAAATAAAAAGCCAAAAGAGTAAGTAAAAAAAGAATCTTGGGAGCAAAGATAAAAAATAAAAATGAACAAGCAAAACAACCAGTATTTCTTCAGGCTCTTCTTGCCTTAATCCAGTTTCTAAACAGGCCACCTTTTTTCCAGTCAAGCAGAAAAAGAAAAAGAAAAAAAAAAGAACCTCACACCAAATTACCCACTCCTTGTTCCCAGAGGGAGAAAAAAGAAAAAAGAAGAAAAAAAATCCAATAGTTATCCACCAAAACTGGTCCAAAACGAAGTACTTCAAAGAGCTTCAAAAAGCTCAAAATAGGTAAATAAAAGAACAAGCAAAAAATATAAAAATTTAAGAAGTAAAAACAAAGTTAGCAATCCAATCTGTCTCTCCTGCACATCTATTTTCTTATCATTCCAGTCAAGGTCAGCCTTAGAGCTCCAGTTAGTTCAAAGTATTTCCCCCCTTTTTTTTTCTTCTGCCAGTAGATGGCACTGCAGGCTAGTTCATTCAGTAAAGCAAGACAATTTCAACATTCCAATTCTTTTTAATACTTTTTAGTTAATTTTGATCAACATTTACTTGATCAAAATTTTAATTTAATTTTAATTTTTAATTTTAATTTTGATCAAATGTTGATTTGATCAAATTGTGATTTACTTCACAATTATTTATAACCATTCCATCTTATTGCAAAAAAAATAAGATTCAGTCAATTCAGCCTGAGTGGCACAGCAGACTAATGCTACTGTTAAAGGTAGTATTTAGCTTCCAGCTGCCTGCAATTACTGCGAGTTCAATTCTCACCAGCCTCAAGGTTGACTCAGCCTTCCATCCTTTCTAAGGTAGGTAAAATGAGGACCCGGTTTGTGGGGGCAATAAGCTGACTTCGTATAAAATATACAAAAGTATGAAGGCTATTGCTTAACGCCTTGTAAGCCGCCCTGAGTCTCCGGAGAAGGGCAGCATATAAATTTTTTTAAAAAAAATTCTTATCTCCTTTTAATTTACCCACACTTTTAAGACAGTTCCCAATTGCTTCCCTTAACTCATTCAAAAAATTTCTTTTTGCCTTGGACTTTTGCTTTCCTCGCTGCCCAAATGCCAGAAGTGAGAGCCGATACACACCCGCTCTCCCTCTTCTCTGTCAGCCTCTTTTCCACTCTATTTTCTTACAAATGGGTTTGAAGAAAAACTTTTTTTTTCTCAAAAAAGAATTCTTCTCACCTAGATGACACACACTGTCTTCATTTCCTTCTTTCCGCCGTGACCATTCCAGCTTCCAAGCAGCTTCTATGGCTGCTTTCTCTGCTGTCCAGTTTGAGGAGCATCTTCCGACCAACCAGAGAGTTTGTGTTCTCCCTGAGTTGGTCAGTCCATGCTCCTCTTGTTCATCATCCCTACAGGACGACTTAGGTCACTTGGGACCCCCGGACAGCGGAGATATCGACAGTTCCTTAGAAGCCCCTAAAGAGCCCGTCATATTGCCTCGATGCTGGGCACACTCTCACACTGATACATTTGACCAGAGCTGTTTCTATATCCACCTTCATTTTTTGTTGGAATCATTGTACCCTGTACTTTACCACCTGAAATTATAAGATGACTTATTTTAAATTTTACTGAATGCAATAAGGCTCATTCCAAATGCAGACTAAATAGATTGATCACAGATGTTTGATCTAACAGCAAACCAATAACAAGATAATAGTGAATGAAAAAGGAATGCAGTTGAAAAGATATTCCAGATAGATTTGATGATAGATAGATAGATAGATAGATAGATAGATAGATAGATAGATAGATAGATAGATAGATATGCTGTATGAGATATGATATGCTATAATGATATAGATATATATGTGTCTGTGTGTGTTTATTATACATTCAGGAGAGAGAGAGAAATTGACTGTTAACAGATTGGAGTTAGATGTCTTAAAAAATAAATATGGGAGTGTAAAGTGTAATTAAAAGCATTTCTGGGTACTAAGAAATGAAGACAGGCTGTCATGAAAATCAACTTGTGACCAGATTAAATCTCTTGACTAAAAGTTTCTCATGCACAATATTGACAAGTGAAAGTTTTCCGATAATAAAGTTACTTGGTAAACCAGTAAACCACAATTTTTTAAAAATTTCTTGGATATAAAGATTTTAATTAGTTTATCTTGTACATTAAGAGTTGTTATAGACATGACATTTTAAATGTCATTAGTTGAGCTTTAATATCTAAATGACCCTATTTTATGTTGAGGCAGTTTCTTCCAACTAGTTATTTAGATAATATTGTTCACAGAGATATCTTTTTGATGAGATGCAGTTAGTCTGTTTTATAACAGTCTTCATTGGAATAATGGATGCAGGTTAAGAATGTCTTTTTGTTTATTTGGAATGAAACCCAATAATATCTGTTGCTTAAACACCTATCCCAGTCCTTGTTGAGCCAGGCAACAACCAATCCAGTTGTTTATGGGAGACATATTCTTCATCTGGCTTCTCTGTCGAGACTGTTCATTATGGTAGAACCTTTGGCATAGCTCTCATCCCTCTCAGAGCATGCAAGCCCCATAATCACGTCAATGTAATACTTCATTGGCGAATTATTATTATTATGATTCTTCACACAGTCAAATGTTCGGCATTTTAGCCACCTATCATATCCTTTCCAAGGACCTGATAGGCAGATCTGGATGTTTGGTAGTGTTACAGATATCATCACAGGATTTAAACTGTATATCATCACAGGATGTAAGCTGTATTTTATTACTGTTGTTATTGTTGTTTGTTGCACAGTCAGCCAAATGTTCAGACTGGATTTGGCATTTTTGTCTACCTATTGAATCTTTTCCAAAGACGTGGAATAGGCAGATGTGGATGTTTGAGGGTGTTACAAATATCATTGCTGAATTTAAGCTGTTCCAAGTAAAGTTGTCTTTTGCAGTTGACTGATGGTGAATTTGTCAATACCAATGGTATTCAAGTGGTGCTCCAGTTGTTTTGCGATTGCATACAAGGCATCTATTACTGTTGGGACTACCTTTGCTTGTTTATGCCACTGTTGTTCTATTTCTATTTGCAGGTCTTTGTTATTTGTGATTTTCTCTACTTTTTTCTCTTTTATTTTCTATTTATTTTTATTATTTTATTTTCTCTACTTTTTTTCTCTCTCCTGTCTCCAGGTACTTCCACATCCATTATTCAGATCTTTTGTCTTTCTTATTGACAGTTGTTAAGTCTGGGGTATAATGTGGCAGGTCAGTTTGAATTCTAAAGTCCCAGAGCAATTTAGCTTCTTCATTTTCTATTTTTTTTTCCCTTTATGGTCCCACCAGTTCTTGCTTGCAGGCAAATGATATTTTTTGCAGATCTTCCAATGCAACATTGCCATGCCATTGCTGGTAGCTAGTCTGTGCAATCTTCTTGCAGCAATCTTAATCTGGTGGTCCACTGTTTTTTCAGTTTCTTTGCATAGGCAGCATTTTCTGTTGCTGTCTTCTCAATTCTGGCTTTGTATGAATTTGTTCTTAAGGCTTGGTCTTGTGCACTAGAATTAGCCACTATCTCTTTCTTCAACTTTCCTTCTATTAGCCATTGTCAAGTTGTATTATTATCTGCTTTCCCTGCTATTTTTTTAATCTATTGGCCATGTAATACGTTGTCTTTCCATGTTTCCATTCTGTACTTCATTTGGTTTTTCTTGTAGGTCAGTTTGGTCTCTCCAGTAGTCGGTAAGCCTTTCTAGTACACAAGCTTCAGTGCACGTCCTTCTGATATTTTTTCAATGCCCTTTCTTCTTCTTCAACCATCTGATGTACTTGCAACATTCCACACCCACTTTTTTTCCTTGGTAGGTAGAGTCTGTCCATGTAGCTGTGGCTGTTGACTGCATCAACTACCACACCAGTTAGCAATTTAAAAATTGTTGGTAAGCGGGTAATTGACCTGTAGTTGCCTGTTGCTACTGCTTTTGCTGGGTAGGTTTTGGCAGATGTTACTAATTCTTCAATTTCATCTCCTTGCAGTATTTTGTTAAATTGCTTGGCACAACTGGGTGTAAACTAGCAGAAATTTCAGCCAAAACCCATGCAGTTCCTTTTCTGGTGCTGACCAATTCTTGGTCTTCCTTGTTCTTGTCTCTACCATTTCTGCTGTTATTATTAGTTCTTTCATTTCAGCTTCATTTTTATTCTTATCCACTTCCTTTAACCAAGATGTGCCCTTGTATTTCTTTGGATTATCCCGTATCTGCACCCAGAACAGTACTGTTTCTTCCTTGTTAGGACTGATTGATTCACTGCAGTTTCTCCGTTGATGGATTGGTAGAAACATTTCTGATTTGATTGAAATTAGAAATCCTGCCTATAATTTGCAATTATTGAACTTCATATATGCTGATCTTCTTGGCTATAGCTGTTATTTGCTGCTTTATTATTTCCAGTACTTCCTTTATCTTCCTTGTTTCTAAGTGGTATTTCTACCTGCCTCAGAGTTCTCATTTCTATGGGTACATTACTTGGAACACTAACATAAGTATTGTTTGGCATTCTTGTTCTTCAGCTTCTTTTATTTCACCTATTCTAGCTTACTTGCATCTGATCTCAGCTTGCCAATCTTATTTTCCAGTCTAATCTTCCATTTTATTGGTACACGGTTTGGCTTTTGTTTTCCCTTTGTTTTTTGGATCTCAGATATTTAGTTATAACTGCAACTGTCTGTTAGTTGGTTGTTTCTTGCAGACAAACATCTGGAAAAATGAGCAAGCTGAGCAAACTGAGTTGGTCTTTATATTTGATATTGCAATGTTGGCAACTTTTAATGTTTGTGCTAGCTATTTTTTTGGAACACGTTTTATGCAAGCAATCTTATTCTGATGTTTTTGTGCTGTTCTAGATGCTCAGTTATTTTTTTTTCAACTCTTCTGCTTCTTTAATTAGAGGCCTTTGTTCTTTCTGAGGCAGAGGAAAGGTGCCTGATTTCTGAAAACAATTCTATATGTCTGCTGGATTCCTCTACTGCCAATTTCCCCCTGGTTTGTCTCTGCAGTCTGAGTTACTCCTGGCAAGGCTTTGATTTCTCTGCCCTGGGTAGGCCTTTGCAGTTCTTCCAGTTCTGTTTCTCTGAATATTTTATTCCATATTATAAATCAACATTGATCTGCTATGTTTCGCTACCCTTTCCAAAATCACATGACTTCTGAGGACTGATATTGATACTCAGCTGTACATCTCCACCCCAGACCACCCCAACGATGCCCTTGATGTGATGTCTCGCTGCCTGGAGGCCGTGCAGGTCTGGATGGGGAGGAACAGGCTCAGACTCAACCCATCCAAGACCAAGTGGCTGTGGCTGCCGGCGTCCCGATATAGTCAGCAGGTGCCATCGCTGACTATTGGGGGTGAATCTTTGCCCCCCACAGAGAGGGCTCGCAATCTGGGTGTCCTCCTGGACACATGGCTGTCTTTAGAAGAGCATATGACGGCCATGGCCAGGGGGGCCTTTTATCAGGTTCACCTGATCCACCAGTTGCAGCCCTTTCTGGACCGGGACGCCTTGCGCACGGTCACTCATGCCCTTGTCACCTCCCGGCTGGACTATTGTAATGCTCTCTACATGGGGCTCCCCTTGAAGAGCACTCAGAGGCTCCAGCTGGTCCAGAATGCGGCCGCGCGGGTGGTTATGGGCGCACCTCGTTGTGCCCGCGTGACACCCCTCCTGCGCGAGCTGCACTGGCTCCCAGTGGTCTTCCGGGTGCGATTCAAGGTGTTGGTTACCACCTTTAAAGCGCTCCATGGCACAGGACCCGGGTACCTTCGAGACCATCTTCTGCCACCAATAGCCTCCCACCGACCAGTCCATTCCCACAGAGAGGGTCTCCTCAGGGTGCCATCAGCCAAGTTATGTCGGCTGGCGACACCCAGGGGGAGGGCCTTCTCTGTGGGAGCCCCAACCCTGTGGAATGAACTGCCCCCGGAAATACGTAAGATCTCCGACCTCCGGGTGTTCCGCTGCGCACTGAAGACCCTGTTGTTCCGCCAGGCAGGACTGTCAATATAATAATTTTAAATTGGGGTATTTTAATTTTTGGGGTTTTAAATCGGCCAAATCTATTTAATTATTTTAATTTTTAATTATTGTTGTGTCTTGTGTTTTTAAATTGGCTGTACACCGCCCTGAGTCCTTCGGGAGAAGGCGGTATAGAAATAAAATTATTATTATTATTATTATTATTATTATTATTATTATTATTATTATTATTATTATTATTATCTGCCAACTTCTGTTCTGTTATTTCTGATTCTGGATGTTCTTTCCAGAACTGGTGCATTTATTTCAAATATCCTCTTCTTGTAGGACTTGATTTGTAATAATAGATAATTGTTTCTGTCAGGCTTGCTTCCTTCAAAGTCCAGGAAAGAATGAGCCAAACTCCATTATTTTATAGAGTAATGTACTTTTACTGGAAAATGAAATGAACACAGTCAAGGAAAGCTGAAACTAAAGCAATAGGCGCGAAAGTTGCATATAGAAAGCATCCCCTCCCACTGTCCATCATCAATCACCCAATCCAAAGGTCTCCCAGAGGTCAGGTGGACACACATCTGGCATCGTCATCAATCAGGAACGTGATGACGGTTGACCCGATAGCCACTTCGGTGCTTAGGTTTCGTTTCTTCAAAATCCACCAGCTTGCTTCCCTCCCCCCACACTCTTCCCTCCCCCATTTCTTCTGGCAGCCAAAGCAGAAAGTCGGAGGCTGACATTCGGCCCCTCCAGAGAAAAGACGTTAGTCCTAAATAGGGAATAAGAAGGGAAGGGAGAAAAAGATTGCAATATAGACATTAAGGCTTATCAGGATATTTGTTATGAAACAACTGCACTTTCTTTGGCACCCGGACATCACGTTTGTTCACCCACTCAGCTTGAGACAACGGGAAATGTTTCCAAGCCACCAAATATTGCACCCTACCATGGTGCTTCCTAGAGTCTAAAATTTCTTTGACTTCGAAATGTTGCTCCCCTTCTATCAGTATGGGAACAGGAGGGGAATCTTGTTCCGATCGTAAAAGTGACAAGTGTTCTGGTTTCAACAAACTAACATGAAACACAGGGTGTATCCGTCTCAATGTTTTTGGCAATTCCAATTCAACTGTGACTGGATTAATAAGTCTAGTGACCAGGAAAGGACCCACATACTTGGGTCCAAGCTTTTTTGATTTCTGTGAAGTCTGTAAGTATTTGGTGGAGAGATAAACCTGTCACCCACTTTATACACATGTGCCGGGGACCGTTTTTTATCTGCTTGTGTCTTATGCACTCGGTGTGCATCATCTAATGCTTTTCGAGTTACAGTCCAGGTGCTCCGTAACTGTTCGATCCACTCAGCCAAAGATGGGTTTTGTGTGGTGTCTTGTGGTAACTCGGGAATTGGCACAAAATCCTGACCAGACGCTACCTTAAACGGAGTGAACCCGGTGCCGCTATGGATAGAATTGTTGTATGCCACCTCCGCAAATGGCAATAAGTCTACCCAGTTGTTTTGCTGGTAATTTATATAACATCTCAGGTACTGTTCTAACACAGCATTGGTTCTCTCACAGGCCCCATTGGTTTTGGGGGGGTGGGCGGAGCTTAGTCTTTGGGCGGAGCCTATTAACTTTAAAAACTCCTTCCAAAATTTGGAAGTAAATTGTACACCCCTATCCGAAATTATACGTTTTGGAGCTCCATGTAATCTGTAAATATGACGAATAAATAGTTTTGCAAGAGTTTTTGCAGAAGGGATTTTAGAGCAGGGGATGAAATGTACTTGTTTGGAAAACAAATCTGTTACTGCCCAAATGACTGTGCACCCTTCACTTTCTGGTAAGTCCACAATAAAATCCATGGATATTTCCTTCCAAGGGGCATCTGGTCTTGCCACACTCTGCAGCAACCCAGGTGGCTTCCCCGGAGGTCTTTTAGCTGAGGCACACACCGGACAACTAGCCACGTATGCTTCTATGTCCTTTTTGAGGGCAGGGCATCAAAACTGTCTTTTAACAAGATGTAGAGTTTTAACAAATCCAAAGTGTCCGGCTGCCTTGGCATCATGAGCGTATTGTAATACTGTTAGTCTTAAACTCTCGGGAACATACAATTTAGCCCCAATCCAAGCTAGACCATCACGGAGAGTACATTCATTTGAATGGGTTTTAAACCATTCGTCAGTTTTTAAGGCTTCTTGTAATTTCTGTAGCAGGTCATCCGAAAAAACTGGATCGGCCCTCGCCTGAGCTCTGGTAGTCATGGGCACTGCCAGTTGTGTGGAAGGGATGATGGGTTGAACCAATTCTTTCTTGGTACTGTTGTATTGAGGCATTCTGGAGAGAGCATCCGCCATGAAATTCTTTCCACCAGGAATGTAGCGTAGGGTAAAATTAAAACGGTTGAAATGCTGGGCCCAATGAGCTTGCTTAGGTGACAGTTTACGTGGTGTTTTCAACGCCTCCAGATTTTTGTGATCAGTCCAAACTTCAAATGGGTGCTTTGCTCCTTCCAGAAATTGTCTCGACGTTAACAATGCCCATCGCACCGCAAAAGCTTCTTTTTCCCATATGGCCCATCTCCTCTCGGTTTCTGATAGTTTACGGGACGTGTAAGCACAGGGTTGTAATTCCCCTTCTGCATTCTTTTGCAAAAGTACTGCTCCCACAGCCACGTCGCTCACATATGCTTGTATTACAAAAGGCTCTTCCATGTCTGGATGTTTGAGGACCGGCTCAGCAGCAAACAGTCGTTTCAATTTTTCAAAAGCTGCTTGACAGTCCATAGTCCATTCAAGAGGTCGTGAGGGCCTTGGTTTTGCCTCACCCTTAGTTTTCAGAAGATTTGTTATAGGCAGAGCTATTTTGGCAAATGAGGGGATAAACTGTCTATAAAAATTCGCAAAACCCAGGAAACTTTGTAACTGTTTGCGGGTGCATGGGGTGGCCCATTCCAATACGGCCCAAACCTTCCCAGGGTCCATCTCTATCCCCTCATGTGATATGCGATATCCAAGATAGTCAATTTTACTTTGATGGAACTCGCACTTAGAAAGCTTGGCATATAGTTCAGCAGCCCTGAGTTTTTCCAGAACCGTTCGCACCAATTTCGTCCATGTTCTCTGAGTAGATAAGAATGTCGTCCAAGTAGACCAGAACCCCCTTAAACAGGTGCTCATGCAGTACTTCATTAATCAATTGCATGAATACTGCAGGGGCTCCCTGTAGTCCAAATGGGAGTACTTTAAACTGGAAACATCCAAGTGGACAGCTAAATGCTGTTTTCCACTCATCTCCCTTTTTAATTCTCACTCAGTAGTAAGCTTCCCATAAGTCAAGTTTGGTGAAGATTTTTCCCTTTCCTAAGTGAGATAGCATGTCCTTCATGAGTGGTAGGGGGTAAATGTTCTCTACACAAATTGCATTTAGGTTCCTATAATCAACTACCAAGCGAAAGGAACCATCCTTCTTTTCTCGGAAAAACACCGATGCCGCCACCTTTGGTTTGGCAGGTTTAATAAACCCCCGTTCTAGATTTTTATCAATAAAGTTTCGCAATTCCCCTAATTCTCGAGGGGTCATGGGGTAGATTTTTGGCTTAGGAAGTTTCACCCCGGGGAGTATTTCAATGGTACAGTCCATAGCCCTGTGGGGGGGCAGTACATCCGAGGCCTTTTCACTAAAAACTTCATGGAGATCCCAATATTCTTTTGGAATCTTCTCTCCTTCAATGTGGCCTACTGCCATTTCCATAGTTTCGGGTCCTGACCTATCTTCTGGGGGGGGTTTCCCTCTCTATTCTCGGTTTTCCGGTGTGAATACGCAAGATCCCGGTTTTCCAATTAACTCATGGGTTCCATCTACGGAGCCAAGGCAGTCCAAGTATGAGGGGTCGTTCCATGCCAGGGGCCACAATGAATCTGAGATTTTCTACATGATCCCCCAGCTGCATTTCAATGAGTTCAGTCACAAAACTGGCTGGGCCCCCTCCTGCAATAGATCCATCCAACTGATAGAATGCAATAGGCCTTTTTAGCGTTTTTAATCTCAGGCCCATCTTTTCCACCACTTTCAGGCTGATTATGCACCTGGTGCACCCAGAATCTAGTAGGGCTAATATCTGCGCTTGTGTCCCTGTGGATGGCACCCTTATTTCTACGGGGATGAGCATGGGGTCCTCAGTGTGACTCACCAGATCGTCGGAGTTGGAGTCCGTCCCACTGTCGTCGGCGGTGGTCGGAGTTCCCAACTCACCCTCGTTTCAGGGAGCGAACTCAACGACTTCTCCTTTCAAAGCGGTGCCGCAGGTTTTTGCGGGTGTTTTGTCGGCCTTCCTTGGCCCCAAACCGGTGGTCTTAGGTACTGGTTTGGAGAAACATTCGGCAGCCCGATGTCCTTCCTTCCCACATTTGAAACAGGTGAAAGGCTTTGACTTTGGTTTGAATTCCACCTTCCTTTCGGCCATTTTAGGTGCTCCCTTGCGGTAAGAGGAGGATGACGGGTCTCCAGCACGCCCACCTCTGAGTCGGCTTCGGGCCAGCTCGATCTCCACATCCTCAGCTGCTATATACCAACTCTGCAAATCTTTGGGAACCCCTTGGCCTCTACAATCCTTGTATATCTCTTCTTTCAGCCCATCTTTGAAACTCTCCAGGAGAGCTGCTTCTGACCACCCTGTCATGTAGGGTGCCAGCTCGCGGAATTCTTGGGTGTATTCTGCCACTGATCTCCGGCCTTGCTGGATGCTTTTCATTCTAAGTTTTGCTTTCCGTTCAGCTAGGTGGTCTTCAAAACGCCTCCTAAGAGCTCCCATGAATTGGTTGTAGTTTCTTAGCAAAGGGGAGTCATTATTGTGGAGGACCACCATCCATTCAGCTGTGGCTCCCTCTAATACACTCGTGACGCATCTCACTCGAGCAGCATCTGACAAATAGTCTTCCCCCCAATCTTGCATGTGGTTCCATACTTGAGTCAAAAAATAACCCAAGGTCTTCGGATTCCCATCATATTTCCCGGTTGGGGGGTAATTTTGGGGTTTTTTACATCTGCGGGGAGGAGCCTGCAAGGCTGGGGGTCCCTGACCTGTTGCATCCCTCACTCGAGCCTCCGAAGTCTGAGATGTTCTTTCCTCAGCTTCCTCATCTTCTCCCCCACAAGCTGTTTCTTCCGACTTCCCTCTGGGGCCGTCTCCTCCCTTCTCCACAGGGAACCCATAAAACTCCCAGTTTTTCCAGCTTTCTTCAACTTCACGGAGGAGTTGCACTGCCTGTGCCAGCATGAGTTTCTCCTTTTCTTCCTGTAGCCACAGTGCCTCCCCCTTACGTGGTCTGGAGCTGGTTACACCCTGGGGGGCCCCTCCCCAGTCCAGCAGCCTTCCTACTCCTTTCGACCATCTGGTTTCCTCAGTCTCCTCTGGGAGCCGGAGTCTTCTCAACCATTCAGCAGTTTCTTCCTCTGTTTGAAATGGAGGCATCGCTGAGCCTGATGCTCCCATTTGCATTTCTTCAGTTCCCTGTTCTGACATGATCTGGATCACAGTCCCCTCAGTGGTTTTCCGGGATGACTGAAGTGAGTTTCAGCTTAATGTCAGGCTTGCTTCCTTCAAAGTCCAGGAAAGAATGAGCCAAACTCCATTATTGTATAGAGTAATGTACTTTTACTGGAAAATGAAATGAACGCAGTCAAGGAAAGCTGAAACTAAAGCAATAGGCGCGAAAGTTGCATATAGAAAGCATCCCCTCCCACTGTCCATCATCAATCACCCTATCCAAAGGTCTCCCAGAGGTCAGGTGGGCACACGTCTGGCATCGTCATCAATCAGGAACGCGATGGCGGTTGACCCGATAGCCACTTCGGTGCTTAGGTTTCGTTTCTTCAAAATCCACTAGCTTGCTTCCCTCCCCCCACGCTCTTCCCTCCCCCGTTTCTTATGGCAGCCAAAACAGAAAGTCGGAGGCTGACAGTTTCTTTGTTTTCAATCACTATATATTTAAGATGGATAAATACCTTTTCTTCCAGTAGTTCTGCAGCTGTTGGCCCTGGTTACTAAGCTAACAGTCCTGAGTCCTGTAGCCCATTTTTCACCAGATATCCAGGAACTCCAACATTTAGCGTGGACCTTGTTAACCCGGGTGACATCTGAGCCGATATAGCTTTCTGAAATTTATGTCTCACCATATTGTTTATGGGAGAGACACTCTTTGTCTGACTCATCTGATGAGACTTGTCCGGTATGGTTAAACCTCTAGCATAGCTGTCATCTTCCTCAGAAGACACAAGCCCCACAACAACATCATAGTAGTGCCTCACTGGGGGATTATTTTTATTATTTATAAACTGGGGGGTTATTATTGTTGTTGTTATTGTTATCATTATTACAAAAGTAATTCAAGATTCTTAGTTATGATAAGCATAAGTTGGAAAATCTATTTTCTTTCATTTATCTGGAAATTCTTTAAGATACTGGAAATAAGTAACATAATACCTACTCTGTTTTCTAATTGTTAAAACCATGATGGTCCAAGAGTTTTGTGCTCTTAACTTTGATTGTTATTGCACTGCCAGTGATTAAAACCAGCAAATACATTGAAAAGTATTATATGAATAGGAAAATGGTTTTTAACCTGAATACACTACTAATTAAACTATAGCGGATGAGGGCAGTGTCTTTAGGTGTTAATGGAGCACACCAAATGAAAGTTGTCAGAAAATGAATGCAATTTATTTTCGGGAACAAATTACTCTTAACTGGAAAAACTGAGTTTTCCTACAATGTCTTTCTTCAATAATAAACATAAATGCGCATGCGCCAAGATGGCAACTCTCGCCTAATCTCCGTCTGATGATGGGGCAGCTTTGGGTTGTTTGGAGGTCCACCGGGGCTGATTTAATTCCCTTCAGCCCCAGCACCAACTAGGGGAGCCTTTTCCCAGCTCAACGAGGTTTCTCACCCTCTGGATCATCGAAGCTGGGCAGATATTGGCATGTGAAGGCACCTTGGGAGGCTAACTCTAGCAGTTCCGTTAATGGCAGTTACATCAGTTCCTCCATTCTTTGTTGTTGTTGTTGTTGTTGTTGTTATTGAAAAGTTTTACAGAAAAAAAGGATTTCCCCCCCAATATTCCCCCCACCCTTTCCCTCCCCTCCCCCCCCCAGACTTCCCAGAGCAAAATACAAGGTATTTCAGTTAACAATCATAAGCTAAATTAACCTATCTATCCTCAGACTACTAAATCCCCCCCTGAAACCCTAACTCCACTATAGATAACATAATACTTCTAATACTTAACGTTCATTCATAAGCTATTTGATATTTTCTTGTCTGATACTTATTTTGAATATAATCAATCCATCTTCTCCATTCTGATACGTATCTTTCTTGTGTATAGTCCTTCAAATATGCTGAGATTTTCACCATTTCTGCTAAATTTGTTACTTTCAGTATCCACTCTTCAATAGTAGGCAAAAAGTCCTTCTTCCAGTATTGCGCTACCAACAGCCTAGCTGCTGATACTAAGTTCAAAATCAATTTAGTCTCTAATACTGTACAATCCGTCGTTATACCCAGTAAAAACAATTGAGGAGTATTTCAACCTTTTTTTCAGAATGTTCTGCATCACCCACCAAATTTTTATCCAAAATGCCTTGATTTTCTTACAGGTCCACCATATATGATAATAGGTTGCATCATCACATTCACATCTCCAACATTTAGCTTGCAAATTCGAGTACATACATGATAATTTTTTAGGATCTAAGTGCGATCTATAAAACATTTTATAAAAATTCTCTTTCAAATTTTGTGCTTGCGTAAATTTAACATTTCTGACCCAAATCTTTTCCCATGTTTCCATCATCACTGGTTCCTGAAAGTTTTGTGCCCATTTTATCATACAATCCTTAACCAATTTCGTTTCTGAATCTATTTCCAATAAAGCATTATACAACCTTTTAATATGCATCTGACTTTGATCTCTAATCTGTTTGGTCATGACATGTCCCATTTTGCTTTCCAAATTTAAATTGGCTTCACTAATTTCTTCCACTTTCTCATCCAGCTGAATAACAAGTTTTGACAATCCTGATACTGCATAAACAATATCATCTCTTATTTCATCGTGCTTTATTGCAACCACTTCTTTAATTGACTTTATATCCTCCTCAACTTTCTTTAATTTCCCTTCCACAAGTACTGTTAAGTTATTCATTGCTATAGCTTGATTGTTCATGGCTTCTTTCATAAATTCTTTGAAGTCATTAAGAGCAGCCTCCTGATTCTGTGAATCAGCCGAAAGTTGTGCTTTCTGTGTCAACACTGACACAACTGGAGAACCTCCCCCTCCTTTAACAACTCCTGGCTTAACTTGTTTAGAAGCTATCTTTTTTTTCCCCCTTTTTAAAAAGATCTTTTTTTTTTCAAAGCCACAAAGTCTCTTGAACAACTTTAAAATGCTTGTAATTTATAGTCTCTAATTTATCAGGCAAAATAGTCTTTTCTCCACACACTCTCACTTCCCAGCAGCTTTAATCCACTCTCACAGTGCAAAGTTCTCAATAAGCACTTTCGTTTCTGACTTTCACTTTCAAAACCCTAACAAAGACGCCATCTTCAGCCTCCAGCTCAGAGAAATTCAGTTTGCAACAAAGTAAATCCGGAGTTAAGCTCTGTTACTTTTAAGGCTTGTTCTCCTGTTTCTGCTCTGCCTGCGCTTGTAATCAATCAGACTCACTTTTTGACAGCAGGATCGGACACAGCTTCTAGCTCTGCTTACACAGAGTTATCCCGGATTCGGAGCTTCTTGGCGGGCTGACTGGGGAGCTCTCACCTTCCAAGCCTCTGGAATTATTCCAGAGGACTTTCAGGGAGCTCTACTCTCACCCACTGGCTCTCCTCTCCTTCTTTTCCCGAAGGGGAGGTTTTTCAGCCGCCAGACAGCCGATTTGCGCTGTCAAAGCGGCTTTTACGAAGTCACGGGGCTGGCGGTCTAAGGAGACCATCCATGAAGCCTGCGGTGCCAACCAGAAGTCCCAGTTCCTCCATTCTTAAAGCAACGGCGGTTGGAACAACAATGGCGGCGGGTGGCAGCAACGAACGGCATCATGGCAGTCCCTGTCGAGCCCTAGACACCCTGGGGACTCCAAATTGGTTTGGGGACTTGCCAGGAAACCTGAAGTTTCCCTCACCGATGATAGCTGCTGGGATGGTAATGACTACCTCTTCGAGAGGCCTGAGCTAAGGCCAGTGACAGCTTGCAATGTCATCAGAGGGAATCTAAAAACTATTAACCCCTGGAGTGCCTTGAGTGCCCTCAATCACGCAAGGTGTTTAGACCCTTGCTGGAATTGGAAGACATCATTATAATCTAAAGTCTGGAACCTGGCAATATATGCAAAGGACTATTCAATATGCCGAGGGTAGGAGAGGCCAGAGGTTGACAAAAGACTATCTACCTGGTCACCTTGGAGGCCTCCCCCACCTTTCTCAATTCTCTGTCTCAACTAGTCCCTAACTCAGCTGCCTCCAGCTTATACATTACCACCTTGATTTTGACACTGACCTAGCTGCCTCCAGACTATACTTTCACCACCTAGACTACCTTCCCTCTTTATATACATCTACCCCCCCCCACCCATGGAGCTATTATCATTCTACCTTCACTGTTTGGCTTTATTTCCAACTGAGCCACCCTCTTGTCATACGTTGTCTGGGCAGCTACTAATGTGGATGCTGAGGGAGTTTCGAATTACTGACATGATTTGAGCAGACGGAACAACAAATTTATTATGACCATCTCATTCAGAACGAGCCACCGTGAAAGGATGACTAGATTTTTATCCTCTGTCCATCCTGAGATAGCACTAAACTCCTTCCCCCTGCCGTGAGAGGGCAAGGAAGACCAGTTTCTTACCCACACTGAATTTATTACTCGCCTGCCTCAAGACTCTTACATCAGACTGTTGGACCAGACCCAAATGCTGTACCCATCTGACTTACTAGATGTATTTGGCGACCGAACTCTTGGCATTGCGAGACTCCCCCCTCTCGCAAATTTGGCCCTCCACATTATCGAGGACCTACCTTGATGACGGATTTTGGAATCCCGAGAGGTGGCACGGTGCTAAGAGGGGATTAAGGGCTTTCTTATCTAATTTTCTAACCAAAATCTTAATGGTTTCTGAAAGGGGGGTGGGTATAAACAGGGTGGATCATGTGGTTTTGGGGGGCAATCCACAGAGGGAAGGATTAGTAAATAATTTTCCAAAAGTGAAGCCAAAGTCAACACAAAATTACATCATAGGAAACTCGGAACTGGGAATAGGCAGACTTAATACTGGCATGGAAATGGACTGTTCCATAAAAGTTATGGTTGGGAGGGGCAGATATGGTGGGAGCAGGAGGCCACATCATGTCAGGGGGGTACGCACCCACTATCTTCAAGCAGTGGCGTGCTCCGACCTCCAAAGCTCTTCTCGCTCCTTGGGTTGCTCAAGGTCTTAGAGCCCGAGTCTTAGGCTGATGTTATGCAATGCCAGGTCCGCGGCTAACAAAGCCCCCCTCATTTGTGACCTAATTCAGGAAGGGAAAGTGGACCTGGCAGATATTACAGAGACCTGGTTGGGCAAGGAAGGGCGGGTCCCCCTCGTAGAAATGTGCCCACCAGGTTTCCGCGCATTCCATCAGCCAAGGACTCGGGGCAGGGGTGGAGGTGTGGCGGTCATTATAAAGGAAGGTCTTGACCCTAGGGAAGTCACTGTCCCTCAGACAGCCGGATGTTAGTCCCTCCTCATGAAGTGGGGTTATGGGTTACAGATGGGCCTGTTGATTGCGTACCTGGCTCCTTGCCACGTATCAGCAGCCCTGCCTGAGCTCCTCAACGTAATAGCCAAGGTGGCAGTTGAGACTCCTAAGCTACTGTTTATGGGAGATTTCAACCTGTCATCCATTGGTGAAACGTCTGAAGGGGCTCGGGAGTTTATGGCTTCCATGACGGCCATGGACCTGACCCAATTAGTTCATGTCCCTACTCACATGGGGGAACACACTCTGGATTTGATCTTTATCTCTGACCAGTGGCTGAATGGTCTAGATATAGGGGATATAGTCATCGAACTCTTGTCATGGTCAGACCATTCTCTCCTTAAGCTTGACCTTCTGACCACTACAACCCACCACAGGGAGGCGGAATCAATTAAATGGTTCCGCCCCAGGGGCCTGATGGATCCTGATAGGTTCTGGATGGAGCTTGGGCCATTTCCTGAGACCTTGGCTTATGACTCAGCTGAAGACCTAGTGGCGTCCTGGGATAGGATGGCCACAGGTGCTTTAGATTGGGTCGTGCCTTTGCGGCCTCTGACCCGGCGTCGAACCTACCCAGCTCCTTGGTTCTCTGATGAGCTGAGGGGGATGAAACGCCGGAAAAGACGCCTAGAGAGCAGTTGGAGGACCAGCCATTCCGAATCCGACCGAACACTAGTGAGATCTTATATTAAGACCTACTTAGTGGCGATAAAAGTGGCAAAATGTAACTATTTTTCCACTCTTATTGCATTGGCAGATAATCGCCCAGCCGCCTTGTTTAGGGTTACCCGCTCTCTACTCCAGCTGAGAGCCCGAGAAGACCCTCTGCAAGGACGAGCTGAGGATTTTGCACAATATCTGCATGATAAAATCGCTCAGATTCGGGAAGGCTTGGACTCTAACTGGGTTAATTCGGATGGAATGACGAGGGCAGATCTTGAGGACATCTGGGATGAGTTTGATACTGTGACTCCTGAGGACGTGGAAAGGTTACTGGGGAAGCTGAATGCGACCACATGTTTATTGGACCCGTGCCCTTCCTGGCTAGTGCTGGCTACCTGGGAGGTTACACATAGCTGGCTCCAGAGAATTATTAACGCTTCTCTGAGCGAGGGATTCTTACCTCCCGCCTTGAAAGAGGCGGTGGTGAGACCCCTCCTTAAGAAGCCCTCTCTGGATCCGGCTGTTTTAGCAAACTACCGTCCAGTCTCCAACCTTCGCTTTTTAGTGAAGGTTGTCAAAAGTGGTGGCACGACAGTTCCCACAGTATCTGGATGAAGCTGTCTATCTAGACTCGTTCCAGTCCGGCTTCAGGCCTGGATACAGCACAGAAACAGCATTGGTCGCGTTGGTTGATGATCTCTGGAGGGCTAGGGATAGGGGATGTTCCTCTATCCTAGTCCTATTAGATCTCTCAGCGGCTTTTGATACCATTGATCATGGTATCATGCTGCATTGGTTGGAGGGGCTGGGAGTGGGAGACACCGTATTACGGTGGTTCTCGTCCTGACAGGTCGCAGTGTTGATGGGTGGACAGAGATTGACCTCGAGGCCCCTTACTTGCGGGGTGCCACGGGTCGGTCCTCTCGCCTCTCCTGTTCAACATTTATGTGAAGCCGTTGGGGGAGATCATCCGTGGTTTTGGGGTGCGATGTCATCTGTACGCTGATGACACTCAGCTGCACATCTCCACCACAAACCACCCCAATGATGCCCTTGAAGTGATGTCCCGGTGCTTTGAGGCCATATGGGTCTGGATGGGGAGAAACAGGCTTCGACTCAACCCTTCCAAGACTGAGTGGCTGTGGCTGCCGGCGTCAGTTAGTCCCATCACTAACTATTGGGGATGAGTCATTGACTCCCACAGAGAAAGCTCGCAATTTAGGCATCCTCCTGGATGCACGACTGTCTTTAAAAGATCATATAACAGCTGTGGCCAGAGGAGCTTTCTATCAGGTTCACCTGATTCGCCAATTGCGTCCCTTTCTAGACCGGGACTCATTACGCACAGTCACTCAACCCCTCATCATTTCCCGACTTGACTACTGCAATGCTGTCTACATGGGGCTCTCCTTGAAGTGCACCCGGAAGCTCCAACTGGTCCAGAATACGGCCGCACGAGTAATTATGGGAGCAACATGGCGCTCACATGTAACACCTCTTCTACGTAAGCTGCACTGGCTTCTGGTGGCCTTCCGAGTGCGCTTCAAGGTGTTGGTTCTTACCTTTAAAGTGCTCCATGGCTTAGGACCTGAGTACTTACGAGACCACCTGCTGCAACCGATAACCTCTCACCAACCAATACGCTCTCACAGAGTAGGCCTACTCATAGTACTATCATTAAAACAATGTTGTCTAGTAGTTCCAAGGGAGAGAGCCTTCTCTGTGGGGGCACCTACTCTTTGGAACAAAATACCCTCTGGAATACGAATAATCCCAGATCTTTGCACTTTCGGACGTGCCCTGAAGACCTTTCTGTTTCAACAAGCAGGGCTAGCATAAACATCTAAATTCTATGCCGAGGTCTTAGTAGATACACCAAGTTGACTCAGTTTATTATTTACTGTTTATATAAAAAAAATATTATTATATGTATATGAAATCTTAATCTGTTCACCGCCCTGAGTCCTTCAGGAGAAGGGTGGTATAGAAATTCAATAAATAAATAAATAAAATAAATAAATAATACTTCACACTTGTTGCTGAAAGAAAAAAAAGGCAAGAAAGAGCACTGAAACTAAAAAGCCTGGAAAAATCTGCTCTTAACTAACATTGGTTTTTATTTGTTTTCTTTAATTTGTTTGGATTGCACTTCTTCGTGCTTTTCTACATTCTGCATTGCATATCATCCTGAAATAATATTATTAATGTTATTATCATTATTTCCAGAAATGCAGTCCCATGAGATGCACTTTAGGTTTACTCTGGGCTGGATTGCGATTCTCCTTTCTAGATTTTATTTCAGACAAGGACCAACAAAATTATTTTTGTGAATACCGTATTTTTCAGTCTATAAGACGCTCTGGATCATAAGACGCACATTAGCTTTACAGGAGGAAAACAAGAAAAAAAAAGTGCCACCGTCTCTCAGCATCTATCCAGTATTCATCTGGCTAGCATCCTTGCAGCAAACAGCCTGGTCAGCTTCAGCACATTATCGCAACCCTAGCATGTGGCTCGTCAGGGCTCCGCTCCATTGCGGCCACCACCGGTCAGCTGAGCGACTGCTGGATCCCAGGCTCCCATATTCCCACTGATCAGTGGGCTGGCCAACCGGAAACACTGCCATTGCTGCCTCCTTTGTGTCTGCTGCTTCCACCGGGAACGCTGCCTTTGCTGCGAAGCAGCTAATTGGTGGTTGGATCGGCCTCCCGGAATATCGCTGATCAGCTGTTCTAGATGGCGGCCGTTCGCTACCGCCATTTGGCGGTAGCCATAGGTGACGGCAGCCATAGATGGTGATAGGTGGCCGCGATCCCACCACCTAGAACAGCTGATCGGCAGTATTCCGTGAGGCCGATCCAACCAGCAATCAGCTGCTAGGCAGGTGGCAAACAGCAGTGGTGACAGGAAGCGGCAGCAAATGCCACCACCGCACCATTCCCCCTCCCCCCCATCACAATAGTCACTCCATAAGTGTTGTGGCCCGTCAGCGGCCTGTGCAGTTAGTAGCTGATTCCAACAGCAAGGAGGCTGGTTTGGTGCTGCACCAGCAGCCTATGCAGCTGGCGCTTGAGTGAGACAATGAGGAGGTTAGAGAAGATGTGGTGCCAGAGATGGGGATTCAGCCAGGGCCTTCAGAACCTCCAGAAGCTCCCATAAGTGAAGAGGAAGAAGAGGAGGAGCCTCTTCTCAATGCACGAGCACACAGAGCTGTTAAAAGGCAGGAATGGTTCCTCAGGAGGAGGTCTCCTCGAGAGTAAGGCTTGGGGCTAATTGGCCACTCCCCTAGCCTATTTAAGGAAGGATGATGACTGATGCAATTTGCAGGAAACAACTTCGTTCATATTCCTTCGGGTCTTGATTCCAGAAATGTTTGATTTGGCTTTTGTTTCTCTCTTGTCAGTTTTCCTGCAAATTGCTTCTGGGCATTCTGCCAACCACAGTAAGATTACGGTTATCTGAAATACTGCGCCTCAGAATTGAGTTATTATTCTTTGGATTCTTGTCGGCTGTTAATGAAGTTAAATTAACAGCCCTTGTTCAGAAAAGACTGATTTAAACTGTACTTGTGTTCGAATGACTACTAAGAAAGTTCATTAGTAGTCCTTAATTAGTAAACTAAGGTTTGTATGGACTTTGTGTGTGCTGTGTTCTTTGGGGCCCGTAGCTGGGGCAGAACAATAAGATGCACAGACATTTCCACCCACTTTTAGGGGGGAGTGCATCTTATAGACAGAAAAATATGGTATACATTCTTCAAACTATCGAAAAGCTATCAACTCATTATGCATGAAAGAGATATAAAATTACAGTATGTTGTTTAACATTTCTCATTAAGTTAAATTTGGGTGTTTCTTTTATTTATAAGTGATAAATTTGTGAGCAGTGTTTAAAAAACTTCCACGACTGATGGAGTGGCAAATATTTTAAAGTATTTAATTTTATTATGACTGAGTGCAATCCAATAGCATATAATGTATAGTTATTTAAAGTGATATGATTGCCCACCAGACACAACGTGTACAAACACCCATTTTCTGGCTTTCATTCATCTTAATGAACTGCATCTCTAATATTTTTTTCTGCTGGTTTTAATATGCAGATTAACTGCGCTTAAATTATTTATAATTCTTTTTACTAGTTTGCATCATTCATAGTTCTCCCTCAGAGCCTCTTTGATTTACTTTTGTTTAAAAGCAAAACTTCTTTTAAAAGTAATCTTCAATTAACAGATTTTGCATATATTTTTGTTAGAAGTCAAGCAAAAAATATAGATGATTGAGTAGAGGGCAATGAACTTTAGTATAAAGATTAAAAGTTTAACGTAATTGAGTCTTTGAAAATAAAAGATGTATCTTCTTCATGTTTCATTATGGAAAAATTTCCAAGTTTTTTTTCGAACCTGGATTTGCTCTTGCTGTATTCATCTATATTAAAAAGCCACAAACATGGCACACTAGAATATATATGTAGATGCCATCTGTATGTCACATCATTTATTTATTTACAGAATTACCAGAAAGGTTTATATTCTGCCTCTCTTCTAAGAACCAAGCTTTTAGGGGGAGCTTTCTTCATATTATTTCCATAGTAACAATTTAATGAATTAAGTTGTGCTGAGAAAGAATGACTATACATCTCTATGAGATTCTATACATGAAGATACTGAGGTGCTGAGTCTAAACTTTAAAAGAGAAAGTACTCTATAGGAGCAGCAAAACTATGGAAAGTTTTGGGATTTTATCATATGGAGCTTGAATTCTCACAGTCACATGCAGAATCGTTGTTTTGTCCTATTTAAAGTTATTTTATTAAATTAGATTGTATTAAAAAACAACATTTGGAACGACACCAAGCTTTCCAAGCATACCAACCAAGCATAATAATTGGTCTATGTTATTTTTAAAACCATGTGCCACATACCAAAAATAAAACTGGAGATGTCCCACCAATATAACACAGTTGATGTTACAGCATTTCAAGTTTTTTTTTTTTTTTAAAGCAGTTGCAACGGACTTCTAGAAAGAACTTGTTCTTGATAATTGAAGACGAGTGCTATTCTGGTGTAACTGCAATTTTGTTTTCCTCCACAGGTCATGCAAGTAGTGAGAGAGCAGATAATGAGAGCTCTGACCACAAAGCCTAGTTCGCTGGATCAGTTCAAAAGTAAACTTCAGAATCTGAGCTATACAGAAATACTGAAAATCCGCCAATCTGAGAGGATGAACCAGGAAGATTTCCAATCTCGTCCAATTTTGTAGGCTTTTTTTTACTTTTCTGTTCCTTACAACAAATACAACTGATGTTTGTGGCTTCTTCAGGAATAACCCCAGGATGTTATGTAGGACCATGATTTAAAGAAAGATTTCACATTTGCTTAGAATGCATTCATGAATGTTTATATATCCGAAATACTTTCTTCTAGTCTTGTAGAGTTATTGGAAATTAAATAATGTGATGATAGATAGATAGATAGATAGATAGATAGATAGATAGATAGATAGATAGAATGCATTTTACAGCAAATGGTATTTTGATATTTTTCCCCATATATACATGTGCCCTTTTCCCCTTTACGTTTGTGTTCTCTCCTGCCCAGTTCTTGCAGAAGGCAAAATATTACTATCAGTGAATCAGTCAAATAAATTATGGAACAAACGTTTGAAGCAACAGAGAAACTCTGAAAAAGATGCTTTTGCTTTTTGGATGCCATTTTTGAAAAAAACAAACTCAGTTCTTATTTTACACCTTTCTGCATGCTCATAATAATCAGAATAGTGTGGTTGTTACTGCACATGTGTATGCATGTGGTGTAAAGGAACTGGTCAACCTTGGCCATTTATAGATTATTATTTTTTATTGGAAACTGTAAATTTCATATTTTCACAACATATCTAAGCTTGTCCATAAAATGATTAATTGAGTCATTCAGAGTATTAAAATGTCAGAATGTGGCATCAATATTAAATGTGAGATTTCTCGGTCTAGGCAAATTCCTGTGTAATGTAATTTCTCAGTGCACCATAAAATTCCTTAGTTTCCTTGATTGTCAAGCTGAAATTAATTTTATTGATTTATTTATTTGGCTTGACATAATCCAATTTCTGAAGTTTCTTTTTTTCTTTTTCTTTTTTTTTTAGGTTTTATTGGATTTTTATTTTTAAATATCAATATCAATTTTATTTTTAACATCAATATCAATGCATGAACAGTGTGGCCTCTGGGTATAATTCATTTTGATACAAAATAATAATAATAGCATCTTTTCTTTTTATGTATACTGAGAGCATATGCACCAAAGACAAATTCCTTGTGTGTCCAATCACACTTGGCCAATAAAGAATTCTATTCTATCCTATCCTATCCTATCCTATCCTATCCTATCCTATCCTATCCTATCCTATCCTATCCTATAATAATAATAATAATAATAATAATAATAATAATAATAATAATAATTAAAAAGAAAGAAAAAAAAGAAGAAGAGACAGTTGACCACCTGATCAGTGGGTGCAGCAAAATTTCACAAACTGACTACCTACAACGCCATGACCGTGTTGCTAAAATCATTCACTGGAAATTGTGCCAGAAGTTTGGATTTGAGTACAGCAAAAACCACTGGGAACATCAGGTTGAGAAAGTTTTAGAGAATGAGAAACTCAAGATCTTGTGGGACTTTAGGATTCAGACTGACAGGCACTTGGTCCACAACACACCTGACATAACAATAGTTGAAAAGAAAAAAGTATGGTTCATTGACATTGCAATACCTGGTGATGCACGAATTGAAGATAAGCAGCAAGAAAAAATCACAAAGTACCGGGACTTACAAATTGAAGTTGAGCGACTGTGGAAAAAGAAATCGTGTGTTGTCCCGATTGTAATTGGAGCCCTCGGAGCAATACCCAAAGGGCTACCCCGCTATTTAGAAATTCTAAATTTGCCGGACTTGAACATTTTGACTCTACAAAAAACCACCTTACTCGGAACAGCTTACATCCTCCGACGATACCTTAACAGTTCCTAGGTCCTTGGTTAGGACTCGAGCTGCTGAGCTATTAACCAGCCTCAAAGGCTGTGAATCTCACTAAAGATTAACCAATAAATAATAATAATAATAATTAGTTGTTACATTAATCAAATTTATATAATCCTAGTATTGATATACATGTTTGTTTTAGAGTAGTTATTCAATATTTCAATGTTCCATTTTAATGCCAATGATATTATTGAGCGTACATAGTAATGCCATCTTTCAACCACTAATCTTTTCATCTAATTATTACTGATATTCTATTATATAAAAATTATATCTACTAATATTCCCCCTATTTCTTATTTCTACCTCTATTCTAGCTTCTAATCAGGCCACCATTACTAATCCTAGTGTTAATACACATATTTATATTAAGACATAGTCCTTCATTATTTGGTTGTTCAAAGTCACTGTACTGTACGCCAATCATCTTATTATTTAAACATACCTAATAATACCATCTTTCAACCTCCAATCTTTCAATCTAACTATTGCTTTATATAAAGGCGTGTATTCTTATTTCTACCTCTATTCTAATTTTTAATCAGGCCATCATTATATTAGAAAAAATAATTCCTTTCTATCCATCATCTCTTGCCCGTTTTAATACTTCAATTGTTATTTAGTTTTTAGCTTGCCTTCCATACTTCTCTCTTGGATCTTTGTCTATCAACATCTGTGTCTTCAGTCTGAATATTTCTCCCATCTCTATCCTCCTAAGCTACCAGGTCTCCAGAGTGTCCACCCACACTCCTATTTCCCTTTCATAAGTATCTTCTAGGTTATCCAATTCCATTTTTAAATCTCTTAAACTACTTTTCCCTTGTCTTTAAAGTACTTTTCCATCAGTCATTATTATCTTTATCGTCTTCTTCTCATTTTCTTGCTTTGTTTTCTGGTTTGTCTGTTCTAACTTTTCCTTCATTCTTTCTGCTGTCTCCTCTCTTTCCTGGACTCTTTGATCTTCACTCATTATCAGTTGTAGGATATTTTCTATTTTCCCATTTATGCCTTGCAATAGGTTCTTTATCTATATGATTCTTTGTCATAGTATCCCTAATGCTTTGAAACATCAATGCCATTTCTGGACTTCCGGCGGTGACATCAGCGTGTTAGGGACGAAAGGAACGGTCTCCGTTCCCCAAGTCCCTAATATCTCCGATTTAGGAGCTGATTTAGGCACTATTGACCTCGGAGAGGTCAATAGAAAAAGGGGGAAACTCCGAGGACCTCGGGGAGGACAGCAATCCCCCCGAAGGTTCAGGAAATCCCCCTTAATCCTGATCGGGGAAAAACCAGCCACTCCGGCTGGCCAGAAACGTTGACAGCTGACTAAGAGGGAAGCGAAAATCAAATAAAGAAGACTTCGGTGGAAGGATCAGGAAGAAAAAGAGCTCAAAAGGTATATTTACAATCCATAACGTGAGAATCGAAGGCGGAAGAAGAAAAACTCCAACTAAGAAGCGAACCATCGCTAAACAAGCGGCGACTGAGAAATAAGTGGAGACGGATTCCATCTTGACAGTGACAGCGCACAAATTAACAACCGGCGAAATCGGAGGAAATCCAGAGGAAACCCAGGAGGAGAAAGTGATCCCAGAGAAACTTGGACTTTGGATATTTTGCTACAGAGGAGAGACGGAATTTAAGGAGAGAAAGGGATAAATTTGACAGACTTTGCCCTTTGTGGAGGTGACAATGAGGCAATTAACAAGCAGCCGATACCGGAAGAGAGAGCGGCAGAAAAACTCCGTTTAAAGTGGAAGCTAGTGACTTTTGGAGCTAAATCAAACCAACCTAAGTGGAATATTTTCCTTTGGACTTTTGGATATTTGGAGATTTGGACAAAATTTGGACAGCACTTAGACATTTGGACTTGGATTTTTTTTTCTTTTTGAAAGGTGGACGCTTTGGAGTTTTGGTGGACACTGGACACTCAATTTAAAAGTATTGGGACATTAGACCTTGGAAGTAAATAGACAATAAATAAGAAGGATACAAATTTGAAAAAAAAAAAAAAGAAGAGAGTGATCTAGAAGAAGAAGAATCAATTGTAAAGTATAATCAATTGTATTAAAAGCTGATAACAAATTAGTGATTAATAAGCATAAAAAGCATTAATATTAAATGTACTGTTTTTGAAATCTCATATATAACCTTATATACCACATATATAACTGTTAACTTAGTTTCATATTTACTTTAAATATATATTTATACTTATCTTAGTTCTATATTTTATCTTGGTAGTTAAATATCATATTGTTTTGTATGTTTAGTTTTGAAAAATTATATTAGACAGACTAAGTGAATCTAGGATTGTAATTAAGGGTAATTGATTCGATAAATAGTAATTAATAATAAATTTAAATAAGATAGTAAGTAATTAATTATAAGGACAGTTAACTGATGAATTGCTGAAGTATTAGACTTTTCCCTCACTCCCTCCCTCTATATTTCACCCCCATGTTTAGAGAGTAATATAGGCTAAATAGCCATCAAGAACTGAAGAACTCTGTAAAACATTGAAAAGTGAAAGATAGAACTTATAGATAAATTTATATATAGATAGTGATTGTGTGACAAGGAAACTTATCCTAGTTGTTTATCTCCCTGGGATTACTGGGATTACTGAAAGCCACAAATCGAATATAAATACCAAAAGAAATATAATAGCCCAAATAGTAATCAGTATATGAAATTCTGGGAGAAGATAACAAAAGAAATACTAATGGCAACTACAGGCTCAGCAACAATTACTAAGTCAAGTAAGAAAATACCATCAAACCAGATGATACTCATGGCCTCTCCAGCACAACAAAAAACAGTTGAAACTACGGAAAAAGATAAAGCAACCCCCACTCTTAGTATGCAAAACATTCATTCCGTATTAACGATGATCCAGGAAGGAATGAATAAAATGCAAGAGACCATGGCCCACAACCATGAGGAGACAAGGAAAAATCACGAGGAACTTAGGACGGATATGGGAGAGATAAAGGATAATATTAGGAACATGGATGAGAAGATAGGAAAGATACAACAGAAAATAGAGGAAAACGAACAGAGGATTTATAAGGTGGAGGAGAGAATAGAACATACGGATAAGAGAATGGAGAAGATGGAATATAACCAAGCAGCCACAAATAAGGACCTAGAGGACACGTTATCATATCTTGAGATGGAGAAGGCATCCTTCTATTTAAGGTTTCAGAACGTAGAAGAGCAAAAGGAGGAGGACTTAGGAGAAATCATGACTGAGATACTTTCAGAAGTGACCCAGAGGGACAAGGAAGAGATACAAAGTGGAATAGATGAAATCTATAGAGTTCACACGAACTACGCCCGGAGAAATAAGTTACCAAAAGAAATACACATTAGATTCACAAAAAAATCTTTAAAAGAAGAGATCTACAGGAGGATGAGAGAGGATACAACTATGTATAAGGGAAAAGAAATTTTAACCCTCAAACAGATACCAAAAAGGACAAGGGACCAAAGAAGGAACTACAACTTTCTAACGGCACAGTTGAATAAATTTAAAATAAAGTTCCGCTGGCTAATACCGGAGGGTCTACTAATCTCCTGGGAAGACAAAAAATACAGAATTGATAACGTAGGAAAAGCACAGGATTTCTTCGACCAACACTTCGTACTGGAGGAGGAGCAGGAGAGCAGAGAAGAAGAGGAATTTAAGAGGCAAGAGGAACAGCGGACAGAGAAAGAAGAAAGAGACCAAGAAGAGGGGAGAAGATTGGAAAGAGAAAGAATGGAGAGAGAGGGAGCGAGGGAAAAGACGCAAAGAATTACTAGAAACACAAAAAGACTGAAAACAACGAATAGATAAATAAAGAGAGATGGAAAGAGAGCTAAAACTTATTTCAATCAATATAAACGGACTTAATTCACCAGCTAAAAGAAAACAGACATTTACAAAACTTCAAAAGCTGGAAATAGATATCATAGCACTCCAAGAAGTACATATCAAAAGACAGCATCAAAAACTATTGGACAATCAAAGATTAGGAAGACTATATGCAGCTCTAGGAGACCAAAAAAAGAGAGGAGTCGTAATATATGTAAAGAAATACCTAAAAACAAAACAAATATATGCAGACACAGAAGGACGTATCTTAATAATAGAAATACAAACAGGATCCAAAACAATATTATTAATATCTATATATGCACCCAACGGAAACCAAAATGACTTTTTTAAAAAGCTACATAATATAATCAAAGACCTGGAATACGAAACTATCTGCATGGTAGGAGACTTCAATGCAATCATGGACATAGAAAAAGACTATCGGAGTAATAAACAAAGTAAAACCAGAAAGAAAATTCTACCGGAACCTTTCAAAGACATGATCAACGAACTACATCTACATGACGTATGGAAAGAGGCAAACACACAAACAAAACAGTATACATATTACTCGAACCCACACCAGTCATGGTCTAGGATCGACATGGCCTGGATGACTTCAGACCTCAGAGAGGAGGTAAAAGATATCGAAATAGCAGTGAACACCTGGGCAGACCATAACCCCATTAAAATAGTATGGAAAGGACATCAAAAGCAAAGGAGGTGGATGATGGACACGGGAATAATAAAAGATAAGGAATACATACAGATGATTGAGAAAGAGGTTAAAATGTTCCTACAAATAAACACTAAAGAACAGACATCGCTTCAAAACCTTTGGGACACAATTAAAGCATACATAAGAGGTCTTACAATTGCGTATATGGCAAAAAAAAATAAAGAGAAACAACAGTCAAGGAATAAGTTGTTAGAAGAACTTAGAGTATTTGAATTAGAATTGAAGAAGGAACCCCATAACAAAACAATAAAAGGAAAATTAAACCTTACTAAACATAAAATCAATCTGATTACCCAGACAGAAATTGCACAGAAAATCAAATTAGCAAAACAGAAACATTTTGAACATGCAAACAAAACGGGGCGCTGGTTAGCGTATAAACTGAAAAAAGAAAAAGAAAGGAGAACAATATTTCAATTGCAGGACGAAACAGGACAAATATACCATACCAATCTAGACAAAAAACGTATAGTCAAAGATTTTTTTCAAAGTCTCTACAAGAAAGAAGAGATTCGGGATGAAGACATTAAGGAATACTTATGTAAAACAAACATTACAAAATTAGAGGAGTCCCATAGAGAAGCATTAAATAGACCAATTACGATGTCTGAGCTGGTGGAAGCAAGGAAAAAGCAAAAAAATAACAAGGTTCCAGGCCCGGACGGAATACCAACGGAGTTTTACAAAAACTGTCAAAATGCAATGGATGAACTGTTACTCCAAGTCCTCAATGATGCATTATTAGAAGCAGAAATTCCCAAATCCTGGACTGAAACCATTATTACACTCATCCCCAAAGAAGACACGGACCTCACACAAGTTAAAAATTATAGGCCGATCTCATTGCTCAATGTAGATTATAAACTCTTCATGTTGGTTATAACGCAAAGACTGAAAACAATTATTTATAAATACATACATACAGATCAGAACGGTTTTGTCCCAAGAAGACAGATCAAAAACAACATAAGAACAATTATCAACGTCCTGGAATATTACGAGAAAAGAATCGACAAACAAGTAGCCTTAATCTTTTTAGACGCACAAAAGGCATTTGACAATCTAAATTGGAATTTCCTCATATTGCAACTAGAAACCATGGACTTCGGTGTCAAATTTTTACATATGATTAGAAAAGTATACTCCCTCCAAACGGCCAAAATTATGATTAATGGAGATATGACTGAAAATCTGGATATACAAAAGGGTGTGAGACAGGGTTGCCCTTTATCCCCACTACTGTTCATAATTTCATTGGAAATATTACTAAATGAAGTTAGGAAAGATGCGGAAATAAAAGGTTTGAGAACACGGAAAGAAGAGTACAAATTGCAAGCCTTCGCTGACGACGTGGTATTTATAATGGAGCAACCGGAAATAACAGGAACCAAACTTTTAGCAAAGATAGAGGAATATGGAAGAGTCGCAGGGCTTAAAATTAACAAACAAAAAACTAAAGCATTAACAAAGAATTTGACAAAGGTACAGGAGACAAAACTAGAAGACAAATTAGGAATACAAATTGTAAAGAGAATAAAGTATCTAGGAATCTGGCTTACTGCTAAAGCAATAACAATTAGAGAAGACAATTATAACAAATTAATGAAACAAATTAGAAAAGATCTGGAAACGTGGAACAAATTACAACTGTCATTTCTAGGGAAAATTGCATCCATAAAAATGATGGATGCCTAGATTACTCTACCTTTTTCAAGTAACCCCAATCTGGCCAGGAAAGAACTTTTTTAAGGACCTTAATAAAATAATAACAAAATTTATTTGGAATGGGAAAAGGGCCAGAATCAAAATAAAGTGTATGCAAGATACTCGGGGAAAAGGAGGTTTAGGCCTACCGGACTGGGAGTTATATTACAAAGCAGCATCGCTAAACTGGATAAGGGATTGGATAGACCTCAAGAATAAAAGAATGCTATTACTAGAGGGCTTTGAATTACAATGCGGATGGCACACCTTTTTGTGGGAGGGAAAGGACAAGCACCATGGATATTTCCAGCAACATATTATCAGAGAATCATTGTACAAAACATGGCAAGAGATTAGAAAACACTATACCAAGATTCCACGATGGCTATCGACAATGGAAGCACTAATATATCCCAATGCCATGGATATAGAGAAAATGAGGACTAATAAAGAACTACTGAACAGTGAAGGAGAATTACAAACAAGACAAGAATTACAAAATCAGGGTATAGACATTGATTGGTGGCCATACATGCAAATAGAATCAAGATACAAAACTGATCGGGCACAATTCGGATTCCAAAATGAACCAAATGAATTGGATAAAATATTACAAAGTACAGATGAGAAAATGATTACCAAAATTTATAAGTACCTACTAAAATACAAATTAGAAGAGGAGGTTGTCAAAGAGAATATGATAACATGGGCCAAAAATATAGGATATACTATTGAATTGGATAAGTGGGAAAATTTGTGGAAGATAAATTATAAGATGACATTGTCTATACCCTATAAGGAAAACCTTTACAAAATGTTCTACCGATGGCACCTCCCACCGGCGCGCCTAGCCAAGATGTTCCCAAATACGTCTCCAATGTGCTGGAAATGTAAATCACAGAAAGAGACATATCATCTCTGGTGGTCATGCCGAAGGGCAAAACAATACTGGCAATAAATTAAAACAATGATTGAAGAAATCACGAAACAAAAACTGGAAATGAGGCCGGAAATCTTTTTATTGGGAATAATCACAGCACAATATACCAAAGAAATAAAATATCTGATCATCCATATCCTCACAGCAGCACGTATACTCTTTGCCCAACATTGGAAATCTGAACAGTTACCCATAGAAGACAAAATAATAGCCAAAATTACAGAATGTGCAGAATTGGATAAGCTCACAAAAGAAATACAAGAGAAAGACGATACTGATTACTATTTAGTATGGCAAAGATGGTACAGCTGGCTGGAGGCAAAAATAGGAATATAAAGATAATTTTCGACTATTCAATAGAAATGCATAGAAGTAAACAAGGAGTCAATTATATATATACATATATAACCATGTAAACATGTGAATGTAGATATAGATACAAATAGAAATACGAAAATAACCCACCGTTGTAGTAACTTCTAAGAGTCAGTCATTGGACTGAATTGATGTTTGTTCGTTTTGTATGTTGTTTCAATGTATTTATGTTGGTTTGTTTTTTTATTATTAATAAAAATCAAAAAAAAATTAAAAAAAGAAAAAAAAAGAAACATCAATGCCATTTCTTTTGCAATCTCACTCATTTCCCCTGTTGGAGCATCTTGTCTCATTTTAGAAAGTCCCTTTCTTACTCAATAGTCCAAAATATTCTAGTCCAATGTTGTTCCTCAGAAAGTTCAATAATCATAGTTCTTTACATCTCAGGATTATTAATCAGTTCCATTTAAGTAATCCAGGCAGCTTCCACAATCAAAAGTCACTTTACTTTACTTAAGAGTCTTCCTTATTGTCACAATAGAGTCTCCAATAATCATAAAGTAGATAGTTATAGAACAGTAAGTATCACCACAGTCCTCCAGATGAATGTTGTTTATTTCTCTTATCAGGAATTTTCCCAGGCTTGTAGGTGTATGGTATATTTTCCATTCACCAGTACACGGTGCCCTCAGCTTAGGTTTCAACATTATTTCAAGTCTAATAAATTGATTAATCCAATTTTAGTTCAATTTATGGAAGCAAAGTCAGCTGTTCAAGTAGATAGTTCCGGCATTTTATAATGCCTTTCTAAAACAATGCCTGCCCAGTTTAAAAATCCAATTTTCTATGTTTTAAAAGGTCTTTAATTTTTCTCCCCTTAGTTCCTTTCTTTTGGGTCTAGGATTTTTCTCTGGTTGTTCGCCGCTTTAAGAAATAGTTCTAAGAGTCTCTTTTCCTGTATTTTCTTCTTTTTCTTTTAAAATTAGGGTCTAAATAAAAAAAAAAATCTTCTCACTTAGCTCCAGTCACTGTTCATCTACAACACTCCTGCACATTTCTTTGTTGCTCCGGCTGTCCCAGCTTCATGGCAGCCATGATGGCTGCCTCTTCTCATCGAAGATGAGAGGGAAGAAGCCTGGGTCAAGCAGGAGAGTTGCTGCTCTCTGCAACCTGCAAGGCACCCCTCTTTTCATCACACCTCTACAGGGTGGCTTTAGCTCCTTTCAGAGCCCTCCATTGGGGAGAACTCGGCAGGGGAATACGGAGACTCCTCGCGTCCGATCTCGCCGCTATGTCAGCCGAAAGTCCCCTCAATTTCTGAAGTTTCTTGATAATTTGTAATAAATACATTTGATATTAACAAGACTATTATATTATCAAAAGCCTGTATCCAAAACAAAATTCTATATATTCATAACCCTTATTAAAGAAGAAAATAGTCATCTGCAGAAAATCAAGATTACATCAGGATGTCTTTGTTGGGAAATTAATTTATACAGAAAGATGATTCACTTAGCTGACAATTATGGCAATACAATATTGGCTGCTCATTTGCCTCTCTTGTGGGAGAAATGGAGTGCTGCTACAGTTTCTGCTGTAACTTTATGAGGCAAAAGAAGCAACAGTCATTTTCATCTTCATGCTATGTCTTATTCCTTATCTATTTTGTGGGGAACAAGTAAATCTCAGGAATTAAAATTCATTCCTTCAGTCTAGGAGCCATGGTGGTGTAGTGGTTAGAATGCAGTATTGCAGACTAATTCTGCCGACTGCCAGCAGTTCAGTTCTCACTGGCTTAAGGTTGACTCAGTCTTCAATCCTTCCAAGGTTGGTAAAATGAGGATCCAGATTGTTGGGAGCAATATGCTGATTCTGTAAATTGCTTAAAGAGGGCCATAAAGCACTGTGAAGCAGTATATAAGTTTAAGTGCTATTGCTATTTGTTCCAGACAGTTCATGTTCCAGCTACATAACAGTATCAAAAGCAAAATTCATTTCTCAGGAAACTGCAGCAAATAGAAGGGAATATCAGTGATATGAGCAATATTTAGGTTTATGACTGGGATAAATCCAAATTTATCATTTCATATTGCTCATTATATTTCTTCGAGAAAAAGTTAATATGTAAAAAAAGTTTATCTCGAATACAAATAAGTGAAAGATATTTCAAGTTCCTTTTAAAATACTATTCATGTTTTTCAGATTGTATAAGGATAGATGATTTCTTGAATGTGAAGGAAGATGTTCTCTCCTTGTTTGGTGAAGGGAAGCTATAAGTATTTTGTAGTTGGTATGTGCAATACAGTTGTCTTTCCTAATTTCAATACTGCTTTAGAAGGACTAGTAGCACATATAGAATAGAATAACAGAGTTGGAAATGACTCTGGAGGTCTTCTAGTCCAACCACCTGCTTAGGCAGGAAACCCTACACCACCTCAGACAAATGGTTATCTAATCTCTTCTTAAAAACCTCCAGTGTTGGAGCATTTACAGCTTCTGGAGGCAAGTTGTTCCACTGATTAATTGTTCTAACTGTCAGGAAATTTCTCTTTAGTTCTAAGTTGCTTCTCTCCTTGATTAGATTCCACCCATTGCTTCGTGTGTGTGTGTGTGTGTGTGTGTGTGTGTGTGTTTGTGTGTGTGTGTGTGTGTGTGTATTGTTTACATATAAATATATTGAATACAGTATAATTGTCCTGGCGTTCCACTTGCCATGAAACAAAGGTAAAAACAAAATAGCATATATACTACTTTAAACAGTGCTAGTGTTGAACAGTAATTTCTGACCATATTCTAGTATGTCAACTTATCTATCATTCTAATACATACATTCTAATACATACATAATATCTCTTTCCATGTCCACCTAACCTGATTTTTTCACATTCCAACTTCTACCTCATGTTTCTAACCATTGATAGAAACTATCCCATGTAGCATAGTATTCTGTATCTCCTTTATCTTTTAATTTTAGTGTTAGTCTGTCCATTTCTGCACAGACTAGTATGTTCCTTATCGTCTCCTCCTCTGAAGGGGTGTTTTCACTCTTCCACCACTGCACGTACACAATTCTTGCTGTGGTCAAGATGTGTAATATTAGGTATATTGTCCCTTTATCATAACCATCTAATATAAAACCTAGTAACTCTATATGTTGTCTGGTCAATTTTTCTAATCACATGTGCATTTGTATCCAAAATTTCCTTGCCTTTATACAGGTCCACCACATGTGGTAATATGTGCCAGGTATTTGTTTACATTTCCAAAAGTTTGGGGACATATTGCTAAACATTTTGGCCAATCTTGCCGGGGCAGATGCCACCTATAGAACATTTTATAGAGATTTTCCTTATATGCTGTGGCCATTGTCAATTTCCGATTTCTCTCCCAAAGCTTTTGCCATTTATTCAATTCTACATGATATCCAACACTTTTAGCCCATACTATCATCATCTCTTTAACTTGTTCTTCCATTTTATAATTTAATAAATAATTGTATAGTATCCTTATCAATTTGTCATCCATCCACATTAATATCTTGTCCAATGTTGTTGGTTCTCTATAAAAACCCCATGTTTTCACATCTTTCCATCCATTGCTTCTTGTTCTACCCTCAGGTGCTTGGGAATATAGTTTGACTCCCTCTTCTTTGTGTCAACCCCTAAGATAAACCCCGGAGATAGTACCTCATTTTAACCTGAGATTTGAGAATGATGGCTATAATAGTTCAAGGTACCTCCAGTTGGAAAGGATTGAAAAGTGTGATTGTGACCCATACACTCAATTACCAGGGCATGCAGCCCCATCCATACTCAATATGCACAGTCTAAAGGCGAGATTTTATCAACAGAAGTGCAATATAAAAATAGTTCCTCAGTAATCAATTAATGTTTATATTTATGCACAGAGTATCTAATTTTTTAATTAACTGCCTAATCAATTCCAGAGTAGCCCTCACAAATTGTTCTTTAAAAGAATTACCAGTTTTCTCAAGCTTCTGTTATTTAGAAGTAGAATAAGAAACAGTTTATATCCAGTGCAGATTTTGAATTCTACTTTCCTCAAATAAATTTATTAGAATGCATAATCTTTTCCAGAAAGAGCCTGTAACTACAATGGGACTTTCTCATCATAAAAATGTCTCATGACATGAATCTAAGACTATTTATTTGTGTTTTCCTTCCAGGGAGCTAAAAGAGAAGATTCAGCCTGAAATTTTTGAGTTGATAAAGCAGCAGCGTCTAAATCGTCTTGTTGAAGGAACCTGCTTTCGGAAGCTTAACAGCCGACGCCGGCAAGGTACAAATCAGGATTATTTTATCTGCTTCTTATTTAATTTGCTTCTCTTTTTCTTAATGAAATCATCTTCTTCAGTCTGTAGTTAAGGTGCTTTCTGAATGGATGCAAAGAATGCCATGTAGCTTTTACAATGCCACTTTAATAATGCTATATGATAGTCAGAAAGATTTGTTATTACTTTTTAAGCTATGATGTTAAGGTGAATACAAACCTTTTTCTGAAATCAGGTCTGTGTCTTGCTTCTTCTGATCCACCACCAATATTTGATTGTGGCAGCCCATGAAATGTCAGTGAGTGGGAAGAAAGCATACATTGTCATGGGGAAATCCAGGCACATGTTTAAAATCTGCAAATTTATCAAGGAATTATTTTAGAAAAAGATATGGGACTAATTTTTATGGCAACAACTTTGCCCTATTGTAGTTGCAAATGGAAGTTAAGTTCTATTGAATATAATTTTCTGATAGTGTTTTGCAGACGTAAGCTGCCATTACTCCTTTTAAGTTTGAGAATATTTTAAAATAATTTGTTCTCATGCTGCATAAAATGTGTTTCTTATCTTTACCATTTTAGGGAAAATTCTTAAGGGTCATAAGGATATGGGAATTCGATTATTTTTTTCCCTTTTGAATTCTGTGGTATAAATAGCTATTTTTAAAGATTTTACGAAAACAGTATTATGTATTACATTTCCTTTGCCATATAATAATTGTATGCCTTTTCAGATGAAACCTGCAAGGAGCCATTTTCATACATCTTATATTTTCATGGATGGATTTTTGAAACAGTAAAGTAGGGTAGAAACTCCACTTTAAGACTTTACTTAAACTCTAAGTAAATATAATTAAGTAAAATACTGACATTTTGATTACAGCAAGGATGAAGCATGACACAGAATCATAGAAAATATTTAAACAATACAAAATAATTTTCCCCACTTGTGGTAAACTAGAACTATTAAATTTGCTTCAGTCTTGGCATATTTGGCAATCCTTGAAGTTTACATCACTGTTATCTGACCTTCTTTTAAGTGAAAAAGAGAAACAACTAAATTCAGGTACAGCAAAACAGCATTTTGGACAGATCCATATTATATATGCTGTTTATTAAATAAAGGTGTTTTAGGAAAGAGAAGTCCTTTCTACTTTCATTTTAAAAGAGTTATGAGTAGTTATATAGTGTATCTGTCAAAATGTAAATACAATCATTTTTAAAGAAAATGTACTGATAAAAGATAAAGGTAATAAAAAAATTCATAGGGGCTGGAGCATAAAATTCAGCTACAAGATTTGATGTTCCACGAATATTTATTGATAATTCTTATTTGTTTCTTGCAATGTAATAATTGTTTGTTTCATTCAAGGTGGTGTTGTCTTGATTGTTATGATACAAATTAACAACTTCCTTTATTTATCAGACAAATTTTGGTATTGTCGACTCTCTCCGAACCATAAAGTTTTGCATTATGGAGATTTGGAAGAGAGTCCCCAAGGAGAAGTTCCGCATGATTCATTACAGGATAAATGTAAGTGACTGATAACAAACAACTTTTTCTTTTTTAACATTATATATAGCATTTTACATTGATGATACAGCTACAGTCAGGTTACAAACTTCTAGAGAAAATTGAATTTTCTGAAAAAATTGGGAGAATGGGGTGAAGAAAAAGGGAGTTTTGTTATCTAGAAATAAAAAGAAAGTGATACAGTATGAGGAGCCATTCTAGTCCTTTTGCTTCTGTTAGAAATGAATACCACCTCATTTCACCCAGTTCTCTGCCAAACTATTCAACTAGCTTCACTGCTATCACAACTCCAGCTTTGTATTATCACTAGGATTCTTCATGCAGAGGCTCAGATGATTGTACAGCAAGAAATCTGGGAAAAGATTAAAAATGCACTTGCACATTACCAGGAAAAGCTTTCTTTAATCCTAGGCCTTAGATTTTTATAAATAAGTTTGAGGGCTACTTGCACCAGACTTGTACAGGCTGTGATAAATTTTGTCTTTTTTAGCTCATGTTTTACGTTCTTATTTCCCATAAGCATACTGAAAGGCTATCTAAACCTGAAATATATGCACTAAGTTGCTTATTTTTTAGTACTATCAGTGAAATTACTATTTGTAAATCTCATTTGTTATGCATTCTGATGAAAATGCAACTGAACAGCAGGAATCTTTCTGTCTTATTTTAAAAATACCTTGTTATAAACTATCTTCATTAGTTGTTATTTATAATTGTACTCAAGAAATGGTGCAATGTAATAGCAGCAGTATTTTTTTTTATTATGAAGACCAACAATAGAGACAAATATACACTCACAGAACAAATGCAATGCAGTAGTTTAAAATGAAACCTGAGTACTGTAATTCATAGTTATGATATTCTACTCTGTCCTGCAACCAAAACAGAAATAATTATAAAGAACCTGAATCCACAGTCTTGTGGAAGTCCTCAGTCCTACAGTAGGCTAAATGGGGTCCAGCAATTTTCTAACTTCCAAAGATGGTTCTTCCATATGCAATGGAGAAGGTACAGTGGATTCTTCCACATGAAGTGGAGTTTTATATTCTCTCTTCTCAGAAAAAAATATTCCAACAGGATCACTTTCAGCCTTCTTTTAGCTGGCACCAAACCGAAGATTCCATATTTTGGAATCTTCAACAAACAATAAATGGTATCTCAGATCCAGGCCAGAAAGGATGTATATATGATCTATTAGTAAATCTTTATTAATATTTAATAGTAAATATTAAAGAATATATCTGATAGGTCACAAATTACTAAAATAAATGTATTATTTATGATACAAAGCTATGGGTATAATTATGAACAAAAGGCTAACATGTATGTCAGAAAGTATTAATTTCTAAATGTTTGTAAGAACATACGAAAGAAGGAATCCATTGATGATAATTGCATGTTATATTGAAGTGATAATGAAAAACTGTAAAGCTTAGATATATTATTTGTATACTTAAGATTGAATGTGATTGTTGATTGGTGAGTATCTGCTTACAAGATACTCACATATTTCTTTCAGATATGTGGTTTAAACATACATATGTTCATATATACCACAACAAAGGGATTAATATAAATCTAAAAGCATTGGGTTGTTTCTAATGTGAATTATTGAAACATGGTATTCCTTATGATATTTTGTGAAAACAAAAGTTGGGCTCTGAAGAAGTAGGATAGAAAGAATATTGATGCTTTTGAACTTTGGTATTGGAAAAGACTCCTGATAATACCACAGACAGCCAAAAAGCAAAGAGGTTATCAAACAAATCAATGTAGAATTCTCATTCAAGGCACAAATGACCAAACTCAAATTATTTTACTTTGAATACATTATTTGAAGACTTAGCTCTCTACAGAAGATTATGATGCTAAGAAATATGGAATGAAAAGGAAGAAAGAAGAAGATGACCAACAGTAAGCTAGATGGACAAATTTATCTGTCTGATCATTTGGTTGATGCAAATAATCATAATAATGATAAGAGGTTTGCACATTTAGAAATGTGCAATAAAAATTTTACATAAAGTTAAAAAATGGACATGGAAGGGAGGTGAAAGTAGAATAACAGTAAAAGTGCAGGAGGGAAAACTATCCATCTTGAATGGAAAAAAATATTAGAAGATAGCCAGAGAAGTCTGAGGAATTACACTAATGGGAAGTATAAAGCAAGATGCTTTGTAGAATAATGAAGTGAAAGAGGCTGTGCATGAGAAAAGGAATTCATATAAGATAATGTTTGCTACAAAATATGAAGAAAAACAAAAGATCTGTACAATTACTGTATGTAGAGAGGAAAGGATAGTTACGAATAAGAAAGGAATGATTGAAAAAAGTTAAATAATTTTAAATAATAAATGTATTTATTTGCTAAATAAATACATTTAGAAGGGTGGTACTATTTTGCTTTCCAAACATAAACATGAAAAACTGGAACATCTTATTTCATTCATAGAAAATCAAAATATGAATTGCTACTACATCTCACTAAAATGGAGAAAAATATGAAACAATATATGTTCTTAATATGTTGCTATGTTTCACAGGATGCTTTTCCAAAGAAAAGATAAACATTGGAGGTTAAAAAAAGCAAAAGAGGATGTTGCTATATGTCTTGTGATAATTCCACTAAAATCACCTAAATTCCACTAGAATAAAGTGAATTATTCTAAACTAAAAAAATAAATAAACCAGTAGTAAAATAAATTAGATTTTTAACAGATTTAGCAAGTTCGTTCTATCAGCAACATCACTTTACTTTCAAATGATCTGTAATATAAGTAACAGATGCAGCACATTTATTTCCTTTCCCCCAACAGATGTAGCACATTTATTTCCTTTCCCCCTGTTTTGATATATTTTTCCTAATAATTTTGGTACTTTTAATAATTTGAGTGCTGCACCATTTTATCAGAAGTGACTCTTCCAGTGGCAATGCATCCTCTGCAATGCATAGAACCAAAATATTATGTTACTGCCATTAAGAATGGCACTAAAATGCACTCTACAATGAATCTAGAGAAGATTTCAAAATCATTTCAAATAATATTATAATATATATATATTTAGATTTATATTTGCATCATTATGTATGTTATATTTGAGAAAAAGGCCATGACTCATTAATGGCTAAGCTGATGTTCAAAAAGTATGTCTTTCATACTTAAAAAAATACCAAGTACAAGGATCTCTTTTCTTAAAGTACTTAGATTTCTATGTCTGGATCTGAAAAAGCTGTTATGTAATGTAGGAAAAATTCATCATCTGCAAAATACCGTTATCCAATTATTTACAAGCAGTTTGAGAATAGCCCTCTCCCAGCTATCATGCCTGACAAAGCCACTGAACCACTTTCTCTCATATACATAAGCAAAAGCTAGATTTGCCTCCACCCTTCATTCTGTATGGTGACTACAGTGACTACAGGCAGAACTCCAGGTAAAACTAAATCACAAGCTATGTGCTCAGGTGGCAGGGACATGTGTTGGTGCAAGAAAGCTATTGGCATTCTCCACCCTTAAAGAAGAATTTCCAGATTACCAAGGAATTTCTAGATAACAGTTTAAATGAAAAGTAGAATTGGATTTAAGGATAGCCTATTCCCTACAAGAATAGGAAAAAGTTAGAAACATTGAATAATATTAATTTTATGTTGTCTTTGCGTGCTTAAAGTCTAATGTTTACTGCTAGTATTTATCATCTGTATGTACACAAGCTCAATATTTGTGTATTTATGCAAGGAGGAACTTCCTGACAGTGACCTTTCTCTAAATAAAAGCAAACTATCAGCATAGTGGTTGGCGAAAAACTGCATGTGATTTGAACAGTTCTGTTTTTATGTCCTTTTCTTTTGAAATATATTGTTGGTAATGCTTAATACTGAAAATGGATTTTTACATTACCATTTTTTCTTTCTTGTCATAACAAAGATTAATTTTATATATCTTCTATAAGATTGATCTGTCTCTAAAATCTGATTTCTCTCCCTCTTGCTTCTCTTTAATTTGCCAGAAAGTAATACAAAATATGGGTGACCTACCAGTACCACATCAAGAGGTTTGAGAGGTTTATTCCAGATGCAAAATAACTAATGGCAGCAGAAACTGATTTCTGCTCCAAGGCAAAGAGGTAGAGCCAAAATGTATTAACCTTGCAGAGGCACCTGGAAGAGGAAATTTGAAATATCTAGTCTTTCCCCCTGCCAGCTGTTCAAATAGTTGCATGATTGTATGAATAATAGGTTAGATCATGTCTGGAAGTTACTGTATATGTTTTTATTTTTATTTTCTTTTATGTATTTTGTGTTTTTATATTTTTATTGCAAGTGCCTGCAATAATAGTGAGATGAGCAGCTAAGTAAATTGAATAAATAAGTAAAATAAATACAATTAACTGTATGCTGACATTATTTTCTGACTGCATGATATGCATTGTTTTTAATAAAGGGTATTTAGGTTAAAGGCATTTATTTTTTCTAAAGAAACAAATATTAAACTAATAGAAAGTAGTTGTCTAAATATTTTATCTAAAGTGATACAAACATGAATTTCTTTTTTAACATTTTTTTTATTTTTTTATTTTTATTTTTTTTAAAAAAATATTTTTATTTATTTGTTGAGTACGTATTAGATAATATATATAAGTATAAGCATGAATTGAATACATAAAATGAATACAATTAAAGGAAACATTAGGACAGGGACGGTAGGCACATTGGTGCTGTTATGCACGCCCCTTATAGACCTCTTAGGAATGTGGTGAGGTCAACAGTAGCCAGTCTAAGGTTAAAATTTTGGGGGTTTGGGGATGAAATCACAGAATCAGGTAGTGCATTCCAGGCATTGACCACTCTGTTGCTGAAGTCATATTTTCTGCAATCGAGTTTGGACCTGTTCACTTTAAGTTTGTATCTATTGTGTGCTCTTGTATTGTTATGGTTGAAGTTGAAGTAGTCATTGACAGATAGGACATCATAGCAGATAATTTTATGAGCTATGCTTAGGTCATACCGAAGGCGGCATAGTTCTAAATTTTCAAAGCCCAAAATTTCAAGTCTGGTGGCATAAGGTATTTTGTTGCAAGCGGAGGAGTGGAGGACTCTTCTTGTGAAATATTTCTGGACACATTCAATTGTATTAATGTCCGATATACAGTGCAGGTTCCAGACAGATGAGCTGTATTCGAGAATTGATCTAGCAAATGTTTTGTATGCTCTGATTAGTAGTGTAATATTACCAGAGAAGAAACTACACAAGATTAGGTTTACAACCCTTAATGCCTTTTTGGCAATGTCATTACAGTGGGCTTTGGCACTTAGATCATTTGATATGAGTACTCCAAGGTCCTTGATAGAGTGAGGTCATCTACAAGGTCATGTCCACTCAGCTTGTATTTTGTGTTCTGGTTCTTTTTGCCAATGTACGACAGAGCATTTGTTGGTTGAGATTTGGAGTTGCCAATTTTTTTACCATTCCGACATAAAGTCAAGGTCTTTTTGAAGGATAGCAGCATTGTTGGTGGTGTTAAAATAGTTTTACATCATCGGCAAAGAGAATGCATTTACTTATAATATGATCACAAAAGTCATTTATGTATAGTATGAAGAGTGTTGGTCCTAGAAAGTGATGATATACAAAAAAAGACTACCGTATTTTCCGGCGTATAAGACGACTTTTTAACACAGGAAAATCTTCTCAAAAGTCGGGGGTCATCTTATACGCTGGGTATAAGCCTACAATATCTACCTTGACAGACGGTAAGCGGTAAGAGCGGCTACTACCATCTCTAGTCATTGCTAGAGATTTCTAACCCGAATCTGAGTTGCCGTCGCTGACCAATGACGCTACGGGAGCGCCAACAACTTTGAGGGGCCGATCTCGTCAAGGCTGCATGCCGCTGAATGCTTGACCCAGCTGGTTGCTGCACGGAGCTTCCCCCACCGTCCCAGGCATCCAGGTGGATATTACCGATGCTCTGACTTCCCCAGCTGACACCCAGTGATGGCGAGCCCCAGCTGTGTGGGGAAGTTGGAGCGTCGGTAATATCCACCTGGATGCCTGGGACGGTGGGGGAAGCTCCGCGCAGCAACCAGCTGGGTCAAGCATTCAGCGGCATGCAGCCTTGATGAGATCGACACAGCTTCCCCTTAATGTTGTCGGCACTCCCATAGCATCATCGGTTTGCCCGACACTTAGTTGCTAGCTGTCTAGGTCATCGTCCTGGAGTAGCAACTCCTGTCTGCCTTGGTGGGGAGCGACAGCCGCATCCCGCCGCCAGGCAAACGCTGGAGAAGCCCGCCAGGCTGTCCGCACTCACCTTCCCTCCGAAAGCCCCTCCATCTCACCCGCCCCAGGGCGGAGGGCTGCCTTTCGCAGAGCAGCTGCCTCCGCCTCCTCCTCCCTTCAGTCTGTCTCCTGCGCGCGGAGGCTGCATCTGCTGCTCCCGGCTCCTCCGCCCCCTCCTGTCCCTCCCTGGCTGCAGCTAGTCTGGCTCTTCGTGACAGCAGGCAGCAGACCTGGAGCCGCGGGAAGAAAGGAGCGGGGCCGCGGGAGGAAGGGGGGAAGGGAGGATGAGCTTCCTGCCGAGCCCCTCACACGCCTATTCGCAGCCTCTACTGAAACCTGCAGGGTCGGATGTGCAAAGAAGCCGGACCGGCCTCTGCCCGCCACCTTCCCTCCGAAAGCCTTCCATCTCACCCGCCCCAGGGCGGAGGGCTGCCTTTCGCAGAGCAGCTGCCTCCGCCTCCTCCTCCCTTCAGTCTGACTCCTGCGCGCGGAGGCTGCGTCTGCTGCTCCCGGCTCCTCCGCCCCCTCCCGTCCCTCCCCGGCTGCTGCCCAGCTGCAGCTAGTCTGGCTCTTCGTGACAGCAGGCAGCAGACCCGGAGCCGCAGGAAGAAAGGAGCGGGGCCGCAGGAGGGAGGGGAGAAGGAAAGACGAGCTTCCTACCCAGCCCCTCACACGCCTATTCGCAGCCTCTACTGAAACCTGCAGGGTCGGATATGCAAAGGAGCCGGACCGGCCTCTGCCCGCCAACTGGCTCAGCGGCGAGGGAAGAAAAGTTATTCTCCCGCGGGGGCTTGCCTGGGTTTTTCATCGGTTGCAGGGCCTCTTCTTTGGTCACATTCCGGCGCAATTCCCTTTCGGCAAAGGGCAACTAACCCAGTGCTCTGCCACTCTGGTGCAAACTTCTCTGCAGGCTTGTCGACGCTGCAGATCTGTTTTATTCGGGGAGCTGCTTCTTCCCACTCTCCCCGCCCCCCCCCCCGGAAAAAAAATCCCCTGTCAAAAGGGAAGGCCGTGACTTGGCCGTAGTTCATTAAGCCTCTTTTAAGTTCGCCACGGCATCGGCCAATGCAGAAGCGAAGACGCAGGAGGGGATCCAGTTTCAAAGTCAACCCCCCCCCCTTCGGCTGGAGGCTGAGAATTTCTTGGGGAAATACATTGGGGAACAAAATCCGTTGAAGGAACCAGCTTCCAAACTTCCACGTTAGAAGCGGTTCTAAGCGCCTTCACCAAAAGCAGATAAATGCCTCGCTTCAGTTTCGACCTTCTTGCTGTGGGGCACTTTGGGGAGGCGATCGTGCATGCAAGTCCTCCTCGGCTCTTCCAGCCTACCTCGCTGTACTTTAAAAAAGGACCGTATGGAGAATGTTATCCAATTGCTCATATAGCACATCGCCAAATAAGGCACTCCATAAAACTTTGCCCATCCCGCAAGAGAAAAAAGGCATTGTATCTCCAAAAGAAGCCGTTCAAATGCACATTTCTAGAGTTAGGGATGACCTTCACTGAGAGTAACTTTCTACAATTGCATGTTCCAAACTTGAATCCTCCAGGTGTGTTTTGATTTCAATTCATACAATCCCCAGCCAGCACAACATTAAACAGTACATGTTCAACCCAGCAAACTAGTTTCACCTTCTTCATTGCAGTGAAATAAAACAACCTAGTTTAGGTAATAATAAACTATATTTAGAATGCTCTTTATTAGCCTTTGTTACCTATTAAATAAAACTAACCTTATTTCCACTGATCCTCTCATTTATAGGGAACTCAATTGCAAAAATCTATTATATGTACCCTAGACCAGAATGTTGGGTCTCTTCACAAGATAAAAGACCAACAATATGTAAACATACTACCAAAAAATGGACATAATTTCCAACCCAAAGCCTGTCCATCTAGTATCCTAATTTAAAGCTAGAGGGAAACAAGTTTTTTAAAAAATCACTCAAAGGTGGGCATTTCCCCAGACAGCTGGGGCTTGCCATCACTGGGGGTCAGCTGGGGAAGTCAGAGCGTTGGTAATATCCACCTGGATGCCTGGGGGAAGCTCCACTCAGCAACCAGATGGGTCCAGCATTCAGCGGCATGCAGCCTTGACGAGATCGGCACAGCTTCCCAAATCTGAGTTGCCGGCGCTGACCGATGACGCTACGGGAGTGCCAACAACATTGAGGGGAAGCTGTGCCGATCTCATCAAGGCTGCATGGGTGACAGGACAGGGTGACAGGAAAAAAACCTGGTACGAAATACCATATTGAAATCAAATCTGATATTTTTAAATTTTTATTTGGTGTGCGTTGGAAGAGGGGTAGTCTTATGCGGCGAGTATAGCCCAAACCCTATATTTTAACAGGAAAAGTAGGGGGTTGTCTTATACGCCCAGTCGTCTTATACACCGGAAAATACGGTATGTTAAATTATTACACAGTTGTTGTTGTTATTATTATTATTATTATTATTATTATTATTATTATTATTATTACAATTACTACAGTAAAGGGGAAAAATAAACCAGAATATACAAATAACACAAATATGTATAAATATATATTGTATAAGGACTAAGTTCAGGGACAAAGAAGAAGCAACATTTATGTTAATATTCTACTTACTAGGGAATAAGCCCCACAGAAATCAACAAGGCTGATTAATGAGTCAACTTGAACAGATTCACTTCCACAGATTCTGGAAAACAAAAATGGATATTGATAGTTTGATCAGTACATTTGACAGTAAAATCCATTAATTCCTGATTACCTCTTTGATTTCTTTCACACACCAGAGATTTCACCTGGTATTAGGGATGTCATTTTTAACACTACTTTCATTTTGCCTCTTTGATGCCAAGTAAGAGTCTTGGTAGTACAGTGGACTAAAGCACTGTTATTAACATCTGCTGCTTGCAATTACTGCAAGTTCAAATCTCACCAGGCTCAAGGTTGACTCAGCCTTCCATCTTTTCAAAGGTAGGTAAAATGAAGACCCAGATTGTGGGGGGCAATAAGCTGACTTTGTATAAATATACAAAAGTATGAAGGCTATTGCTTAATGCATTGTAAGTCGCCCTGAGTCTCCAGAGAAAGGCAGCATATAAATTAAAGCAAAAAAAAAAAAGTGCTTTCCTTCTTATATTCCTTTTTTTTCCCCTTATCTGATACAGTGCCTGTGGCAGATATAAAAGCAATTGTTACAGGGAAGGACTGTCCTCACATGAAGGAGAAGGGAGCCCTTAAACAAAACAAGGTATTATTTTAAGTTATATCCAGTAACTCTTTAGCTGTAGGATTTTGACAAAAGTGTCTGTTGTTCCTTCTGCTAAAAAGAGTTTGTACAGTTCATTTTAAATGTTCTTTTTCTAATTTGTTCATTCACCTACCTTAAATGCTCAGAGCCGTTAGCCACACTTAGTAATGGAATAACCTCTCCATAAAACCCATTCAGTCCCCTGTATACAAAGCTCTGGCAGTTGATATCTAGTACAATAAAATAAAATAATAATACAATAAAATAATACAATATTCCCTGAAGTTCATCATTATATAAATTGTGGAGAGGCTGTGTTTAAGTGCTATTGATGTCAAAATTGAATTATTGAAAGGAGATTGGACCTAGAGACTCTAATATACATTTGGCCATTTTAAGTCATACATAATCCCAGATATAAAAGAACCTGTCATCTTAAAGTAATAAGCTTATTTTCCTTTCTCCAAAGTACAGTTAATTCATTCTATCTACATACTACTAATACATATCCCATGCCTGCTCCTCAACCTGTGTCATATCCCTTTGCTCTCCCCAAGCGGGTGACATCTCTCATGCCCCTCACCCATTTTTTCTAACCCAAACTGGCCCACAGCACTTCTTGTGCATCCTCATGCATCCTGCCATCTACATCACACCCCATACACACTTCCCAATATGAGTACCTCTTGCACACTCTCATGCAGCTTTCCACCTTGCATTCCTGCCTGCCATTACTGACACATGTGGCAATTCTCATAATCCCATGCATTCTCCCAAATAATATGACATTCTCACACTTCCCTGTGTATCCTTTCCAGCCTGCTCTACTCCTTCAAGCACCCCTTGGTCCAGATCCATGTTGCATCACTGCACAAATACTCATTCCCTCTCCCACTGGGTAGGGACCACCTTGAACTTGCAATTTTCTTCCAACTTCTCCACTGACTTGAAAGCTTCCCACAACCAAATTAAATGGGGAAGCTGGTAGGAATTTGAGGAAGGAAGGAATATTTGCAATACTGGCTGCAGCTTCTCTCAAGAAAATTCAGTGGTGAAGCCAGAAGGCAGTTGAAGATCATTCTCACTCCACTGCTTTTTTGCCCACCTATGGTCATTCTTTTCTCTGTTTAGCTAATTAAATATGAAATGATGATCCATTGAGTCATAGATTGTCTGGTTACAGCTAAACAGAGCTTCCAAAAATAATTTTACTAATATGTTCTTCATGCTTAGCAACTATTTTCATATTAAGACCTTGGCGATAGCAGAAATGCTACTACTATGAGCAGAAAATGAAGTATTTCTATTTGCCAATGGCCAATTTCCCTTTTTTCAACAGGAAAAATTAGCAACAAATAGATGGAAATTGTATATCATTTGTAATACTGCCTAAGTCACTTGATCTGTGTACTAATCTTCAGAATTATTTTTAATTGCATCTTGTTCCATCTTTTTATGTTTTTTAAAAGTTTTTTTTAATTGCCTAGCCTTGTAATGTGATTTTTGGAAAAAGAATACACACACACACAATCTACAAAATAAAAACTTTAGCAGTCTATTTCTTAAATAGTCATTTAAATCAAAGATGCATTGATTTAATTTTAACTATAGAATTTATTTAACTTTGCTTATTCCCCAACATCTTTTTGGCAAAAAAAAAAAACATTGAGGGAAAGAGATATTGAATCTTTTTAAAAAAAAATAATTGAAACATGCCAGAGCATTAATTTCTTATATTACTAGATGAACAGTACAACACTCAAGAAGCTGTTCAAGAAATGTCCCTAGTAAAGATAGATGCATCTTTCTTCAGAACATCGTTCAGCTTCAAAACTAATGTTGGACAGAGAGTAATTTATGAACTTGTGCACATTCAGGAAAAAAAGAACAAAACTTTCCAGGGGCCATAAAGATGGCCGGGGATTATCACTGAATGACTGAATTCTCCTCAACTTAAAAGTTAGGATAGAAATGTTCCTAACACCTAAATACAATGTGACACTGGTGATTGTTTGACTAATGTAGGAGATAAAGGAATAAGAGTTTTACAAATGAAATGGTACATATAGCAAACAGAGAGAGATAAGTCAGATGAACACCATGCTAGAAAGTAAGACACATCAAAAAATTCCTATTGATGGGAAAGTAGAAGAGTCATGTTTCTGAATTCCTCTTTTGTGTACTATGATGACAATATGGCACTTGCTGTGTCTCTTGTTCATTTTTTAAAAAATAATAATATAGGCATAGAGTTTTCAATAGCAATTCATATCCATCATCTTTTTTGTTGCAATTCTAAGAAGGGGTATGCTATATAATTCTTCCGGATATGTGAAAGAGCTCTAAGAAAAAGAAGATTGTACACTTACTTATTCTCATTGCTTTCTCTTTCAATTGAGAATGTTTTAAATTTTAAAAAGAGATCAAAAGTTCATAAAATACATTGTAATGGAGGAAACAAAAGTGTTTCCTGAAGTATAGTTATATCTGTAGGCCATGAATTTCCTCACACAGAAATTTATACACAAAAACATATTTTTATTCTTTTTTTACTCTGCATGACTTGAGTTTCGCAATTTAATATGTTTCAGTTAGATTTCTACTTGTATAGCAAAAAGTTTCTACATAGGAATAACACAGAACTTATTCAGTTCCTCATATGTAATACTTTCAGTATTACTTTTGTAATACTTTTGAAGAAAAAAGGCAAGAGTAGCACATGACTCAAAATTATGTGAAAATGTGCTATTAACTGTATCTGATTGGGAATTTAAACTTGGAGAATGTGCAGAATTGGCAAAAATAACACTGTATATACAAAACAGAATTTTGACTAAACTCAAGAAAGAATGGCTTCCATATATATCACACATATTATGCAGCAAGGCAAATATAAACATTTAGAGCGGGATTTTTAAAATTTACAAGTTATTGGGAAAACAAAGTAGTAAGTCAGAAAACATTGTTTTTAGAAATGTTTTCCTTTTTCCTTTGTTTCCTTTTCCTTTTAAAATTTATAAGCAATGACACAGTGACTTTGTTACTATGTTCAAAGATTCCTTTTTAATATTATGGAGATAACTCATTGTAGTTAGCTTGTATCGATTTTTAATGTTATATTGAGCATCAAATGTATAATTATAGTAACTATTTGCCATTTAGACATTATCTTTTGAAAACACATATATTAATCTTTTTTAAAAATGCACACAAGACACACAAATATATAGGTGTGAATTGAGACTAGGAAATATAATTATAGTCTCTTTTTTTACTTTATTATTATTGTGTCTTTTCAGGAAGTGCTTGAACTTGCTTTCTCTATACTGTTTGATTCAAATGGACAGCTAAATTTCATTGCTCCTGACAAGCATGAGGTAAATTTATATATATATATATTTTTAATTGAAAAGGCGAATAGATAATTATTCCTTCTGGCCACTTAAACAGCATTTTACCAAATTCTTTCTTGGGAAGGGGAGGAGGTCAGATAGGTAGATCAGCTTCATTTTTTAAGATTCTACAAATTGCAAATTCATAATGATACTTTAAAGCAAAAAGGCAGAATTTCTTAAACTAAACTAGGAATTAATTCAAGATGACTAAAAATTTCAGTGATGCTGATAATTTAAGAAAACCAACAGTAATTTATATCTTATTTTCAAGTTGGCAAAATAGTGCAACAGTCATCCAACCATAATTGTAAAAAAAGATGAAATGAGATTAAAATATATCCTGCACTCTTTGCTTTCACAAAAAGAGGGAAAACCTTTCCCATCTTCTAGAACAGTGGTTCTCAACCTTCCTAATGCCGCGACCCTTTAATACAGTTCCTCATGTTGTGGTGACCCCCAACCAGGGGTGGGTTCTAAATTTTTTTTCTACTGGTTCTGTGGACGTGGCTTATTTTGTGGGTGTGGCTTGGGGGTCATGTGACTGGGTGGGCGTGGCTAGCTGGTCATGTGACCGGGTGGCTGTGGCTATGTGTATAGGGACTACTCAGAGGGCTGAAAAAAGTAATTTCTGACAGGTCCTCGTACTTTTGACTGGTCCTCACACTTATGACCATCCTCACATTTATGCCCGTGCAGCATTCTTAACAGCCATGTCACTCATTTCACAACTGCTTCTTTTCACCATGGTGACAAGATAGGGCAAAAACGTAAAATATGAGGATAGTCGTAAATTCGAGATCTGGTCAAAAGTGCGAGGACCAGTCAAAAATAACTTTTTCAGCCCTCTGAGTAGTCCATATGCACAAAAGGACTACCCAGAGGGCTGAAAAAAGTGATTTCTGACTGGTCCTCGCACTTTTGACCAGTCTTCGCACTTATGACTGGTCATCATTTATGCCCATTGTAGCATTCTTAACAACCGTGTCACTCATTTCACAACTGCTTCTCTTCACCATGGTGACAAGATAGGGCAAAAACATAAAATGTGAGGACAGTCGTACGTTCGAAGACTGGTCAAAAGTGCGAGGACCAGTCAAAAATCACAAAAGATGAAAGGGAAGAAAGCCAACCCCAAACAAATATAAAGATATTAAGATAAAGAATGAATTGTTAAACTTTAAAGAATAAAAGAGAACAAATATGAATAAATAACAATAATTAGAAACACACATACAAACATACAATGTATTTTCTTTGAACAGAGTATTTGGCCGGTTCACAAATTTAAACAGTGTTTAGTCATTTCAATTAAATTTACAATTTCTATATTTCCTTTTTGCCATATTTATTCCTCATCTATTTTTGTAAAAAACCAATATTACCCTTCATCCAATTATTTCCATGCAATCCAATTTCTTACAAATCAATTAATTATATTTACCAATAATAATAAACCAAATAATTTTCCCCATATATTCCTCCAAATCACAACTTAACCATTTCTGCTTTCAACACAATATACAATTAATAGTATCTCAATTATTACAATTCCCTAGTTAAATAGAGCTTTTTTTCTTTTGTGTTTTAAAATCTTGAACTCTCCTCTTTTTCCCTAAATTTCCCATTGTTTGCACCTACCTTTTTTGGTGAGGAAAAAGAAAAAGAAATCTCTCTCTGCCTCATTTTGCCACGTTGCAACAACAGCAAAGCCAACAGCCTGGTTTACTTTCTGTTTTGTTTTGCAGCATAGCTAGGGGAAAAAAAATCTGCCCTCTTTGCAAGCAAGCAGCAGAGCCATGAGCAAAACAGCTGAGAGCAAATCAGCTGTGAGTCGGGAGCCGATCTAAGCAAGGGCTAATTAGCCTATGCTGAAGCTCCGCGGGCCAATAAAATTACAAAAAACCACCGAACCCTTTGTTAAATTGCTGGCTCGCCCGCCCCTCGCCCACCACTATTTATTGGCAATAAATAGTGGTGCGGAGGGGCGGGGCAAGGGGCGGGGCGAGCCAGCAATTTAACAAAGGGTTCGGCTGAACCCCCTAGAACCGGCAGAATCCCACCACTGAGTTTGGTCCCTCTTACTTTCTACTTTATAGATTCCCCATTTTTCCCATCCTTTATTATCATTATCTTTATCGTCCCTTTATTTCTAATTTTATTCATTTACAATGTTTTACACATTTGTCATATTCTTCTCTCCATCATTTATTCACCTTTACTTTCTCTAATCTCGAGCCAATCGTACCACTTAGTCCATATTTAGTAGTATTCTGTATCTTCCTTTTCTTTTATTTCTTTCGTTAATTTATCCATCTCCACACAGTCCAGGATTTTCTTAATTATTTCTTCCTCTGTTGGTACATGTTCATTTTTCCAGGACTATGCGTAGACTATCCTTGCAGCTGTAATTATATGCAAGATCAAATATTGAATATCTTTACTGTAGGTTCTGTTTAATATCCCTAGTAAAAACGTCTCTGGTTTCAAGTCCACAATGTTGCCAATTATCTCTTCTATCCAGTTTCTAATTTTAATCCAATATTTTTTCTCCTTAGGGCATGTCCACCATAGATGGTAATATGGTCCGGGGACTTTTTTGCATTTCCAACAATTTGGAGAGTTATTAGGTCACATTTTAGCAAGTCATACTGGTGTAAAATGCCATCTGTAGAACATTTTCAATTGGTTTTCCTTGAATGCCGTTGATAAAGTCAATTTAATATTTATTTCCCATAATATTTTCCATTTCTCCAAATCTTTTAACCAGGCTAGACTCGCCACTTGGTGATAAATTTCCCATTCTGGTAACACCAATCCCCCTCTATCTTTTGTGTCTTGCAAAAGTTTTAATTTAATCCTGGACTTTTTCCCTTGCCATATAAATTTAGAAATTAATTTATTTAATTCTTGAAAGAATGCTTTCCCTAGTTTTAATGGTATCACTTGGAATAGAAATAAAATTCTTGGCAATATATTCATTTTCACTGTCGCAGTCCTCCCTAGAAATGAAATTTGTAACTTTTCCCAATTTCCTAAGTCTTTTTTTATTTGATATATCAATTTATCATAGTTGTCCTTAATAGAGGAACATTTCGCTGTAAGCCAAATTCCATATATTTTATTTTCTTAGTTGTCTTCATTTTTATTTTATCCTCTAATTCCATTTCCTGACCCTTTGTGAGATTTTTTGTAATTAATTTAGATTTATCCTTATTAATTTTGAGTCCCACTACCTCTCCAAATTCTTCTATCTTTTGTATCAATTTAGAACCCTAATGGATCTTCCAACATAAATACCATGTCGTTGACAAACGTTTGAGTCTTATATTCTTCCTTCTTATATTTTTTCTGTCAACCCCTCATTCATAACTACTCTGGCTGTTTGTTTGGGGTATATTTTTCCAACCACTCTTTCAAATCTTTCCTGCAATTCCATATAATTTAGTTGTATAGTAATAAAATTCCAATTCAAATTGTCAAAAGCCTTTTGGGCATCAAGGAAAACCAGTGCAGCTTGCTTTTCCAGATGACTGTCATAATATTCAAGAATGTTCATTACTATTCTCAAGTTATTTTTAATTTGCTGCCCTGTCAGAAAACCGTTTTGGTCTGAAAGTATATAATTATTCAACAATTTTTTTAATCTCTCCGCTATTATTGTTGCAAATGTTTTATAATCTGTGTTCAGCAAGGAAATTGGCCTATAATTTTGGATTCGTTGCATATCGGTGCTTTCTTTGGGTATAAGGATAATAATTGCCTCTGTCCAGGTTGCCGGAATTATTGCTACTTCTATTGCCTCGTTATAAATCTCCAACATTATCCATTGTAGTACATCTTGGGTGTTTTTATATAACTCAATCGGGATCCCATACGGGCCTGGTGATTTATTGTTCTTTTGTTTTTTCAAGGCTGTTGCAAATTCATTTGTTATTATTGGCCTATTCAGCATTTCTTTTTGTTCTTCAGAAATTTTATTCATTTTAGCCGCTTCTATGTATTGTTTAACTTTCCTGTCTGCTATATCTTCCTGCTTGTAAAGCTTGCAAAGAAGTTTTGTATTATTTCCTTTTTTTCTTCTCGCCTACATTGTATTATGCCATTTTCATCTTGTAATTGTTATATTATTCTCCTTCCTTTTTCTTTTATACCTTATTTCTAACAGTCCTCAGCAGATGTATTTCTTGCTGAATCAGTTCCATGTTCCCAATACTGACCATTAGTTTAACGCATACTCACATGAACGTGTAAAATCTCTTACCAAATGCTATTTTTACTTCGCTTGTTTCCGAATGTTTCTTGATTTCCTTGGTTCAAAATAGCTTCTGAGACTATCTACTTAGCAAACACATGACCAACCTATGCCAACGCAGCTGATTACAAATATTGCTTTATCCTTGCGAAATCTTTCTAGCTGCACTGTTAATATATGGCAATTCAATTTGAGGCCTACCTGATTTTAATCTTAATTCATTTCTTTCATAGATGATTATAATTTCTACTTACAAACTAGGACATAGGCCGATGTAACTGAAATCTTTATTTTTAGGTTGCCTTATTTAAATACTTTTCTTCACGGTTGCATTTAATGGCTTTTTAAATCATCTTGATTGTTGTTTATGAAATCTCCTTGAATTTTTTTTTTTTTAATTTGATTTATATGCTGCCCTTCTCTGGAGACTCAGGGCGGCTTACAATGTGTTAAGCAATATTAATTAAATTAATTAACTGAATTGCTGATGATTTCAAACAATTTTTCTAACCTTGTTTCTCTGGAGCTGTTGGCTTCAGTAATGGCTTTTCTTTTTAATTAAAAAAAAAAACAATGAAACAGATTTTTTTTTACTGTACTATTAATGATCCATAAATTCCAAAGTGCTTTATCCTTAGCTAGAGTCAATGTCCTCCCAATAGCTGTTACTGAAAAAATCCCCTTCAAACAGAGACTGTGTCAATTCAGTGGAAAAATAATTGAATTGATGAAAGATGTTATTCTGAATTTCCCTCTCTATGCAGATGCTCACCAGAAATTATTCCCATTCTTTACTAAATAACAGTATTTATTTAGTAAATACTAATTTATTTACTAAATGAATAAATTAGTATTTATTTCTGTTCTGATTTGTTTTATCTCAAGATTTATCAAATAAATTTGATTTTACTTCCATGACCATAGCCACTATTGCTCTAAGGCAGTGATGGCTCATCTTTTTGCCATCATGTGTCAGGATCGGGCAGGGGGGCTCACACGCGTGTGTGCCCACATCCATAATTTTATGCGCTCTGCCCCCACGCATGCATGTGCGACCCCCCGCTCCTGGCACACAATGGCACATTAGGCCCATTTTTTGCTCTCCCCAGCCTCCAGAGCTTTTCTAAGAGTCTGGAGAGGGCAAAAACAGCCTTCTCCCCCCACCCCCGGAGGCCCTCTGGAGGCCGAAAATGGCCCATTTGCCAACTTCCAGTCCCACCATATGTTCGTCATCATGGCTCTATAGTCTACACAGTATGCCATGATATTAACTCTAACCCTTTTAAAATATTTTAGAATAATATATTTTCCTTTCATCTTAATTAATTGTGTTAATTTTGTGTTTTATTTTGTTGTCAATAAATATTATAGACATTGTAAGCACAAATCACTTTTGCTGCTGCTTCTCTCTTCCCAATAGGTTAATTTTATACTGAAAACATCTAAAAAATAACTTTGCTGTATAATGTCATACTCAAACAAAATAGTATGTTTTATTTTCATCCTACATTACCTAGGTAACCAAATCCTAGGTTACCTAGGTTATAATTTAAAAGTTTTGATATTGTAAAAATATTTTGCCTAAAATATAATTACTGAAATGGCATGGTATTTTGGATGCATTTATAAAAGTCAACCCTCCCTCTTCTCCCCTCCCACAATAGTACTGTGTATGGACAGATGGTCTAAATGCCCTACTTGGAAAAGATATGATGAGTGAACTAACACGTAACGACTTGGATACTCTGCTCAGTATGGAGATAAAGCTGCGTCTTCTGGATCTGGAGAACATACAGATCCCTGATGCTCCGCCTCCTATTCCAAAGGAGCCAAGCAACTATGATTTTGTATATGACTGCAACTAAATCAATTGTCACTCCTTAGTATTACAGTTACAGTTACAGTTACAGTTAACAACTGGAAAGGATTTTTTAAGTAAAAAGAAAGAAAAAAACAGGAAGAGAACACATAATGCATATTGGATTTATGGTTATGATGGGACTCTAAAAGAGCTAGTTCTCCTTTTGCTTTCTGCTTGTCATTTTTCTCAATTGCTAATGAAAAACACCATTTCCATTAACATTTACCACTGGGCAAGATCAAAAGAATTTTTCAACATAAAAAGTGTTACCAAAGGAAATTTCTTATTTTTAAAATGCTGGAACACAGTTCCAAATGAAAAAGACAATGTGATCTAACAGCACAATCACCAAACTAGATCCAGCATTGCAGGTGCTTTAACAAGAGGGAAAGAAGTAGAGAACAGATAAAGCTACGGTAAATGAGAAAGTGAGACTTGTCACCCACCACTCACTTCAGATCTTTGAATCAACAGGATATCTCAATAAAAATGATTATTACCACTTGCAGCTTCTACACTGTTGTAGTTGTGATTCACCATTATCTTTATCAACACCAGCATCTTAAATCAAGTGACTGATTTTCTTTAAAATTCACAGATCATATTGCAGACATTTGTAATCTCTTAATACCCACAATTTAATATCTCATTTGAAATGTCCACACACTTAACAAAGCTACTTGCTCTTTATGTCCTGTTGTATAATTATATATCACTAACTGAAAGCAGTGGGCATTTTTTTAGTCCAGGCTGTGATTGATTATTTTGTTTGCAAAATGGCAGATGCCATAAATACCGAAAATGCTGTGGTCAGGATTATGTTGTAGAAATGTGCAGAGTATTATAAATTTGCAATGAACTTGGATTTGTATAAAACATTTGAACAATACTTGCCAAATTTATATATAATCAAAAACAAAATTATATTGTGTGTACTTACTTTATTAAAAAAAATATGTGTTTTGAATCCTATATTCTACTTGGAGCATTCTCCTTGGAGAGAATTTATGCCAACATTCCCATCAACATTGCTATGAATAAAACTGAACTTGTGCTTATGCCTGAAATTGTATTCTTTTCATCAGGTTCTCGTTTTTTGTTATCATTTCTAATGTTTCTTTGTTATTGGTAAAAAACAAGACAACTGTGAATAAGTCTGCTCTTATATTCTGAATTAAAGAAATAAAAGTTGAATTGTCTAAAAATTGAGCAGAAAAGAGGCCATGAAGTACCAAAATTTCACCATTAGGCCATCACAGAACAATCAGCTTGCAGTAGCAGAGCAATGCTGCAAATGATATTTTACAGGCCAGATACTAATTTATGCAACTATACACTCAGCTATATCCCATATAGGAAAGCAGATTATTTTCTCAGTCTCCTAATGCTAGAAAGAATTGATTGGTGGGTTGTTTATTTCTAATTCCTGATTGACTGATTTTATTAGTTCAGTTCTCAGTCTGCCCTCAGCATAAATAAAACTCAGCCATGGATTTCTGGAAAAACTGTTTTTGTTTTGTGGAGCTGAATATATACCAATTTTTCAGTTAATTACATGGAAAGACAAATAATCTGTAATTCAGTTAATTACATGGAAAGACAAATAAGGCTACCTCCATGTTTTTAACCAACAATATGCTCACGTTTTTCTCTGGAATTGTTGTTTCTTGCTAACTTGTTTTTTTACAGAATATCTCCATGACGTGATTGTAACTCATTGCATCCCAGAACATAGAAGGAGACTTCCACAATCTTTCACTTCAAGAATGCTGATTAAATTGCATAATCTTCAGAAGCGTTTCTAAAGTTAATATGAATAGAAGCTGAAGAAAGTCAAGAGAGGATCAAGAAATAAAAGGATTAAAAATAAAGAAAGAAGAATATAAGGTCCAGGGTTTTGCCGATGATCTGGTGTTTATAGTGGAGGAACCATTAGAATCAGGACCAAAACTGATTTAAAAAAATAGAAGAATTTGGTGAGGTAGCGGGATTTAAATCAACAAAAATAAATCTAAATTATTAACCAAAAATCTTACAAAGAAAGAAGAGAAAGAATTGGAATGCAGTACAAAAATACAAATAACCAAGAAAATAAAATATTTAGGGATTTGGCTTACTGCAAGATGTTCCTCAATTAAGGAGGACAATTATGATAAATTGCTACAGCAAATCAAAAAAGATTTAGAAAATTGGAAAAATTTACAGATCTCACTAATGGGGAGGATCGCCATGATTAAAATGAATATTTTGCCCAAAATACTATTTCTATTCCAAGTTATACCAGTAAAATTAGAGAAAAACTTTTTTGAAGCCTTAAATAAAATAGTTACCAAATTTATATGGCAGGGAAAAAGACCGAGAATTAGACTTAAATTTCTATGAGATACAAAAGATAAAGGAGGAGTAGCACTCCCAGAATGGGAAATATATTATTAAGCCTCTTGCATAACTTGGCTAAAAGAGTGGATTGAGTTAAAGGATAAAAGAACTTTAACAAATGATTTACAAGCGGGATGGCATGCATTCCTTTGGAACGAAAAATATAAAACACACGACTATTTTAGAAGACATATACTAAGGAATGCATTGCTACTAATTTGGTTAAAAATAAAAAAACCAGCACTACACAAAAATACCAATTTGGATCTCACTTATAGAAGTATTAAAACAACCAAATGGAATAAGATAGTAAGATATAGAGATATACTAAAAGAACAAGAAAATTTGAAAACAAAACAGGAATTGGAACATGATCTAAATAGAGCAATTGATTGGTAGACATACATGCAAATTCAGTCGAAATATAAAGAAGATACAAAATTATACAAAGTACAGAACGAGCAACATGAATGGGATAAAATTATACAAGGGACATAGGAGAAATTGATTAGTAGGATATACAAATTTTACAGTGATACAAGATGGAAGAGGAAATAGTTAAAGATACAATGATCAAATGGGCAAAAAATTTTAATCATACAATAGAATTGAAGAGATGGGAAACAATGTGGCAAATAAATACAAAATTAACCATGCCCGCGGCATACAAGGAAAACCAGTTGAAGATGTTCTATAGATGGCATCTACCTCCAGCTAGCTTTGTGAATATGTTTCCGAATAAATCTCCAGTATATTGGAAATGTAATAAGAGCTACGAAACATATTACCATCTTTGGTGGACGTGTCTGGTTGCAAAAAAAATCTGGGCTAAGATTAAGAAATGGTTAGAAAAAATAATAGAGTAGCCTATGGATGAAAAATCATTCTTATTAGGAATATTTACAGAAAAATACACCAAAGAAATAAAATATTTGATTTTACATATTATAAGAGCTGCCTGCATATCATATGCACAAAATTGGAAAAGGGAAAACACCAACAGAAGAAGAATTGATAAAAAAAAATCCTAGAATGTGCCTAGATGGACAAATTAACGAAAGAGCTCAAAGAAAAGGAAGACACAAAACATTATATAATCTGGAACAAATGATATAAGTGGCTAGAGACTAGAAATAATGGATAATAAAAATAGGGGTGAATTTGAAAATGGAAAGAACAAATATGATAATGTATAGAATGTATAAAACCATTATGACTGTTAAGAAGTATAATGTAATTAAAAGGGAAAGGGGCAAGAAGAAAACGAAATAGTATAAAGGGAATCGGGGGAGAATGTAAATATCAGAAGATGACCATCACGAAATAGCTGTAAAAAGAGTGTGTGTGTGTGTGTGTGTGTAGTCTCTCTGTGTGTATGTGTGTGTGTGTGTATGTTTTCTGAGGTTTTCGCGGGTGTTTGTATGTAGGTCTTTGGTTATTCGGGTTTTCTCCCGCGTAAAATTGGAGGTGTCTTGGCAACGTTTCGACGAAGTCTCATTCATCATCCTCAGGCTGGTGTTTTCGGCTTCGTGCTTCTAGGACAGTGATTCTCAACCTTCCTAATGCCGCGACCTTTTAATACAGTTCCTCATGTTGTGGTGACCCCCAACCAGGGGTGGGTTCTAAATTTTTTTACTACTGGTTCTGTGGGCGTGGCTTATTTTGTGGGCGTGGCTTGGGGGTCATGTGACTGGGTGGGCGTGGCTAGCTGGTCATGTGACCGGGTGGCCGTGGCTATGTGTATAGGGACTACCCAGAGGTCTGAAAAAAGTAATTTCTGACAGGTCCTCACACTTTTGACCGGTCTTCGCACTTATGACTGGTCATCATTTATGCCCATTGTAGCATTCTTAACAATCGTGTCACTCATTTCACAACTGCTTCTCTCCACCATGGTGACAAGATAGGGCAAAAACGTAAAATGTGAGGACAGTCATAAGTTCGAGGACTGGTCAAAAGTGCGAGGACCAGTCAAAAATAACTTTTTCAGCCCTCTAAGTAGTCCATATGCACAAAAGGACTACCCAGAGGGCTGAAAAAAGTGATTTCTGACAGGTCCTCGCACTTTTGACCAGTCTTCGCACTTATGACTGGTCATCATTTATGCCCATTGTAGCATTCTTAACAACCGCGTCACTCATTTCACAACTGCTTCTCTTCACCATGGTGACAAGATAGGGCAAAAACGTAAAATGTGAGGACAGTCGTAAGTTCGAAGACTGGTCAAAAGTGTGAGGACCAGTCAGAAATAATTTTTTCAGCCCTCTGAGTAGTCCATATGCATAAAAGGATACAGCAATAGAGAGGGATGAAGGAAGGGAAGGGAAATTAGAGTAGGAGGGAGGGTAAGAGAGGGAGGAAGAGTGGAGGAGAAGGAGAAAGGAAGAGGAAGTAGGGAGGAGAAGAAGAAGGGGAGGAAGAGAAAGTAAGAAGGAAAGAAAAGAGAGAGGTGGTAGGTTTGAGGAGAAAGATTGCTGTACAATAAAAAAGATGAAAGGGAAGAAAGCCAACCCCAAACAAATATAAAGATATTAAGATAAAGAATGAATTGTTAAACTTTAAAGAATAAAAGAGAACAAATATGAATAAATAACAATAATTAGAAACACACATACAAACATACAATGTATTTTTTTTGAACAGAGTATTTGGCCGGTTCACAAATTTAAACAGTGTTTAGTCATTTCAATTAAATTTACAATTTCTATATTTCCTTTTGCCATATTTATTCCTCATCTATTTTTGTAAAAAACCAATATTACCCTTCATCCTCATCTCTAATCTTAATCAAATTCAATTTTTCCCTTCTATTCTATATTATACCCCTTCCCATTGTCATCTATTTTTATATCCATCCTCATATTGGTTAATTATGTAATATTACAGTTGTTTAATATAAATTCAACATTTTAATATAAATCAATTAGTTATATAACTACCTTTTTTGTATATTAATTAATATGAACATGAATATTCCAATTATTTCCATGCAATCCAATTTCTTACAAATCAATTAATTATATTTACCAATAATAATAAACCAAATAATTTTCCCCATATATTCCTCCAAATCACAACTTAACCATTTCTGCTTTCAACACAATATACAATTAATAGTATCTCAATTATTACAATTCCCTAGTTAAATAGAGCTTTTTTTCTTTTGTGTTTTAAAATCTTGAACTCTCCTCTTTTTCCCTAAATTTCCCATTGTTTGCACCTACCTTTTTTGGTGAGGAAAAAGAAAAGAAATCTGCCTGCCTAATTTTCAAATGTTGCAGCAACAGCAAAGCAGTTTCAGTTTCGTTTTTCAGCATAGCTAGGGGAAAAAAATCTGCTCCAGCAAGCAGCAAGCCCTGAGCAAAACAGCTGAGAGCAAATCAGCTGAGGGTCAGGAGCCGATCTAATCAAGGGCTAATTTGCCTATGCTGAAGCTCTGCGGGCCAATAAAATTACAAAAAAGCACCGAACCATTTGTTAAATTGCTGGCTCGCCCGCCCCTCGCCCACCACTATTTATTGGCAATAAATAGTTGTGCAGAGGGGCTGGGCGAGCCAGCAATTTAACAAAGCCCCGCGGCAAGAATTTAAACAGTTTTTTTTTCCTCTAGCCATCTGCTGGGACTCAGGAGGCAGCAATAGATTGGGAGTGGGCGGGGTAAGCGAACGGCCGGTGATCCAACAGAGCAGAGAGTGAGGGTGAGTGAAGGTGTGGGGGGGGAGAGAGGGCTTTGGCGACCCTTGTGAAATGGCCATTCGACCCCCAAAGGGGTCGCGACCCCTAGGTTGAGAACCGCTATTCTAGGAGCAATGAAGCATGAAGCCAAAAACACCAGCCTGAAGATGACGAATGAGACTTCATCGAAATGTCGCTAAAACACTTCCAATTTTACACGGGAGAAAACCCGAATAACCAAAGACCTACATAGATATAGATAGATAGATAGATAGATAGATAGATAGATAGATAGATAGATAGATAGATAGATAATGTTTTGGGTTTGGTGTTTGTCATATTGTCTTATAATAAAAATAAAAAATATATTTTTAAAAAATTGCATAATCTATTAGCCAGCATCCAGCCAATTGACTTCTGAGGGAGGCATCAGTATGGAGAATATTTGTAAACAACATAGTCATGGGCCAGGACAATTAAGAGGATGTTCTAAGATACTAATCTTCAGAGATACTTTTGCAGAACTATAGGTTTTTATGAATTTATTCAACCCTGGAGATTTTGTCGGAGGTGGGGTGTTACTATAGATAGATAACTGGACTGAATTAGTACTCCAGTGTTGTCTGATACATAGTATCTGCATCATATTATATTATATTTATTTGCAGAATAGTTGATTAATTTTATCAAATTGCTTCTTAATATGTGGCATATACAGGTGAAACTTGAAAAATTAGAATATCGTGCAAAAGTTCATTTATTTCACTGCTGAGGTGTTATGGAAGACCAGGGTCCTTCAATAGCGGCCTTCAGCTCTTCTGAATTGTTCGGTTTCATGTCTCTCATCTTTCTTTTGGCAGTGCCCCATAGATTCTCTATGGGGTTCAGGTCAGGCGAGTTTGCTGGCCAATCAAGCACAGTAATCCCATGGTCATTGAACCAGGTTTTGGTACTTTCGGCAGTGTGGGCAGGTTCCAAGTTCTGCTGGAAAATGAAGTCAGCATCCCCATAAAGCTCGTCTGCGGAAGGAAGCATAAAGTGCTCCAAAATCTCCTGGTAGACGGCTGCGTTGACCGTGGACTTAATGAAGCACAGTGGACCAACACCAGCAGATGACATGTCTCCCCAAATCAACACAGACTGTGGAAACTTCACACTGGACTTCAAGCATCTTGCAGTGTGTTCCTCTCCATTCTTCCTCCAGACTCTGGGTCCTTGGTTTCCAAATGAGATGCAAAAGTTGCTCTCATCAGAAAAGAGGACTTTGGACCACGGAGCAACAGACCAGTTCTTTTTTTCTTTAGCCGAGGTAAGACGCTTCTGACATTGATTGTTGTTCAGGAGCGGTTTGACTAAGAATACGACATTTGAAGCCCATGTCCAGGATCCGTCTGTGTATGGTGGCTCTTGATGCACTGACTCCAGCCTCTGTCCACTCCTTGTGAAAGTCCCCAACACTTTTGAATGGCCTTTTCCTGACAATCCTCTCCAGGCTGCGGTCATCCCTGCTGCTTGTGCACCTTTTTCTTCCACACTTTTCCCTTCCACATAACTTTCTCTTAATGTGCTTTGATACAGCACTTTGGGAACACCCACCTTCTTTTGCAATTACCTTTTTAGGCTTTCCCTCCTTATGGAGGGTGTCAATGATGGTTTTCTGCACAACTGTCAGGTCAGCAGTCTTTCCCATGATTGTGATTCCTACTGAACCAGACTGAGAGACCATTTAAAGGCTCAGGAACCCTTTGCAAGTGTTATGGCTTAATTAGGTGATTAGAGTGGGACACTTTGAGCTTAGAATATTGAACCTTTTCACAATATTCTAATTTTCTGAGATTGTGAATTTGGGGTTTTCATGAGCTGTAAGCCATAATCATCAAAAGTATGACAAATCAAGGCTTGAACTATCACGCTTTGCATGTAATGAGTCTATCTCATATATTAGTTTCACTTTTTAAGTTGCATTACTGAAATAAATGAACTTTTGCACGATAGTCTAATTTTTTGAGTTTCACCTGTACTTAGTTGCTTCTAGCAGAGATTTTTGTGTCCTGAGATACCAATGAAACCCCAAAATGCTAGATTAGATCATGTAATTTTCTGACAAGAAAAACAGTTAATGGATTGTAAATGTGACAAAACAATTCCATGTGGTATAATAATTTTGAAGAATTTATCAAGAAAAGAATATTATCTTTGATGACATTTATTATTTGTTTTGAATTACATCTGTCTAATGTACTTAAATTGCCATTATATGAATTTGAGAGCTGATTAAGCACTACAACTAAATCCTGGTGGGTGGGAGGAAGAAAGGGAAGAAGAGAATAATAGCATTTGGAATAAAGAGAATTACATCACTTATCTCCGATTCTTCCAAGATTCTGAAGTATAAAATATTGTTCCCAAAATATTCAGAGGAGGAAATTTGCTCTGTGCTCATCCCACCTGCCATCATCAATGCTGTTTTGTCATACATTATTTTGGACTTCTGGTAGTTAAGATTTACTTTCTGAAGATCACAAAAATGTGCAATAGCAGTCAATGCTCTTTTGAGTCCAATCTGACAATAAGAAATGACCATAGCATTTCCAGCTTTATCGAATGTAGGGGGATCAGACATCCATAAATTTGGGGAACATGGATAATGCGGGAATCTAAGACTTTCACCATATTGTTGATATAAAAGTTGAGTAGTGCAGATACTAACATACATCTGTCTGATAACTTTGGAAGTATTTTCCTTCTGAATGCTTCTTAAAGTTTTGAAACAAAGTGTCAGATCCCATATATTTCTATTGGGACACTGGCATTCTGGTGAAAGGGGGGACGATTGGAGGGATCTCTATATGAAGTTTTGGTTTCTATTTCCTGCTTGGAGAGATCTCTAAATGAAGTTTCTGTTTCCTGCATTGCTGTACTGTGGGAGGGGTTTTGTTTGCACAGCTTTAAATTGCTTTTTTTAAGTGGGAAAATTTAGTTTCTGCTTAGACCTCTTGCTATCAAAAGCCTTTCAATAAAAGCTCCTTCTGGAACAACTTCAGTTTCAAGAGTCCTGCTTTCTTGGGAAGATTAGAGAAGCAAGACCTTACATAAGACAGGAACTGCAAACTGGTCAACCAGGAGAGGTAACAATCCTACCGTAGGGACTGTGCACACCATGTCTGCCCAGGGCAGTGACCACGAAGAGGCTGCTGGGGGAGAACCCCCCCCCCACAAGACCCAAGCAGAGGAGGCCCTCAATGCCTGGATTGAGCTGAATATTGCCTCAAGCACCACTGCCAAGCCGAGTTGATCCATCGGCATTGGGAAGAAGGAAGGCTGGGGCGGCAGGACCAAGGATATTACCTTCACCAGTGGGAGCTGCCGACCCGGCTGGAAGCAGGAGATGGAATACCTCTACAACAATGGCGAACTGGAAGAAGCTCCAGACCGGTCCAACCAACTCCTGAGGGAAGCCATGAACCTCATGAGAGAGGCCACCCATGGCATGAGGATCCAGGGCACCCCGGCTTGCACTATGGGCAAGATAGGAGTGCAAAAGGAGGCTACTGATGAACAAAGGGGATCCCCAACCCCAGGGGCATCTACTGAAATCGCAGGGGCTACTCGTGAACCCATTGCCACCATGGAAGATCTGCCCAGGAGACATCTCTATGCAAAGCAAGGCCTGTGACTCAATGGGAAAAAGCTTCCACTCTTAGAATGGAAGGCGCCCCCTCTTGGCATCAAATTTGATAGGAATCCCCAGCAACTGGGATTTTTCCTTGCACACTTATTGACCTACATGCAGGGGTATGGGAGGGACCTCCCTGTAGAAGATGCCAAAGTCAGGGTTGTCTCATGGCTCTAGAAAGATCAGCTGCATGTTGGATGGTGAGCCTCCATAATGCAGATGCACCAGAGCTTCACAACTTCAACCGCTTCACAACAGCCCTGAGATGGAGATTTGAGGGCCCCCTAGCCAATTGCAAGGCTAGAGACCACATAAGGCACGTCAGATGGGTCACTGAGTACATTGAAGAATTTTGTGACCTGACTTGCCATGTAGATTGGCCATAGGAAATACTCGTGAGTTCGTTCAAAGATGGTTTAAACAATGACCTGTACAATGCCTGCTTTGCCTATGGAGCCCCAGTCCTTCTGGTGTGTCTTGACTGAGGAAGCTGAAATTGACCAAACTCGAAACCAGTACCGCGCAAGCTGCTCCTGGAAGAGATTCCAACCAGAAGGGAGAAGGGAGGGAACCAAACCTCGCTCTGCCCCGCCGTGTTCAGCCACCTGCTTCAATTGCTTGAAGGAAGGCCACCCCGCAGCCGAGTGCCATGTGAGGATGCCCACTCGGAAGGGAGAGAAGCAGGTCATAGGGAAACCCTCAAAGCCACTACCGCATTCCAGAGACACCGCCCTAAAGACCCATGAAGTCATTGAGTTCCTGCCAGAATTAATTACGGTGCGAGGAACTTGACCCCTCCGGTGATAGAACCAGATCAATCAGAGAGCGACTACAAAGATCCTTTGGTAAGTGGGTTTGTCGAACCCCTTACAACCCCTCTAGAACTGTTAATTCCATTAATGGAGAAAAGTGTGACTTAAAGCATTGCTTGATTCGGAGTGCATGAGAAGCCTAATAAGCCCAACTCTGGTCAGGGAACTGGGCATTCAAGTAAGACCATTAAAAACCCAGTCTCATTCTGCCAACTTGATGGATCCATTGCAGGTGGCGCCCAGGCCATGTTTGCCACTGAACCACTCAAACTAACAATGACAAATCACTCAGAAACCATTGCTTTCATTGTGACACCAGGGATGGACTGACCTGGTTAAAGAAGTGGAACCCAAGGGTGGACTGGATGGAGGGGACCCTCCAATTTCCTAATAATGAACTAATCCAGAGTGAGAAACCCCACCAGACTGGCATACTGCAGACTGAGGAGGTAGCTTTGACTGTGGTGAATGGACCGCTACTGGGCATCCTCAGGAAATACCGAGATTTAATGGATGTTTTCAGCGAAGCAGCCTCAGATGAACTCCCCCCCCCCATAGGTCTACAGACTACCATCAAGATTTTACCAGGGGCCAAACTATCTAAGCCAAAACTTTACGCTATGACTCCCCAGTGTCACAAGTGTTTTCAGGATTCCTGTGGCTACTTGATCAGTCACAAACAGTATGGATCCAATCAAGCCATCTCCTGTTTGCAATTAACTGCAAGCCTTCCCGTCCTAGTTAATTGCAGGTTAACTCCTCATATAAGCACGGACCTTTCTGCTTGCTATTTGGGCCTAGATGCTGTTTAGGCCTAGATGCAGAGCCAGTGCTGAAGCACCTGGACGCAGAGCCCAGAGCAGAGCTGCAGAAGGGAGGAGAACTCAGATAAGGAGTCCTGACGGCTGCAGCAGAGATAGCAGCAGAAAAGGAGTTGAAGAGCTGTGTAAAGATACTCCCATGGAGCTAGCTGCAACTGTGAATTGAGATAGCTGGGAGCCTTTTGAAGTCTCCCATTTCGGCTTGCCTTTTGCTGAGTTGAAGCACGCAAGCCAACATCTGAACTGTTGCTGCTGGACAGTTTCCCTCCCAGGAGCTTCAAGCCACGTTTGCTGATTGAATTGTTTTTCACAGGTGACTTTTAGCTGTGAAGCCTACGCTGCTGCCCTTCTACCTCGATGATGTATCGACACTGAAGCTGTTTAATGTCATGTTAGTTTTTTCTTATGGACTGTTTCGGTATTGTGGAGAGGAATTTAGGGAGATGGCCTGGCTTCATTTAACCAAGATAAGACTTTGTTATTAATGTGCCTTTTTAAAGATATAGTGTTTTTTAAACATTTTGAAGTAAAGTATATTTTTATACAGGATTCCTCTGCTAGTTTTATTTCAGTCCTAGTGTGTTTGCTCATGAGCTGGTTCACGGTTTGGGGACAACCCTCTACCCCATCCTGACACCCAGGAACTGAATGAACTGCAGCAGTTTATAGACAAAAACCTCAACTGTGGGTTCATCAAACCAGCAAGACCCAAGGTGGCTGCCCCAGTTCTGTTCCAGGAGAAGGACAGCTCGCTACAGTTATTTATTTATTTATTTAGTTAGTTAGTTTATAGACCACCCTACTCCCAAAGGATTCAGAGCGGTGAACAGCCAAAGGATAAAATACACATAGTACAAACGTTAAAAAACCATTTAAAAATACATTAAATACTTTGGCCCAGAACAAATTTAAAACACCCCATCTCAGCTTCGTCTGTCATCCAGACCGTGTCTGCAAAAATCACCAGAAGCAATGCCAATCAATAATTTTTTATTCGGAGTTAGCAGCAACACAACAAAAAGAACAGGACGAACCGGAACACAGGGTTAAAGTTAGCGCTGCATGCAACCGCCGCGCAGCGCTATTTATACTCTTCCTGGCTCCCAAACCACCATCCGGCAATGCAATTTCAAAATTTCCCCCCTCCCACATCAGCTGTTGAGCGCCGTGACGCTCCGACGCCACAGCCGCGATGTCACAGGACAGCACCAGTAGTTCTCGGCCGGCCGCATTGCCTCGGTTGTTCAGCTGCTGCGCGGAGCCGATCCTGCCGTCACGGGTGGTTAGTTGGCGCTCCGTCCGGCCCCAGACTCCCCAGCGTCCCCGGAGATGGCGAGTCCCGGCCAGGGCTCGACACCCTAATTTATAAAACAAATTTAAAAGCAATTAAAAGGGAGGTTAGACCAGACCAGCTTGCTGGAATAAGAATGTTTTGAGGGCACGGTGGAAAGTGCGCAAATCTGGGATCCTCCGTATCTCTGGGGGGAGCCCATTCCAGATGGCAGGTGCCCCCACAGAGAAGGCTCTCCCCCTGGGGGCCGCCAGTCGACATTGTTTGACCGACAGCACCCTGAGAAGACCCTTATGTGTGGATAGTTATGTGTAGATTATAGAAATTTAAACGCTATTTGCAAAGAAAATCTCTATTCCCTACCCCTAATGAAGGACATGCTGGCCCAGCTGGAGAAGGCGACAATTTTTTACAAACTAGACTTAAGGGAGGCTTATTACCGGATCTGGATCTGGGAGTGGATGAATGGAAAACAGCATTTAATTGTCCGTTGGGATGTTTTCAGTTCAAGGTTTTGCCATTCGGGCTTCAAGGGGCTCCTGCCGTTTTCATGCAGCTGATTAATGAGGTGCTGTATGAGCACCTGTATAAGGGAGTTTTATCTTGATATATTGATTGATACTGAATCTAAGACCCAATATGTTAAATTGATGCGGGAGGTTTTGAAGAAACTAAGGGCAGCTAAGTTGTTTGTCAAACTCTCCAAATGTGAATTTCACCTAGATAAAATAGATTACCTAGATTACAAAATGTTAACGATATTGTTGTTGTGTTACCAACCAGCAGAGTGTAGAGCACAGAGAAACGTTGCTGAGAGCAATGAATAAGAGATGTGCAAACTGGTTTTTCAAAAGTTTACTTTATAGTGAAAAAACAATCTCGTAGTCTTTAAATCAATCCAAGTCTTTCCCAGTTAAATCACTCCAGTGATACAAAAATCTTCTTACCATACAAACAGTAGTTGGTTAGAATAACGTTCACTCTGGTAACAAACCATGATGCTAGCAGATCCATCCAACGATGATAGCACAATGATAGCAACTCCTCACACAATGGTAGCTGATCATCAACTGAATACGTTACGGTACCTGTCTTAAATACGTTTACAACCAGTGATTATCTAATTACAGCATGACTCAGCATTACAATGAATCAGCAGTAACTTTAAAGTCACACAATACATATTCATATTAAAGTCACAGAACACATATATTGCCTGGACAATTTGTTAGGCTCAAACCATATCCTAACATATCCTTCTTAATTCATAGCTTTCACAACACGTTTTATGTTTGATAGCACCTTGCGCTTTGGTAAAATTATCAGCAATATTGTCTTCTGACATACAATATCTATGGCTTCCTTGCCAGTTTTAGTTATTATGGCTATATCATCTGTAAACAATAACAAAAATGATACTAACCCATTATTATTCTCTCTTTTAAAGAGACACTTATCCGCTACACCTTCATGAAAACCGATCTTATTTAGCTCTTTAACTATACATTGGTTCCACTCAAACCCTGATTGTCTCAAACCATAAAGGCTTTTATTTAACTTCCAACAATCAGTGTGGTTTTGTGTTTCAACTCCTAAAGGCTTCCTCATATAGATGGTGTGTCTCAATGGAGCATGCAAGTATGCTGTCTCTACATCTATATGGTTAATACTATATTTATACTTAGCCGCCCACACTAGCATTGTTCTTAGAGTACTAGAACGTAAACTAGGGGCAAAAACCTCATCAAAATCTTTTTCGGTCTGAAAAAAACCTTGAGCTACAAGGCAAGCTTTATGGGCTACTGTCCCATCTATGCTTTTCTTAATTTTGTAAACCCATCTACAACCTATTAATTTTTCACCAGGTGGCAATTTCACAGTTTCGTAAACACCTAACTTAGTTAAAGAATTAATTTCCTTACTCATTGCCTCCTTCCAAGCATTCTGCTCCTTCGTGCTCTAGAAATTTAGCACTTGCACTACAGTAAACACTAGTAGTTCCCTGTGCCCAAAATCTAAAAGATCTATGATTTGATTCATAGCCAACGAAAAACATTTTTCTGGCTCTCTGTTGATCCTTTCTCCTTAAACTAGATGGAATATGTACCCAAGCTGGGGCTCCAAATGTGTGTAAGTAACTAAGATTTGGTTTCCTCCCATGCCATAAGATGAATGGTATTTCACCCGTAGAGGAATGAACCACATTGTTTAACACATGGTTAGAACACATAACAGCCTCACACCATAAATTTTCAGGCAAACCAGAATCTGCCAACATAGTTCTAGTCATGCCTTGTAATGTGTGACCTCTTCTCTCGATATACGAATTGTGTTGTGGTCTGTACGGAGCAGACCATTTATGCTGGATCCCTGCATCCTGCAAAAACTTTTCCAACCTTTGGTTGGTAAATTCTGTACCATTATCAGTCACTAAGCATTTACCCTTAAATTTCTGTTTCCTTTCCACAAAACGCAGCCAGTTGTTAATATGCTGGAATGTTTCACTTTTTGTTTTCATAAGATAACAGAATCCGTATCTTGAATACTGATCTACTATGCTTAGAATATAGCAGGCACCTCCTATGCTGGGTTTTTTGGGTCCAATTAGGTCTACAAACACTACCTCTAATGGCTTATTGGTTTTAAAACGATTAACACGGTTTGCTGGTGTTACCCTACTTTTTTGCTGACTACAGGCATTGCAATTCAGATATTTACTACATGCTTGTAGTTTTATCCCTTCTGATAACTGAACTGTTTTCTTTAACATCCTGAAATTTCAATGCCCAAGTCTCTGGTGTAAGAGATGAATACATTCATCATGTGGTTTAACATTCTTATAAACAGACTTAGATTTAGCCACCAATACTGGGTTATCCCTTAAAATAAATAAATCATTTTCTAAACTTGCAGTAACAACCTTGCCATCTTTCTCAATAAAACACTTATCATTTTTAAATGTTACTGTAAACCCAAATTGCAATAATGATTTAACAGATAATAAATTGAATTTTAACCCAGGAATATATAACATAGGCAATGGTTCATTACTAAATGACCAACGAGCAACACCCTCTCCAGCTACCTTAACCTTCCAGCCATTTGCTAGTTTAACATGTTGGTTACTCTTCTCCATTTTAACAAAAAAATTTCTATTTCTAGAAATAGATTGAGAAGCACCACGGTCAACAACCCAACAATCCTGGTTAACATCAGTAGTTGAACTGGATATAGCTAAATTGCAACCCTTCTTGGGTCTAGTATTGTCCCTAACAGACATTTTCTTATTCTTACAATACTTAGCTATATGCCCTTTAGCCCCACAAGCAAAACAACGTTTTACAAAATAGACAGTTGAATACATTTTTTCTTCTTTTGGTTGTTGCACTCTCAACTGATCCCTTTCTTGTCTTCTTTTGGATTCTTCCAATAACCTACCGGTTATGCCAGCCAATGTCAGTTCATCTCTGGACAAAACCTCTAACGAAGAAACATAGTCATCATAACTATCGTCCAAAGAAGAAATAATTATATAAACTTGTTGTAGTTCTGAGAAAACAAGTTCCTTTTCATGCAGCTCCTGGAAAATTCTGGTCATGGATTCCAAATGAGCCATCATATCTCCACCTTTAAGAAGATGTTGTTTAAATAGTCTCCGTGTGAGATAAATATGAGCACCCACAGAGTCACGAACATATAGTCTCTTCAACTTGGTCCAACACCTAGCAGCAGACTCTTTGCCACGAATATGGACAAGCTGCTGGTCACCCAGTGTTAGTTCAATAATGCAAAGAGCTCGTTCATTGTCTCTGTTAAACTTGGCTAATTTCTTCGCATCTTCCTCATCAGCAAGGTCCCATGCTGTTACATCCGGTGGATTATTAACTATGTCCCACAGTCCTTCTCTACGCAAAAGTAGATTACATTTTGTAGACCAGGATACATAGCTTGTTCCATCCAGCCGAGTTATCATGAAAAAATTTGCTGCTTCTGCCAGTGCCATCTTCACTTGGATTGTATATCACAAACACAGTTTGTACTGTTCATATTAACTCTCAGTTTAGTTCTTAACAATCCTAGTTAGTTCTGGTTGGCTCTGGGCCCATAACCAATGTTAAGGATATTGTTGTTGTGTTACCAACCAGCAGAGTGTAGAGCACAGAGAAACGTTGTTGAGAGCAATGAATAAGAGATGTGCAAACTGGTTTTTCAAAAGTTTACTTTATAGTGAAAAAACAATCTCGTAGTCTTTAAATCAATCCAAGTCTTTGCCAGTTAAATCAGTCCAGTGATACAAAAATCTTCTCACCACACAAACAGTAGTTGGTTAGAATAACAAGTTCACTCTGGTAACAAACCATGATGGTAGCAGATCCATCCAACGATGATAGCACAATGATAGCAACTCCTCACACAATGGTACCTTATCATCAACTGAATACGTTACAGTATCTTTCTTAAATACATTTACAACCAGTGATTATCTAATTACAGCATGACTCAGCATTACAATGAATCAGCAGTAAAACTTTAAAGTCACATAGTACATATTCATATTAAAGTCACAGGACACATATATTGCCTGGACAACTGGTTAGGCTCAAACCATATCCTAACATGAATCTCTCACCAGAGGATGGAAATGGACCCCTCAAAAGTCAGAGCAGTCCTCGAGTGGGAAACCTCCCACACTCACATGCAATTGCAAAGCCTCCTGGGATTTACTAACTTTTATCGGCAGTTTATCCCCTCTTTTGCCCAAATAGCATTGCTGATTACAAATCTGTTAAAAACCAAGGGGGTAGATAAACTGAAATCTAGCCAACCACTGAAGTTGACTATGGACTGCCAAGTGGCATTTGAGAAACTGAAAAGATTCTTTTTGGTCAAACCTGTGTTAAAACACGCAGACCCAGAGAAACCATTTGTAATCCAGGACAATGCCAGTGATGTGGCAATCGGTGCAGTTTGAGTCCAAGCGAATGAAGAAGGCAAATTACAACCATGTGCATACACCTCTAGGAAAGTAACTGAAACTGAACCGAGATGGGCAATATGGGAAAAAGAGGCTTTTGCAGTCAGGTGGGCACTCCTAACTTGGAAATATTTCTTAGATGGAAACAAAATACCTTTCCAAGTATGGATCTACCACAAGAACTTGGAAACACTCAAAACCCCATGGAAAATGTCCCCAAAACAGGTCCGATGAGCACAGTACTTCCAACATTTTAATTTCACTTTGAAATATTTACCGTGAGGGAAAAACTTTTTCTTTACCTTTCCACCAAGTTTCTAAAATCTTTGCAGCAATCTAAAAAGCTGGGCCCTAAATACATTGGCCCTTTCCCCATCGTTTGTATTATTAATCCGGTCACGGTGGAATTGCAACTCCCTAAGTCATTACAGCCAGTCCACCCCATTTTCCATTGTAGCTTGTTGAAGCCTGAAATCACCTCTTACCTTCATCTCGCCATTACCCCTGTTCCACCCCCTATTATGGTAGAGGGCGAACATTTTGAAATTCAAGAAATTCTAGACTCTAGGAAATTCCACAGAGCCACTCAGTACCTGGTGACTTGGAAATGAATGAATGGATTCACAAAAAACATGTGCATGCCCCTAAATTAATAGGTATATTTCATCAATTATACCCTGACAACTCACTGATTTTATGTCTCCCTTTCCCTCTTTTTGTTTTCTTTCCAGTGGATTTCCCATTTTTCTAGGTGAGTAGCATGTCAGGTCCCATATATTTCTATTGGGACACTGGCATTCTGGTGGGAGGGGGAAGGATTGGAGTGATCTCTATCTGAAGTTTCTGTTTCTATTTCCTGCTTGGAGCGATCTCTATATGACCTTATACAAAGTATTAGTCTGTGCTGTAGTTTCTGAATTAGACATGACATCCATAACAGGTTTAAGATATCAAAACTAATGCTGACTTAAAATAAAGAAAAGCCACACATTTATATTTATATAAATATAAGATTTATATTTATGCAAGTATTTCTCTACAAAGAATTCTCAATTTTTAACTGCTCATTTAATAACTTCCAGCGTTGAAAGTTGCACCACACCCTGGTCATATAATTGCAATCTCAATGCTTGGCAATCTGTTCATAGTTACAATTGGTTGCCAAGTGCTCAGTGATCATGTGATCACCATTTGCGATCTTCACTGCTGGCTCTCCAGAAAGTAAATAGGAAACCTGGCACTGAGGGCTGCCATTTGCCACAGAGCTGAGATTCCCTCTCAGCTGACAATTTGAGAATGAAAGGGCTGTCTGCCAAGAGAGAATCTCATCTGGAAGTGAGGCTTAGCTCCATGTGGAGCTGAGATTCCCACCATCCCTCAAAATAGGCAGCCCTTTGAGAGCAAACTGCCTGCCTGCCTAGAGGATGGGAACTTCTCCAACAGACTGCAGAATGGAGCCTGAAAATACAACTCTGTTCCTGCAGCCCTTTGGAGGAGTTCCCCTCCACATACAAGACAGGAGGAGAAGTTCTTTGAAGGGTTTCAGGTCAGGCATCAAAGATCTGAGCTCCATTTCTACAACTGGCTGGAGCAGTTCTCTTCTACAATCAGAAGAGAGATTTTCAACAGGGTGGGAAAATAAAACTCAGATCCCAAAGATCCTAGTTCCATCCCTGCAATTCACTGAAGCAGTTTCCTTCTGTGCACAGAAGGAAGAAAATTCCTCCAGTGTAGTGGTGGGTTGGTACTGGTTTGAACCAGATTGGGCGAACCAGTAGCAGCGGTAGTGGGAGGCTCCACAAGAGCAGAAGTGCCCTGCACACATGCACGCACATGAGCAAACTGGTAGCAATGGGATTTGGAACCTGCCCCTGCTCTAGTGAAAAGAGAAACAAAGTTCAGATCCTAATGATGCCCTTTCAGTTCTAGCAGATCACCAAACTAGTTCCCTTCTAAACAAGGAGAGGAGCTGAACTCGACAAGCAGCTCTTTCACTCCATTCACTTACTGATCCAAGACATCACCAACAATTGCAACTGGGAGGGCTGGAATTGCAGTCTTGTGGATATCTTGTTTAATGACTGCTTTGCTCAATGACTGAGATTCTAGTTCCAATTGTGGTTGAGGACTACCAGTATTAGATGATGCAAATATAGACAAATATTTCATCTATCAGCAGCCTTCTTGGAAGTTCCCCCTATAATTTCTGATTCAAATGCCTAATACAGAATTTGCCTATTATTCTTAATAAGTTAAAAGGCCTATAGAGGTCAGGACATTTTTGCACCTTTCTGGTAAATGCCTTTTTTTTAGTCCTCAGGAATATTTCCTATTTGGTCAATTTAGATGAACAGAGAATAAAGAAATCATACCCACCAATCTAAATGTCTCTTTTTAAAAAAAATTTTTTATCTTTATTAATTATTTACAAATAAAAAAAAACATATACTGTAATTATCAAACAGATATGAGTTATATATGTATGTATGTATGTATGTATGTATGTATGTATGTATGTATGTATATATATATACACAACACAACACAACACATAAAGACAACCACAAAGAAAGACTAACCGGGGGTCATAACGATCCCCCAGATACCTATTCATAGTTACATCTCGGTAAATCTTTTTGTTCAGATACCATTGACTATTTTGAATACCAAACGCTATCTGATTATAACTAAGTATATATTTAATATTACATTGTTTACTCTATGTTTGTCCTCTTCTTTAGCCATATATACCAGTGTTCCCAGTTACTGTAGTATATGGATTCTTTTTTCTCTCTTAGGATATACGTTAATTTGTCCAATTTGGCACAGTTCAATATCTTATTTATTATAAGTTGATCTGATGATGTATTTGCATTTTTCCATTGCTGGGCCAGTGCCATTCTCACTGCTGTTGTAATATGGATGAATAGATGCCAATCTTGTTTGCCCACATCTTTTAGCTTGATTCCGAGTAAGTAAGAATCTGGAGTTAGAGGGAAACTTGCACCTGTTATCTCGTTCAACCATTTCTGAATCTTTTCCCAAAACTTCCTAATCTGAGGGCAGGTCCACCACTAGTGAAAAAAAGTACCCCTGGCCGAATTGCACTTCCAATATTTGTCTGAAGATCCAGGGAACATTTTAGCTATCCTAGCTGGTGGGAGGTACCACCTATAAATCATTTTGTAAAAATTCTCCTTAAATGCCGCTGATAGTATCAATTTCATTGATCTATTCCATATTCCCTGCCATTCTTCAAGTTGCATCGGTCTTCCTAAATTTCTCCCCCAGGCAATCATGTATCTTTTACTATCTCCTCAGCTGTATACCATGATAGCAAAAGATTATAGGTCTTATAATCTTGGATTTTTCTATTTCAAACAGCTCCTGTAAATTTGGAAAAAAAATTCTTTAGGAAATTGGATTAGGCAATAAGTAAATTTATTTGGCAAGGGAAAAAATCACGAATTAAAAGAAAAATGCTACAGGAGCACAAAACGAGGGGGGGCTTGGGCTCCCAAATTGGGAGCTATTTTACCAAGCCTTGTCCCTTCTTTGGATAAGAGACTGGGTATCCCTTTCGAGAAAACACATATTAACGGTTGAGGGATTTGATCTTCACCAAGACTGGCGTTCAGCTTTGTGGGCACAACAAGGAAAACAATCTAAATATTTTACTAACCACTATATTAGAAGAATTTTAATAAAAGTATGGGAAAAGGTGAAGAAACAAACTTATACCCAAGTTCCTAAATGGGTTGTCCCATTGGAGATGGCAACCTATCCAACTGTTTATAATATAAAAAGAAATTGGACCTACAATATCCTGATGGATGGAGGAGGGAACTTAATGTCAAGAAAGGAACTTCAATTAAAAGGAATAGATATAGATTGGTGGCCATACACCCAAATTCAAGCTAGATTCTGTAAGACAAAAGAGAGTATGGTATCTACCAAATGACACAACCGCTGGATAGACTTCTTCTGGTTGTTGAAACAATCTAAATGCCTCTTGAGTATCTTTGGTGAAACACGGTTGCAATTGGGGGCTTTTAACTGTTCTTAGAGATTTTATAAGTTTAACAATTTCAGAAAGACTGACTGGTGGCCAGCCCTCAAGCATAGAGGATGAACAGATAAGGTCCTGTTAGTTCACCTTTTTGCTTTTCCTTTTAGAAGCATTTTGTCTGCCTGGGGCAATGCAGAGGTGCCTTTCAGTATATCTTACTTGCTTCAGGCATGAACAACATTTCAGATGGTGTTGGATGTAGTATGTAAGATGAAAAGTAGCATCTACAGGCATGCACCAATTCTTCCATGAATAATAAAGCAGGTCAAGTATACTGGTCACAGATTTGGAAAGTAAAGTCAGATGCCTAGAGATAATTCGCCCAAAAGGCTTCTTGCTTTATCTCAATAGTCCTTACCCCATAGCTCAGGGGTGTCAAACTCGTGTTGTGATGGCATTGTCGTGTGACATATCGTAACTTTTTTTCCCTTTGCTAAACTGGGCATGGGTGTGGCCAGCGTGGGACACATCTGGTCCATGGGTCACTAGTTTGACAGCCTTGCCATAGCTCATAGAAAGAATGAGATATTCCTACCCTGCATGTGATGGATCTAATGCATTTGAAAGCATGTTAGTTTCATCAGTTTTGTTTTATTTCTCCTCAGTATTTGTAGGCCATCCCAATCAATTATACAAAATCAAAATTGTAATAGAAAAGTAAAAACAGTACAATTTTCCCCTTTCATTTTCCCATCTTAGAAAAAGAAGGTTGGTTTTCATCTAGGGATAAATTTCTATTTGTTTAATGTTCTGAAGTAGCATGCTCTTTCTTGGTGCATAGTTTTTAGAAAATTCAGCTATGCTCTTTTTTAAAAAAAAATGTACATATGATTTCTATTTTTTCAAACTTTCCATGGATTTGTGATGTTGTAACATTTAGACCACTTTTAAAGCTTACAGGAAAATGATCATTGCTCAATTTTCATGTTGTGTGATGTTGTGGATAATTTATATGAATCCAGATCCAAAGGACTTCTTTTAAAATAGAGACAACATGTACAAGGAAAACAATTCAGTTGATTCCCAGTTGTGCAACAAAAAGACTAATGAAGGAATTGTCCTGCTTCAGTTTAAACTCAAAAACTTTCAATAATTGCTCAAATAATAAACACTTACATTTTTAGTTACTTTTCCAGGAGGCCAAGGTTAATGCAACACTGAAGAAACCTATAGGAAGAAGCATATAGGACTGAATATGATTTTGTTACCTGTACCTGTGATAATTTGATGAGATGAGGCATCAGAAGAATTGTCATAAATATTTGGGACTTTCTGTGGGGGTTTCCTCCATTACTGGCCTCAATGAAGTATTAAATTAGTATGGCAGGTTAGTACATTTTGGCCTCTTCAGAGAAAGATTTGGTTGTCAGAGCTGCAGTTCGCTGGCAGCACACTTATTAGAAGCAGAGAAGTGGCAGAGCCTAATCCCTTTCAAAGATAACCATGGACAAGAGTATTGCAATCTTCTCTACTTAAAATTGTTAGAGGTAGTACTTGTAATTTCAGCCTGGAGCCTATTAGCTCATGACTAATGACTTAATGACTTAATTTGGTTTGATTTATACAGAATTTAAGATAAGGTGTGAATAGAATAGAATAGAATAGAATAGAATAGAATAGAATAGAATAGAATAGAATAGAATAGAATAGAATAGAATAGAATAGAATAGATCCAGCCCCCTGCTACCAGATTCTTAATTCCAAGTCTAGTAACAATATTAACATTATTATTATTATTGGGGTTTCAATATTCATATCCACAAAATATCTCATTGACTGGTGCTAATGGCTGATACAGGTTGCTGTCCTAGGTAACAACCACATATCTTCTTAAAATATACAATGTTCCAAGTAGCACAGTTTTTTGCAGTTCTGCTGGTGTTATTGCAGGAAGCTGCAATTTTTTGATGTATTTTGTAAAATTCTTGGACATGGTACCAAGTGCCCCGATGACAATGGGTATCAGTGTTACATGTTTCATCCATGTCTAGTTTCAATGGCCACGTTGCGATATTTCATGATTTTTTCCAGTTCTCTTTCTTTCTTTCTTTCTTTCTTTCTTTCTTTCTTTCTTTCTTTCTTTCTTTCTTTCTTTCTTTCTTATTCATATTTCTATGCTGCCCAACTCTCCGAGGACTCTAGGTGGCTTACAACAAAGACAATATGAACAATATACAATAAGAGATGTTAAAAAACCCATACACACGGCTCATGGCCGGATCTCACAAGATCGCAGTGGCGAGATCAACGGCCCCAAGCCTGCCAGAAAAGCCAGATTTTCACCATTTTCCAGAAGGCCAGTAGGGTGGGAGCAGTCCAGGCCTCAGGAGGTAGCTGATTCCAGAGAGCCAGGGCAGCCACAGAGAAGGCCCTCTCCCGCAGACCCGCCAGCCGACACTGTTTAGCTGACGGGACCCAGAGGAGGCCAACTCTGTTAGAAGACAGTCTCGAAGATAGCCTGGCCCTAAGCCATATAGGACTTTAAAGATAATAACTAACACCTTGAATTGTGACCAGAGACTGATAGGAAGCCAGTGCAACTCACGGACGATTGGTGTAATGTGGGAGTACCTAGGTGCACCCATGACTGCTCGAGTGGCTGCATTCTGGACCAATTGTAGTCTCCGAACACTTTTCAGGGGTAGCCCCATGTAGAGCGCATTGCAATAATCCAACCATGAGGTGACAAGGGCATGAGTGACTGTGAGAAGAGCCTCCTGATCCAGGTAGGGTCGCAATTGGTGTACAAGGTGAACCTACAAAGGTCCCCTTAGCCACAGCTGCCAGGTGTTGCTCTAATCTCAGCTGTGGATCAAGGAGGACACCCGTTCTGAGGGGGACACCTTCTTCCCCCCCAGGGCTAAGGATGGACAATCAACATGGTCCTTGGGAGGCAATACCCACAGCCACTTGGTCTTGTCTGGGTTAAGTCCGAGCCTGTTGACTCCCATCCAGACTCTCACAGCCTCCAGGGACTGGCACATCACATCCACTGCTTCACTGAAATGATGTGGGGTGGAGATATACAGCTGGGTATCATCGGCATACTGCTGATATCCCACCCCGTATCATCGGATGATCTCCCCCAGCGGTTTCATGTAGATGTTGAATAGAAGGGGAGAGAGGACTGAACCCTGAGGCACCCCACAAGCAAGTGGCCTAGGGGTCAACTTCTGTCCTCCTATCAACACCGACTGAGACTGACCAGAGAGATAAGAGGAGAATCACCATAACACAGTGCCTCCCACTCCCAACTCCCTTAGTCGGCCTCCCTTAAGATACCATGGTCGATGGTGTCGAAAGCTGCTGGGAGGTCAAGTAGCACCATGATAGAGGAATGACCCCCATCACGGGCTCATCAGAGATCATCCATCAGCGCGACCAAAGCAGTTTCCATGCTGTAGCCAGGTCTGAAGCCAGATTGAAAAGGGTCCAGATAATCCGTTTCATCCAATGTCAATAGGAGCTGAAGTGCCACCACTTTCTCTACAACCTTCCTCACAAAGGGTAAATTGGAGACTGGACAAAAGTTCTTTAATTCTGCTGGGTCCAAGGAAGGCTTCTTGAGAAGGGGTCTTACAACTGCTTCCTTTAATTGTTGCAGAAAAGACCCCTCCCTTAAGGAAGCGTTCACTAAAGTCAGGAGCCAGCCTCGTGTCACCTCCCAGCTGGCCGAAACCAGCCAGGAGGGGTTCGGGTCCAACAAACAAGTGGAGGAACTCATCGCACCCACAGCCTTGTCCACTTCCTCAGGAGTCACAGGCTCAAACTCATCCCACACAATATGACTAAGACCTGCCCTGGTCATCTCAGTCAGAATTGCCCAATCAGAGTCCAGGTCCATCCAAATCTGAGCGACTTTATCCGACAGAAACTGCACAGATTCCTCAGCTCTACGCTGAAAGGGCTCCTCCGCTCCCCCTACATTAAGGAGAGAGCGAGTCACTCTAAATAGTGTGGCTGGGCGAGAATCAACGGATGCAATAAGTGTGGAAAAATGTGAACATTTTGCCGACTGTACCTTCAACTCTGGCATGTCCTAGTACAGCAATATCAATAAATTGTACACTTCGGCGCTCGACAACAGTAATATCTGGCATATTGTGTTCCGAATAACAATTGGTCTGTATTCAAAAGTATTATTATTATTATTATTATTATTATTATTATTATTATTATTATTATTATTATGTTTGAATGACTATGTGAATCAAAGTAAAGAAAAATAGCTGCAGGCTGTGAAAATGTAGAACAATATAAAAACAACAGAAACAAAGACAGAATATAAGGAAAAACAGCTAGATGACAGATTAAATAGATGTTAAATCAAAGCTTTGCATGGACAGCATTTGAAAAAGATTGAAGGAAAATGTGATAACAACTTGACATGGGCATGGCTTAAGATTTATTTATTTATTTGTCAAGAACGTATTAGGTAATAAGTATAAACATGGATTGGATTCAAAAAAATAGATACAAATAGAGGAAACATTAGGACAGGGGCAATAGGCACCCTGATGCTCTTATGCATGCCCCTTACAGACATCTTAGGAATGTGGTGAGGTCAACAGTAGACAGTCTTAGATTAAAATTTTGGGGGTTTTGGGATGAAACCACAGAGTCAGGTAATGCATTCCAGGCATTGATCACTCTGTTGCTGAAGTCATATTTTCTGCAATCGACTTTGGAGAGGTTCACTTTAAGCTTGTATCTATTGTGTGCTCGTGTATTGTTGTGGTTGAAGCTGAAGTAGTCATTGACAGATAGGACATCGTAGCAGATAATTTTCTGAGTTATGCTTAGGTCATACCGAAGGTGGCATAGTTCTAAATTTTCGAAGCCCAAAATTTCAAGTCTGGTGGCATAAGGTATTTTGTTGCAAGCGGAGGAGTGGAGGACTCTTTTTGTGAAATATTTCTGGACACATTCAATTGTATTAATGTCTGATATGTAGTGGAGGTTCCAGACTGATGTGATATATTCGAGAATTGGTCTAGCAAATGTTTTGGTTAGTAGTGTGATATTACCAGAGAAGAAGCTACGGAAGATTAGGTTTACAACTCTTAATGTCTTTTGGCAATGTTGTTAAGTGGGCTTTGGCACTTAGATCATTAGATATGAGTACTCCAAGGTCCTTGACAGAATGAGGGTCATCTACAAGGTCATGTCCACTCAGCTTGTATTTTGTGTTCTGGTTCTTTTTGCCAATGTGTACGACAGAGCATTTGTTGGTTGAGATTTGGAGTTACCAATTGTTTGACCATTCCGACACAAAGTTGAGGTCTTTTTGAAGGGTAGCAGCATTGTCTGTGGTGTTAAATATTTTTACATCATCGGCAAAGAGAACACAGTTGCTTATAATATGATCGCAAAGGTCATTTATGTATAGTATGAAGAATGTTGGTCCTAGAATGCTGCCTTGGGGGACACCGTTATTAACAGATGCAGGATTTGATAGGGCGCTCCCTATTTTGACCACTTGTTGTCTGTTTGACAGTAACACAGCTATCCAATTATGTAGGGGTCCAGAAATGCCATAGGATTTTAGTTTTAGAAGTAGTTTGTCATGTACCACTGAATCAAAGGCTTTACAGAAGTCTATGTAAATTGCATCTATTGCTTTGCCCTGATCGAGATTTGTAGTCCATATGTTCTTGCAGTGCAGAAGTTGTAGATTACAGGATAATATTTTTCTGAAACCAAATTGCTTATTAGAGAGTAGGTTGTTTGTTTCTAGGTGAAGGGTAATGGAATGTTTAATGATTGACTCCATGACTTTGCAAGTGATGTAGCATAAAGAGATTGGTCTGTAATTTTCAACTAGGCTGGGATCTCCCTTTTTGAAGATAGGGATGACTGTGGCTAGTGACCATAGTTTGGGTAGGGAGCTGGTCCTGAAGGATTTTTCAAAGATTATGCTTTGGGGTTTGCTATAGCAGTGGAAAGCTTTTTTTAAGAAGTATGCACATAGTCCATCTGATCCGATAGATAGAGATGGTTTTAGTCTGCATAGTGCCTTTTCAACATTATCTTCTGTGAAATCTATTTGTGTTGAATTGTTATAGTTATTTGTGGTACGACTAAGGAATGTTGGGCATGAGCCATTGCTGTTTACAAAATCTGAGCCGAAGAATGTGTTGAAGAGGTTTGCTTTAACTGCTTCATCATTGCATTCTTTACCATTAGGTCCTTTTAGGGGTGGGATGGATCTTGAGTCTTTAAGTTTGTTGTTTACAAAATTATAGAAGGCATGGTTGGATTTCTTCTTGTTTAGTGTGGTAATTGGTGCATTCAGTCTTTATTTGGTGGCATATATTTTTGTAGCAGCTTTTAAAGTTAGCTATATGGCCAGTATTGTTTTTTCGCCAGAGGGATTTTTTTTTTTTTGGATTGGGGCTTTCTTATTGATATGGGTAAATTGTTTTTCCTGGTTTTGGTGATGATTAGTGGTACATATAGTTTAATTAATTAATTAATTAATTTGTTTGTTTCAATTTATATACCGCCCTTCTCCAATAGGACTCAGGGCGGTGAACAGCCGAAATAAAAACAGAACATACAAAATTTAAAAACAGTTTAAAATGATTAAATATTTTTGGCTGCGATTTAAAACAAACCCAATTTAAAATCAATTAAAATTTAACCCAAAACTGTGGGATCAAGCCAGCCTGGCTAGTTGAAATAAATAAGTTTTCAGGGCCTGACGAAAAATCCGGAGGTCTGATATTGTACGTATCTCTGGGGGGAGGTTGTTCCAGAGGGTGGGCGCCACCACAGAGAAGGCTCTCCCCCTGAGGGTCGCCAGCCGACACTGTCTGGCAGACAGCACCCTGAGGAGGCCCACTCTGTGTGAGCGTACTGGCCGGTGGGAGGCTATTGGTGGCAGAAGGCGGTCTTGTAAATACCCTGGCCCTAAGCCATGGAGTGCTTTAAAGGTGGTCACCAACACCTTGAAGCGCACCCGGAAGACCACCGGGAGCCAGTGCAGCTCACGCAGGAGAGGTGTCACATGGGAGCGCCCCGTCGCTCTCATAATCCCCCGCGCAGCCACATTCTAGACCAGCTGGAGCCTCCAGGTGCACCCCAGGGGGAGCCCCATGTAGAGAGCATTGCAGTAGTCCAGGCGGGAGGTGACGAATGCCTGAGTGACCATGTGTAGGGAGTCCTGATCTAGAAAGGGACGCAACTGGCATAAAAAGCCCCCCTGGCCACGGCCGTCAAATGGTCTTCTAAAGACAGCCGTGCATCCAGGAGGATGCCCAAGTTGCGAGCCCTCTCTGTGGGGGCAAGTGATTCGCCCCCAATAGCCAGCAATGGCACCAGCTGGCTATATCGGGACACCGGAAGCCACAGCCACTCGGTCTTGGAAGGGTTGAGTCGGAGCCTGTTTCTCCCGATCCAGGCCCACACAGCCTCCAGGCACCAGGACATCACTTCAAGGGCATCATTGGGGTGGCCTGGTGTGGAGATGTACAGCTGGGTGTCATCAGCATACTGATGGAACTCCACCCCGAAGCCACGGATGATCTCACCCAGCGGCTTTACATAAATGTTGAACAGAAGGGGCAAGAGGACCGACCCTTGTGGCACCCCACAAGCAAGGTGCCTCGGGGTCGACCGCTGCCCCTTGTCAACACAGATTGCAACCGGTCAGAGAGGTAGGAGGAGAACCACCGCAGAACGGTGCCCCCCACCCCCAGCCCCTCCAACCGGTGCAACATGATACCATGGTCGATGGTATCAAAAGCCGCTGAGAGGTCTAACAGGACCAGGATAGAAGAGCAACCCTTATCCCGAACCCTCCAGAGATCATCCACCAACGCGACCAATGCCGTTTCCGTGCTGTGCCCAGGCCGGAAGCCGGACTGGAGCAGGTCTAGATAGACAGCTTCATCCAGGTACCAGGGAAGCTGCTGCGCCACCACACTCTCAACAACCTTCGCAACGAAGTGAAGGTTGGAGACTGGACGATAGTTAGCCAAAACAGCCGGATCCAGAGAGGGCTTCTTGAGGAGGGGCCTCACCACCGCTTCTTTCAAAGCGGCTGGCAGGACCCCCTCACTCAGAGAAGCGTTAACAATCCTCTGGAGCCAGCCTCGTGTAACCTCCCGGGAAGGCAGTACCAACCAGGAAGGACACGGGTCCAATAAACACGTGGTCGCGTTCAGCCATCCCAGGATCCTGTCCATGTCCTCGGGAGCCACAGGATCGAACTCCTCCCAGATAACGCTCTCAAGACTGCCTCAGTCATCCTGTCCGGACATACCCAGTCAGAGGCCAGCCCTTCCCGAATCTGAGCAATTTTGTCATACAGATACTGCACAAAATCCTCGGCTCGACCCTGCAATAACTCTATTGATTTCAAGCAAGAAAATGTTATAATGGTCTTCGGCAATGTTACAGCCAGAAAATAGATTTGCCAATCAAGAGATGAGAGGTCGGTGTCTATGAGATCATAGTTGGTTTTTTTGAAGTTGTAGTTGGATATCCTATTATTTTGGTGATTTTTGAAAGGGCGTATATTGAGACAAAAGCCCATCATGTTGTGGTCACTGTTGGAAAAGGGATCTTTTATTTGTAATTCATAAATTGAGTTTAAGATGCTGCAGAAGATGAGGTTGAGGCAGTTGACGAGTCTAGTGTTGTTAATTACTAGTTGATCTAGACATAGATTTGTAACAACATTGTATAGGGTTGTATGGATGGGTTCAGTTGTACATTCATTTATTGTCCAATTAATAAGAGGTAGGTTGAGGTCACCAAGAAAGATGAGAGGGTATGGGCAGGAGGCTGCCCACGTTAGTAGTGAAGTTAACTTGTTCACATGTGGGATATCATAGTCAGGGGCTCTGTAACATAGTAAGAAGTGAAGTATGGTGTTTAAGGACAGTTAACAGATGATAGTTTCCGGAAGAGAGTTCATGTGCAACTTGAATATTTTTTAGGTTTAGTGACTTTTTGTAGAAGATAGCTACTCCACCCCTGATCGGGTTTTGCGATCAGACCGGTAAACATGATAGTCTCTTACTGTGATAATGGAGTCAGGGAGGGATGTGTTTAGCCATGTTTCACAGACAAATATGATGTCAAATGTAACAGTATTTAATAAGAGGAGGAGTTTGGGCATTTTATTTACGATGCTACTTGCATTTATTAGTTTGCATTTGAGGTCAGTAGTGGTTGGTATTGAGGAAGTAAGGGGCATGTGTACATAGTCTGGATGTTGGTTGGATGGATGTCTTGGGTGATGGAGGATTGGATGTTGGGGGATTGATTGTGGGTCTTACTTTTTATGCAGTCAGCATGGTAGTTGATGTATAGATTAGTGTCACCTTTTGAATGGCATCTTTTGAGTTCTGCATAGAGTTTATGGGAGTAGATCGATTGTAGTAAAGATAGGTCAGGCCGTGATCGAAGTTTGCTATGGTTGTGGTTGGATCTGGCAATTGAATTTATGATGTAAATGAACTTTCGTTTGATGGCCCCATTTTTGCAGATGACTCTACAGAATCGTGGGGCCACTGAGCCATCATTGTTCTTATATTCTGTGCCATCTCTGGATTTCTTGATGGGAACCATCAAGAAAGAAATGGAAAGTTTAAATACTTGCTGCTCAACAACAAGCACTACAAAGTGATGCCATGAAAGCGAAGATACAAAAAACCACTGACAATCCAAACTGTCAATTTTGCAAAGTTGAAACTGTTTCATATTTAATATATGAGTGCAGCAAAATCATGCAAACTGATTACAAAGCTAGACATGACCAAGTTGCTAAACTAATCCACTGGGCATTATGTAAAAAATACAACTTACCTGTATCTGAAAAGACATGGGAACACAAAGTGGAAAAGGTTGTCAAAAATGAGAAGGTTGAGAGGTGGCTTGGAAACTCCACGATCTGGAGGAATCGGGAGAAGAGCCGGCGCGACAGGTAGAGCCCCCTTTGAAGCCCCCAGATTGTTTTTTTTAGCGTCTGGGGAGGAAGCAGGGTGAGGCTCCCTATACAGCGCGCTGAGGCTCCGAGCTCCAAGGATGTCTCTGCAATTGCAGAGCCAGGCAACGCGACCAACGAAACAAGAGAAAGCCAAGAAATTTGCTAAAAATAAGCAGGGTGGAATCTGGACTTCAAATTTAAACCGCAAGTATCTTTCTTAGCCCTGTGAGTGAACGTAGTAATTGAGAAGAAGTGAAAGTTTTTTTTTAAATGGCGCCTGGCTTTAGCAATAAGGAAAGCTGAAAGTGAAAGTGATTTGTCTGAGCTTATTTCTGCTACAAAGTAACAAAAAGTAACAGCGCTGGCCTGAAGAAAGAGCAAAAGTTTTTTAAAAAGTGATTTGACTTGTTCTCTCTCCCTTGGGACTTGACTAAAGCTGGGGAAATTCCTGAAAGGTTTTTGTACTGGAGAGGGAGAGAGAATATCTTTTTTACAAAGAGTTAGGCTGCGTGGAAAAATGGCTTCAAAACAAAAGCCAGCTAAACCCGATGGTGGGGGGGGGTTCCCCCACTCATAAATCAAAAGAAATTTGAAAAATCACAGCAGGAATTTAAAGAGATGGTTCAAGAAAAGTATGACAAGATGAAATGTGAAATACTGACAGCTGTGACTGGTTTGTCTGAAGTAGTGCTCCAAGTTGATAAGAAAGTGGAACATCTTAGCTCAGAAGTGGAGTTTAAAATGAAGGAAGCTGATCAAAAAATTTCTAATGTTGATAATAAAACACAAAGGCTTGAAAACAAAGTTACAATGATGCAATTCAGATTATGGAGTTTGCTGTGAGACTCAGAGGTATAAAAGAGAACAATAGAGAAGACTTGAGAAGGGTTTGTGCTGATGCTCTGGCTGTTATGTTAAAGGTTGATCCTGAGAAGATTTTTTGCAAAATTGATAAGGTCTATAGAGTGAATTCTTGGGTGACAAGGCAAAGGCAATTGCCTAGAGATGTTGTGATCTATTTTACAGATAGAAGAATAAGAAATGACATTTTGCAAAAATCTTTTGTTTCTACTATTCAAGTGGATGGAAGAGAGATTGGGATCTACAAAGAATTGCCACCTAAGATGTTGAGAGATAGAAAAGATTTTGGATTTTTGGTGACTGAATTAAAGAAACAACAAATTCCATTCAGATGGGACACTCCAGTTGGTATAATATTGAGGTATCAAGGAGAGAGATATCGATTAAATACTCTTCAAAAAGCGGAAGAATTTTATTCCAGTGTTTTTAAACCTGGTGCAGCATCTCCACAAACTTCCTCGGTGTAAGCCATAGTGGAGGATGAGAAGGATACGCAATTTGAACAAGAGCTTGAAGAGCAAAGAAAACAGATGGAGAGGGAGGCACTAGAGACTCAAGGAGCGGTAGGGGGCTTGGATTCTGCTTCAGAGTTTCCAGTTGAACCCCCTAAAAGTACAAGAGAAGTGGCAGCGGATCTTGATTGGATGTTGCATAGTGCTAAAGATCAGCGTATTACCCGAGCAGCTTACAAACAATTTTTAGAGAAACAACAACATCAGAGTTCTAAGTCATCACAAGATGAACAGGGAGCCAATGGTAAAGCACAAAAATCTGAAGCTATGGGAGGAGCCAAGCCGAAGACTATTAATGTGGAACAGAAACTTCAGCAAATGCTCTTATCACTTCAAGAGCCCGCAAATGACAATTAAGTTTTTATCTTGGAATGTGAACGGATTGAACTCACCACAGAAAAGGAAGAAGATATTTCATTATTTGAGACAATTTAATAATGATGTTATTTGCTTACAGGAAACTCATATTAGAACACAAGATCAAAAATATTTGATAAATTCTAGATTAGGAACACAGTTTATTGCTTCAAATTCAGAAAAAAAGAATGGTGTAGTGATTTATACAAATAAAAGATTGCCAGCAAAAATTATAGAAGCAGATGATTGTGGAAGATATATAGCAATAGAACTTCTTGCAGATAATGGCCCAATTTTGGTGATTGGAATTTATGCTCCTAACCAGCAACAAGAAAATTTTTATAAATTACTGCATTCTAAAATACTACAATGGGACTACAGATCTGTTTTACTTATGGGAGACTGGAATGGAGTAATAGATCCTAAAATAGATAAGAAGAGTTTGGCAAAATCATGTGTTAAACTACCACAGTTTTTTTTTTATTTGAAAGAAGACTTGGAATTGAAAGATATATGGAGAGTGCATAACCCAAAAGAATTGGACTTTACTTTTTTCTCAGATAGACACAGATCCTTCTCTAGGATTGACTTTATTTTACTTACAGTTGACTTGCTTTTAAAAACAAAGAAAACAAAGATATTTCCGAGGATTTTATCTGACCACAGCCCAGTATGGATAGAAATAGAAATGGGAAAGAAAGAGAGAAGATCTTGGCGAGTAAATGAAAACTTATTCAGATATGAAAAAAATGTAAATGAACTTAAAAAACAAATGAAGGAATTTTTTGAAATGAACTTGAATAAGGGTACCCCTATTGAAACTGTTTGGGATGCGAGCAAGGCCTATATGCGGGGGGTACTGATTTACATGAACTCTAAACATAAATCAAATCGACAAAGAGAAAGCTTAGAATTGGAAGGAGAGATAAAGAAAAAAGAGCAGTTACTTATAAAAAATCCAACAGATGAAAAATTACAAGGAGTTATAAAACTTTTGAAAGATCAATTCCATATGCTTACAGCGGAACAAGCAGCAACTAATTTACAATTTGTGAAACACAATACATTTTGTAATGCCAATAAACCGGGCAGGTGGTTGGCTTACACATTGAGGAAACAGCAGAGTACTCGGACTATTGGGAGTATTGAGTATAAAGGGAAGGAAGTATTTCAACAAAGACTAATTAAAGAAGCCTTCTTAGATTATTATACCAAACTATATGCTAAAGATGATATACAGAATGAACTTATAAATAAATATCTAGAAGAAAAGAGAGTTTCAAAAATTTCTAATGTTCAAAAAGAAAGAATGAATTTGTCAATAACATCTGAGGAGATTATTATTGCTATTAAACAACTGAAAACAGCTAAAGCTCCAGGACCGGATGGTTTAACTGCAGTGTACTATAAAACTTTACAAGCAGAAATGATTGAACATCTTAAAGACTTATTTTGTAGCATACAACAAGGGGGAAAAGTACCCCCTTCATGGAAAGCAGCTTTTGTTTCTTTGATACCGAAAGAGGAAGCAGATTCTACAAAACCGGAAAATTTTAGACCAATATCTCTCCTGAATACGGATTATAAAATCTTTACGAAAGTATTAGCCAACAGATTAATGCCAGTTATTCAAGAGGTGATTCATCATGATCAAGCTGGATTTATAGAAGGCAGACATATGAAGGATAATGTGAGGCAAATTATAGACTTATTGGAATATCTTGAGAAGAATAAACAGATCTCTGCAGTGCTGGCGTTTTTGGATGCGGAGAAGGCCTTTGATCGAGTGAATTGGAACTTTCTACTAAAGACTTTAAAAATGATGGGTTTTGGGGACCAGTTTCTACAGGCGGTTTCAGCAATCTATCAAGAACAAACAGCACAAATTATTATTAATGGAAGTTTAACTACAAACTTTAGTATAGAAAAAGGTACAAGACAAGGTTGTCCGTTATCCCCGTTGTTGTTTATCTTAACTTTAGAAGTCTTGTTGAATACAATACGGGATTCGAATACTTTGAAGGGAATAGTGATAAGGCAAGATGATTACAGAATAAGGGCATTTGTAGATGATCTGGTTGTTACCCCAACGCAGTCGATGGAATCAACAATTCAGATGAAAGACATTATAGAAGAATATGGTATGGTGTCAGGATTTAGACTGAATCAGAAAAAAACCAAGATGATAGTTAAAAATATGACAGTTGATCAAAAGAAGCAACTGGAAAGGAAGGTAAGCTTTGAAATAGTATCAAAAGTGAGATATCTAGGAGTTCAAGTTGCAGATTCAAATATAAAACTGTTCCAAAATAATTATGAGGTGTTGTGGCAAAAGGTACAAAAGGATATGGAAACCTGGAAAAAACTGCAGCTGTCTTTACTTGGAAGAATAGCAGCAGTTAAAATGAATGTTCTACCTAGATTTTTATTTCTGTTTCAAATGATTCCGGTGCTTAAAAGTGATAAAAACTTGACTGAATGGCAAAAAGGAGTGAACAAGTTTGTTTGGAATGAGAAAAAGCCAAGAGTTAAACTGAAAATTATGCAAGATGTTCGTGAAAGGGGTGGTCTTAAACTTCCAAACCTGAGATTATATTATGAAGCTGCAGCATTTACACAAGCAAGTGATTGGTTTGGAAGGACAAAGACTGGAATATTGAATATAGAAAGTCATGATCTTGAATATGGTTGGCATGCATATTCATTTTATGAAAACAAGGTTGACAAAGTATTTAATAGTCATATACTTAGAAGCTCCTTGATGAGAGTATGGAAGAAGCACCGATTCAAATGGGATTACAAAAATACCGTTGTGGTTGAATCTTGGTCACATCATACGGAATATAAATATAAAGTCACTCGGGGGGTTTTCATATAAAGAAGTACTTTTTAATGATGGGGGCAGATGGCAACTAAAAACATTGAATACGCTGTTGGAAGAGGGGATTAATTTAACTTGGTTACAGTATAATCAACTTCAATTGAGATGGAGAGAAGATCAAAAAACCAGTTTAATGTTGCATGAAGAAGAATTGGTTAGACAGATAAAAGAGAAAGGTCCAATGCATATTAAGAGGATTTATAATGTCTTGTTAGAAAGAGATTCAGAAAATGAATTGGTTAAAGATTGTATGATAAAATGGGCGCAAAATTTTGCAGAACCAGTTATGATGGAAACATGGGAAAAAATATGGGTTCAGAATGTTAAATTTACACAGTCGCAGAATTTAAGGGAAAATTTTTATAAAATGTTTTATAGGTGGCATTTAGATCCCAAGAAATTGTCATGTATGTATCCCAATGTTCAACTGAAATGTTGGAGATGCGATTGTTTAGATGCTACATATTATCATATATGGTGGACATGCAAGAAAGTTAAGGCTTTCTGGATAAAGATTTGGTGGGTTATGTAAAATGTTTTAAAGAAAAAAATTCAATTTTCTCCACATTTGTTTTTACTAGGTATAGTTAAGGGTTTTTCAGTGGGTGAAACAAAATTGATATTGCATATGGTGACAGCAGCCAGGTTATTGATTGGTCAATATTGGAAAAGGGTTGATGTGCCTACAATTCAAGAATGGACTTTGAAGATGGCCAGTTTTGCAGAAATGGCGAAGATATCAGCATACTTAAAAGATCAGACTCAAGAGACTTATGTATGGGAGTGGAAGAATTGGATAGATTATGTGCAGAATAAATACCAAACCAGGAAGTACCAGATAGTTTTTAGCTAAATGTTGTGTAGAAATGTATAGTTTATAGGGGGCAAAATAGCTTATTGTGATGTAGAAATGTATACTGCATAGGGAGGAGAATAGAGGGGTGGTAAAGTATGATATAGCACAATGTGGATGGATTTCACCCTGGGGAAGTCATGGGGAGGGAGGGTTTGGGGGGGTTAGGGAGAGATGGGGGGGAAATGGGGGAAAAATGGTTGTTTGTAAAACTTTTTCAATAAAAAAAAATAAAAAAAAATGATAAATTAAAAAAATTAAAAAAATGAGAAGGTGAAGATCTTGTGGGACTTTTGAATACAGATAGATCATCATTTAGAACACAACATGCCAGATATCATAGTCATCAAAAACCAAAGTGTACAATTTATTGATATCATTGTACCAGGAGACACCAGAGTTGAAGAAAAAGAACTAGAAAAAATCATGAATTATTGCGACCTCACCATCGAAACTACCTGATTATGGATGAAACATGTGACAGTGATACCCATTGTCATCAGCATTGTCATGTACAATTTATTAATATCACTGTACCAGGAGACACCAGAGTTGAAGAAAAAGAACTAGAAAAAATCATGAAATATTGCGACCTCACCATCGAAACTACCTGATTATGGATGAAACATGTGACAGTGATACCCATTGTCATCAGGGCACTTGGCACCATGTCCAAGAATTTTACACAGTATATCAAGAAATTGCAGCTTCCTGCAATAACACCAGCAGAACTGCAAAAAACTGCGCTACTCAGAACAGCGTATATTTTAAGAAAATACTTGGTCGATACCTAGGATGCTGGCAGCAACCCGTATCAACCATCAGTGCCAGTTAATAATATTTGTGATACATTTTAAAATGTTCACTTGACTGAGTTTCATGTTTAATGAATAAAAGAGATGATGATGATGATGATCGGTGAATTCGTAAGATATTAATGTCCAAACTGAGTGGAGGAAACATCATAAAAGCCATAAATACCTGGGCTATACTTGTGATTCGATACTCTGCAAGAATAATTGACTGGACCCAGATGGAGTTAGACAATTTGGACAGAAAAACAAGGAAACTTATGACAATGAATCATGCCTTGCACCCTAAAAGTGATGTTGACCGATTATATTTACCAAGAGCAGAGGGTGGTTGAGGACTCCTACAAATAAAGCAGACTGTGGAAGAAGAAAAACGCAGCTTGAATGATTACATCCAGAAAAGTGAAGAACCAATGATTAAGGAAGTAAATAAAGGAGGCCTTTTAAAGACAACTAAAACAAAAGCAAAATATAAGAAAGAAGTAATTGAGCAGCGAGCTGAAAATTGGAAAAGCAAAGCTCTACATGGCCAATACTTGAAAAGTATTGAAGGCAAAGCTGACCAGAAACTAACTTGGAACTGCTTAAGATCAGGAGTACTGAAAAAAGAAACAAAAAGCTTTATTTTGGCAGCTCAAGAACAAGCCCTAGCCACAAACTGCATGAAGGCAAAAATTCAAATGTTACCATCAACAGCAAATGCTGCCTCTGTAATGAGAAAGATGAGACAATCGACCACCTGATCAGTGGGTGCAGCAAAATTTCACAAACTGACTACCTACAACGCCATGACTGCGTTGCTAAGATCATTCACTGGAAATTGTGCCAAAAGTTTGGATTTGAGTACAGCAAAAACCACTGGGAACATCAGGTTGAGAAAGTTTTAGAGAATGAGAAATTCAAGATCTTGTGGGACTTCAGGATTCAGACTGACAGGCACTTGGTCCACAACACACCTGACATAACAATAGTTGAAAAGAAAAAAGTATGGTTCATTGACATTGCAATACCTGGTGATGCATGGATTGAAGATAAGCAGCAAGAAAAAATCACAAAGTACCGGGACTTGCAAATTGAAATTGAGCGACTATGGAAAAAGAAATCGTGTGTTGTCCCGATTGTAATTGGAGCCCTTGGAGCAATACCCAAAGGGCTACCCCGCTATTTAAAAATTCTAAATTTACCGGACTTGAACATTTTGACTCTACAAAAAAACCACCTTACTTGGAACAGTTTACATCCTCTGACGATACCTTAACAGTTCCTAGGTCCTTGGTTAGGACTCGAACTGCTGAGCTATTAACCAGCCTCAAAGGCTGTGAAACTCACTAAAGATTAACTAATAATACTAATACTAATAATACTAATAATAATAATAATTGGATGAGAGTTAGGGATTTTTCTGCCATCCTGTGTCAATCTGAGTCTGAACTGTCTTCAAGAATATGTGTGATGGATGCTTTCAAGTTTTCTTTTCCCAAAGCAGACAATAAGTTTGCATGTCTTGTGGCTTCCGATTTGACTTCTGTCGCCGCCAGACGGTCTTTCGGCACCGCCAGCCTCGTTGCCTGTAAAGAGCCGTCTCTACAGCTGAGAGACGGCTCGAAAAACTCCGTCTCCTTGAGGAGACGTGAGATAGAGCCAGCGAGGACAGGTAGAGCCCTCTGCGAACTCCCCAGAGTTTTTTATTACTCCTGGGGAGGAAGCAGAATGTGGCTCCCTATACAGCTCGCCACTGCTCCGGGCTTCGAGGGAACTCTGCTTCTTGCAGAGCCAGGCAACGGGACCAATCCATTTAAAGAAAATCAACAGATTGTTTAAACAAATAGGATGAAATCTGGACTTTGGACCCTAAATCGCAAGTATTTCTAACAACTTTATAAGCGATCTTAAAAGCGAAGGGAAAAAAGTTTAAAATGGCGACTGGCTGAGGCTTGAGAAGAAGAAAGCTGAAAGTGAAAGTCCTTCCGCCTGAATAGTTTAACACATTACAAACTATGCAGAAATAATAGCGCTGGCTAGAATTGAAAAGAAAAATTTCTACTTTATGTTTCTTCCTTCTTGGAGACTTGCTATTGATACTGTTTGGAGAGAAGTCTTTTTTTTTTAAAAAAAAGAGTTTGTCTGTGTGGCAGGATGGCGTTAAAACTGACAAAGCCAGGCAAACAAGCAGTGGGGGGGGGCTCCCCCATTTACAAACCATATGAACAAGTTTGGAACTTGCAGAATCAAAAGAATGGTTTTAAAGAATTTGTTTTGGAGGAGATGGCAAGACATGATGATTCTGTGAACCAGAATCTTGAAAAATTTAGGCAGGAAATTAAAGAGTTGGTACAACAAAAATATGCCAATTTGAAACAACAGTTTGTAACAGCTTTGAAAACTTTTTCAGAAATAGTTAAAAAGATGGACAAAGATATTAATTTAGAATTAGAGTCTAAAATGAAGGAAGCTGATTATAAGATTTATAATCTGGACAATAAAATACAAAGAATTGAAAATGATTTGATAAATATTCAAGACATGAGCTCAGAAGTAAAGTCTAAAAAGGAAGCTAACCACGAGACTTATAATGCAGATAATATAAAACAAAGGATTGAAAAAGAAATTACAATGATGCAATACAGGTCCATGGAATTTGCGGTCAGAATTAGGGGAATACAGGAAAATAAAAGAGAAGATTTGAGAAAGATGTCTGCTGAAGTTCTGGCTGTGATTTTAAAGGTTAGTCCTGAAGAGGTATCCTGTAAGATTGATAAGGCCTACAGAGCAAATTCTTGGGTGGCAAAGCAAAGACAGTTGCCTAGAGATGTGGTGATTTACTTTACTGATAAAGGAATAAGAAACGATATTGTGCAAAAGTCTTTTAACTCCACTCTTGAAATGCATGGAAGGAAGATTTGGATATATAAAGAGCTGCCATCTAAGATGTTAAAAGACAGAAAGGAATTTGGATTTTTGGTGACTGAGCTAAAGAAACAAAACATCCCATTTAGGTGGGATGCTCCAGTTGGTATAATATTGAGATACCAAGGAGAAAGACATCAATTAAATACTGTTGGAAAAGCAGAAGAATTTTACTACAAGGTTCTTAAAAAGGATTCAACATCTCCATGTATGTCATCAGTGTTAGGACAGGAGGGGAATAAAGAAACGCAAAATGAACAAGAGATTGAAACCCAGGCTAAGCAGATGGAGATGGAGGTAATGGAAAAACAACAAGTCACAGAGGCCCTTTTGGATGAGCCGCTTTTGGATTCTCCTTCAGAGGTTATAGCTGGATTACCTATAAATACAAGAGAGGCGGCTTTGGATTTTAATGTGATGTCTTATCAAGTTACAGACCAGCATGGAAATCAACCAGCTGATATACAAGTCCTAGAAAGGCAACCAGGATGGAGATCTAAACCACAAAAAGTTAAGAAAAGAAGAAGCAGGTTCTACAAAGCTAAAAAAATTTAGACTAAAGAACAGTCTATTGCCAGTTACTTAAGAGATGATTAATATGAAAATATAGCTGTGGCAAATTATTGACTAATACTATTTTGAGAAGAATAACAGATCTCTGCAGTGCTGTGCTTTTGGGATGTGGAAGATGACCTCTAACTGAGTGGATTGGAACTTTCTATTTTGGACTCTTTGAAAAATGGATTACGTATATGTTGAGCTATAAGGCATGAGAACTATGGGACTGGGGCTTGCAGAAGATCTGGTTGTTACCCTAACATGGTGGTTGGAATTAATAATCTAGAAGAAAGACACTACAGAAGATACTATATGGAATATAAATATAAAGTCACTCGGGTGGTTTTTTATACACGAAAACATTTATTATTGATGGGGGCAGATGGTAATAGAAGATACTGAACATACTGTTGGAATCAGAACTTGATGTTACCCTTATATGGGCGATGGAATTAACAATCTAGTTGAAAGACATTACAGAAGATATCATATGGATTACAAATTTAAAGTCATTTGAGGATTTTGTCTATATATGGAAATATCTTTTAGTGGTGTGGGCAGAAGAACAAAGATATTAAAATATTGTGAATGGTAGACCTGTAGGAAAAGGGGTGGAGATAGGTTAGGTTACTGATTGTTTAGTTTAGGAAAAGGGATGTTAGGTTCAGATATTAATATAAGTAAAAGATTTGAATTAAGAGATATATGCATGGGGGTGGAGGAAATGGGTAGATTATGAGTTGAATAACTGCTAAATTAGGATTTAGTATATAGTTTTATAACTGAAGGTTGCTTTGAAATGTATAGTATAAGGGGGGTATAATAACAATGTTAGAAAGAAATGGTTAGCATGTGGGGGTGGTGTAAAAGGATGGTAAAGTATTATCTAATTTGATAACAATGATTTTATTTTGAAGAAGCCATGGGGGGAGGGGAGGGGGAGGGGGGCTAGGGAGGAGGGGGGGAAAAAAGGGGGGAAAATCTGTATTTGAAAAGTTTGCATGTCTTGCTACACTTTTCTAAAAGTGCCTTAAGGAGTGACCTTCTGTCAATGTTGTTCAGCTATACGGAATGAGTGACTTAAATGGAAGCTGTAAGGAGCTTTTTTATTGTATTTATACTATTGTAATGCTCTCTACATGGGGCTCCCCTTGAGGAGCACCCGGAGGCTCCAACTGGTCTGGAATGCAGCCGCGCAAGTGATAATGGGGGCGACTCGTCGCTCCCATGTAACACCCCTCTTGCGCGAGCTGCACTGGCTCCTGGTGGTCTTCCGAGTGCGCTTCAAGGTGTTGGTTACCACCTTTAAAGCGCTCCATGGCTTAGGACCTGGTTACCTACAGGACCGCATTCTACCACCGTTTTCCTCCCACCGACCAACACGCTCCCACAGAGAGGGCCTCCTCAGGGTGCCGTCGGCCAAACAATGTCGACTGGCAATCCCCAGGGGGAGAGCCTTCTCTGTGGGGGCTCCTGCCCTATGGAATGAATTGCCCCTGGACATACGAAGGATCCCCGACCTCCGCACCTTCCGTCGAGCTCTGAAGACCCTATTATTTCAGCAAGCCAGTCTGACGGGATAAATGATTTTAAATTGGGTTTTAAAAGTGGCTTAAAATGGTTTTAATTGGAAGTTTTACTTTTGGCCAAAGATTGAATTGTTTTAATATGTTTTTTAAATTTTGTCTTGTATGTTGTTTTATCATGGCTGTTCACTGCCCTGAGTCCTTTGGGAGAAGGGCGGTATACAAATATAATAAAAACTAAAACTAAACTAAACTTTATACAATGCAGGGAAACATTTAACCATTAGATTGATAGCTCTCTGTAGATTGTTTCTCGAGAGTTAGAGATTAGAGCTTTGCCCTTTATCTTGGCACCATGTGAAAAGAATAAGTGAAGCATAATTCAAAATTAAATTAAAACTACAATTTTATACATACTTACTTGCAAATCAACTATGATAATTAGAGAAAAATACAGTGGTAGCTCAGTAGTCAGTATTAATTGGTTCCAGGAGGTGCTACGAATACTAAAATTGACAAGTTCCAAAGAAACCATGTGACTTATCATGTGACCCTTTGTTTCAGCCAGGAAAAATTTCCTGTCATTCCCTTTTCCCATGTCAATGACCTTCCCAGCATGGCCAACTTCTTATCATCATTCTGTGGTCATTTCCTGCTTCTTTGTGCAGATATCTTCCTGGAATTCTCCACAGTTGCTCTCCTTTTCCTATTGCAACATGTCAAGTACCAAACAAATAATGACTACCGGGATAACATTTTCACATCAAAATGCATCAAGTATCAAATTAAATAAATTTTGAAGCAGGTACATACACTATATGTACAAAATAATCTGGATCAGTACAAGTCATACTTGCATACCAACATTCATCAGTTATGGTGAAATTAAACAAACAATTGTTATAGAATTCTTTATTGGCCAAGTGTGATTAGACACACAAGGAATTTGTCTCCAGTGCATAAGCTCTTAGTGTACATACAACAATAATGATAGGTCATTATCATAGTCATTGTAAAAATACATTCATCATAAAACAGATGCAACACTTCATGACAGTCATGGATACTAGATAAGCAATCAACATAAATCATACTAGGATACTAAGTAAACAATATAAATCGTAAGATACAAGCAACACAGTTATAGTCATGAGAAGGGAATAGGGAAGATGAGAATAATGATAGTTTGACAGTGTTGTAGGAATTAGTTATTTAGCAGAGTGAAGGCACATGGGAAACTCTGTCCTTGTGTCTAGTTGTTCTGACGTACAGTGCCCTATAATGTCATTTTGAGGATAGAAGTTGAAACAGTTTATGTCCAGGATGTGAGGGGTCTGTAGATATTTTCACAGCCTTCTTTCTGGCTCGTGCAATATACAGGTCCTCAATGGAAGGCAGGTTGGTAGCAATTGTTTTTTTGCAGTTCTAATTATCCATTGAAGTCTGTGTTTATCTTGATTGGTTGCAGTGCCACACCAGACAGTTATAGAGGTGCAGATGACAGACTCAATAATTACTCTTTAGAACTGTATCAGCAGCTCCTTGGGCATTCTGAGCTTTCTGAGTTGGCACAGGAAGAACATTCTTAGGTGTACATTTTAAGTCTTCAGATATCATAGAAACTTGAAGGTCTCTGCTTTTGCTACTGTGTTGTCTAGTATTATGAGTGGTGGTAGTGTAGGAGGGCTTCTCCTAAAATCTATCATTTCTACAGTTTTAAATGTGTTCAATTCAAGACTGTTCTGTCCACACCACAAGGCTAATTGTTCAACCTCCCATCTGTATGCAGATTCATCATTGTCTCAAATGAGACCAATCAGTGTTGTATCATCTGCAAACTTCAGTACTTTAACAGATGGATCGTTTGAGATGCAGTCATTGGTATATAGAGAGAAGAGAAGTGGATTGAGCACACAGCCCTGTGTGTGTGTGTGTGTGTGTTAATTGTACAGGTATTTGGTGTGATTCTGCCTAACTTCACCTGCTTCTTCCTGTCTATTAGGAAGCTTATAACCCAAGCTTATGATTAGTAGTTATGACTGATCCTTGAAGTTCCGGCCACTGGTGCATCTCCATGGTCACCGGAAACAAATTTGGGCATTTTGCAAGTGGTCGTCATTACAACTGTCATACATACAGTACAACTGTCCCACAGTCATATTCTGCCCTGTGCAAACTGTCTCTGCTTTAACTCCCCCCATCTTTGCCCTTTTGGTTGCCTTACACTCCATTGCTTTCGCCTGCCACGTTCTGAAGAATGGAAATAAAACATTACATTAAATATTCTAACCATAAGCAGTTGAAACTTCCACTATTGTCACAGGAAAAGGGTAATATTCCTCATCAGTAGACAAACTAGGGAGAGTTGCTTAGAATTTCAATTTATCTGGAGATCCTTTGGTCCTTTGTGGCTTATGTACAGGACTGACTCTATGAATGACTGATAGCAATAGGAATTAGGTTGGACAAAAATCAAGCATGAGTGGAGGATAATGTATATGGCTTACAAGAGCTCCCACAGCAAAGATGTTAAATATAAATGACTCAATTTAATAATCTTGGAATTGAAGTTAATCTTGGAATTGAGAAGGTTTGCCCCCTGCTGGAAGACCTTATTAAGTGAAATCAACTGAAAGTGTGTTGAAGAGATGGTAGAGAAAAACAACACATTTAGATTAATAGTCAATGAAACGACATTAAACAATGAGGTAGTCCTCAACTTACAACTGTAATGGAGTCTGCCCATTATGATCATGCCATAATGGTCATAAAGTGGGTCATCACTTGAGTTAATCGATTTTATGTCCTTTTCTGTGCTGGCCATTAAGCAAATCACCATCATCATTAAGTGAATCTGCTGTCATTAAGCAAACCCAATGTTCACTATAGGATATTTTCCCCAGAAATCAGAAGTAAATGCCGGTTTTTAGCAAAAATGTTGTAAATTGTGGTCACATGATCTTATGACACTGTAAATGGCCATAAGTGTGGTCTGGTTGCTGAATGCCAGAAATGTGGTTATGTGAATAACCACTGGGGTCATTCTGGGGGGGGACAGCCACTGAGGGGGGCACAGCCACTGAGATTTCAGAACTGGATCATAGGTATTTTTGGGAGGTGTCACTGTCCATTGGAAATTCAAAGGTTGCTAAGTAACTGATCATAAGTCAAGGGCTATGTGTATTGACCTGATTTACATTAAAAAAATTGAACAGGCTGCACTTTTCTGGCTTCATAAAACATATTAAACCATAAGCATAACTTTACAAATGTGTACCACATGCAAAAACCCACATTAGGAAATGGCCTTCAGGGTTATGAGAGAACCTTTTGCCCAAATGGTGTTGCATCATCATTTAGGCAAAATTACTGGATTCTGCATATGCTTCTGCTCAAATGGTTATGTGATTGGTAGCAGAAGAATAATTAATCAAATATATATAGGAAACACACTACAATAGTAATGGGGGACTTCAATTACCTGACATCAATTGGAAGACTAATTCTGTACCAAGTGACAAATCAAATAGGTTCCTAACCAACCTAGCTGACAACTTTGTTGTCCAAAAGGTAGAGGAGTGAACTAGTGGAACAGTCATACTGGACTTAATACATACAAACAGAGAAGAAGTGATAGAGGGAGTTGAAACTGCAGAAATCTTGGGTGAGAATTCAATATAACACAAGCACAATTAGTAGAACATAATGATACCAGATACTTAGATTTTTAAAAGAGCTTATTTTAACAAACTCAGAACTTGGGAAAGATTCCTTGGATGAAAATACTAAAAGGGAAAATAACTCAAGAATCTTGGGAAACTCTAAAAAATATGATCAGAAAAGTCCAGTCCAGCATAATACCACTGAAAAAGAAAAACAAGAAATCCAAGAAGAAACCACCATGACTGCACAAAGATCTCTCTGACAAATTGAAAGACAAAAAGGACAAGTACAAAAAATGGAAAGAGGGACACATAAGGCAGACTATCAGCAGATAACCAGAATCTGCAAAGACAAAGTCAGGAAAGCAAAGACTCAGAATGAACAAAGACTTGCAATAAAAGTCAAAGATAATAAAGTTTCTTCCAACATATAAATAACAAGAAAAAAACCAAGGAAACAGTCAGTCCACTAAAGAGAGAAGATGGCAAGGAAGTAACAGGCAGCAGAGAGAAAGCAGAGCTGCTTAACTCATTCTTTGCATCGGTCTTCATGCAAAAAGAAACTATAGCCCAACCTACCAAAAACGTAACTGTAAAAGACTAGAAATAAAAGTTTAAAATAAGCAACAACAAAAAATGGTAAGAGAACACCTGTATAATCTTGATGAATACAAGTCACCAGGACCTGACAGATTATATCCCAGAGTTCTAAAGGAGCTGGGAGATGTCATCTCAGAACCACTGTACCTCATCTTTCAAAAATCCTAGAGCACCAGGGAACTACCAGAGGACTGGAAAAGAGATGATGTGGTTCCCATCTTCAAAAAAGGAAAGAAAAAAAAAACCAGACCCAGGAAACTACAGACAATCAGCTTAACATCAATACCTGGAAAAGATACTGGAAAAGATAATAAAAAAACAGATCTATCAACATCTAGAAACAAGTAAAGTAATAACTAGAAGTCAGCATGGGTTTGTTAAAAACAGATCATACTAAACCAATCTTATTTGATTCTTCAACATAGTGACTAAATTAGTAAACCAGCGAAATACTGTTGACATAATATACTTAGACTTCGGCAAGGCATTCAGCAAAGTAAACAACAACCTACTTCTTGGTAAGCTAGAAAAAAGTGGGATAGATAACATCACCGGAAGGATTTGTAACTGGCTAGCAAACCATACTCAGTGAGTAGTCTTTAATGGTACTACGCCTACATGGAGGGAAGTAAGCAGTGGGTTACCACAAGGTTCCATCTTAGGCCCAGTACTCTTCAACATCTTCTATCTAGGGTTGCCAGGTGTCCACTATTTGAGCGGACAGTCCACTTTTTTCACATTATGTTCACTATTTTTTTTCACAAAATAGTGGACATTTTTTTTATTCAAAAGCTTTATGATGAAACGGTATGTAATCTAAAGCTGTACAGTCTAAGAGAATAAGGATAGGAGAATCACGTTTTGTCTTTTTTTTCATAAGTTAGAATGAGACAAAGATCGAATGCTCATTGCAATAATCACATTTTACACAACAGCGCAAAAAATGCATTAAAGCAGTTATCTTTTGATATCGAAAATGTAGTGCTGAAGGTTTTTGCCGAATTTTCGAATTCTGCGAAGAAACGAGAAGAGTTGAAATCATTGAGTTTTGCGAGTCAGAATTCCATGAAGTTTTGCGCCATGTTCCAACACGTTGATTAAGTTTGTTTAAAGCGGTCGAAAGACTTCTTTTAAACTGGATACCTCTAAAATCGTATTTTATTTCTCTTGGATCTGATGAGTGCCATAAGGTTATCTGGAACCTTATTTCGGATCAGGAAAATGAACTCGCAAAGGACGATGAACCAACAATTTCAGAATTGTATTTATATTTCACGCACTTCTTCATGTCAATAATGCAAGACACCCTATTGAAGCTGGAAAGCAAGAAAATTCTTGCATGTGATCTTCACATTATCATGTGTAAGCTGCGTGATTCTTTGCAAAAAAAAATACAATGAGCAGTTTTTTGGAATGAAAGTTTATTTGCCTTACGTAAAAAACAGTTGCCTGAGAATGCCATGCAAAAGTTCAAGAAAGAAGCCATCAACGTGTATCAAAGAGCCATTGCGTACCTAGAAAAGTGGTATAATTTCACCGATTCAGTATATGAGACGCTAAGTTGTTTCAATCTAATTGATCGCAATAATCCTCCAACTTTAGAAGAAATGACGAACATCTGGTTATTATCACCATGGCGAGAAGAACTTCCACCCAACACCCCCTTCGATGAAATTTCTGTCTTAGAAGAAGTTTATGTTCATCTGCAGGGCGATTCATCCCTTGATAAGTGGATGTACTTTTTCAAGAAAGAGCCAGCTCCGAGTTTACTGAAACTGTTCCAGTATTGTGCATCAATTCTGGTATCAAATGCAAACGTTGAACGAATTTTCAGTGTCATGGGAAATTTGTGGACTGACGAACGTAACCAACTGCTTGTACTATCAGTTCGAAGTGAACTTTGTATATTTTTTAATATTTCTCAACATTGTACTGAAATTAAAGAATTATTCCTTAAACACAAAGAATTGATCAAAGCTGCGCAGTCAAATAAAAAATACACACGACAGCAAAGTAAAATGTAATTTAATATTTTACATATTATTATAATATATTTGTTGTTTTGAATTTTAAGTAAAGTTTTGAAGTGATTATTTTAATACGTGTTAAAATGTTTGGAAGAAAATATATAATTTAATTGTATTTTTTTTTTATTTTTTTACTACTTAAACCCCCCCCCCTGCTTGTCCGCTATTTTTTGGAAGCAGATCTGGCAACCCTATCTATTCCCAAATGAGGGAATAAAAGGAGAATTTACCAAATTTGCGGATGATACTGGCAGGAATAGCCAACACCCTAAATGATAGGCTCAAGATTGTGATGGATGTTGACAGACTTGAACACTGGGCCCTGTCTACACTTAGGCAAGAAAAATCAAAGTACACATATAGATTGGAACCAGAATTATTGGAATTGTTATTACTAAATTGTTATTACTAAAATGCAGTCATGTGATGTTTTGTCTAACCACCACTAGCCTTAGTGATGGCAATTCTGATCCCAATTAGGATTGTTAAAAAGAATCACCTGTGGTCATCATAATAAACTAATATTTAAATAATTCCTTATTAAAAAGCTCTTTCATAAAACATAAACCATTGGTTAGTCATTTGGCCTTGTTCAAGATCATCAGAGTTGGCAAAGTAGCTATTTATGTACTTGATTTTATAAAGTCCTCATCTTTACAGGATCCAAGCATGATGTTTATGTTGGATAAAAATGGAAAGAGTAATCACAAGTATATATCTTGCTGAGCTTTTTCATTATATTTGTGTATTTACTTGCTTAGACTCCATGTTAAAAAGTTGTGTGTTTTAAAAAGGAGACTATTCTTTAAAGTTCAGACTATATAGACGGGGATAGATCAATTGATTTTGAAGCAGGAGAACAAGTTTTCTTGTTTCAGCTATGTTCCTGAAAAAGCTACATTTACCGACTCCATAGGACATTTACACTTGAAAAAATTATTGTGGCTATCTATTCAGATTCATGCAATAAAATGTAATAATTGGCTAAACAATTTGACAAGTAATACGTACTTATCAAATGAGCATCATAATACACTGTAATTTGTCAGAAACACTATTCATATTGACTTGGTTAGTTAACTCAGTTGAAAAGATTCAGAGGAAAACTATGAAAATTCCAGTGGGTCTACTATTTATATCCTGCAGAGTATAAAAGCTAAACTGTGTATGAACTAATTATTCCATCAAAAATTATATTTTTGCAGAGGCTTTTTGTATTAGAGCAAGAGAACTTCAGAGATGAATGCTTCTTTGAATGCCCTCTTCTTTGTTGATACCATTTTCATTGATATTGAGATATTGACTTCTACAAAAAAAAAGAGAGAGAAAAATCTGAAGATATTCACCAGTACTGAGTATTGATTCGTGTAAACTGTGTAGTTGATTGGGATTTCCTAGAGGCAAGAAGTGCACAGCTGAATGTAGGAATGTAAAGATTCTGCCTCATATCTAGCTTCCTTCCATTATTGCCCTTTGTAGGCAAAAGTCCTTATCTCCATACTATGGCGAATTAATTTTAGCAGAATAAAATGAAAAGGTTCAAGAGCAGAGCAGAGCAGATATTTTACTGGCTCTTTATAACTCTAGATAAAATGTGAACATATGTATCTTTGCCCCTTATTATGGAGAAAGTTGAGTTATATTGCTTTTCCATCAAAACATAATAGAAGCTGTCAACTAGATGTAGAAATATATAAGCACCATCCTTAAATTTTTCCGTACAAAGAGAGGATACTATGTTCCTGTCGCAATTAAGCTTTTTCTGGCCAAGTTGCTAGTACAGCTTTTTAATGGGATCTTGCTCGGACCCTCAGCTTCATGTTTCACACCATTGGAAAAAGTTCAATCTAAATTTATTACAGCAATTCTCCAGATGCCATGTTGTGTCTCAAACGCACTTCTGCGCCTGGAGACAGGATTGACAAAAGTTGAAGCAAGAATTTGTATAAAATCTTTAAATCTCTGGCTAAAGCTTAACTTCTTTCTGCAAGGCCTTGCTCCATTAATCCTCCAAGACAAATTCTCCTCATCATGGACCAAGGCTGTTGAGTCCAACTTTGCCAAACTAGGCTTCTCCCCAGCCTCAATACTCAAGTTGGACTATGACCAAGCAAAACAAACCTTGCAACAAAGGGTAGAGGACATCGAAAGACAAACAGACTTAGGGAAAGTTCCATTGTTTTTGACTCTAGATACTATTCAATATGTTGTTACCCCTGCCAGCTATCTTAGCCAGTTGGAGTTAGCAAACTATCAGAAAGCATGCGCTTCATTGGCCGTCCTGTATACAAGAGATACAATTGACTGAAAGACTCTGTTCTTATGGCTCAGGAGAGGTGGAGACCATTGGTCACATACTCCTTTGATGTTCTTTTTACGGAGAGATTTGAGGAAAAAATCCTTCCATTAATTGCTAGGTATCCTGGCCATTCTGACACTGCTTATCTCCAGTGGTTGCTTAAGGATGAACAGTCCATAACTACAGTGCAGGTGGCTAGATTCTGTGCAGCAGCATTGGTGATTCGTCAGAAACATTGTCTAATCCACCATAACTATTTTATACAACAAATGCGACAAACCCTTTGCACTGCTTATTCCTTTCCCTTTTAGTATTAAACTAACTATGCACCTCACAGTTTATGGATTGTTATTTTAGTATGGTTAGACTATGTGAAATTGACAGACTGGATTTTATAATAGATTTTTATCTGTTGTTTATTATTTTATTCTAGAATTTTTAATTGTATATTTAGTGTTTTTATTTGTTCTGGTCTCTGGTCTATGACTATAATAAACTGAACTATAACTGGCCATTCCATTGCTAAATGGTATAGTCATTGAGTGAGACATTATGTGGCCATAACAGACTTAGAACTTGACTTCCACCACAGTCATTAAGGAATTGACCTGCAGTCATTAAGTGAGACATCCTTGATCGTTGGTCACTGATCTAGAACTGCAAGCAGACTTTCCAGCTCTACCCAGAAATTGATTCTTGATCGACTCTGCATATCTTCTGCAACCAATTAGATATCTCTGTTGCGTAACAATTCCAATATTCAGAAGGGCCTTATCCTTAGCCAGATCCAATGCTCTCTCAGCAGTTATTATTGAAAGAACATACCAAAATAATCCCTTTCAAACAGATACTGTGTCCATGTGGTGAAGGAATGATTGATGGATGGGATATGTTATTCTGTATTTTCCTCTCTATGCAAGCGCTCACCGGGAATGGTTATTTCCACCCTTTACTAAATATCCTGGTCATTCCAATTTGTTTTATTTCAGATCAGTCTGATTTTATGATGACAGCCAAGTACTGTTCTACAATCTGCACAGTACACTGTACTATTAAGTCTAACCTTTTAAAGATATTTTAAAATAACTATATATTTTTTATTTTATGTTAATTGTGACTCTTGTGTTTTATTTGCTGGTCTATGACTAAACAAAGTTTGATTTGATGTGATTTCCAGAAGTCATTGTATTGTATTATTGAATTGAATTGTACTATATTGCTTGTTTCTTATTGTCTACCTGCAATTGACATAACCCAAGAACAGTTTTAAGCCCTACTTTTTGGATGGTGTGTTTACTGTCTTAGCATTCTTCCTAACACTGTGTTAAGGATATTGTTGTTGTGTTACCAACCAGCAGAGTGTAGACTTTGGATTTCTCCTTATTGAAAATCCTGTGCCATAGGTGTTTTAGCTGGTTTACATAGCTCCATGCCATAACGTTTTAACATTTGGCTTATTTTGCTAGATTGAGATATTTTATAACCTCTAGCTGTTTGATTGATATCTAAACCTAAATAATGCCTAATATTTCCTAAATTTCTGATCTTAAATTTGGTTTGTAACTGTTTAACAATATCTATGGCTTCTTTGTCAGTTTTAGTTATTATGGCTATATCATCTGTAAACAATAACAAAAATGATACACCATTATTCTCTCTTTTAAAGAGACACTTATCCGCTACACCTTCATGAAAACCGATCTTATTTAGTTCTTTAACTATACATTGGTTCTACTCAAACCCTGATTGTCTCAAACAATAAAGCTTTTATTTAACTTCCAACAATCAGTGTGGTTTTGTGTTTCAACTCCTAAAGGCTTCCTCATAAAGATGGTGTGTCTCAATGGAGCATGCAAGTATGCTGTCTCTACATCTATATGGTTAATACTATATTTATACTTAGCCGCCCACACTAGCATTGTTCTTAGAGTACTAGCAGGTAAACTAGGAGCAAAAACCTCGAAATCTTTTTCAGTCTGAGAAAAACCTTGAGCTACAAGGCGAGCTTTATGGGTTACTGTCCCATCTATGCTTTTCTTAATTTTGTAAACCCATCTACAACCTATTAATTTTTCACCAGGTGGCAATTTCACAGTTTTGTAAACACCTAACGTAGTTAAAGAATTAATTTCCTTACTCATTGCCTCCTTCCAAGCATTCTGCTCCTTTTCAGGATAAAGCTTGATATCCTCATAACTTGAAGGTTCTATGTTAACCTGGCAAACTACGGTTGCTTTATATTGATCAGGTGGATGCCTTTCCCTAGTAGATCTCCTAGGTAATACAGGATTTACTGCAGATGGTTTATCTGACTCCTCCCCTAAAACTACCTCCTCTAAACCTACTTCCTGTTCTTCATCCTTGATAGAGGATTTTACATCATCTAAATCCTCAGGAATATCATCAGAATATGATGCTCTACACTAACAGTATTATTATCATGTCTATAATCTGCACTCTCTAGTTTATCCCATCCTTCGTACTCTAGAAATTTAGCACTTGCACTACAGTAAACACTAGTAGTTCCCTGTGCCCAAAATCTAAAAGACCTATGATTTGATTCATAGCCAACGAAAAACATTTTTCTGGCTCTCTGTTGATCCTTTCTCCTTAAACTAGATGGAATATGTACCCAAGCTGGGGCTCCAAATGTGTGTAAGTAACTAAGATTTGGTTTCCTCCCTTGCCATAAGGTGAATGGTATTTCACCCGTAGAGGAATGAACCACGTTGTTTAACACATGGTTAGCACAAGTAACAGCCTCACCCCATAAATTTTCAGGCAAACCAGAATCTGCCAACATAGTTCTAGTCATGGCTTGTAATGTTTGACCTCTTCTATACGGAGCAGACCGTTTGTGCTGGATCCCTGCATCCTGCAAAAACTTTTCCAACCTTTGGTTGGTAAATTTTGTACCATTATCAGTCACTAAGCATTTAACCTTAAATTTCTGTTTCCTTTCCACAAAACGCAGCCAGTTGTTAATATGCTGGCTTTTCACTTTTTGTTTTCATAAGATAACAGAATCCGTATCTTGAATAATGGTCTACTATGCTTAGAATATAGCAGGCAACTCCTATGCTGGGTTTCTTGGGTCCAATTAGGTCAACAAACACTACTTCTAATGGCTTATTGGTTTTAAAACCATTAACACGGTTTGCTGGTGTTACCCTACTTTTTTGCTGACTACAGGCATTGCAATTCAGATATTTACTACATGCTTGTAGTTTTATCCCTTCCGATAACTGAACTGTTTTCTTTAACGTCCTGAAATTTCAATGCCCAAGTCTCTGGTGTAAGAGATGAATACATTCATCATGTGGTTTAACATTCTTACAAACAGACTTAGACTTAGCCACTAATACTGAGTTATCCCTTAAAATAAATAAATCATTTTCTAAACTTGCAGTAACAACCTTGCCATCTTTCTCAATAAAACACGTATCATTTTAAAATGTTATTGTAAACCCAAATTGCAATAATGATTTAACAGATAATAAATTGAATTTTAACCCAGGAATATATAACATAGGCAATGGTTCATTACTAAATGATCAATGAGCAACACCCTCTCCAGCTACCTTAACCTTCCAACCATTTGCTAGTTTAACATGTTGGTTATTCTTCTCCATTTTAACAAAATATTTTCTATTTCTAGAAATAGATTGAGAAGCACCACTGTCAACAACCCAACAATCCTGGTTAACATCAGTAATTGAACTGGATATGGCTAAATTACAACCCTTCTTGGGTCTAGTATTGTCCCTAACAGACATTTTCTTATTCTTACAATACTTAGCTATATGCCCTTTAGCCCCACAAGCAAAATGACGTTTTACAAAATAGGCAGTTGAATACATTTTTTCTTCTTTTGGATGTTGCACTCTCAACTGATCCCTTTCTTGTCTTCTTTTGGATTCTTCCAATAACCTACTGGTTATGCCAGCCAGTGTCAGTTCATCTCTGGACAAAATCTCTAATGAAGAAACATAGTCGTCATAATTATCATCCAAAGAAGAAAGAATTATATAAACTTGTTGTAGTTCTGAGAAAACAAGTTCCTTTTCATGCAGCTCCTGGAAAATTCTGGTCATGGATTCCAAATGAGCCATCATATCTCCACCTTTAAGAAGATGTTGTTTAAATAATCTCCGTGTGAGATAAATATGAGCACCCACAGAGTCACGAACATATAGTCTCTTCAACTTGGTCCAACACCTAGCAGCAGACTCTTTGCCACGAATATGGACAAGCTGCTGGTCACCTAGTGTTAGTCCAATAATGCAAAGAGCTTGTTCATTGTCTCTGTTAAACTTGGCTAATTTCTTCGCATCTTCCTCATCAGCAGGATTCCATGCTGTTACATCCGGTGGATTATTTGCTATGTCCCACAGTCCTTCTCTACGCAAAAGTAGATTACATTTTGTAGACCAGGATACATAGTTTGTTCCATCCATCCGATTTATCATGGAAAAATTTGCTGCTTCTGCCAGTGCCATCTTCACTTGGATTGTATATCACAAACACAGTTTGTACTATTCACATTAACTCTCAGTTTAGTTCTTAACAATCCTAGTTAGTTTTGGTTGGCTCTGGGCCCATAAACAATGTTAAGGATATTGTTGTTGTGTTACCAACCAGCAGAGTGTAGAGCACAGAGAAACGTTGCTGAGAGCAATGAATAAGAGATATGCAAACTGGTTTATCAAAAGTTTACTTTATAGTGAAAAAACAATCTCACAGTCTTTAAATCAATCCAAGTCTTTGCCAGTTAAATCAGTCCAGTGATATAAAATCTTCTCACCACACAAACAGTAGTTGGTTAGAATAACAAACTCACTCTGGTTCACAAACCACGATGGTAGCAGATCCATCAAACGATGATAGCACAATGGTAGCAACTCCTCACACTATGGTAGCTTATCATCAACTGAATACGTTACAGTACCTTACTTAAATACGTTCACAACTAATTACAGCATGACTCAGCATTACAATGAATCAGCAGGAAAACTTTAAAGTCACACAATACATATTCATATTAAAGTCACAGAACACATATATTACCTGGACAACTTGTTAGGCTCAAACCATATCCTAACACACTGCATATGAGCAATGGAGGTTAATTTGATGTACAATGGGGGAGGAAGTTTAAATGACATGTTTTGTGTCAGCAAATTTGTGCCTTAAGTTGCTTCAGCCAGTTTCCTGCGACAATACAGTCCCTGACATATCAATTCACCCCTTAATATATTGTGGTTGTGAAGGAACTGCAACTCCTGCAGCTACTTTTCTTTTTTAAAAATGGGGGAGGGTGTCAACCATTCAACAATTCACATACAGAGTGAAAAATAACTTTACCAGACTTATAGGCTGCTCAGAATCAATTGCCGTTGGAGTGGCCTATATGCCTAGATGGTGTGGTTAAGACCCTGGGCTTGTTAGCTGAAAAGCGAGCAGCCAAGGTTCGAGACACAAGCACCACACAATGAGATGAACCCCAGTTCTCACCCCAGCGCCTGTTAACCTAGCAGTTTGAAAGCATGCAAAAGCAAGTAAATAAAAGGTACCACTTCAGTGGAAAGGTAACAGAGTTCCATGACATCATGCTGGCTACATGACCACAGAAATGTCTGCAAACAATACTGGCTCAATGACCTTGAAATGGAGATGAGCATCATCCTTATAGTTGGCAATGACTAGCAGAGTAAAATCTACAGGGACTACCCCACCCTTTTATATGCCTGGAAAGACAGATGAGAGAATAAGGGAGTCCTTAATCACAACTGCAATCTATGTTAAGGAATTCACAGAGCAACCCTTGAGTAGCAAGGGTGTGCACATGAAAATGATTGAGAGTAGTTACAAATAAACACAATCAACACACAGATACATTGAGTTGTGTTTCCTTTCAGGAAATAGTAATAAGACACAGTCCAATAAACAGTCCAGGTCATTCACATATAAAGCAGTAGATAGTAAAACAATAGTCCAGGGATAATCCAATAACAAAGTCTTCTTACCAATTGTTGTAGTCATACACTATAAACAGTTGCAAATAGTAGCAAACAGAGATAATAGAGAGCAAAAACAGCAAAGAGAATCAAAGAGAAATAAACCAGATTTCTAGCTCCTTCTTAAGGACTTTGGCTACAGAGCTAACCAATCAGGACATAGTATGATGCAATACAGCAATACAGCAGTCTTAAAGCTACATTCATGGTTTATTTATTGCCAACCCAACAAGTTAGGTAAAAATCATTTCCTAACATTCTCCCCTTTGGGTAGGACAATATATAATACCTTACATTCTTAAAGCATAGTTTTCACAACACGCTTTGTGCTTAACTGCACCCTGAGCCTTTGTGAAATGATCTGCAATATTGTGTTCAGTCATGCAGTACTCTAACTGAATCAATTTACTTTTTACACACTGTCTAACATTTAAATATCGCAAGTCAGTATGCTTAGACCGTGTTCTTACAGCTAAATTAGTAGTCATATTGATTGCCGATTGATTGTTTTCGTATACTATAAATGGATCATTCACATTTAACCCTATATCAAGTAACAATTGTTTATAATATATCAATTCAGTGCATATCAAGGATAAACATGAAAATTCGGCTTCCAATAAACTAAGATGCTATTGCCTAATAGATTTCCATCCTGTCAAAACATTACCCAACATTATCACTATACCTGATGTTGATTTACAAGTAAGTAGATCAGTTGCAAAACTTTCATCAGCATATGCCGTTAATACTAGATCACTACTAGGCTTCAAATATAACGAATAATAAATTGTTTGTTTCAGATATCTAAGTATTCGCTTAGCAGCTTTCCAGTGTCTTTCAGTAGGTTCAGCATTATATCTAGCCAGTTGGTTCACACTATAAGATATAACTGGCCTAGACCAATTACTCAAATATGATAGACTGCCTATTAAGGATTGATATATCTCCTTATCAAATACAGGACTTTGGATATTACAATGTTTAAAATCCTGACTCATTGGTGTTTTAGCAGACTTACAGAGTTCCATATTATACCGTTTAAGCAATTGACTAATTTTCTTGGCTTACGAAAGTTTGTAACCTTTACTAGTTTTAACTATATCAAATCCTAGATAATGCTTAATTTCTCCCAGATTTCTAATTCTGAACTTATTTTGTAACATAGAAACAATTTCAGTTGCTTCATGTTCAGATTTTGTTATAAGTGCCATCAGTAAATCATCAGTAAATAGCAACAATAAAGAAATTAAACCATCTTTCTCTTTCTTGAACAAACATGGATCAGCTATACTAGCTACAAAACCCATATCAACCAACTTATTAACAATACATTTATTCCACTCATAACCTGATTGCTTTAAGCCATAAAGACTTTTCTTCAGTCTCCAACAATCAGTCTTCCCATTAGCATTCAAACCTAGTGGTTTCTTCATATAGATCAATGGTAGTCAACCTGGTCCCTACTGCCCACTAGTGGGCATTCCAGCTTTCATGGTGGGCGGTAGGGGTTTTGTCTGATACTGAAGCACTTTCCTTTTTTTTAATTTAATTGACTTTTTAAAAAATTTTCATAGCATTATTTAAAAACATTTTCATTATGTTTTCATAAAATTCCCCGTGACAATTTAAATTTCTGAAAATATACTATTTGTATCACCTGCGCATAAGTTTAGTTCACGTTATGTAAGTGAAACTAAATGGCGCTATTGTGTGACCGCAAACAAAAGAGCCTCGTCCCAGAATAGTTCGCACATCTTCCCCCACACCACCCAGCTGTAACAGACAAGCAGAGCTGGTAGCTGGCACTCCCCCCAACCCAATCCACAATGCGCAAGAGGCATGTGCAGACAACGATACATGGTGCAGGCTCTTTTGTTTGCGGTCGCACTGGTCAGTACGCAGTTAGATTTGTGAGAGTGAGCATGTGTCTACAGCTTCAAACAAAATATTGTGAAATATTGTGAGCCCATGTCTCAAAAAAAGAAATACGCTCATGGTTATTTGCCAGAGTATCTGAAGATGGGTTTCATAGAATCTGTTGTAAATAAACAACATCCAATGTGTTTATTGTGTCATAAAACATTATCCAATGAGGCAATGAGGCCAAGTTGATTGCGAGAATATCTTTCTACAAAACATCCAAATGATAAGGACAAGCCCATTGAATATTTTCAGGAAATATATAAAAAATTTCAAAATCGTTCAACAATTGTTGCATCATTTAAGAAACAACATGCTGCGAATGAAGATGGATTAATTGCTGCTTATCGCATTTCACAATTAATTGCAAAAAGTGGTAAAAGCTATAATATTGGAGAAACTATAATAATACCCTCTATAAAAAAATTTATCTCAACAGTAATGCATCAGGATATACCTGAAATTTTAAAAACATTTTCCCTAAGCGATAGCATAATAAAGCGACGAATTGAAGAAATGGCAGTTAATGTTGAAAAAAACTTATAAGTATTCTCCAAAACTCTTCATTTTCCATGCAATTGGATGAGTCTACCATTGCAGATAATAATGCTTTATTGATGGCATATGTACGTTATTTTGATGAAAACAATACATTACGAGAAGAAATGCTATTCGCAGTAAATCTCATTACAGATACAAGAGGATTATCTATATTTAATACTGTGAAATCATACTTTACAAAAAATAATATTCCTTTGAATAATATTGTTGCATGCGCTACTGATGGAGCACCATCAATGGTAGGTCACTATCGTGGATTTGTTGCTTATTTGAAGGAAGTAGTGCCAAATGTTTTATATATTCATTGTGTGGTGCATAAACAACATCTTGTAGGAAAACATCTAAGTACAAGTCTCCATTCATCATTAACTATAATAATTCGAGCCATAAACAAGATCAAATCCAATGCAAAAAATGATAGAGTGTTTCGACAGCTTTGCCGGGACAATAATGAAGATTTTATTATGTTACTTTTGCACACGGAAGTTCAGTGGCTCTCAAAGGGTACATCTTTGGCTCGTTTTGTAACATTATATGATAGCGTCATACAATTTTTTGAAAGTAATAATGAGACCAATCTGTGTCAACAGTTAAAAACAGTAAAGAATGATGCCTTTTATTTGGCAGATATTTTCAAGAGATTTAATGATGTCAATTTGCAGCTTCAAGGAGCTAATAAAACTCTTATAGGTTGCCAGAGTATTGTGTCATTATTTATTGACAAACTTGAACTACTTTGTTATAATCTATTGAAGAGAGAATTTCATCAGTTTCCTGAATTATCATCTATAAAAGATGATGTAACTCCAGAGGATATTGACAGATTCAGTAGCCACCTCAACGAACTTAAATTGGACATGGAAAAACAATTAGACAATATTTTGAAATTGAAGGTGTATGACTGGATGAAAAACCCTTTTACTGCAAATATTGAAGAGGCTGATACAACTTGCCAAGAAGAACTGTTAGAAATTAGATATGATGAAGAAAGTAAACATAAATTCGATAGTGGTGGGTATGAAAACCTATGGCAAAATAAAAAAATGCCTGTCTTATATCCAAATATGTGGAAAATGATATTCAGTTTATTGATAGCTTTCCCTACCTCATATCTTGTGGAATCAGGCTTTAGTGCTGTTAATCATATTATGACCAAAGAAAGAAACTGCCTGAATATTTCCGAAAGAGGAGAACTTGGTTTGTTCCTTACAAAAATTGAGCCAGATATCCAGTATTTAGTTTTGCAGCATCAGCCTCAGGGATCTCATTAATAATTTAATTAATTAAATGTAATTTCATCAGACGTCATACTTCTATGTATGCAAAGTATAAATAAAAAGATAGATTTAACTACAGTAAGTTGTTTTATAAAGATTTATTCTGCCAAACTTAGTGAAAGTCCAACATAAAGTATTTGGTAAGTAATTATTATTATATGCTTTAACTTGCTGTAACTCTGCTTTATAAATTTTATAAAGTAAAGTTACTTCCCTATTTTATAAATCACCATTACTGTGGAACCGGTGGGTGATTAGAAAATTTTACTATTAACAGAGATACAAAAGTGGGTGGTAGGTATTAAAAGGTTGACTACCCCTGATATAGATTGTATGTTGTAATGGTGCACGCAGATATGCAGTTTCAACATCTATATGATTTATCCTATAACTATTCTTAGCTGCCCACACTAATGCTGCTAGCAATGTAGTCACTCTCAGACTCGGTGCAAACACTTTATCATAGTCCTTATCTGACTGAGCAAATCCTTGAGCAATTAATTTTGCCTTATGGGTAACAGACCCATCTAAACCAGTTTTTAGTTTATAAACCCACTTGCAACCAATTGCATGCTCACCTGGTGGTAACCTAACATCTAGCTCCTTTAATGATGTCAGCTCTTTGTCCATCACTTCCTTCCAAGCTACCTGATCCTTTTCAGGATACAGTTTAATTTCATTAAAGTTAGATGGCTCTATGTTCACCTGACATACAACACTTGCTTGATACCTATCAGGTGGACATGTCTCTCAAGTTGAACGTCTAGGTAACTCTGGACTCTGTATAGGTATTTCCTCTTCTACTTTCCCTATAACCTCTTCTTCCTTTACAGTAATAGAAGGTTCATCTACAATCTCATTATCAGGGTCAGTAAACAATGGAGTATCCACAATAACACTATCATTTACCTTGTAGGATTCCTGCTCAAGCTTACTCCAACCAACATGCTCCAGGAACTTGGCACTAGCACTGCAGTACACACTAGGGGTACCTGGTGCCCAAAATCTATATGACCTGTGATTGGATTCATAACCAACAAAAAACAACTTCTTTGCTCTATGTTGCCCTTTTCGCCTCAATTGCGAGGGAATATGAACCCATGCTGGGGCTCTAAATGTATGCTAATAGCTTAATTCTGGTCTTCTACCATGCCAACGTGTGAATGGTAATTCACCATTTGTTGAATTAACTATGTTATTCAAGACATGGCTAGCATACATTGTTGCCTCTCCCTCTGAGTGTCTCAGGCAAACCAGAATCAGATAACATGGTTCGAGCCATAGCCTGCAACGTTTGCTTTCTGCGTTCAATATACGCATTACGTTGCGGTCTATAAGGGGCAGAACGTTTGTGTTTAATGCCAGCTTTCTGTAACATAGTTACAAATCTGTTATTGGTAAACTCAGTACCATTGTCAATTACCAGGCAAAGAATCTTGCATTTCTTTTTCCTCTCAGCAAACCTCAGCCAGTTTGAAAAACGCTGAAATGTTTCTGCTTCTGGTTTTCATAAGGTAACAGAAACCATAAAAACCAGAAAACCAGAAAAATGATCTATTATGCTCAATATATAACAGGCTCCTCCTAAACTAAGTTTTTTTAGAACCAATGATATCTGCAAACACTACCTCTAAAACAGCGGTTCTCAACCTGGGGGACGCGACCCCTTTGGAGGTCGAATGGCCATTTCACAGGGGTCACCAAAGCCCTCTCTCACCCCCCTATGCCTTCACTCATCCTCACCCTCTGCCTCTGTTGGATCACCGTTCGCCATTCGCTTACCCCGCCCACTCTCAATCCCCGCCCACTACCTCCTGAGTCCCAGCTGATGGCTAGAGGGAAAAAAACTGTTTAAATTCTTGCCGCAGGGCTTCAAAAGGCTGCCCTACAGCTGATCAGTGTTAAAAGAAAACAAATGAGTAGACCGGTGCCTGCAAAAATAGAAAAAACAGCCCCTTTCAGCTTCAGCATATGTTAATTACCATAAGTTGATTTGATCAGCCTCCTGACTCTCAGCTGATTTGCTCTCAGCTGTTTTGCGGAGGGCTCTGTTGCTAGCTAGCTGCAAAGAGGTAAATTGCTGGAGCAGATTTTTTTTCCCCCTAGCTATGCTGAAAAAGCGAAACTGAAAGTAAAGCAGGATCTTTGCTGCAACGTGACAAAATGAGGCAGAGAGAGATTTCTTTTTCTTTTTCCTCACCAAAAAAGGTAGGTGCAAAACTGCAAACAATGGGAAATTTAGGGCAAAAGAGGAGAGTTCAAGATTTTAAAACACAAAAGAAAAAAAGCTCTATTTAATTAGGGAATTGTAATAATTGAGATACTATTAATTGTATATTGTGTTGAAAGCAGAAATGGTTAAGTTAATGGTTAAGTGGTTAAATCTTTGGCCCCCACTGAAAGGGCTCGCAATCTGGGAGTCCTCCTGGATAGGCAGCTGTCTTTGGAGGAACATCTGACGGCTGTTACCAGGGGGACCTTTTATCAGGTTCGCCTGATTCGCCAGTTGCGGCCCTTTCTTGATCGGGATTCCTTGTGCACAGTCACTCACGCCCTTGTCACCTCTCGCCTTGACTACTGCAATGCTCTCTATATGGGGCTCCCCTTGAAGAGCACCCGGAGGCTCCAGCTGGTCCAGAATGCAGCAGCGCGGGTAGTGATGGGAGCAACATGGCACTCCCATGTAACATCGCTCCTGCGTGAGCTACACTGGCTCTCAGTGGCCTTCCGGGTGCGCTTCAAGGTGTTGGTTATCACCTTTAAAGCGCTCCATGGCATAGGGCCTAGCTATCTCCGAGACCGCCTGCTGCTACCGATGACCTCCCATCGACCCGTGCGCTCCCACAGAGAGGGCCTCCTCAGGGTGCCATCAGCCAAACAATGTAGGCTGGTGGCCCCCAGGGGGAGGGCCTTCTCTGTGGGGGCTCCCACCCTCTGGAATCAGTTGCCCCTGGAGATAAGAAGAATCCAGGACCTCAATGCCTTCCGTCGTTCCCTGAAAACCTATCTTTTTCAGCAAGCTGGTTTGGCTTAAGAAGAAATTTTTAAAATTTTTAAATTCTTTTAATTAGTCTGTGATTCTTAACTTTCGGGCCAAAATTTATATATATTTTTAAATGTTTTAATATTTGTATTCTATGTTTTTTATCTTGGCTGTACACCGCCCTGAGTCCTCAGGGAGAAGGGCGGTATATAAATTGGAAATTAAATTAAATTAAATTAAAAATTAAGTTGTGGTTTGGAGAAATATAGGGGAGGAATTATTTAGTTTTTTTTATTATTATTGGTAAATATAATTAATTGATTTGTAAGAAATTGGATTGCATGGAAATAATTGGAATATTCATGTTCATATTGATTAATATACAAAAAAGATAGTTATATAACTAATTGATTTATATTAAAATGTTGAATTTGTATTAAACAACTGTATTACATAATTACATAATTAACCAATGTGAGGATGGATATAAAAATAGATGACAATGGGAAGGGGTATAATATAGAATAGAAGGGAAAAATTGAATTTGATTAAGATTAGAGATGAGGATGAAGGGTAATATTGGTTTTTTTAAAAAATAGATGAGGAATAAATATGGCAAAAAGGAAATATAGAAATTGTAAATTTAATTGAAATGACTAAACACTGGTTAAATTTGTGAACCGGCCAAATACTCTGTTCAAAGAAAATACATTGTATGTTTGTATGTGTGTTTCTAATTATTGCTATTTATTCATATTTGTTCTCTTTTATTCTTTAAAGTTTAACAATTCATTCTTTATCTTAATATCTTAATATTCATTTGGGGTTGGTTTTCTTCCCTTTCATCTTTTTTATTGTACAGCAATCTTTCTCCTCAAACCTACCACCTCTCTCTTTTCTTTCCTTCTTACTTTCTCTCCCCCCTCTTCTTCTCCTCCCTACTTCCTCTTCCTTTCTCCTTCTCCTCCTCTCTTCCTCCCTCTCTTACCCTCACTCCTACTCTAATTTCCCTTCCCTTCCTTCATCCCTCTCTATTGCTGTATCCTTTTGTGCACATGGACTACTCAGAGGGCTGAAAAAGTTATTTTTGACTGGTCCTCACACTTTTGACCAGTCCTCAGATTTATGACTGTCCTCACATTTTACATTTTTTGCCCTATCTTATCACCATGGTGAAGAGAAGCAGTTGTGAAATGAGTGAGATGGTTGTTAAGAATGCTGCACGGGCATAAATGTGAGGATGGTCATAAGTGTGAGGACCAGTCAAAAGTGCGAGGACCTGTCAGAAATGACTTTTTTCAGCCCTCTGAGTAGTCCCTATACACATAGCCCTGGCCACCCGGTCACATGACCAGCTAGCCACGCCCACCCAGTCACATGACCTCCAAGCCACACCCACAAAATAAGCCATGCCCACAGAACCAGTAGTAAAAAATTTTAGAACCCATCCCTGGTTGGGGTCACCATGAGGAACTGTATTAAAGAGTCGCGGCATTAGGAAGGTTGAGAACCACTGCTCTAAAAGTTCATTGGTTGTAAACCCATTAACTCTGTTTGCAGGAGTTACCTTACTCTTTTCTTGACTGCAAGCATTACAGTTTAAATATTTTTTACAAGGTTTTAGTTTTATCCCATCAGACAATTCCACAGTTTTCTTTAACATTTTAAAGTTTACATGTCCCAAACGCCTATGAAGCAAGTGAATGCATTCATCATGTGGCTTCGTGTTATCGTAAACTGAGTTAGTATTAGCCATGATTAATGGATCATCATTCAGAATAAACAAATCATTCTCTAACTTTGCAGTAACACTTGTACCATCTTTTTCTATCAAACATTTATCTCTTCTAAACGTTACTACAAATCCAGCTTTTAACAATGCTTTCACAGATAGCAGGTTAAATTTTAGTTTAGGTACATATAACATAGGTAAATGCTCATTTATACATGAACAATATGCAGTACCTTCTCCATATAGTTTCATTTTCCATCCATTTGCTAATGATACATGTTGTTTACTCTTAGTCATGTTAACAAATCTCTCTCTACTATTAGTTATTGACTGCGATGCTCCACAGTTAACTACCCACAAATCATGGTTTACAGTTGTAGTTGAGCTGGATATAGCTAAACTAACATCCTTTTTAGCTCTCTGTTGACTACCAGTATTCAGTTTCTTGCCCTTTTTACAGAATTTAGCTATATGACCCTTAGCCCCACAAGAAAAACATTTTCTAACAGTATAGGCAGTTGAATACAGGTTTTCTCCTGTGGTTGTCTCTTTCTCAGTTGATCTTAATTTTGCCTTCTTCTGGACTCTTCTAACAATTTTCCGGTTATGCCAGTCAATGTCAGATCATCTCTGGTCACGTCTTCCAGTGAAGATACATGGTCATCATAACTTTCATCCAAAGAGGAAAGAAGATATAAACCTGATGAAGCTCTGAGAAAATCAGCTCCTTTTCATGTAGCTCTTGTAAAGTTCCTTTCATAAACTCCAAATGAGCTAACATATCTCTACCTTTCAGAAGATGAGCTCTAAACAGTTTACGTGTAAGGTGGATATGTGCACCCACACTATTACGAACATAAATCCTCTTCAGAATGTCCCAACACTTGGCAGCAGACTCCTCACCACGAATATGGACTAGCTGCTGGTCACTCAGTGTCAGTCCAATTATACAAAGAGCCCTTTCATTATCCCGGTTAAATTTGGCTATTTTCTTTGCATCTTCATCATCTGCTGGATTCCAAGCAGTTACATTCGGTGGATCATGAACTATAGCCCATAGTCCTTCCTTACGCAGAAGTAAGCTGCACTTCATAGACCAGGAAACGTAGTTTGTTCCATCCAACCAAGTTATCAGAGACATGCTGGTCGATTGTTCTTGTGCCATCTTCACTTGGACAATAAACTGCAAAAACAGCTGTCTGAATATGGTACTGTGTACTCACACTAACTCTCAATATCCTGGGCCCATAATCAATGTTGAGGAATTCGCAGAGCAACCCTTGAGTAGCAAGGGTGTGCACCAGGGGTGGGTTCTAAATTTTTTTACTACCGGTTCTGTGGGCGTGGCTTAATTTGTGGGTGTGGCTTGGAGGTCATGTGACTAGGTGGGCATGGCTAGCTGGTCAGAGTCATTTCTGGAAGGTCCTCGCACTTACGGCCAGTCCTCGCACTTACGACCCGACTCATTTGTTTGCTTTTAACACTGATCAGCTGTAGGACGGCCCTTTGAAGCCCCGCGGCAAGAGTTTAAACAGTTTTTTTTCCTCTAGTCATCAGCTGGGACTCAGGAGGCAGCAATAGATTGGGGGTGGGACCAAATAAAAGGTAAGAATAATGTGGGTGGGTGGGTGGGGGAGGGCGGGGGGGAAAACCGGTTCGGTGACGTCATATCGTCACCGCTACCGGCTTGGCCGAACCGGACTGAACCGGGAGGAACCCACCACTGGTGTGCACATGAAAACGATTGAGAGTAGTTACGAATAAATACAACCAACACACAGATACACTGAGTTGTGTTTACTTTCAGGAATTAGTAATAAGGCACAGTCCAATAAACAATCCAAGTTATTCACATATAAAGCAGTAGATAGTAAAACAATAGTCCAGGGATAATCCAATAACAAAGTCTTCTTACCAGTTGTTGTAGTCATACACTATAAACAGTTGCAAATAGTAGCAAACAGAGATAATAGAGAGCAAAAACAGCAAAGAGAATCAAAGAGAAATAAACCAGGTTTCTAGCTTTCTAGCTTAAGGACATTGGCTACAGAGCTAACCAATCAGGACACAGTATGATGCAATACAGCAATACAGCAGTCTTAAAGCTACATTCATGGTTTATATATTGCCAACCCAACAAGTTAGGTAAAAATCATTTCCTAACAATCTACTTCTCAAACAGGACCTGTGCATATAGAAGAACACTTCCCTCCAATTATATATCACTTTGTCCCAGAACTAAAGATTAAATATCATTGGAGTCAGTTGGCTTTTGAATGCAGAGACAGTTTGTATTTTTGATATTGAATCTGAGTCAATTTCTGAGTTGTTCCAGATTCAGATCCTCACAGCCAGACAGGAATCCAATTGCATCTCCTATTAGACCCTGGGTTAGATATATGGCTGAGTATAATTAGCATATTGATAATATTTGACCCCTTGTCAATGGATTATATTTCCCAGTGGCTTCATCAGAAGGGCAGGATTGTCAACTGTGTTGTGCTCCAAAATGAGAGCCCTAAAACTTAAACCTTCCCCTCTCAAATTCTGAAATGAGAACTACTGAAGTGCAATGCCCCTTATTCACAGCCATGAAAGTAATCTAGAAGGATGCCACGAGCAGTGGTACTGGTAACTGAGAGATCAAACAAGACATGGTAGGCTCCACCTCTTTTTGGCTTGTCAAAATAACCTGATCCAGAGAATACATCTTATTTATAACATATATGTGTTTGGATGTGTGGTTAGACTGACTCTGAATTCAATCATCATAATGCACATGATGTTCTTTCAGATTAATACTACAATTATTTGTGTGCCACTCACTTAAATAACTCTAGCAGTGACTTCCTCTACTGAGTTCAGTACATACAACTTTGCTAAAATTAATCAAATTTTGGAAGCTCCTTCCAGGAAATAGTAGATGACTCATTGATGCAGAAATGGCTACATTGGTGGTGTAATTACAGAAAACAATTTTAAAAAAGAGTTAGGGATAAATTCAGGTCAAGAGGTCCCTAATAAACAATTAATTGTCTATATCTTTGGAAGCAAAAATGAATCATGCAGGAAAAAGCAAGTTTTCCAAGCTGCAAGATTTCTTAGATCTGCAGAATCAGATAAAGCACATTCATAACTTATGGGAACATATTTTTAAAAATTAAAGTCATGTCAAAAATCCTTTGGGAGTCCAGGATGTATCACTTGTTATCCAAGTGGGATATGTTGACAGTAAGAAAAATACCCTTCTCCAGTCCTTTAAAGTAAGCCTAGAATTAAAAGTAAGTTTTCTAATGCAGAGATTTCCAAGCTTTCTGACTCTATAGACCAGTGGCGATGGCGGCAGCAGTGGGGAAGGGGATGGTTTCACACACACAACCTAGATCCTGCGCATGAGCCAATTAACTTTCTGGTTTTTCTTTGAAGAAGTTTTGCTTTTCATCCAAGAAATTTCTTCAGATCTGAAAATGTTCTTGGATGAGAAGCAAAACATCTTCAAGGAAAAACCAAAAAGTTCAGTTGCCTCTTGAAAAAGCACCTTTGGGACAACTAGGACCTGGATGACTGAGAATCTCCATAGACATGAGTCAATGAAGCTTGGCACAGTTGCCTGCTGCTTGTGTGGCCTAGTTCCCTATAAGCCACAGACCTATCCTAGTCCATGAACTGGGAGTTGGGGACCCCTTACTATAAAGTTTATAGTATACAATAGGGTGGGAAGCTACCCCTCTCCTAGAAGAGTGAAATATTTTAGGAAATATTTAAAAAGGCAGAATATTATATTTCCCTAGATGAGAAATTGAGAAACATGTTCTTGGAGACAGAAACTCAGAGCCTCAGCTTCCTGCCCCCAAGCAGATACTAAATTGAGGACAGCCTTTAGAAATGCAGATTTGGTAATCCATTACCTTCAGCAGCAAGGTCTGAACAAAGGTAAGATTAGCCCTCAGCCACAGTAGGAATTGCCCAATAACCCCCTTCATTGCATCAGCACACTTCAACCAAATTTAATTCAGACAAAGATGACCCCACATGGCCCCATGGGAGTCTGACTACAGCCAATAGAATATATTTCTTGTACAGGAACAGGAAGCTTAAGGGCAAGGCCCAAGATAAGGTATAAATAACTCTCATTCTGAACTCTATGTAGTTAGCTGCCCAGAACCATGTGCTTGATGGTTCTGCTTCACCATTAAACCATCTTTCCAATCAGCCTCCATGTTTCCAGTGTCTTTCTCCCCACTTGGAATTGAACCAGATGGATATTTCTTCCAACAATAGCCATATCAGAAAATCCCTGAGAAATCCCAGTTTCCAATTTAAATTCTTGGTTCTTCTGTAAGATTTTTGAGAAAGGAATGCTAAGAGAACAGGAAATGTACAGGGAGGACTATCACTCAAGCAACTGTCGCCTCTTCTCTTCTTTGCCTAATAACAAAAAATAATAAACTGCCATCCAGCCCATGCTTGGCTTGACCATCTTTCATATTTAAGAAAGAAAAAAAACAAGAACAAGAAACGTGTTCTCCATGCTACTATCCATTCCTTCTAAAATGTCAGATTATTGTATTTGAACTCTTTTGTTCAATTAAGTCTGACACTGTAATGGTAGGGAAACAGGAGTTGGGGTGTTTTCCAGAGACAGCATAGAACTCCCCCTGGCCCTATCAGAACAAGCAATCTGAGCCATGACATTTGCTGCCTGTATTAACTAATACTTAAAAAACAGAAACTTGGGATGGTATTTTCCTAAACCACCAGCTGCAGCGTAATTTGATTTGGCAGAGGGTTTACTGCTATTTTTAGGATTTGCATTTCCATCCAGATGTCCCCTCAAGCCTCAGAACTCTTTTTATTATCAACTAAATTTGTCATTTATAAATTTGAGAAATATGTAGAGGATTATTTTGAAGACCAAAGATGGAATACAGATGTTTTGTATTTCTATATATAGCTATCTCTCTGGCTACACATTATTGCTTTGATAACAGAAGAAAGAATGTATAAGGCAAGCTATAAAACTGTATCTTCTTTGTGCCAAAAGAATAGCTTTTGGAGAACAGATACCTTCTTTTGGTTCACATGTTAGTTTCAGTTATATAAGGTTTATGAGCAAATATAACCCCTCCTGCATATTAATCAGCCACATTTGTTAAGAAAACAGGAATAGGAAAACCATCACAGAAGTCCATTTCTTTGAGAGAAGCTCTGTCCTCAAAAAATGTATCCTTTGTGCTGAATGATCAAAATTAGTGCTAAGACACAATGTCTTTACTTAGCATGGGTCTTTTCCTGATTTGTTGATGGGTTTTTGACATGATTTGATGTGAAAAGCTTCAACAGTTGTCTTTCAGCAAATTTTGTAGAAAGTTATAGGATTTTGCATGAAGAAAAACCCCACTTCTTTCTATTGATATAGTGGGCTGGATTAATATTGTCCAATAACTTCATTTGGCTGACCATTTTTCCTTGAAAGTAAGTTCTGCAGCATGGAATGTTGGTTTTCAGGATTCACAGATTGCTTGTTATCTAGATTCATGGTTAGGAAAGATAAAAAGCATTGAGATTGTATGGTGTGATAAACAGAGATTCTAGGCAACTTGCAACATTCTAGGTTCTTCTGACTTTCAACTCCCAACAGCTCAAGGAAGCTAGCTGGATGACAAAAAATGCAGCAACATGTGAAGCGCTTTAAATTGCCTCTCCAAATAAATAGGAAGGTGATTAGCGTTTTTGTCCTCAGTAATCAGCAAAGAATACAAATTTCCCAAAGCCAATTTCCCCCCACGAATGAATTATACTGTTCTGGAATGAATTATACAGTAGCTGTACTATGTTCTTTTATGACTCCTTTCCAACTCATCTTCAGTTTTGATTTTGCTGTAATTCTGGTATAATATGGACTTCACACTATCAACTGACTGAAATACATCTACTACATTTGAATTTTGCGGGCTACAAAGGACATTCCTACTGCATCAATGATAAAAATATATTGGACATTAATACAATTGAGTGAGTCCAGAGGTATTTCACGAGAAGAGTACTTCACTCCTCTGCTCACAACAGAATACCTTATGCCACCAGGCTTGAAATTTTGGGCTTGGACAACTTAGAACTATACCACCTATGGTCTGACCTAAGCTTAGTACACAAAATTATCTGCTACAACATCCTACCTGTCAATGACTACTTCAGCTTCAACCGCAATAATACACAAGCACACAATAGGTACAAACTCAAAGTAAACCACTCCAAACTCGATTGCAGAATATACAACTTCAGCAACAGAATGGTCAATGCCTGGAATGTATTACCTGACTCTGTTGTTGCATCCCCAAACCCTCATAACTTTAACCTCAGACAGTCTACTGTTTGTTTTTGTTTGTTTTTGTTTGTTTGTTTTTTTAATTTGATTTATATGCCGCCCTTCTCCGGAGACTCAGGGCGGCTTACAATGCGTTAAACAATAGCCTTCATACTTTTTTACATTTATACAAAGTCAGCTTATTGCCCCCACAAACTGGGTCCTCATTTCACCTACCTTAGAAAGGATGGAAGGCTGAGTCAACCTTGAGCCTTGGAGAGATTCGAACCAGCAGTAAATTGCAGGCAGCTGTGTTAATAACAGGGTGCTTAGACCACTGTACTATCAAGGCTCTTGTTGACCTCACCCCATTCCTAAGAGGTCTGTAAGGGGCATGCATAAGTGCACCAACATGCCTACCGTCCCTGTCCTTCTGTCCCCATTTATTTCCTGGGTTCATATTCATGTTTATACCTATTATCTCGTACATGTTTGACAAATAAATAAATAAATAAAACAAATATTGAAAAAGAAAAAAAAACATTAGTTTTACTCAGAATCTTTTTTCTTCTGATATTATTACAGCTACATCCACCAAATGATTCAAAGTTGGTCAGAATAAATCAGCAACCATTTCAACCAGGTATTAGACAGTGTTAAATGAAGATCTTGTGAATTAAGTCAAGTGATTCCCCGCCCCTTATTTTAAATCCATTTTAAGGTTTGGGGGGGGAAGGCTGATTGTGTCAGTTTTAATACAAAAGATGAATGTGTGATTTTAAATCTATTTCATGTTTGGACATTTTTCTTTAATGGCTAAAGATTTCTGTTATAGACTTTCTTGGCCTTGGCATTGGTCATAGGAAACAACTAATCAAGAGTTGAATAAGTCTTATCTAAAATGGAGAAAAAAAGAAAGTTTTTAAGCAAATCACAATATGGGATTCTTATTCTGTATTTTGTTCAACAATTCATAAATTGTGCAAGCCTGGGTTAGTTAAGAAGTTAATTGACACGACTTCCTGTTTGCTGCTGGCCGCCGCCAGACGTTCCTTTGGGATCGTCAGCTTCCACTGCCTGTCAGAGCCGCCTTCACAACGGAACGGCTGCTCGAAAAAACTCCGTTCCCATGAGGAAACGGAGATAGAGCCGGCAGGGGTGGGTAGAACTCTCTGCAGAGTCCCAAAAGTTTTTCTTTTACTTTTGGGATGGAGCGGATGAGATGCCCCATATCCCCAGCCGCTGCTCCGGGCTTTGGGAGACCTCTGCTAATGCAGAGCCAGGCGTCAAAAGCAAGCCTGCGAATTTGACAGATTACTCAAAGAAAATGTGAGCTGGACCTGTAATACTGAAGCGCAAGTATTTTACTTATCTTTTAAAAATTACTTAAGAGAATAGAGGAAGAGAAAGAGGAAAAAAGTTTCTTTTTAAAATGGCGTCTGCCGCGGCTGGAGAAGAGTTTGAGAGGGAAAGTTCTTCCGTTTTTTATTATTACAATGTAGCGGAATAAATACCACTGGCTACATTTGTAGATAAAACTCCGCTCCTGTTTTTGTTTTTCTCTTTTTCCCTTGTTGCTGGCTGGAAGTCTTTTGTCTTGTTTTTTTTTTTTTTTTTTTTTCTTCTAACAAAGCCTGCTTAGGCGGAAACATGGCACTGAGGCTTGTGAAGTCAGACAAGCAAATAGGTGGGGGGGATTCCCCCACTAAGAATTTAAAGGAACAAGTTTTAACTCTTCAGTCCCAGAAACCTGATTTTAATATAATAGAATTTCTCTTAGAGGAGATTGAAAGAAGGGATGAGATTGTGAATCAGCAACTTGAAAAATTTAAGCAGGAAACTAAGGAATTGGTGAAATCCAAGTTTGACTTTTTGCAGCAAAAAATTTTAAAAGTGTCAGAATTCATGATTCGGTTGGATACAAATACTAATTTACTAGAGTCAAAAATGAATGAAATTCAAGATAAATTGGACAATAGAATTCAAAAAATTGAAAATGATTTGTTAAATATTCAGGATTATAGTTCAGAAGAAAAATTTAAAATGGATGCTGACCAAAAGTCTGGTAATGTAGAAAATCTGCAACAGAGGATTGATAAAGAGGTTCTAAAGATACAATATAATTTCACAGAATATGCAATAAGACTTAGAGGTTTGCAGGAAAATAACAGAGATGACTTAAGGAAAATATCTTTTGAATTTCTAGCTGGGATTTTAAAGATTCAACCTGAGGAAGTGTTTTGTAGGATTGACAGAGCTTATCGAATAAACTCCTGGACTGCCAAGCAAAGGCAATTGCCTAGAGATGTGGTAATTTATTTTTCAGATAAAGAAATTAGGAATAAAATTGTGCAAAATTCCTTCAATTCTAATTTGCAATTGTATGGAAGAAAGATTTGGATTTACAAGGAACTCCCACCTAAGATATTAATGGAAAGGAAGAAATTTGGCTTTCTGGTGTCTGAGTTAAAAAGGAGAAATATTCAATTCCGGTGGGACGTCCCAGTTGGTATTATATTGAGATATCAAGGAGAAAGATACCAGTTAAATACTGTTGAAAGAGCGGAAGAATTTTATCAAAATAGGTTGAAAATGAATTTAACGTCTTCAGATATAATACAGGATAAGCAGAAGGAGCTGGAATTAAAGACAGAGACTGTACCAGATAAATTGCCTTTGGATTTATCGGATACCCCAGCTGGATTATCTACAAATTTGAGAGAAGTGCCATCTGATTTTAATGTGATGACTTATCAAGGCAAGGACAAGCATGGAAACCAATTAGAGGATATACAAGGGATAAAAAAGAAACGCGAGACACAAAAAATTAGGATGGAAGTCAAACCCACAAAAAGAAAACAAAAAAAGAAATAGGTTGTACAAAAATAGAAATTTCTAACCCAAGCAACAGTGAAGCCAGTGATTTTAAAATATGAATGATTATGTGAAAACATAGAGGAGGCGACATATTGGTCAATATCATCCTGAGGATAGTGGCAGATCTCTGCATTGCCGTAATTTTGGGACATGGAAAGAGCCTCAAATTGATGGTTTTGAATTATCTACTTTGAAACTTCTTTTTGTGTTGATAAATATATTATAATTATCTTGAATTATAAGGCAAGAGAATCACATTGGGACATGCAGAAGATCGGGTTGTTACCCAATACGATGATGGAAATTAATAATCCTGATGAAACCCACAATTATTATTATATGGAATATAATTATGATGTCACTCGGGTGGTTGTTTTTACTTTTATATATATAAGAAGATGTTTACTACTGATGGGGGCAGATATGATTGGAGATCTTGAATAAACTGTTGCATCAGCAAGCTATGTTACCCTATTATGGATGTTGGTTTTAACAATCCAGTGGAAAGACTTCAAGAAGATATTATATGGACTATAAACTTAAAGTTATTGTCTTTTCTTTTTTTATTTAGATATAATGGAATATATATATATATATATATATATATTTAAGTAGTGTGGGCAGTGAATTAAAGATACCAAGAATTGTTGTGTATGGTAAATTTGTAAGACAGTGGGTGAATAAGCTAGCTACAGACTGATTAGTTTAAGAAAAGGGATTTTTAAATGATACATTTAGGGGAGTGGAGGAAATGGATAGAGTGGAATAAATGTTAAATTAGATTTTATGGGGAGCCCGCTTTGAAATGTTATTAAAGTAGGACTTATCGTATAGTTTTAAAGTGGAAGGTGGTTTTGAATTGTTGCAATAATGTATAGATATAAAACACTATTATGCTAAATTAGAAGTTATTTTATAATAGTTATAGTATAATGTGTTTGTTTTTTTTTGTTTTTTTTCTCTTCTTCTTTTCTGAAATGTATGGATAAAGGGGGATTTATAATACTTTTAGTAAGTAAAGGTCAGTATTTTGAGGAGGGAGTAAGTAATCTGTTATGAATTAGGGTTTTTTTTTGTTACGAAGAAGTCACAGGGGGGGAAGGGTGGGGAGGGGGGGTTAGGGAGGGGGGGGAGGGGGGGGAAAAAGGGGGAAAAATTTGTATTTGAAAACCTTTTCAATAAAAAAAAAAAAAGAAGTTAATTGACACCTAGCACTTTTGTTTTATTCAGAAAAATGAAGATTTTATTAACTGCTGGGTTTACTTACTATGAGTGTATAATATTAAGCATTTCCAAGTTGTTTTGTAGAAAAAGGAAAATTATGAGAATTCACTGTTTGCATTTTTCAAATAAAGTTTTTCTAGGTACATTTTTCCCAGCTAGGTACATAATGTTCTCTACATATGGAACTGAACTGCCAAAAATTTCAGCAATGATGATGTTGGTGGAAGAGCTGAAATCTGCAATCTGGACAGCAACTAGGAAAATCTGTTCTAGATATTTTGACCTGCAATTCCCATTGCCCTTACTTTGGTCATGTAGGCTGAATATAATGATATGGCCCAAACATCTTTAGATCCTCTGGGGATGCTGCCCTAAGAATCTCAGTTATTTCTTATTCCTGATTTTGTTTTTTGTAATTTTTCCTCTTTATTCCTTCAGAAAGAATATGTATCAGAAGATCCTTCCTTAACTTTCCTGCTCCTTCTCATGCTTTTGATGAATGGCAGTTCCTTTTCACAAGATGAACTGAAACTGTTTCAGTCTAAAGACTATCACAGATTTGTCTGTATAGGTATGTCTTCAACAGGTCTACCAGATGTGCTGCAAAAATCCAGATGATACAGAGATACCAAACAGGAATATTGAGTACTAAAGCCCAGATAATATAGCTCTACTGTTCCATGATGAAATGCATAGAATTTGTATTTTGTTTTGTTTTCTGCTTGTTTTATTGGTGATTGTATTTTAGAAGGTGCACATAAATACACATAGCTGTCCTTTGAGAATGTGGCTTCACAATTATGAACTTAAATAGGATTACATCATCCCTTTGGGGGCCAATGGATACATGCCATGTGCTGCATCCTGCTTGCCCTGAGGTCCGCGCCTGATGCAGAGCCGCTTGCTAATTGGCTGAGATGCTGCCGGTGGTGAGTATAAATGAACTGTCAAAGTGCCGGCGTGCTGCTGTCTCTGTGAGCTGAACAGCCGCTGTTAGCTGTCAATGTTAGCAATGCTCTGTTAGCTGTTACTGTTAGCCAATAAATCTGTTAGCGTTCAGATCCGTCTTGCCTCAATCTGTTAGTCCCTTCCAGGACATAACAACTGGCAACGAAGTTGGGATTGGCAATCCCCACACCGAGGTGCTAAAACGAGAGCTGACCACAGAGTGAGTCACTAAGCTGAACTGTCACTTCAAGAGCTGAAGTCAGCAATGATAAGTCACATGACACTACTACAAAAACAACAGAGTCCCCACATCTGAGGAAAATGACAGCCCTGCCTGTTTTTGCTGCCTTCAATCCCACAACCAAGTCCTGGGACACCAACTTAGAAAAGTTTGAATGCTTCTTATTAGCTAATGAATATACCGGCATCTCCAACGATAGGAAGAAAGCCTATTTTTTGTCATTCTGTGGAACTGAGGTATTTGAAACAACAAAAAAATTACTTGCCCCTCAGAAATTACATACCGTAGCTTGGGAGGTAATAAGCAAAATTTTTTAAAAAACACTACTCCCCTATGCCCTCTATGATAGCGAGGAGACATGCCTTCTATCATAGAAACCAAAAAGAGGGCGAAACAATCAACCAATATATCTCATCAGTATGAGCCGTGGCTCTTTACTGTGAGTGAAAATTTAGACAATGCATTGAGGGACAGACTTGTTTGTGGCCTTCGAGATATCTGCCTACAGCACCATCTACTGACTAAAATGGTGCTGCCTTTACAATTGGCTTTAGATAAACCAGGGTGGCAGAGCTGTCCAACAAGTCAGCTTCTGAAATACAGCTAACAAATACCTCAAGGTATTTGCCACCAAAACTGAAGCAGTCCATTCAGAAACAACAGAGATCGAAGAAGACCCAAAAGATGAAGAAGAAGAGGTTCATTGCCTAAAGCTGCCCACCAGAAACAGTGACAGCAAAGAAAAACAAATTTCCCAGAACTCATGCCTCAGCTGCGGAGGAAACCACTTATGAGCTACATGCAAATTCAGAAACACAGATTGCCTCAGGTGTGGACAAAAGGGACACTGGCAAGAGTCTGCAGAGCCTCTCAGCCCACCTTGAG